>NC_133393.1:94438278-95063278 GCF_047511655.1 Castor canadensis | reverse complement strand
TATCCAGCTTTTTGTGTTCCTATCTTGAACAAAACATGCAAACACACACACTGGCTGCCAAGAGCCTCAAGGTGACCACAGGAATTCATTGCCTCTCGACACAGAAATTACTTCACTTTGATCTGAGAAATACATAGGCACCACACGCTATTGTCTAGGAATGCTTAGGTTTCTCTAGTCAGTGAAAGTTTTACCAAGTCTCGGGACAATGGCACGTTTCAGAAAGACCATAACCTATGGAATAAGCATGAAACTCTCAGGGAAGACCTTCTAATCTGCAAAGGTTCTCTGAGGGACATCACAGTACACCTTTCATTCATGGAACCGAAGACATAAAGTCAGAGCCACACAATGCTGCTCCTCAAGTGACTTCGGGAAGGAACCTAATTCCTACAAATCAGTGAGGGCAGCCCGAACAACAGATATTCCACACCCACTCACACACACAAAATTAGTGATGTACTCAAAATTGTCTTGTATGTGAATTTCGTACATTCTATGGAGTGATTTACATCCGTTAGCATGACCGGAAGTCATGGAACATCACACAGCCTTCTACATTCCATCTGTTTCCACAGTTTTAAAGATAGATTTTGATTCAAGGAGACTTCCGCATGCCTAAGCAGTGGATACATTCAACGAGGGTGAAATAGTTGCTAGTATAAGAATTTATGAGAAACTGCAAGGAAATTAATACATGAAGACACTGCAAATATTAAACACAGACACAAAAACAAACATACACAGAAAGAAAGACAGACAGACAGGTAGACACACACACACAACTCACACACACACCCCCAGGAACTTGGCCTGTATTTCAACGCATGTCCAATATTATCTGCAAACCCTGAAATTCTGGCGGGACCTTACTGAGGGGACATTTTAAGCACTTTACAAAGGATCAAACTTAGAAAACCACTTAAAGTGAGATTGGGTCCAGCAGTGTCCTTGGAAGGAACACATACTACCACGATTCTGCCAAGGAATAACTGAAGCCTAATCCAGAGTAGTTGCCTGAAGCCATCACTTGCATTGAAATCACTTCTACCTGGGTCACAATGCACGTACATACATACATGATGATAACCTGACGTACACTGGCTATATTCAAGGAACGTTGAAACATTCCTCCTCAGACAATTGACTACAGTTGTCCTAGGGAATAGCTACATGGAGAAAAACCCAAAATTGCTGCTTTCCAGGATGCATTTCTGACTGGGATAATTAGGATGAAAGCATCCAACTGACACTGATCCTGGATTACTTTAAACCACACATGTGCCCCCACACATAAAAACACCCACAGAATGGCTGTGATCCATGAATATGAACTATTTTGGAGTAAGTGAATTTCTGGGCTTTCATCTAAGAAGAACACCTTTCACCAGAACTCATACTTACGAATACCTGGAAACACTGGTGAACGAGGTGAATGTCTTCAAACCTTCACTGCTCGTGGTTTAATGGACCTGCAGACCAGAGAAGAATTTATGTCAGATCGACAGGTGCCTGTGCTGTGCCTCCATGTAAACTTTTCCTCCCTTGCCAATCCACTAGAACCACACCCTGAGATCACGTGGGCAGGAACAGAAGCAGAAACCAAGGCTGCCTGTACACCACAGCAAAATATAGGCGGCCTGTTCTGCTTGGTGAGTTTACAAGCAGAAACCAAGGCTGCCTTTACACCAGAGCGACTTGCAGGCAGCCTGTTCTGCTTGGTGAGTTGCCTGCCCCAGTGACACAGACACCTATGGCAGGTTTCAGAAACACCATAACCTATGGAAGAAGCATAAAACTCTCAGGCAAGACCTTCAAATCTGCAGAGGTTCTCTGAGGCACATCACAGTACACCTTTCATTCATGGAAACGAAGACATAAAGTCAGAGCCACACCAGGGTGCTCCTCAAGTGACTTCGGGAAGGAACCTAATTTCTACCCAACAGTGATGGCAAACTGAACAACAAATATCCCACACACCCTCACACACACGAAAATAGTGATATACTAACAGTTATCTTGTGTGTGCATTTCTTACATGCTATGGAGTTAATTACAGCTTTGAGCAAGACCAGAAGTCATGGAACATCACACAGCCTTGTTCATTCCATGTGTTTCCCCAGAGGAAATGAAAGATTTTGATTAAAGGAGACTTTTGCATGGCTACGCAGCGGAAACAGTCAAAGAGTGTGAAATAGTTGCGAGTTTGAGAATTTATGACAAGGAGCAAAGAAATTAATACATGAAGATACTACAGGTATTAAACAGACACAAGGACAGACACACATACACAAAGATAAACAGAGAGGTCGACACACAGACACAAACACACACACACACACACACACACACACACACAAACATACTCCCAGGAGCCCAGCCTGTATTCAAGGCATGTCGAATGTTATCTGCAACGGCTGAAATCCTTTTGTTATCCTACTGAGTGGACACTTTCAGCACTTGAGAAAGGATCAAACTTAGAAAAACACGTGAAGTGACATCGGTTCCACCAATGTCCTCGACGGAAGACATACTACCACCATTATGCCAAGGAATGAGTAAGACTAATCCAGAGTCAGTGCCTGAAGCCATCACTTGAGTTGAAGTCAATTCTAGCAAAGTAAAGATGCATGTACATACATGCATCATGATAGCCTGACCTCACTGGCCATATTCAAGGAACAGTGAATCTTTCCTCCTCAGACAATTGATTACAGTTGATCTAGGGAATAACAACGCAGAGAAAAACTCAAAATTACTGTCTTCCAAGTAGCGTTCCTGAGTGGCATTATGAGGATCTGATCATCTAACGGATACTGATCCAGGAAATATTTTTAACCACACATGCGCCCCTACACATAAACACACCCACAGAGTGCCTGTGATCCATGAATATTAACGATTTTGGAGTAAGTGAATTACTTACTCCAAAAGTAAATGACTTCTCATCTAAGAAAAGTACCTTTCAGCAGAACCCATTCTTAGGAATACCTACAAACACTGGGGATGAGGTGAATTTCTTGAAACCTTCAATGCCTGTGGTTTAATGGACCCTGCAGACCAGAGAAGAAATTATGTTAGATCAACAAGTGCCTGTGCTGGGCCTCCATGTAACCTTTTCCTCCCTTGACAGCCCACTAGAACCACACCCTGAGATCACGTGGTCAGGATTAGCAGCAGAAACCAAGGCTTCCTGTGAGCACAATGGCATCCAGGCGGCCTATTATGCTTGGGGAGTTCCTGCGAAACGACGCAGAGGACTATGGACACAAAAGCTGTGTGGCACAGTCGCTTATGGTAGCTGTGAAGAATGGAACAACTCGAATCTGATATGCTCAGGTCACCCATGTGCTCCTGCCATGCGTGCCCCGTATACCTAGGACCCAAGTAAAAGAGAAGGCTTCCACACAAGACAGTGGCTCCTACCTCCAGCTTCTCATGCTTGGCTGGCTGCGCTACCATATCAACAGGCCATGCAGGAGCTGCCTCAGGATTCTTTATGTTCCAGGGGCTGGGATCCCACTGTGACATCACAACCAAGTATGTCCTGATTGGTCAGACCACGTAAGCACTGCCTCTACGGCCCCTCTCCCTGCAGTCTCCAGTCACTTGTGTGGCAGTTTCCTGGCAAGAACTGATCTGGGGATTGCTTTTCTCCTCCATGTTCTCTCCACAGATCATTGAATGTTCAACTGGCATGACATTTCTGTCATGTTCCAAACTACTCCCAATCTGGACCCCACACTTTGGAGGACAGGAAGGATTTCACCTGGTGAGTACAAAAATACCTCAAGCCCCTTGAAGGTAAAGCAGACCAGAAAACTCCCTGAACCTTGCATCAGGCAACTTCCTTCAAAGAACTACATCTCCCATCATCTCGGAGGGGATTCCCTCATGTGGACCAAAAAAGTCACACAGTGAGGACCAGGGACTCTTATCCAGCTTTTTGTGTTCCTATCTTGAACAAAACATGCAAACACACACACTGGCTGCCAAGAGCCTCAAGGTGACCACAGGAATTCATTGCCTCTCGACACAGAAATTACTTCACTTTGATCTGAGAAATACATAGGCACCACACGCTATTGTCTAGGAATGCTTAGGTTTCTCTAGTCAGTGAAAGTTTTACCAAGTCTCGGGACAATGGCACGTTTCAGAAAGACCATAACCTATGGAATAAGCATGAAACTCTCAGGGAAGACCTTCTAATCTGCAAAGGTTCTCTGAGGGACATCACAGTACACCTTTCATTCATGGAACCGAAGACATAAAGTCAGAGCCACACAATGCTGCTCCTCAAGTGACTTCGGGAAGGAACCTAATTCCTACAAATCAGTGATGGCAGCCCGAACAACAGATATTCCACACCCACTCACACACACAAAATTAGTGATGTACTCAAAATTGTCTTGTATGTGAATTTCGTACATTCTATGGAGTGATTTACATCCGTTAGCATGACCGGAAGTCATGGAACATCACACAGCCTTCTACATTCCATCTGTTTCCACAGTTTTAAAGATAGATTTTGATTCAAGGAGACTTCCGCATGCCTAAGCAGTGGATACATTCAACGAGGGTGAAATAGTGGCTAGTATAAGAATTTATGAGAAACTGCATGGAAATTAATACATGAAGACACTGCAAATATTAAACACAGACACAAAAACAAACATACACAGAAAGAAAGACAGACAGACAGGTAGACACACACACACAACTCACACACACACCCCCAGGAACTTGGCCTGTATTTCAACGCATGTCCAATATTATCTGCAAACCCTGAAATTCTGGCGGGACCTTACTGAGGGGACATTTTAAGCACTTTACAAAGGATCAAACTTAGAAAACCACTTAAAGTGAGATTGGGTCCAGCAGTGTCCTTGGAAGGAACACATACTACCACGATTCTGCCAAGGAATAACTGAAGCCTAATCCAGAGTAGTTGCCTGAAGCCATCACTTGCATTGAAATCACTTCTACCTGGGTCACAATGCACGTACATACATACATGATGATAACCTGACGTACACTGGCTATATTCAAGGAACGTTGAAACATTCCTCCTCAGACAATTGACTACAGTTGTCCTAGGGAATAGCTACATGGAGAAAAACCCAAAATTGCTGCTTTCCAGGATGCATTTCTGACTGGGATAATTAGGATGAAAGCATCCAACTGACACTGATCCTGGATTACTTTAAACCACACATGCGCCCCCACACATAAAAACACCCACAGAATGGCTGTGATCCATGAATATGAACTATTTTGGAGTAAGTGAATTTCTGGGCTTTCATCTAAGAAGAACACCTTTCACCAGAACTCATACTTACGAATACCTGGAAACACTGGTGAACGAGGTGAATGTCTTCAAACCTTCACTGCTCGTGGTTTAATGGACCTGCAGACCAGAGAAGAATTTATGTCAGATCAACAGGTGCCTGTGCTGTGCCTCCATGTAAACTTTTCCTCCCTTGCCAATCCACTAGAACCACACCCTGAGATCACGTGGGCAGGAACAGAAGCAGAAACCAAGGCTGCCTGTACACCACAGCGAAATATAGGCGGCCTGTTCTGCTTGGTGAGTTTACAAGCAGAAACCAAGGCTGCCTTTACACCAGAGCGACTTGCAGGCAGCCTGTTCTGCTTGGTGAGTTGCCTGCCCCAGTGACACAGACACCTATGGCAGGTTTCAGAAACACCATAACCTATGGAAGAAGCATAAAACTCTCAGGCAAGACCTTCAAATCTGCAGAGGTTCTCTGAGGCACATCACAGTACACCTTTCATTCATGGAAACGAAGACATAAAGTCAGAGCCACACCAGGGTGCTCCTCAAGTGACTTCGGGAAGGAACCTAATTTCTACCCAACAGTGATGGCAAACTGAACAACAAATATCCCACACACCCTCACACACACGAAAATAGTGATATACTAACAGTTATCTTGTGTGTGCATTTCTTACATGCTATGGAGTTAATTACAGCTTTGAGCAAGACCAGAAGTCATGGAACATCACACAGCCTTGTTCATTCCATGTGTTTCCCCAGAGGAAATGAAAGATTTTGATTAAAGGAGACTTTTGCATGGCTACGCAGCGGAAACAGTCAAAGAGTGTGAAATAGTTGCGAGTTTGAGAATTTATGACAAGGAGCAAAGAAATTAATACATGAAGATACTACAGGTATTAAACAGACACAAGGACAGACACACATACACAAAGATAAACAGAGAGGTCGACACACAGACACAAACACACACACACACACACACACACACACACACACACAAACATACTCCCAGGAGCCCAGCCTGTATTCAAGGCATGTCGAATGTTATCTGCAACGGCTGAAATCCTTTTGTTATCCTACTGAGTGGACACTTTCAGCACTTGAGAAAGGATCAAACTTAGAAAAACACGTGAAGTGACATCGGTTCCACCAATGTCCTCGAAGGAAGACATACTACCACCATTATGCCAAGGAATGAGTAAGACTAATCCAGAGTCAGTGCCTGAAGCCATCACTTGAGATGAAGTCAATTCTAGCAAAGTAAAGATGCATGTACATACATGCATCATGATAGCCTGACTACAATGGCCATATTCTAGGAACAGTGAATCTTTCCTCCTCAGACAATTGATTACAGTTGATCTAGGGAATAACAACGCAGAGAAAAACTCAAAATTACTGTCTTCCAAGTAGCGTTCCTGAGTGGCATTATGAGGATCTGATCATCTAACGGATACTGATCCAGGAAACATTTTTAACCACACATGCGCCCCTACATATAAACACACCCACAGAGTGCCTGTGATCCATGAATATTAACGATTTTGGAGTAAGTGAATTACTTACTCCAAAAGTAAATGACTTCTCATCTAAGAAAAGTACCTTTCAGCAGAACCCATTCTTAGGAATACCTACAAACACTGGGGATGAGGTGAATTTCTTGAAACCTTCAATGCCCGTGGTTTAATGGACCCTGCAGACCAGAGAAGAAATTATGTTAGATCAACAAGTGCCTGTGCTGGGCCTCCATGTAACCTTTTCCTCCCTTGACAGTCCACTAGAACCACACCCTGAGATCACGTGGTCAGGATTAGCAGCAGAAACCAAGGCTTCCTGTGAGCACAATGGCATCCAGGCGGCCTATTATGCTTGGGGAGTTCCTGCGAAACGACGCAGAGGACTATGGACACTAAAAGCTGTGTGGCACAGTCGCTTATGGTAGCTGTGAAGAATGGAACAACTCGAATCTGATATGCTCAGGTCACCCATGTGCTCCTGCCATGCGTGCCCCGTATACCTAGGACCCAAGTAAAAGAGAAGGCTTCCACACAAGACAGTGGCTCCTACCTCCAGCTTCTCATGCTTGGCTGGCTGCGCTACCATATCAACAGGCCATGCAGGAGCTGCCTCAGGATTCTTTATGTTCCAGGGGCTGGGATCCCACTGTGACATCACAACCAAGTATGTCCTGATTGGTCAGACCACGTAAGCACTGCCTCTAAGGCCCCTCTCCCTGCAGTCTCCAGCCACTTGTGTGGCAGTTTCCTGGCAAGAACTGATCTGGGGATTGCTCTTCTCCTCCATGTTCTCTCCATAGATCATTGAATGTTCAACTGGCATGACATTTCTGTCATGTTCCAAACTACTCCCAATCTGGACCCCACACTTTGGAGGACAGGAAGGATTTCACCTGGTGAGTACAAAAATACCTCAAGCCCCTTGAAGGTAAAGCAGACCAGAAAACTCCCTGAACCTTGCATCAGGCAACTTCCTTCAAAGAACTACATCTCCCATCATCTCGGAGGGGATTCCCTCATGTGGACCAAAAAAGTCACACAGTGAGGACCAGGGACTCTTATCCAGCTTTTTGTGTTCCTATCTTGAACAAAACATGCAAACACACACACTGGCTGCCAAGAGCCTCAAGGTGACCACAGGAATTCATTGCCTCTCGACACAGAAATTACTTCACTTTGATCTGAGAAATACATAGGCACCACACGCTATTGTCTAGGAATGCTTAGGTTTCTCTAGTCAGTGAAAGTTTTACCAAGTCTCGGGACAATGGCACGTTTCAGAAAGACCATAACCTATGGAATAAGCATGAAACTCTCAGGGAAGACCTTCTAATCTGCAAAGGTTCTCTGAGGGACATCACAGTACACCTTTCATTCATGGAACCGAAGACATAAAGTCAGAGCCACACAATGCTGCTCCTCAAGTGACTTCGGGAAGGAACCTAATTCCTACAAATCAGTGATGGCAGCCCGAACAACAGATATTCCACACCCACTCACACACACAAAATTAGTGATGTACTCAAAATTGTCTTGTATGTGAATTTCGTACATTCTATGGAGTGATTTACATCCGTTAGCATGACCGGAAGTCATGGAACATCACACAGCCTTCTACATTCCATCTGTTTCCACAGTTTTAAAGATAGATTTTGATTCAAGGAGACTTCCGCATGCCTAAGCAGTGGATACATTCAACGAGGGTGAAATAGTTGCTAGTATAAGAATTTATGAGAAACTGCAAGGAAATTAATACATGAAGACACTGCAAATATTAAACACAGACACAAAAACAAACATACACAGAAAGAAAGACAGACAGACAGGTAGACACACACACACAACTCACACACACACCCCCAGGAACTTGGCCTGTATTTCAACGCATGTCCAATATTATCTGCAAACCCTGAAATTCTGGCGGGACCTTACTGAGGGGACATTTTAAGCACTTTACAAAGGATCAAACTTAGAAAACCACTTAAAGTGAGATTGGGTCCAGCAGTGTCCTTGGAAGGAACACATACTACCACGATTCTGCCAAGGAATAACTGAAGCCTAATCCAGAGTAGTTGCCTGAAGCCATCACTTGCATTGAAATCACTTCTACCTGGGTCACAATGCACGTACATACATACATGATGATAACCTGACGTACACTGGCTATATTCAAGGAACGTTGAAACATTCCTCCTCAGACAATTGACTACAGTTGTCCTAGGGAATAGCTACATGGAGAAAAACCCAAAATTGCTGCTTTCCAGGATGCATTTCTGACTGGGATAATTAGGATGAAAGCATCCAACTGACACTGATCCTGGATTACTTTAAACCACACATGCGCCCCCACACATAAAAACACCCACAGAATGGCTGTGATCCATGAATATGAACTATTTTGGAGTAAGTGAATTTCTGGGCTTTCATCTAAGAAGAACACCTTTCACCAGAACTCATACTTACGAATACCTGGAAACACTGGTGAACGAGGTGAATGTCTTCAAACCTTCACTGCTCGTGGTTTAATGGACCTGCAGACCAGAGAAGAATTTATGTCAGATCGACAGGTGCCTGTGCTGTGCCTCCATGTAAACTTTTCCTCCCTTGCCAATCCACTAGAACCACACCCTGAGATCACGTGGGCAGGAACAGAAGCAGAAACCAAGGCTGCCTGTACACCACAGCAAAATATAGGCGGCCTGTTCTGCTTGGTGAGTTTACAAGCAGAAACCAAGGCTGCCTTTACACCAGAGCGACTTGCAGGCAGCCTGTTCTGCTTGGTGAGTTGCCTGCCCCAGTGACACAGACACCTATGGCAGGTTTCAGAAACACCATAACCTATGGAAGAAGCATAAAACTCTCAGGCAAGACCTTCAAATCTGCAGAGGTTCTCTGAGGCACATCACAGTACACCTTTCATTCATGGAAACGAAGACATAAAGTCAGAGCCACACCAGGGTGCTCCTCAAGTGACTTCGGGAAGGAACCTAATTTCTACCCAACAGTGATGGCAAACTGAACAACAAATATCCCACACACCCTCACACACACGAAAATAGTGATATACTAACAGTTATCTTGTGTGTGCATTTCTTACATGCTATGGAGTTAATTACAGCTTTGAGCAAGACCAGAAGTCATGGAACATCACACAGCCTTGTTCATTCCATGTGTTTCCCCAGAGGAAATGAAAGATTTTGATTAAAGGAGACTTTTGCATGGCTACGCAGCGGAAACAGTCAAAGAGTGTGAAATAGTTGCGAGTTTGAGAATTTATGACAAGGAGCAAAGAAATTAATACATGAAGATACTACAGGTATTAAACAGACACAAGGACAGACACACATACACAAAGATAAACAGAGAGGTCGACACACAGACACAAACACACACACACACACACACACACACACACACACAAACATACTCCCAGGAGCCCAGCCTGTATTCAAGGCATGTCGAATGTTATCTGCAACGGCTGAAATCCTTTTGTTATCCTACTGAGTGGACACTTTCAGCACTTGAGAAAGGATCAAACTTAGAAAAACACGTGAAGTGACATCGGTTCCACCAATGTCCTCGACGGAAGACATACTACCACCATTATGCCAAGGAATGAGTAAGACTAATCCAGAGTCAGTGCCTGAAGCCATCACTTGAGTTGAAGTCAATTCTAGCAAAGTAAAGATGCATGTACATACATGCATCATGATAGCCTGACCTCACTGGCCATATTCAAGGAACAGTGAATCTTTCCTCCTCAGACAATTGATTACAGTTGATCTAGGGAATAACAACGCAGAGAAAAACTCAAAATTACTGTCTTCCAAGTAGCGTTCCTGAGTGGCATTATGAGGATCTGATCATCTAACGGATACTGATCCAGGAAATATTTTTAACCACACATGCGCCCCTACACATAAACACACCCACAGAGTGCCTGTGATCCATGAATATTAACGATTTTGGAGTAAGTGAATTACTTACTCCAAAAGTAAATGACTTCTCATCTAAGAAAAGTACCTTTCAGCAGAACCCATTCTTAGGAATACCTACAAACACTGGGGATGAGGTGAATTTCTTGAAACCTTCAATGCCTGTGGTTTAATGGACCCTGCAGACCAGAGAAGAAATGATGTTAGATCAACAAGTGCCTGTGCTGGGCCTCCATGTAACCTTTTCCTCCCTTGACAGCCCACTAGAACCACACCCTGAGATCACGTGGGCAGGAACAGAAGCAGAAACCAAGGCTGCCTGTACACCACAGCGAAATATAGGCGGCCTGTTCTGCTTGGTGAGTTTACAAGCAGAAACCAAGGCTGCCTTTACACCAGAGCGACTTGCAGGCAGCCTGTTCTGCTTGGTGAGTTGCCTGCCCCAGTGACACAGACACCTATGGCAGGTTTCAGAAACACCATAACCTATGGAAGAAGCATAAAACTCTCAGGCAAGACCTTCAAATCTGCAGAGGTTCTCTGAGGCACATCACAGTACACCTTTCATTCATGGAAACGAAGACATAAAGTCAGAGCCACACCAGGGTGCTCCTCAAGTGACTTCGTGAAGGAACCTAATTTCTACCCAACAGTGATGGCAAACTGAACAACAAATATCCCACACACCCTCACACACACGAAAATAGTGATATACTAACAGTTATCTTGTGTGTGCATTTCTTACATGCTATGGAGTTAATTACAGCTTTGAGCAAGACCAGAAGTCATGGAACATCACACAGCCTTGTTCATTCCATGTGATTCCCCAGAGGAAATGAAAGGTTTTGATTAAAGGAGACTTTTGCATGGCTACGCAGCGGAAACAGTCAAAGAGTGTGAAATAGTTGCGAGTTTGAGAATTTATGACAAGGAGCAAAGAAATTAATACATGAAGATACTACAGGTATTAAACAGACACAAGGACAGACACACATACACAAAGATAAACAGAGAGGTCGACACACAGACACAAACACACACACACACACACACACACACACAAACATACTCCCAGGAGCCCAGCCTGTATTCAAGGCATGTCGAATGTTATCTGCAACGGCTGAAATCCTTTTGTTATCCTACTGAGTGGACACTTTCAGCACTTGAGAAAGGATCAAACTTAGAAAAACACGTGAAGTGACATCGGTTCCACCAATGTCCTCGAAGGAAGACATACTACCACCATTATGCCAAGGAATGAGTAAGACTAATCCAGAGTCAGTGCCTGAAGCCATCACTTGAGTTGCAGTCAATTCTAGCAAAGTAAAGATGCATGTACATACATGCATCATGATAGCCTGACTACACTGGCCATATTCAAGGAACAGTGAATCTTTCCTCCTCAGACAATTGATTACAGTTGATCTAGGGAATAACAACGCAGAGAAAAACTCAAAATTACTGTCTTCCAAGTAGCATTCCTGAGTGGCATTATGAGGATCTGATCATCTAACGGATACTGATCCAGGAAACATTTTTAACCACACATGCGCCCCTACACATAAACACACCCACAGAGTGCCTGTGATCCATGAATATTAACGATTTTGGAGTAAGTGAATTACTTACTCCAAAAGTAAATGACTTCTCATCTAAGAAAAGTACCTTTCAGCAGAACCCATTCTTAGGAATACCTACAAACACTGGGGATGAGGTGAATTTCTTGAAACCTTCAATGCCCGTGGTTTAATGGACCCTGCAGACCAGAGAAGAAATTATGTTAGATCAACAAGTGCCTGTGCTGGGCCTCCATGTAACCTTTTCCTCCCTTGACAGTCCACTAGAACCACACCCTGAGATCACGTGGTCAGGATTAGCAGCAGAAACCAAGGCTTCCTGTGAGCACAATGACATCCAGGTGGCCTATTATGCTTGGTGAGTTCCTGCGAAACGACGCAGAGGACTATGGACACTAAAAGATGTGTGGGACAGTCGCTTATGGTAGCTGTGAAGAATGGAACAACTCGAATCTGATATGCTCAGGTCACCCATGTGCTCCTGCCATGCGTGCCCCGTATACCTAGGACCCAAGTAAAAGAGAAGGCTTCCACACAAGACAGTGGCTCCTACCTCCAGCTTCTCATGCTTGGCTGGCTGCGCTACCATATCAACAGGCCATGCAGGAGCTGCCTCAGGATTCTTTATGTTAAAGGGGCTGGGATCCCACTGTGACATCACAACCAAGTATGTCCTGATTGGTCAGACCACGTAAGCACTGCCTCTAAGGCCCCTCTCCCTGCAGTCTCCAGCCACTTGTGTGGCAGTTTCCTGGCAAGAACTGATCTGGTGATTGCTTTTCTCCTCCATGTTCTCTCCACAGATCATTGAATGTTCAACTGGCATGACATTTCTGTCATGTTCCAAACTACTCCCAATCTGGACCCCACACTTTGGAGGACAGGAAGGATTTCACCTGGTGAGTACAAAAATACCTCAAGCCCCTTGAAGGTAAAGCAGACCAGAAAACTCCCTGAACCTTGCATCAGGCAACTTCCTTCAAAGAACTACATCTCCCATCATCTCGGAGGGGATTCCCTCATGTGGACCAAAAAAGTCACACAGTGAGGACCAGGGACTCTTATCCAGCTTTTTGTGTTCCTATCTTGAACAAAACATGCAAACACATACACTGGCTGCCAAGAGCCTCAAGGTGACCACAGGAATTCATTTCCTCTCGACACAGAAATTACTTCACTTTGATCTGAGAAATACATAGGCACCACACGCTATTGTCTAGGAATGCTTAGGTTTCTCTAGTCAGTGAAAGTTTTACCAAGTCTCGGGACAATGGCACGTTTCAGAAAGACCATAACCTATGGAATAAGCATGAAACTCTCAGGGAAGACCTTCTAATCTGCAAAGGTTCTCTGAGGGACATCACAGTACACCATTCATTCATGGAACCGAAGACATAAAGTCAGAGCCACACAATGCTGCTCCTCAAGTGACTTCGGGAAGAAACCTAATTCCTACAAATCAGTGATGGCAGCCCGAACAACAGATATTCCACACACACTCACACACACAAAATTAGTGATGTACTCAAAATTATCTTGTATGTGAATTTCGTACATTCTATGGAGTGATTTACATCCGTTAGCATGACCGGAAGTCATGGAACATCACACAGCCTTCTACATTCCATCTGTTTCCACAGTTTTAAAGATAGATTTTGATTCAAGGAGACTTCCGCATGCCTAAGCAGTGGATACATTCAACGAGGGTGAAATAGTTGCTAGTATAAGAATTTATGAGAAACTGCAAGGAAATTAATACATGAAGACACTGCAAATATTAAACACAGACACAAAAACAAACATACACAGAAAGAAAGACAGACAGACAGGTAGACACACACACACAACTCACACACACACCCCCAGGAACTTGGCCTGTATTTCAACGCATGTCCAATATTATCTGCAAACCCTGAAATTCTGGCGGGACCTTACTGAGGGGACATTTTAAGCACTTTACAAAGGATCAAACTTAGAAAACCACTTAAAGTGAGATTGGGTCCAGCAGTGTCCTTGGAAGGAACACATACTACCACGATTCTGCCAAGGAATAACTGAAGCCTAATCCAGAGTAGTTGCCTGAAGCCATCACTTGCATTGAAATCACTTCTACCTGGGTCACAATGCACGTACATACATACATGATGATAACCTGACGTACACTGGCTATATTCAAGGAACGTTGAAACATTCCTCCTCAGACAATTGACTACAGTTGTCCTAGGGAATAGCTACATGGAGAAAAACCCAAAATTGCTGCTTTCCAGGATGCATTTCTGACTGGGATAATTAGGATGAAAGCATCCAACTGACACTGATCCTGGATTACTTTAAACCACACATGCGCCCCCACACATAAAAACACCCACAGAATGGCTGTGATCCATGAATATGAACTATTTTGGAGTAAGTGAATTTCTGGGCTTTCATCTAAGAAGAACACCTTTCACCAGAACTCATACTTACGAATACCTGGAAACACTGGTGAACGAGGTGAATTTCTTCAAACCTTCACTGCTCGTGGTTTAATGGACCTGCAGACCAGAGAAGAATTTATGTCAGATCGACAGGTGCCTGTGCTGTGCCTCCATGTAAACTTTTCCTCCCTTGCCAATCCACTAGAACCACACCCTGAGATCACGTGGGCAGGAACAGAAGCAGAAACCAAGGCTGCCTGTACACCACAGCGAAATATAGGCGGCCTGTTCTGCTTGGTGAGTTTACAAGCAGAAACCAAGGCTGCCTTTACACCAGAGTGACTTGCAGGCAGCCTGTTCTGCTTGGTGAGTTGCCTGCCCCAGTGACACAGACACCTATGGCAGGTTTCAGAAACACCATAACCTATGGAAGAAGCATAAAACTCTCAGGCAAGACCTTCAAATCTGCAGAGGTTCTCTGAGGCACATCACAGTACACCTTTCATTCATGGAAACGAAGACATAAAGTCAGAGCCACACCAGGGTGCTCCTCAAGTGACTTCGGGAAGGAACCTAATTTCTACCCAACAGTGATGGCAAACTGAACAAATATCCCACACACCCTCACACACACGAAAATAGTGATATACTAACAGTTATCTTGTGTGTGCATTTCTTACATGCTATGGAGTTAATTACAGCTTTGAGCAAGACCAGAAGTCATGGAACATCACACAGCCTTGTTCATTCCATGTGTTTCCCCAGAGGAAATGAAAGATTTTGATTAAAGGAGACTTTTGCATGGCTACGCAGCGGAAACAGTCAAAGAGTGTGAAATAGTTGCGAGTTTGAGAATTTATGACAAGGAGCAAAGAAATTAATACATGAAGATACTACAGGTATTAAACAGACACAAGGACAGACACACATACACAAAGATAAACAGAGAGGTCGACACACAGACACAAACACACACACACACACACACACACACACACACAAACATACTCCCAGGAGCCCAGCCTGTATTCAAGGCATGTCGAATGTTATCTGCAACGGCTGAAATCCTTTTGTTATCCTACTGAGTGGACACTTTCAGCACTTGAGAAAGGATCAAACTTAGAAAAACACGTGAAGTGACATCGGTTCCACCAATGTCCTCGACGGAAGACATACTACCACCATTATGCCAAGGAATGAGTAAGACTAATCCAGAGTCAGTGCCTGAAGCCATCACTTGAGTTGAAGTCAATTCTAGCAAAGTAAAGATGCATGTACATACATGCATCATGATAGCCTGACCTCACTGGCCATATTCAAGGAACAGTGAATCTTTCCTCCTCAGACAATTGATTACAGTTGATCTAGGGAATAACAACGCAGAGAAAAACTCAAAATTACTGTCTTCCAAGTAGCGTTCCTGAGTGGCATTATGAGGATCTGATCATCTAACGGATACTGATCCAGGAAATATTTTTAACCACACATGCGCCCCTACACATAAACACACCCACAGAGTGCCTGTGATCCATGAATATTAACGATTTTGGAGTAAGTGAATTACTTACTCCAAAAGTAAATGACTTCTCATCTAAGAAAAGTACCTTTCAGCAGAACCCATTCTTAGGAATACCTACAAACACTGGGGATGAGGTGAATTTCTTGAAACCTTCAATGCCTGTGGTTTAATGGACCCTGCAGACCAGAGAAGAAATTATGTTAGATCAACAAGTGCCTGTGCTGGGCCTCCATGTAACCTTTTCCTCCCTTGACAGCCCACTAGAACCACACCCTGAGATCACGTGGTCAGGATTAGCAGCAGAAACCAAGGCTTCCTGTGAGCACAATGGCATCCAGGCGGCCTATTATGTTTGGGGAGTTCCTGCGAAACGACGCAGAGGACTATGGACACAAAAGCTGTGTGGCACAGTCGCTTATGGTAGCTGTGAAGAATGGAACAACTCGAATCTGATATGCTCAGGTCACCCATGTGCTCCTGCCATGCGTGCCCCGTATACCTAGGACCCAAGTAAAAGAGAAGGCTTCCACACAAGACAGTGGCTCCTACCTCCAGCTTCTCATGCTTGGCTGGCTGCGCTACCATATCAACAGGCCATGCAGGAGCTGCCTCAGGATTCTTTATGTTCCAGGGGCTGGGATCCCACTGTGACATCACAACCAAGTATGTCCTGATTGGTCAGACCACGTAAGCACTGCCTCTACGGCCCCTCTCCCTGCAGTCTCCAGTCACTTGTGTGGCAGTTTCCTGGCAAGAACTGATCTGGGGATTGCTTTTCTCCTCCATGTTCTCTCCACAGATCATTGAATGTTCAACTGGCATGACATTTCTGTCATGTTCCAAACTACTCCCAATCTGGACCCCACACTTTGGAGGACAGGAAGGATTTCACCTGGTGAGTACAAAAATACCTCAAGCCCCTTGAAGGTAAAGCAGACCAGAAAACTCCCTGAACCTTGCATCAGGCAACTTCCTTCAAAGAACTACATCTCCCATCATCTCGGAGGGGATTCCCTCATGTGGACCAAAAAAGTCACACAGTGAGGACCAGGGACTCTTATCCAGCTTTTTGTGTTCCTATCTTGAACAAAACATGCAAACACACACACTGGCTGCCAAGAGCCTCAAGGTGACCACAGGAATTCATTGCCTCTCGACACAGAAATTACTTCACTTTGATCTGAGAAATACATAGGCACCACACGCTATTGTCTAGGAATGCTTAGGTTTCTCTAGTCAGTGAAAGTTTTACCAAGTCTCGGGACAATGGCACGTTTCAGAAAGACCATAACCTATGGAATAAGCATGAAACTCTCAGGGAAGACCTTCTAATCTGCAAAGGTTCTCTGAGGGACATCACAGTACACCTTTCATTCATGGAACCGAAGACATAAAGTCAGAGCCACACAATGCTGCTCCTCAAGTGACTTCGGGAAGGAACCTAATTCCTACAAATCAGTGAGGGCAGCCCGAACAACAGATATTCCACACCCACTCACACACACAAAATTAGTGATGTACTCAAAATTGTCTTGTATGTGAATTTCGTACATTCTATGGAGTGATTTACATCCGTTAGCATGACCGGAAGTCATGGAACATCACACAGCCTTCTACATTCCATCTGTTTCCACAGTTTTAAAGATAGATTTTGATTCAAGGAGACTTCCGCATGCCTAAGCAGTGGATACATTCAACGAGGGTGAAATAGTTGCTAGTATAAGAATTTATGAGAAACTGCAAGGAAATTAATACATGAAGACACTGCAAATATTAAACACAGACACAAAAACAAACATACACAGAAAGAAAGACAGACAGACAGGTAGACACACACACACAACTCACACACACACCCCCAGGAACTTGGCCTGTATTTCAACGCATGTCCAATATTATCTGCAAACCCTGAAATTCTGGCGGGACCTTACTGAGGGGACATTTTAAGCACTTTACAAAGGATCAAACTTAGAAAACCACTTAAAGTGAGATTGGGTCCAGCAGTGTCCTTGGAAGGAACACATACTACCACGATTCTGCCAAGGAATAACTGAAGCCTAATCCAGAGTAGTTGCCTGAAGCCATCACTTGCATTGAAATCACTTCTACCTGGGTCACAATGCACGTACATACATACATGATGATAACCTGACGTACACTGGCTATATTCAAGGAACGTTGAAACATTCCTCCTCAGACAATTGACTACAGTTGTCCTAGGGAATAGCTACATGGAGAAAAACCCAAAATTGCTGCTTTCCAGGATGCATTTCTGACTGGGATAATTAGGATGAAAGCATCCAACTGACACTGATCCTGGATTACTTTAAACCACACATGCGCCCCCACACATAAAAACACCCACAGAATGGCTGTGATCCATGAATATGAACTATTTTGGAGTAAGTGAATTTCTGGGCTTTCATCTAAGAAGAACACCTTTCACCAGAACTCATACTTACGAATACCTGGAAACACTGGTGAACGAGGTGAATGTCTTCAAACCTTCACTGCTCGTGGTTTAATGGACCTGCAGACCAGAGAAGAATTTATGTCAGATCGACAGGTGCCTGTGCTGTGCCTCCATGTAAACTTTTCCTCCCTTGCCAATCCACTAGAACCACACCCTGAGATCACGTGGGCAGGAACAGAAGCAGAAACCAAGGCTGCCTGTACACCACAGCAAAATATAGGCGGCCTGTTCTGCTTGGTGAGTTTACAAGCAGAAACCAAGGCTGCCTTTACACCAGAGCGACTTGCAGGCAGCCTGTTCTGCTTGGTGAGTTGCCTGCCCCAGTGACACAGACACCTATGGCAGGTTTCAGAAACACCATAACCTATGGAAGAAGCATAAAACTCTCAGGCAAGACCTTCAAATCTGCAGAGGTTCTCTGAGGCACATCACAGTACACCTTTCATTCATGGAAACGAAGACATAAAGTCAGAGCCACACCAGGGTGCTCCTCAAGTGACTTCGGGAAGGAACCTAATTTCTACCCAACAGTGATGGCAAACTGAACAACAAATATCCCACACACCCTCACACACACGAAAATAGTGATATACTAACAGTTATCTTGTGTGTGCATTTCTTACATGCTATGGAGTTAATTACAGCTTTGAGCAAGACCAGAAGTCATGGAACATCACACAGCCTTGTTCATTCCATGTGTTTCCCCAGAGGAAATGAAAGATTTTGATTAAAGGAGACTTTTGCATGGCTACGCAGCGGAAACAGTCAAAGAGTGTGAAATAGTTGCGAGTTTGAGAATTTATGACAAGGAGCAAAGAAATTAATACATGAAGATACTACAGGTATTAAACAGACACAAGGACAGACACACATACACAAAGATAAACAGAGAGGTCGACACACAGACACAAACACACACACACACACACACACACACACACACAAACATACTCCCAGGAGCCCAGCCTGTATTCAAGGCATGTCGAATGTTATCTGCAACGGCTGAAATCCTTTTGTTATCCTACTGAGTGGACACTTTCAGCACTTGAGAAAGGATCAAACTTAGAAAAACACGTGAAGTGACATCGGTTCCACCAATGTCCTCGACGGAAGACATACTACCACCATTATGCCAAGGAATGAGTAAGACTAATCCAGAGTCAGTGCCTGAAGCCATCACTTGAGTTGAAGTCAATTCTAGCAAAGTAAAGATGCATGTACATACATGCATCATGATAGCCTGACCTCACTGGCCATATTCAAGGAACAGTGAATCTTTCCTCCTCAGACAATTGATTACAGTTGATCTAGGGAATAACAACGCAGAGAAAAACTCAAAATTACTGTCTTCCAAGTAGCGTTCCTGAGTGGCATTATGAGTATCTGATCATCTAACGGATACTGATCCAGGAAATATTTTTAACCACACATGCGCCCCTACACATAAACACACCCACAGAGTGCCTGTGATCCATGAATATTAACGATTTTGGAGTAAGTGAATTACTTACTCCAAAAGTAAATGACTTCTCATCTAAGAAAAGTACCTTTCAGCAGAACCCATTCTTAGGAATACCTACAAACACTGGGGATGAGGTGAATTTCTTGAAACCTTCAATGCCTGTGGTTTAATGGACCCTGCAGACCAGAGAAGAAATTATGTTAGATCAACAAGTGCCTGTGCTGGGCCTCCATGTAACCTTTTCCTCCCTTGACAGCCCACTAGAACCACACCCTGAGATCACGTGGTCAGGATTAGCAGCAGAAACCAAGGCTTCCTGTGAGCACAATGGCATCCAGGCGGCCTATTATGCTTGGGGAGTTCCTGCGAAACGACGCAGAGGACTATGGACACAAAAGCTGTGTGGCACAGTCGCTTATGGTAGCTGTGAAGAATGGAACAACTCGAATCTGATATGCTCAGGTCACCCATGTGCTCCTGCCATGCGTGCCCCGTATACCTAGGACCCAAGTAAAAGAGAAGGCTTCCACACAAGACAGTGGCTCCTACCTCCAGCTTCTCATGCTTGGCTGGCTGCGCTACCATATCAACAGGCCATGCAGGAGCTGCCTCAGGATTCTTTATGTTCCAGGGGCTGGGATCCCACTGTGACATCACAACCAAGTATGTCCTGATTGGTCAGACCACGTAAGCACTGCCTCTACGGCCCCTCTCCCTGCAGTCTCCAGTCACTTGTGTGGCAGTTTCCTGGCAAGAACTGATCTGGGGATTGCTTTTCTCCTCCATGTTCTCTCCACAGATCATTGAATGTTCAACTGGCATGACATTTCTGTCATGTTCCAAACTACTCCCAATCTGGACCCCACACTTTGGAGGACAGGAAGGATTTCACCTGGTGAGTACAAAAATACCTCAAGCCCCTTGAAGGTAAAGCAGACCAGAAAACTCCCTGAACCTTGCATCAGGCAACTTCCTTCAAAGAACTACATCTCCCATCATCTCGGAGGGGATTCCCTCATGTGGACCAAAAAAGTCACACAGTGAGGACCAGGGACTCTTATCCAGCTTTTTGTGTTCCTATCTTGAACAAAACATGCAAACACACACACTGGCTGCCAAGAGCCTCAAGGTGACCACAGGAATTCATTGCCTCTCGACACAGAAATTACTTCACTTTGATCTGAGAAATACATAGGCACCACACGCTATTGTCTAGGAATGCTTAGGTTTCTCTAGTCAGTGAAAGTTTTACCAAGTCTCGGGACAATGGCACGTTTCAGAAAGACCATAACCTATGGAATAAGCATGAAACTCTCAGGGAAGACCTTCTAATCTGCAAAGGTTCTCTGAGGGACATCACAGTACACCTTTCATTCATGGAACCGAAGACATAAAGTCAGAGCCACACAATGCTGCTCCTCAAGTGACTTCGGGAAGGAACCTAATTCCTACAAATCAGTGATGGCAGCCCGAACAACAGATATTCCACACCCACTCACACACACAAAATTAGTGATGTACTCAAAATTGTCTTGTATGTGAATTTCGTACATTCTATGGAGTGATTTACATCCGTTAGCATGACCGGAAGTCATGGAACATCACACAGCCTTCTACATTCCATCTGTTTCCACAGTTTTAAAGATAGATTTTGATTCAAGGAGACTTCCGCATGCCTAAGCAGTGGATACATTCAACGAGGGTGAAATAGTGGCTAGTATAAGAATTTATGAGAAACTGCATGGAAATTAATACATGAAGACACTGCAAATATTAAACACAGACACAAAAACAAACATACACAGAAAGAAAGACAGACAGACAGGTAGACACACACACACAACTCACACACACACCCCCAGGAACTTGGCCTGTATTTCAACGCATGTCCAATATTATCTGCAAACCCTGAAATTCTGGCGGGACCTTACTGAGGGGACATTTTAAGCACTTTACAAAGGATCAAACTTAGAAAACCACTTAAAGTGAGATTGGGTCCAGCAGTGTCCTTGGAAGGAACACATACTACCACGATTCTGCCAAGGAATAACTGAAGCCTAATCCAGAGTAGTTGCCTGAAGCCATCACTTGCATTGAAATCACTTCTACCTGGGTCACAATGCACGTACATACATACATGATGATAACCTGACGTACACTGGCTATATTCAAGGAACGTTGAAACATTCCTCCTCAGACAATTGACTACAGTTGTCCTAGGGAATAGCTACATGGAGAAAAACCCAAAATTGCTGCTTTCCAGGATGCATTTCTGACTGGGATAATTAGGATGAAAGCATCCAACTGACACTGATCCTGGATTACTTTAAACCACACATGCGCCCCCACACATAAAAACACCCACAGAATGGCTGTGATCCATGAATATGAACTATTTTGGAGTAAGTGAATTTCTGGGCTTTCATCTAAGAAGAACACCTTTCACCAGAACTCATACTTACGAATACCTGGAAACACTGGTGAACGAGGTGAATGTCTTCAAACCTTCACTGCTCGTGGTTTAATGGACCTGCAGACCAGAGAAGAATTTATGTCAGATCAACAGGTGCCTGTGCTGTGCCTCCATGTAAACTTTTCCTCCCTTGCCAATCCACTAGAACCACACCCTGAGATCACGTGGGCAGGAACAGAAGCAGAAACCAAGGCTGCCTGTACACCACAGCGAAATATAGGCGGCCTGTTCTGCTTGGTGAGTTTACAAGCAGAAACCAAGGCTGCCTTTACACCAGAGCGACTTGCAGGCAGCCTGTTCTGCTTGGTGAGTTGCCTGCCCCAGTGACACAGACACCTATGGCAGGTTTCAGAAACACCATAACCTATGGAAGAAGCATAAAACTCTCAGGCAAGACCTTCAAATCTGCAGAGGTTCTCTGAGGCACATCACAGTACACCTTTCATTCATGGAAACGAAGACATAAAGTCAGAGCCACACCAGGGTGCTCCTCAAGTGACTTCGGGAAGGAACCTAATTTCTACCCAACAGTGATGGCAAACTGAACAACAAATATCCCACACACCCTCACACACACGAAAATAGTGATATACTAACAGTTATCTTGTGTGTGCATTTCTTACATGCTATGGAGTTAATTACAGCTTTGAGCAAGACCAGAAGTCATGGAACATCACACAGCCTTGTTCATTCCATGTGTTTCCCCAGAGGAAATGAAAGATTTTGATTAAAGGAGACTTTTGCATGGCTACGCAGCGGAAACAGTCAAAGAGTGTGAAATAGTTGCGAGTTTGAGAATTTATGACAAGGAGCAAAGAAATTAATACATGAAGATACTACAGGTATTAAACAGACACAAGGACAGACACACATACACAAAGATAAACAGAGAGGTCGACACACAGACACAAACACACACACACACACACACACACACACACACACACAAACATACTCCCAGGAGCCCAGCCTGTATTCAAGGCATGTCGAATGTTATCTGCAACGGCTGAAATCCTTTTGTTATCCTACTGAGTGGACACTTTCAGCACTTGAGAAAGGATCAAACTTAGAAAAACACGTGAAGTGACATCGGTTCCACCAATGTCCTCGAAGGAAGACATACTACCACCATTATGCCAAGGAATGAGTAAGACTAATCCAGAGTCAGTGCCTGAAGCCATCACTTGAGATGAAGTCAATTCTAGCAAAGTAAAGATGCATGTACATACATGCATCATGATAGCCTGACTACAATGGCCATATTCTAGGAACAGTGAATCTTTCCTCCTCAGACAATTGATTACAGTTGATCTAGGGAATAACAACGCAGAGAAAAACTCAAAATTACTGTCTTCCAAGTAGCGTTCCTGAGTGGCATTATGAGGATCTGATCATCTAACGGATACTGATCCAGGAAACATTTTTAACCACACATGCGCCCCTACATATAAACACACCCACAGAGTGCCTGTGATCCATGAATATTAACGATTTTGGAGTAAGTGAATTACTTACTCCAAAAGTAAATGACTTCTCATCTAAGAAAAGTACCTTTCAGCAGAACCCATTCTTAGGAATACCTACAAACACTGGGGATGAGGTGAATTTCTTGAAACCTTCAATGCCCGTGGTTTAATGGACCCTGCAGACCAGAGAAGAAATTATGTTAGATCAACAAGTGCCTGTGCTGGGCCTCCATGTAACCTTTTCCTCCCTTGACAGTCCACTAGAACCACACCCTGAGATCACGTGGTCAGGATTAGCAGCAGAAACCAAGGCTTCCTGTGAGCACAATGGCATCCAGGCGGCCTATTATGCTTGGGGAGTTCCTGCGAAACGACGCAGAGGACTATGGACACTAAAAGCTGTGTGGCACAGTCGCTTATGGTAGCTGTGAAGAATGGAACAACTCGAATCTGATATGCTCAGGTCACCCATGTGCTCCTGCCATGCGTGCCCCGTATACCTAGGACCCAAGTAAAAGAGAAGGCTTCCACACAAGACAGTGGCTCCTACCTCCAGCTTCTCATGCTTGGCTGGCTGCGCTACCATATCAACAGGCCATGCAGGAGCTGCCTCAGGATTCTTTATGTTCCAGGGGCTGGGATCCCACTGTGACATCACAACCAAGTATGTCCTGATTGGTCAGACCACGTAAGCACTGCCTCTAAGGCCCCTCTCCCTGCAGTCTCCAGCCACTTGTGTGGCAGTTTCCTGGCAAGAACTGATCTGGGGATTGCTCTTCTCCTCCATGTTCTCTCCATAGATCATTGAATGTTCAACTGGCATGACATTTCTGTCATGTTCCAAACTACTCCCAATCTGGACCCCACACTTTGGAGGACAGGAAGGATTTCACCTGGTGAGTACAAAAATACCTCAAGCCCCTTGAAGGTAAAGCAGACCAGAAAACTCCCTGAACCTTGCATCAGGCAACTTCCTTCAAAGAACTACATCTCCCATCATCTCGGAGGGGATTCCCTCATGTGGACCAAAAAAGTCACACAGTGAGGACCAGGGACTCTTATCCAGCTTTTTGTGTTCCTATCTTGAACAAAACATGCAAACACACACACTGGCTGCCAAGAGCCTCAAGGTGACCACAGGAATTCATTGCCTCTCGACACAGAAATTACTTCACTTTGATCTGAGAAATACATAGGCACCACACGCTATTGTCTAGGAATGCTTAGGTTTCTCTAGTCAGTGAAAGTTTTACCAAGTCTCGGGACAATGGCACGTTTCAGAAAGACCATAACCTATGGAATAAGCATGAAACTCTCAGGGAAGACCTTCTAATCTGCAAAGGTTCTCTGAGGGACATCACAGTACACCTTTCATTCATGGAACCGAAGACATAAAGTCAGAGCCACACAATGCTGCTCCTCAAGTGACTTCGGGAAGGAACCTAATTCCTACAAATCAGTGATGGCAGCCCGAACAACAGATATTCCACACCCACTCACACACACAAAATTAGTGATGTACTCAAAATTGTCTTGTATGTGAATTTCGTACATTCTATGGAGTGATTTACATCCGTTAGCATGACCGGAAGTCATGGAACATCACACAGCCTTCTACATTCCATCTGTTTCCACAGTTTTAAAGATAGATTTTGATTCAAGGAGACTTCCGCATGCCTAAGCAGTGGATACATTCAACGAGGGTGAAATAGTGGCTAGTATAAGAATTTATGAGAAACTGCATGGAAATTAATACATGAAGACACTGCAAATATTAAACACAGACACAAAAACAAACATACACAGAAAGAAAGACAGACAGACAGGTAGACACACACACACAACTCACACACACACCCCCAGGAACTTGGCCTGTATTTCAACGCATGTCCAATATTATCTGCAAACCCTGAAATTCTGGCGGGACCTTACTGAGGGGACATTTTAAGCACTTTACAAAGGATCAAACTTAGAAAACCACTTAAAGTGAGATTGGGTCCAGCAGTGTCCTTGGAAGGAACACATACTACCACGATTCTGCCAAGGAATAACTGAAGCCTAATCCAGAGTAGTTGCCTGAAGCCATCACTTGCATTGAAATCACTTCTACCTGGGTCACAATGCACGTACATACATACATGATGATAACCTGACGTACACTGGCTATATTCAAGGAACGTTGAAACATTCCTCCTCAGACAATTGACTACAGTTGTCCTAGGGAATAGCTACATGGAGAAAAACCCAAAATTGCTGCTTTCCAGGATGCATTTCTGACTGGGATAATTAGGATGAAAGCATCCAACTGACACTGATCCTGGATTACTTTAAACCACACATGCGCCCCCACACATAAAAACACCCACAGAATGGCTGTGATCCATGAATATGAACTATTTTGGAGTAAGTGAATTTCTGGGCTTTCATCTAAGAAGAACACCTTTCACCAGAACTCATACTTACGAATACCTGGAAACACTGGTGAACGAGGTGAATGTCTTCAAACCTTCACTGCTCGTGGTTTAATGGACCTGCAGACCAGAGAAGAATTTATGTCAGATCAACAGGTGCCTGTGCTGTGCCTCCATGTAAACTTTTCCTCCCTTGCCAATCCACTAGAACCACACCCTGAGATCACGTGGGCAGGAACAGAAGCAGAAACCAAGGCTGCCTGTACACCACAGCGAAATATAGGCGGCCTGTTCTGCTTGGTGAGTTTACAAGCAGAAACCAAGGCTGCCTTTACACCAGAGCGACTTGCAGGCAGCCTGTTCTGCTTGGTGAGTTGCCTGCCCCAGTGACACAGACACCTATGGCAGGTTTCAGAAACACCATAACCTATGGAAGAAGCATAAAACTCTCAGGCAAGACCTTCAAATCTGCAGAGGTTCTCTGAGGCACATCACAGTACACCTTTCATTCATGGAAACGAAGACATAAAGTCAGAGCCACACCAGGGTGCTCCTCAAGTGACTTCGGGAAGGAACCTAATTTCTACCCAACAGTGATGGCAAACTGAACAACAAATATCCCACACACCCTCACACACACGAAAATAGTGATATACTAACAGTTATCTTGTGTGTGCATTTCTTACATGCTATGGAGTTAATTACAGCTTTGAGCAAGACCAGAAGTCATGGAACATCACACAGCCTTGTTCATTCCATGTGTTTCCCCAGAGGAAATGAAAGATTTTGATTAAAGGAGACTTTTGCATGGCTACGCAGCGGAAACAGTCAAAGAGTGTGAAATAGTTGCGAGTTTGAGAATTTATGACAAGGAGCAAAGAAATTAATACATGAAGATACTACAGGTATTAAACAGACACAAGGACAGACACACATACACAAAGATAAACAGAGAGGTCGACACACAGACACAAACACACACACACACACACACACACACACACACACACAAACATACTCCCAGGAGCCCAGCCTGTATTCAAGGCATGTCGAATGTTATCTGCAACGGCTGAAATCCTTTTGTTATCCTACTGAGTGGACACTTTCAGCACTTGAGAAAGGATCAAACTTAGAAAAACACGTGAAGTGACATCGGTTCCACCAATGTCCTCGAAGGAAGACATACTACCACCATTATGCCAAGGAATGAGTAAGACTAATCCAGAGTCAGTGCCTGAAGCCATCACTTGAGATGAAGTCAATTCTAGCAAAGTAAAGATGCATGTACATACATGCATCATGATAGCCTGACTACAATGGCCATATTCTAGGAACAGTGAATCTTTCCTCCTCAGACAATTGATTACAGTTGATCTAGGGAATAACAACGCAGAGAAAAACTCAAAATTACTGTCTTCCAAGTAGCGTTCCTGAGTGGCATTATGAGGATCTGATCATCTAACGGATACTGATCCAGGAAACATTTTTAACCACACATGCGCCCCTACATATAAACACACCCACAGAGTGCCTGTGATCCATGAATATTAACGATTTTGGAGTAAGTGAATTACTTACTCCAAAAGTAAATGACTTCTCATCTAAGAAAAGTACCTTTCAGCAGAACCCATTCTTAGGAATACCTACAAACACTGGGGATGAGGTGAATTTCTTGAAACCTTCAATGCCCGTGGTTTAATGGACCCTGCAGACCAGAGAAGAAATTATGTTAGATCAACAAGTGCCTGTGCTGGGCCTCCATGTAACCTTTTCCTCCCTTGACAGTCCACTAGAACCACACCCTGAGATCACGTGGTCAGGATTAGCAGCAGAAACCAAGGCTTCCTGTGAGCACAATGGCATCCAGGCGGCCTATTATGCTTGGGGAGTTCCTGCGAAACGACGCAGAGGACTATGGACACTAAAAGCTGTGTGGCACAGTCGCTTATGGTAGCTGTGAAGAATGGAACAACTCGAATCTGATATGCTCAGGTCACCCATGTGCTCCTGCCATGCGTGCCCCGTATACCTAGGACCCAAGTAAAAGAGAAGGCTTCCACACAAGACAGTGGCTCCTACCTCCAGCTTCTCATGCTTGGCTGGCTGCGCTACCATATCAACAGGCCATGCAGGAGCTGCCTCAGGATTCTTTATGTTCCAGGGGCTGGGATCCCACTGTGACATCACAACCAAGTATGTCCTGATTGGTCAGACCACGTAAGCACTGCCTCTAAGGCCCCTCTCCCTGCAGTCTCCAGCCACTTGTGTGGCAGTTTCCTGGCAAGAACTGATCTGGGGATTGCTCTTCTCCTCCATGTTCTCTCCATAGATCATTGAATGTTCAACTGGCATGACATTTCTGTCATGTTCCAAACTACTCCCAATCTGGACCCCACACTTTGGAGGACAGGAAGGATTTCACCTGGTGAGTACAAAAATACCTCAAGCCCCTTGAAGGTAAAGCAGACCAGAAAACTCCCTGAACCTTGCATCAGGCAACTTCCTTCAAAGAACTACATCTCCCATCATCTCGGAGGGGATTCCCTCATGTGGACCAAAAAAGTCACACAGTGAGGACCAGGGACTCTTATCCAGCTTTTTGTGTTCCTATCTTGAACAAAACATGCAAACACACACACTGGCTGCCAAGAGCCTCAAGGTGACCACAGGAATTCATTGCCTCTCGACACAGAAATTACTTCACTTTGATCTGAGAAATACATAGGCACCACACGCTATTGTCTAGGAATGCTTAGGTTTCTCTAGTCAGTGAAAGTTTTACCAAGTCTCGGGACAATGGCACGTTTCAGAAAGACCATAACCTATGGAATAAGCATGAAACTCTCAGGGAAGACCTTCTAATCTGCAAAGGTTCTCTGAGGGACATCACAGTACACCTTTCATTCATGGAACCGAAGACATAAAGTCAGAGCCACACAATGCTGCTCCTCAAGTGACTTCGGGAAGGAACCTAATTCCTACAAATCAGTGATGGCAGCCCGAACAACAGATATTCCACACCCACTCACACACACAAAATTAGTGATGTACTCAAAATTGTCTTGTATGTGAATTTCGTACATTCTATGGAGTGATTTACATCCGTTAGCATGACCGGAAGTCATGGAACATCACACAGCCTTCTACATTCCATCTGTTTCCACAGTTTTAAAGATAGATTTTGATTCAAGGAGACTTCCGCATGCCTAAGCAGTGGATACATTCAACGAGGGTGAAATAGTGGCTAGTATAAGAATTTATGAGAAACTGCATGGAAATTAATACATGAAGACACTGCAAATATTAAACACAGACACAAAAACAAACATACACAGAAAGAAAGACAGACAGACAGGTAGACACACACACACAACTCACACACACACCCCCAGGAACTTGGCCTGTATTTCAACGCATGTCCAATATTATCTGCAAACCCTGAAATTCTGGCGGGACCTTACTGAGGGGACATTTTAAGCACTTTACAAAGGATCAAACTTAGAAAACCACTTAAAGTGAGATTGGGTCCAGCAGTGTCCTTGGAAGGAACACATACTACCACGATTCTGCCAAGGAATAACTGAAGCCTAATCCAGAGTAGTTGCCTGAAGCCATCACTTGCATTGAAATCACTTCTACCTGGGTCACAATGCACGTACATACATACATGATGATAACCTGACGTACACTGGCTATATTCAAGGAACGTTGAAACATTCCTCCTCAGACAATTGACTACAGTTGTCCTAGGGAATAGCTACATGGAGAAAAACCCAAAATTGCTGCTTTCCAGGATGCATTTCTGACTGGGATAATTAGGATGAAAGCATCCAACTGACACTGATCCTGGATTACTTTAAACCACACATGCGCCCCCACACATAAAAACACCCACAGAATGGCTGTGATCCATGAATATGAACTATTTTGGAGTAAGTGAATTTCTGGGCTTTCATCTAAGAAGAACACCTTTCACCAGAACTCATACTTACGAATACCTGGAAACACTGGTGAACGAGGTGAATGTCTTCAAACCTTCACTGCTCGTGGTTTAATGGACCTGCAGACCAGAGAAGAATTTATGTCAGATCAACAGGTGCCTGTGCTGTGCCTCCATGTAAACTTTTCCTCCCTTGCCAATCCACTAGAACCACACCCTGAGATCACGTGGGCAGGAACAGAAGCAGAAACCAAGGCTGCCTGTACACCACAGCGAAATATAGGCGGCCTGTTCTGCTTGGTGAGTTTACAAGCAGAAACCAAGGCTGCCTTTACACCAGAGCGACTTGCAGGCAGCCTGTTCTGCTTGGTGAGTTGCCTGCCCCAGTGACACAGACACCTATGGCAGGTTTCAGAAACACCATAACCTATGGAAGAAGCATAAAACTCTCAGGCAAGACCTTCAAATCTGCAGAGGTTCTCTGAGGCACATCACAGTACACCTTTCATTCATGGAAACGAAGACATAAAGTCAGAGCCACACCAGGGTGCTCCTCAAGTGACTTCGGGAAGGAACCTAATTTCTACCCAACAGTGATGGCAAACTGAACAACAAATATCCCACACACCCTCACACACACGAAAATAGTGATATACTAACAGTTATCTTGTGTGTGCATTTCTTACATGCTATGGAGTTAATTACAGCTTTGAGCAAGACCAGAAGTCATGGAACATCACACAGCCTTGTTCATTCCATGTGTTTCCCCAGAGGAAATGAAAGATTTTGATTAAAGGAGACTTTTGCATGGCTACGCAGCGGAAACAGTCAAAGAGTGTGAAATAGTTGCGAGTTTGAGAATTTATGACAAGGAGCAAAGAAATTAATACATGAAGATACTACAGGTATTAAACAGACACAAGGACAGACACACATACACAAAGATAAACAGAGAGGTCGACACACAGACACAAACACACACACACACACACACACACACACACACACAAACATACTCCCAGGAGCCCAGCCTGTATTCAAGGCATGTCGAATGTTATCTGCAACGGCTGAAATCCTTTTGTTATCCTACTGAGTGGACACTTTCAGCACTTGAGAAAGGATCAAACTTAGAAAAACACGTGAAGTGACATCGGTTCCACCAATGTCCTCGAAGGAAGACATACTACCACCATTATGCCAAGGAATGAGTAAGACTAATCCAGAGTCAGTGCCTGAAGCCATCACTTGAGTTGCAGTCAATTCTAGCAAAGTAAAGATGCATGTACATACATGCATCATGATAGCCTGACCTCACTGGCCATATTCAAGGAACAGTGAATCTTTCCTCCTCAGACAATTGATTACAGTTGATCTAGGGAATAACAACGCAGAGAAAAACTCAAAATTACTGTCTTCCAAGTAGCGTTCCTGAGTGGCATTATGAGGATCTGATCATCTAACGGATACTGATCCAGGAAACATTTTTAACCACACATGCGCCCCTACATATAAACACACCCACAGAGTGCCTGTGATCCATGAATATTAACGATTTTGGAGTAAGTGAATTACTTACTCCAAAAGTAAATGACTTCTCATCTAAGAAAAGTACCTTTCAGCAGAACCCATTCTTAGGAATACCTACAAACACTGGGGATGAGGTGAATTTCTTGAAACCTTCAATGCCCGTGGTTTAATGGACCCTGCAGACCAGAGAAGAAATTATGTTAGATCAACAAGTGCCTGTGCTGGGCCTCCATGTAACCTTTTCCTCCCTTGACAGTCCACTAGAACCACACCCTGAGATCACGTGGTCAGGATTAGCAGCAGAAACCAAGGCTTCCTGTGAGCACAATGGCATCCAGGCGGCCTATTATGCTTGGGGAGTTCCTGCGAAACGACGCAGAGGACTATGGACACTAAAAGCTGTGTGGCACAGTCGCTTATGGTAGCTGTGAAGAATGGAACAACTCGAATCTGATATGCTCAGGTCACCCATGTGCTCCTGCCATGCGTGCCCCGTATACCTAGGACCCAAGTAAAAGAGAAGGCTTCCACACAAGACAGTGGCTCCTACCTCCAGCTTCTCATGCTTGGCTGGCTGCGCTACCATATCAACAGGCCATGCAGGAGCTGCCTCAGGATTCTTTATGTTCCAGGGGCTGGGATCCCACTGTGACATCACAACCAAGTATGTCCTGATTGGTCAGACCACGTAAGCACTGCCTCTAAGGCCCCTCTCCCTGCAGTCTCCAGCCACTTGTGTGGCAGTTTCCTGGCAAGAACTGATCTGGGGATTGCTCTTCTCCTCCATGTTCTCTCCATAGATCATTGAATGTTCAACTGGCATGACATTTCTGTCATGTTCCAAACTACTCCCAATCTGGACCCCACACTTTGGAGGACAGGAAGGATTTCACCTGGTGAGTACAAAAATACCTCAAGCCCCTTGAAGGTAAAGCAGACCAGAAAACTCCCTGAACCTTGCATCAGGCAACTTCCTTCAAAGAACTACATCTCCCATCATCTCGGAGGGGATTCCCTCATGTGGACCAAAAAAGTCACACAGTGAGGACCAGGGACTCTTATCCAGCTTTTTGTGTTCCTATCTTGAACAAAACATGCAAACACACACACTGGCTGCCAAGAGCCTCAAGGTGACCACAGGAATTCATTGCCTCTCGACACAGAAATTACTTCACTTTGATCTGAGAAATACATAGGCACCACACGCTATTGTCTAGGAATGCTTAGGTTTCTCTAGTCAGTGAAAGTTTTACCAAGTCTTGGGACAATGGCACGTTTCAGAAAGACCATAACCTATGGAATAAGCATGAAACTCTCAGGGAAGACCTTCTAATCTGCAAAGGTTCTCTGAGGGACATCACAGTACACCTTTCATTCATGGAACCGAAGACATAAAGTCAGAGCCACACAATGCTGCTCCTCAAGTGACTTCGGGAAGGAACCTAATTCCTACAAATCAGTGATGGCAGCCCGAACAACAGATATTCCACACCCACTCACACACACAAAATTAGTGATGTACTCAAAATTGTCTTGTATGTGAATTTCGTACATTCTATGGAGTGATTTACATCCGTTAGCATGACCGGAAGTCATGGAACATCACACAGCCTTCTACATTCCATCTGTTTCCACAGTTTTAAAGATAGATTTTGATTCAAGGAGACTTCCGCATGCCTAAGCAGTGGATACATTCAACGAGGGTGAAATAGTGGCTAGTATAAGAATTTATGAGAAACTGCATGGAAATTAATACATGAAGACACTGCAAATATTAAACACAGACACAAAAACAAACATACACAGAAAGAAAGACAGACAGACAGGTAGACACACACACACAACTCACACACACACCCCCAGGAACTTGGCCTGTATTTCAACGCATGTCCAATATTATCTGCAAACCCTGAAATTCTGGCGGGACCTTACTGAGGGGACATTTTAAGCACTTTACAAAGGATCAAACTTAGAAAACCACTTAAAGTGAGATTGGGTCCAGCAGTGTCCTTGGAAGGAACACATACTACCACGATTCTGCCAAGGAATAACTGAAGCCTAATCCAGAGTAGTTGCCTGAAGCCATCACTTGCATTGAAATCACTTCTACCTGGGTCACAATGCACGTACATACATACATGATGATAACCTGACGTACACTGGCTATATTCAAGGAACGTTGAAACATTCCTCCTCAGACAATTGACTACAGTTGTCCTAGGGAATAGCTACATGGAGAAAAACCCAAAATTGCTGCTTTCCAGGATGCATTTCTGACTGGGATAATTAGGATGAAAGCATCCAACTGACACTGATCCTGGATTACTTTAAACCACACATGCGCCCCCACACATAAAAACACCCACAGAATGGCTGTGATCCATGAATATGAACTATTTTGGAGTAAGTGAATTTCTGGGCTTTCATCTAAGAAGAACACCTTTCACCAGAACTCATACTTACGAATACCTGGAAACACTGGTGAACGAGGTGAATGTCTTCAAACCTTCACTGCTCGTGGTTTAATGGACCTGCAGACCAGAGAAGAATTTATGTCAGATCAACAGGTGCCTGTGCTGTGCCTCCATGTAAACTTTTCCTCCCTTGCCAATCCACTAGAACCACACCCTGAGATCACGTGGGCAGGAACAGAAGCAGAAACCAAGGCTGCCTGTACACCACAGCGAAATATAGGCGGCCTGTTCTGCTTGGTGAGTTTACAAGCAGAAACCAAGGCTGCCTTTACACCAGAGCGACTTGCAGGCAGCCTGTTCTGCTTGGTGAGTTGCCTGCCCCAGTGACACAGACACCTATGGCAGGTTTCAGAAACACCATAACCTATGGAAGAAGCATAAAACTCTCAGGCAAGACCTTCAAATCTGCAGAGGTTCTCTGAGGCACATCACAGTACACCTTTCATTCATGGAAACGAAGACATAAAGTCAGAGCCACACCAGGGTGCTCCTCAAGTGACTTCGGGAAGGAACCTAATTTCTACCCAACAGTGATGGCAAACTGAACAACAAATATCCCACACACCCTCACACACACGAAAATAGTGATATACTAACAGTTATCTTGTGTGTGCATTTCTTACATGCTATGGAGTTAATTACAGCTTTGAGCAAGACCAGAAGTCATGGAACATCACACAGCCTTGTTCATTCCATGTGTTTCCCCAGAGGAAATGAAAGATTTTGATTAAAGGAGACTTTTGCATGGCTACGCAGCGGAAACAGTCAAAGAGTGTGAAATAGTTGCGAGTTTGAGAATTTATGACAAGGAGCAAAGAAATTAATACATGAAGATACTACAGGTATTAAACAGACACAAGGACAGACACACATACACAAAGATAAACAGAGAGGTCGACACACAGACACAAACACACACACACACACACACACACACACACACACACAAACATACTCCCAGGAGCCCAGCCTGTATTCAAGGCATGTCGAATGTTATCTGCAACGGCTGAAATCCTTTTGTTATCCTACTGAGTGGACACTTTCAGCACTTGAGAAAGGATCAAACTTAGAAAAACACGTGAAGTGACATCGGTTCCACCAATGTCCTCGAAGGAAGACATACTACCACCATTATGCCAAGGAATGAGTAAGACTAATCCAGAGTCAGTGCCTGAAGCCATCACTTGAGTTGCAGTCAATTCTAGCAAAGTAAAGATGCATGTACATACATGCATCATGATAGCCTGACCTCACTGGCCATATTCAAGGAACAGTGAATCTTTCCTCCTCAGACAATTGATTACAGTTGATCTAGGGAATAACAACGCAGAGAAAAACTCAAAATTACTGTCTTCCAAGTAGCGTTCCTGAGTGGCATTATGAGGATCTGATCATCTAACGGATACTGATCCAGGAAACATTTTTAACCACACATGCGCCCCTACATATAAACACACCCACAGAGTGCCTGTGATCCATGAATATTAACGATTTTGGAGTAAGTGAATTACTTACTCCAAAAGTAAATGACTTCTCATCTAAGAAAAGTACCTTTCAGCAGAACCCATTCTTAGGAATACCTACAAACACTGGGGATGAGGTGAATTTCTTGAAACCTTCAATGCCCGTGGTTTAATGGACCCTGCAGACCAGAGAAGAAATTATGTTAGATCAACAAGTGCCTGTGCTGGGCCTCCATGTAACCTTTTCCTCCCTTGACAGTCCACTAGAACCACACCCTGAGATCACGTGGTCAGGATTAGCAGCAGAAACCAAGGCTTCCTGTGAGCACAATGGCATCCAGGCGGCCTATTATGCTTGGGGAGTTCCTGCGAAACGACGCAGAGGACTATGGACACTAAAAGCTGTGTGGCACAGTCGCTTATGGTAGCTGTGAAGAATGGAACAACTCGAATCTGATATGCTCAGGTCACCCATGTGCTCCTGCCATGCGTGCCCCGTATACCTAGGACCCAAGTAAAAGAGAAGGCTTCCACACAAGACAGTGGCTCCTACCTCCAGCTTCTCATGCTTGGCTGGCTGCGCTACCATATCAACAGGCCATGCAGGAGCTGCCTCAGGATTCTTTATGTTCCAGGGGCTGGGATCCCACTGTGACATCACAACCAAGTATGTCCTGATTGGTCAGACCACGTAAGCACTGCCTCTAAGGCCCCTCTCCCTGCAGTCTCCAGCCACTTGTGTGGCAGTTTCCTGGCAAGAACTGATCTGGGGATTGCTCTTCTCCTCCATGTTCTCTCCACAGATCATTGAATGTTCAACTGGCATGACATTTCTGTCATGTTCCAAACTACTCCCAATCTGGACCCCACACTTTGGAGGACAGGAAGGATTTCACCTGGTGAGTACAAAAATACCTCAAGCCCCTTGAAGGTAAAGCAGACCAGAAAACTCCCTGAACCTTGCATCAGGCAACTTCCTTCAAAGAACTACATCTCCCATCATCTCGGAGGGGATTCCCTCATGTGGACCAAAAAAGTCACACAGTGAGGACCAGGGACTCTTATCCAGCTTTTTGTGTTCCTATCTTGAACAAAACATGCAAACACACACACTGGCTGCCAAGAGCCTCAAGGTGACCACAGGAATTCATTTCCTCTCGACACAGAAATTACTTCACTTTGATCTGAGAAATACATAGGCACCACACGCTATTGTCTAGGAATGCTTAGGTTTCTCTAGTCAGTGAAAGTTTTACCAAGTCTTGGGACAATGGCACGTTTCAGAAAGACCATAACCTATGGAATAAGCATGAAACTCTCAGGGAAGACCTTCTAATCTGCAAAGGTTCTCTGAGGGACATCACAGTACACCTTTCATTCATGGAACCGAAGACATAAAGTCAGAGCCACACAATGCTGCTCCTCAAGTGACTTCGGGAAGGAACCTAATTCCTACAAATCAGTGATGGCAGCCCGAACAACAGATATTCCACACCCACTCACACACACAAAATTAGTGATGTACTCAAAATTGTCTTGTATGTGAATTTCGTACATTCTATGGAGTGATTTACATCCGTTAGCATGACCGGAAGTCATGGAACATCACACAGCCTTCTACATTCCATCTGTTTCCACAGTTTTAAAGATAGATTTTGATTCAAGGAGACTTCCGCATGCCTAAGCAGTGGATACATTCAACGAGGGTGAAATAGTGGCTAGTATAAGAATTTATGAGAAACTGCATGGAAATTAATACATGAAGACACTGCAAATATTAAACACAGACACAAAAACAAACATACACAGAAAGAAAGACAGACAGACAGGTAGACACACACACACAACTCACACACACACCCCCAGGAACTTGGCCTGTATTTCAACGCATGTCCAATATTATCTGCAAACCCTGAAATTCTGGCGGGACCTTACTGAGGGGACATTTTAAGCACTTTACAAAGGATCAAACTTAGAAAACCACTTAAAGTGAGATTGGGTCCAGCAGTGTCCTTGGAAGGAACACATACTACCACGATTCTGCCAAGGAATAACTGAAGCCTAATCCAGAGTAGTTGCCTGAAGCCATCACTTGCATTGAAATCACTTCTACCTGGGTCACAATGCACGTACATACATACATGATGATAACCTGACGTACACTGGCTATATTCAAGGAACGTTGAAACATTCCTCCTCAGACAATTGACTACAGTTGTCCTAGGGAATAGCTACATGGAGAAAAACCCAAAATTGCTGCTTTCCAGGATGCATTTCTGACTGGGATAATTAGGATGAAAGCATCCAACTGACACTGATCCTGGATTACTTTAAACCACACATGCGCCCCCACACATAAAAACACCCACAGAATGGCTGTGATCCATGAATATGAACTATTTTGGAGTAAGTGAATTTCTGGGCTTTCATCTAAGAAGAACACCTTTCACCAGAACTCATACTTACGAATACCTGGAAACACTGGTGAACGAGGTGAATGTCTTCAAACCTTCACTGCTCGTGGTTTAATGGACCTGCAGACCAGAGAAGAATTTATGTCAGATCAACAGGTGCCTGTGCTGTGCCTCCATGTAAACTTTTCCTCCCTTGCCAATCCACTAGAACCACACCCTGAGATCACGTGGGCAGGAACAGAAGCAGAAACCAAGGCTGCCTGTACACCACAGCGAAATATAGGCGGCCTGTTCTGCTTGGTGAGTTTACAAGCAGAAACCAAGGCTGCCTTTACACCAGAGCGACTTGCAGGCAGCCTGTTCTGCTTGGTGAGTTGCCTGCCCCAGTGACACAGACACCTATGGCAGGTTTCAGAAACACCATAACCTATGGAAGAAGCATAAAACTCTCAGGCAAGACCTTCAAATCTGCAGAGGTTCTCTGAGGCACATCACAGTACACCTTTCATTCATGGAAACGAAGACATAAAGTCAGAGCCACACCAGGGTGCTCCTCAAGTGACTTCGGGAAGGAACCTAATTTCTACCCAACAGTGATGGCAAACTGAACAACAAATATCCCACACACCCTCACACACACGAAAATAGTGATATACTAACAGTTATCTTGTGTGTGCATTTCTTACATGCTATGGAGTTAATTACAGCTTTGAGCAAGACCAGAAGTCATGGAACATCACACAGCCTTGTTCATTCCATGTGTTTCCCCAGAGGAAATGAAAGATTTTGATTAAAGGAGACTTTTGCATGGCTACGCAGCGGAAACAGTCAAAGAGTGTGAAATAGTTGCGAGTTTGAGAATTTATGACAAGGAGCAAAGAAATTAATACATGAAGATACTACAGGTATTAAACAGACACAAGGACAGACACACATACACAAAGATAAACAGAGAGGTCGACACACAGACACAAACACACACACACACACACACACACACACACACACAAACATACTCCCAGGAGCCCAGCCTGTATTCAAGGCATGTCGAATGTTATCTGCAACGGCTGAAATCCTTTTGTTATCCTACTGAGTGGACACTTTCAGCACTTGAGAAAGGATCAAACTTAGAAAAACACGTGAAGTGACATCGGTTCCACCAATGTCCTCGAAGGAAGACATACTACCACCATTATGCCAAGGAATGAGTAAGACTAATCCAGAGTCAGTGCCTGAAGCCATCACTTGAGTTGCAGTCAATTCTAGCAAAGTAAAGATGCATGTACATACATGCATCATGATAGCCTGACCTCACTGGCCATATTCAAGGAACAGTGAATCTTTCCTCCTCAGACAATTGATTACAGTTGATCTAGGGAATAACAACGCAGAGAAAAACTCAAAATTACTGTCTTCCAAGTAGCGTTCCTGAGTGGCATTATGAGGATCTGATCATCTAACGGATACTGATCCAGGAAACATTTTTAACCACACATGCGCCCCTACATATAAACACACCCACAGAGTGCCTGTGATCCATGAATATTAACGATTTTGGAGTAAGTGAATTACTTACTCCAAAAGTAAATGACTTCTCATCTAAGAAAAGTACCTTTCAGCAGAACCCATTCTTAGGAATACCTACAAACACTGGGGATGAGGTGAATTTCTTGAAACCTTCAATGCCCGTGGTTTAATGGACCCTGCAGACCAGAGAAGAAATTATGTTAGATCAACAAGTGCCTGTGCTGGGCCTCCATGTAACCTTTTCCTCCCTTGACAGTCCACTAGAACCACACCCTGAGATCACGTGGTCAGGATTAGCAGCAGAAACCAAGGCTTCCTGTGAGCACAATGGCATCCAGGCGGCCTATTATGCTTGGGGAGTTCCTGCGAAACGACGCAGAGGACTATGGACACTAAAAGCTGTGTGGCACAGTCGCTTATGGTAGCTGTGAAGAATGGAACAACTCGAATCTGATATGCTCAGGTCACCCATGTGCTCCTGCCATGCGTGCCCCGTATACCTAGGACCCAAGTAAAAGAGAAGGCTTCCACACAAGACAGTGGCTCCTACCTCCAGCTTCTCATGCTTGGCTGGCTGCGCTACCATATCAACAGGCCATGCAGGAGCTGCCTCAGGATTCTTTATGTTCCAGGGGCTGGGATCCCACTGTGACATCACAACCAAGTATGTCCTGATTGGTCAGACCACGTAAGCACTGCCTCTAAGGCCCCTCTCCCTGCAGTCTCCAGCCACTTGTGTGGCAGTTTCCTGGCAAGAACTGATCTGGGGATTGCTCTTCTCCTCCATGTTCTCTCCACAGATCATTGAATGTTCAACTGGCATGACATTTCTGTCATGTTCCAAACTACTCCCAATCTGGACCCCACACTTTGGAGGACAGGAAGGATTTCACCTGGTGAGTACAAAAATACCTCAAGCCCCTTGAAGGTAAAGCAGACCAGAAAACTCCCTGAACCTTGCATCAGGCAACTTCCTTCAAAGAACTACATCTCCCATCATCTCGGAGGGGATTCCCTCATGTGGACCAAAAAAGTCACACAGTGAGGACCAGGGACTCTTATCCAGCTTTTTGTGTTCCTATCTTGAACAAAACATGCAAACACACACACTGGCTGCCAAGAGCCTCAAGGTGACCACAGGAATTCATTTCCTCTCGACACAGAAATTACTTCACTTTGATCTGAGAAATACATAGGCACCACACGCTATTGTCTAGGAATGCTTAGGTTTCTCTAGTCAGTGAAAGTTTTACCAAGTCTCGGGACAATGGCACGTTTCAGAAAGACCATAACCTATGGAATAAGCATGAAACTCTCAGGGAAGACCTTCAAATCTGCAAAGGTTCTCTGAGGGACATCACAGTACACCTATCATTCATGGAACCGAAGACATAAAGTCAGAGGCACACAATGCTGCTCCTCAAGTGACTTCGGGAAGGAACCTAATTCCTACAAATCAGTGATGGCAGCCCGAACAACAGATATTCCACACACACTCACACACACAAAATTAGTGATGTACTCAAAATTATCTTGTATGTGAATTTCGTACATTCTATGGAGTGATTTACATCCGTTAGCATGACCAGAAGTCATGGAACATCACACAGCCTTCTACATTCCATCTGTTTCCACAGTTTTAAAGATAGATTTTGATTCAAGGAGACTTCCGCATGCCTAAGCAGTGGATACATTCAACGAGGGTGAAATAGTTGCTAGTATAAGAATTTATGAGAAACTGCAAGGAAATTAATACATGAAGACACTGCAAATATTAAACACAGACACAAAAACAAACATACACAGAAAGAAAGACAGACAGACAGGTAGACACACACACACAACTCACACACACACCCCCAGGAACTTGGCCTGTATTTCAACGCATGTCCAATATTATCTGCAAACCCTGAAATTCTGGCGGGACCTTACTGAGGGGACATTTTAAGCACTTTACAAAGGATCAAACTTAGAAAACCACTTAAAGTGAGATTGGGTCCAGCAGTGTCCTTGGAAGGAACACATACTACCACGATTCTGCCAAGGAATAACTGAAGCCTAATCCAGAGTAGTTGCCTGAAGCCATCACTTGCATTGAAATCACTTCTACCTGGGTCACAATGCACGTACATACATACATGTTGATAACCTGAGGTACACTGGCTATATTCAAGGAACGTTGAAACATTCCTCCTCAGACAATTGACTACAGTTGTCCTAGGGAATAGCTACATGGAGAAAAACCCAAAATTGCTGCTTTCCAGGATGCATTTCTGACTGGGATAATTAGGATGAAAGCATCCAACTGACACTGATCCTGGATTACTTTAAACCACACATGCGCCCCCACACATAAAAACACCCACAGAATGGCTGTGATCCATGAATATGAACTATTTTGGAGTAAGTGAATTTCTGGGCTTTCATCTAAGAAGAACACCTTTCACCAGAACTCATACTTACGAATACCTGGAAACACTGGTGAACGAGGTGAATTTCTTCAAACCTTCACTGCTCGTGGTTTAATGGACCTGCAGACCAGAGAAGAATTTATGTCAGATCGACAGGTGCCTGTGCTGTGCCTCCATGTAAACTTTTCCTCCCTTGCCAATCCACTAGAACCACACCCTGAGATCACGTGGGCAGGAACAGAAGCAGAAACCAAGGCTGCCTGTACACCACAGTGAAATATAGGCGGCCTGTTCTGCTTGGTGAGTTTACAAGCAGAAACCAAGGCTGCCTTTACACCAGAGTGACTTGCAGGCAGCCTGTTCTGCTTGGTGAGTTGCCTGCCCCAGTGACACAGACACCTATGGCAGGTTTCAGAAACACCATAACCTATGGAAGAAGCATAAAACTCTCAGGCAAGACCTTCAAATCTGCAGAGGTTCTCTGAGGCACATCACAGTACACCTTTCATTCATGGAAACGAAGACATAAAGTCAGAGCCACACCAGGGTGCTCCTCAAGTGACTTCGGGAAGGAACCTAATTTCTACCCAACAGTGATGGCAAACTGAACAAATATCCCACACACCCTCACACACACGAAAATAGTGATATACTAACAGTTATCTTGTGTGTGCATTTCTTACATGCTATGGAGTTAATTACAGCTTTGAGCAAGACCAGAAGTCATGGAACATCACACAGCCTTGTTCATTCCATGTGTTTCCCCAGAGGAAATGAAAGATTTTGATTAAAGGAGACTTTTGCATGGCTACGCAGCGGAAACAGTCAAAGAGTGTGAAATAGTTGCGAGTTTGAGAATTTATGACAAGGAGCAAAGAAATTAATACATGAAGATACTACAGGTATTAAACAGACACAAGGACAGACACACATACACAAAGATAAACAGAGAGGTCGACACACAGACACAAACACACACACACACACACACACACACACACACAAACATACTCCCAGGAGCCCAGCCTGTATTCAAGGCATGTCGAATGTTATCTGCAACGGCTGAAATCCTTTTGTTATCCTACTGAGTGGACACTTTCAGCACTTGAGAAAGGATCAAACTTAGAAAAACACGTGAAGTGACATCGGTTCCACCAATGTCCTCGACGGAAGACATACTACCACCATTATGCCAAGGAATGAGTAAGACTAATCCAGAGTCAGTGCCTGAAGCCATCACTTGAGTTGAAGTCAATTCTAGCAAAGTAAAGATGCATGTACATACATGCATCATGATAGCCTGACCTCACTGGCCATATTCAAGGAACAGTGAATCTTTCCTCCTCAGACAATTGATTACAGTTGATTTAGGGAATAACAACGCAGAGAAAAACTCAAAATTACTGTCTTCCAAGTAGCGTTCCTGAGTGGCATTATGAGGATCTGATCATCTAACGGATACTGATCCAGGAAACATTTTTAACCACACATGCGCCCCTACACATAAACACACCCACAGAGTGCCTGTGATCCATGAATATTAACGATTTTGGAGTAAGTGAATTACTTACCCCAAAAGTAAATGACTTCTCATCTTAGAAAAGTACCTTTCAGCAGAACCCATTCTTAGGAATACCTACAAACACTGGGGATGAGGTGAATTTCTTGAAACCTTCAATGCCCGTGGTTTAATGGACCCTGCAGACCAGAGAAGAAATTATGTTAGATCAACAAGTGCCTGTGCTGGGCCTCCATGTAACCTTTTCCTCCCTTGACAGTCCACTAGAACCACACCCTGAGATCACGTGGTCAGGATTAGCAGCAGAAACCAAGGCTTCCTGTGAGCACAATGGCATCCAGGCGGCCTATTATGCTTGGGGAGTTCCTGCGAAACGACGCAGAGGACTATGGAAACAAAAGCTGTGTGGCACAGTCGCTTATGGTAGCTGTGAAGAATGGAACAACTCGAATCTGATATGCTCAGGTCACCCATGTGCTCCTGCCATGCGTGCCCCGTATACCTAGGACCCAAGTAAAAGAGAAGGCTTCCACACAACAGAGTGGCTCCTACCTCCAGCTTCTCATGCTTGGCTGGCTGTGCTACCATAGCAACAGGCCATGCAGGAGCTGCCTCAGGATTCTTTATGTTCCAGGGGCTGGGATCCCACTGTGACATCACAACCAAGTATGTCCTGATTGGTCAGACCACGTAAGCACTGCCTCTACGGCCCCTCTCCCTGCAGTCTCCAGTCACTTGTGTGGCAGTTTCCTGGCAAGAACTGATCTGGGGATTGCTTTTCTCCTCCATGTTCTCTCCACAGATCATTGAATGTTCAACTGGCATGACATTTCTGTCATGTTCCAAACTACTCCCAATCTGGACCCCACACTTTGGAGGACAGGAAGGATTTCACCTGGTGAGTACAAAAATACCTCAAGCCCCTTGAAGGTAAAGCAGACCAGAAAACTCCCTGAACCTTGCATCAGGCAACTTCCTTCAAAGAACTACATCTCCCATCATCTCGGAGGGGATTCCCTCATGTGGACCAAAAAAGTCACACAGTGAGGACCAGGGACTCTTATCCAGCTTTTTGTGTTCCTATCTTGAACAAAACATGCAAACACACACACTGGCTGCCAAGAGCCTCAAGGTGACCACAGGAATTCATTGCCTCTCGACACAGAAATTACTTCACTTTGATCTGAGAAATACATAGGCACCACACGCTATTGTCTAGGAATGCTTAGGTTTCTCTAGTCAGTGAAAGTTTTACCAAGTCTCGGGACAATGGCACGTTTCAGAAAGACCATAACCTATGGAATAAGCATGAAACTCTCAGGGAAGACCTTCTAATCTGCAAAGGTTCTCTGAGGGACATCACAGTACACCTTTCATTCATGGAACCGAAGACATAAAGTCAGAGCCACACAATGCTGCTCCTCAAGTGACTTCGGGAAGGAACCTAATTCCTACAAATCAGTGATGGCAGCCCGAACAACAGATATTCCACACCCACTCACACACACAAAATTAGTGATGTACTCAAAATTGTCTTGTATGTGAATTTCGTACATTCTATGGAGTGATTTACATCCGTTAGCATGACCGGAAGTCATGGAACATCACACAGCCTTCTACATTCCATCTGTTTCCACAGTTTTAAAGATAGATTTTGATTCAAGGAGACTTCCGCATGCCTAAGCAGTGGATACATTCAACGAGGGTGAAATAGTTGCTAGTATAAGAATTTATGAGAAACTGCAAGGAAATTAATACATGAAGACACTGCAAATATTAAACACAGACACAAAAACAAACATACACAGAAAGAAAGACAGACAGACAGGTAGACACACACACACAACTCACACACACACCCCCAGGAACTTGGCCTGTATTTCAACGCATGTCCAATATTATCTGCAAACCCTGAAATTCTGGCGGGACCTTACTGAGGGGACATTTTAAGCACTTTACAAAGGATCAAACTTAGAAAACCACTTAAAGTGAGATTGGGTCCAGCAGTGTCCTTGGAAGGAACACATACTACCACGATTCTGCCAAGGAATAACTGAAGCCTAATCCAGAGTAGTTGCCTGAAGCCATCACTTGCATTGAAATCACTTCTACCTGGGTCACAATGCACGTACATACATACATGATGATAACCTGACGTACACTGGCTATATTCAAGGAACGTTGAAACATTCCTCCTCAGACAATTGACTACAGTTGTCCTAGGGAATAGCTACATGGAGAAAAACCCAAAATTGCTGCTTTCCAGGATGCATTTCTGACTGGGATAATTAGGATGAAAGCATCCAACTGACACTGATCCTGGATTACTTTAAACCACACATGCGCCCCCACACATAAAAACACCCACAGAATGGCTGTGATCCATGAATATGAACTATTTTGGAGTAAGTGAATTTCTGGGCTTTCATCTAAGAAGAACACCTTTCACCAGAACTCATACTTACGAATACCTGGAAACACTGGTGAACGAGGTGAATGTCTTCAAACCTTCACTGCTCGTGGTTTAATGGACCTGCAGACCAGAGAAGAATTTATGTCAGATCGACAGGTGCCTGTGCTGTGCCTCCATGTAAACTTTTCCTCCCTTGCCAATCCACTAGAACCACACCCTGAGATCACGTGGGCAGGAACAGAAGCAGAAACCAAGGCTGCCTGTACACCACAGCAAAATATAGGCGGCCTGTTCTGCTTGGTGAGTTTACAAGCAGAAACCAAGGCTGCCTTTACACCAGAGCGACTTGCAGGCAGCCTGTTCTGCTTGGTGAGTTGCCTGCCCCAGTGACACAGACACCTATGGCAGGTTTCAGAAACACCATAACCTATGGAAGAAGCATAAAACTCTCAGGCAAGACCTTCAAATCTGCAGAGGTTCTCTGAGGCACATCACAGTACACCTTTCATTCATGGAAACGAAGACATAAAGTCAGAGCCACACCAGGGTGCTCCTCAAGTGACTTCGGGAAGGAACCTAATTTCTACCCAACAGTGATGGCAAACTGAACAACAAATATCCCACACACCCTCACACACACGAAAATAGTGATATACTAACAGTTATCTTGTGTGTGCATTTCTTACATGCTATGGAGTTAATTACAGCTTTGAGCAAGACCAGAAGTCATGGAACATCACACAGCCTTGTTCATTCCATGTGTTTCCCCAGAGGAAATGAAAGATTTTGATTAAAGGAGACTTTTGCATGGCTACGCAGCGGAAACAGTCAAAGAGTGTGAAATAGTTGCGAGTTTGAGAATTTATGACAAGGAGCAAAGAAATTAATACATGAAGATACTACAGGTATTAAACAGACACAAGGACAGACACACATACACAAAGATAAACAGAGAGGTCGACACACAGACACAAACACACACACACACACACACACACACACACACAAACATACTCCCAGGAGCCCAGCCTGTATTCAAGGCATGTCGAATGTTATCTGCAACGGCTGAAATCCTTTTGTTATCCTACTGAGTGGACACTTTCAGCACTTGAGAAAGGATCAAACTTAGAAAAACACGTGAAGTGACATCGGTTCCACCAATGTCCTCGACGGAAGACATACTACCACCATTATGCCAAGGAATGAGTAAGACTAATCCAGAGTCAGTGCCTGAAGCCATCACTTGAGTTGAAGTCAATTCTAGCAAAGTAAAGATGCATGTACATACATGCATCATGATAGCCTGACCTCACTGGCCATATTCAAGGAACAGTGAATCTTTCCTCCTCAGACAATTGATTACAGTTGATCTAGGGAATAACAACGCAGAGAAAAACTCAAAATTACTGTCTTCCAAGTAGCGTTCCTGAGTGGCATTATGAGGATCTGATCATCTAACGGATACTGATCCAGGAAATATTTTTAACCACACATGCGCCCCTACACATAAACACACCCACAGAGTGCCTGTGATCCATGAATATTAACGATTTTGGAGTAAGTGAATTACTTACTCCAAAAGTAAATGACTTCTCATCTAAGAAAAGTACCTTTCAGCAGAACCCATTCTTAGGAATACCTACAAACACTGGGGATGAGGTGAATTTCTTGAAACCTTCAATGCCTGTGGTTTAATGGACCCTGCAGACCAGAGAAGAAATTATGTTAGATCAACAAGTGCCTGTGCTGGGCCTCCATGTAACCTTTTCCTCCCTTGCGAATCCACTAGAACCACACTCTGAGATCACGTGGGCAGGAACAGAAGCAGAAACCAAGGCTGCCTGTACACCACAGCAAAATATAGGCGGCCTGTTCTGCTTGGTGAGTTTACAAGCAGAAACCAAGGCTGCCTTTACACCAGAGCGACTTGCAGGCAGCCTGTTCTGCTTGGTGAGTTGCCTGCCCCAGTGACACAGACACCTATGGCAGGTTTCAGAAACACCATAACCTATGGAAGAAGCATAAAACTCTCAGGCAAGACCTTCAAATCTGCAGAGGTTCTCTGAGGCACATCACAGTACACCTTTCATTCATGGAAACGAAGACATAAAGTCAGAGCCACACCAGGGTGCTCCTCAAGTGACTTCGTGAAGGAACCTAATTTCTACCCAAAAGTGATGGCAAACTGAACAACAAATATCCCACACACCCTCACACACACGAAAATAGTGATATACTAACAGTTATCTTGTGTGTGCATTTCTTACATGCTATGGAGTTAATTACAGCTTTGAGCAAGACCAGAAGTCATGGAACATCACACAGCCTTGTTCATTCCATGTGTTTCCCCAGAGGAAATGAAAGGTTTTGATTAAAGGAGACTTTTGCATGGCTACGCAGCGGAAACAGTCAAAGAGTGTGAAATAGTTGCGAGTTTGAGAATTTATGACAAGGAGCAAAGAAATTAATACATGAAGATACTACAGGTATTAAACAGACACAAGGACAGACACACATACACAAAGATAAACAGAGAGGTCGACACACAGACACAAACACACACACACACACAAACATACTCCCAGGAGCCCAGCCTGTATTCAAGGCATGTCGAATGTTATCTGCAACGGCTGAAATCCTTTTGTTATCCTACTGAGTGGACACTTTCAGCACTTGAGAAAGGATCAAACTTAGAAAAACACGTGAAGTGACATCGGTTCCACCAATGTCCTCGAAGGAAGACATACTACCACCATTATGCCAAGGAATGAGTAAGACTAATCCAGAGTCAGTGCCTGAAGCCATCACTTGAGTTGCAGTCAATTCTAGCAAAGTAAAGATGCATGTACATACATGCATCATGATAGCCTGACTACACTGGCCATATTCAAGGAACAGTGAATCTTTCCTCCTCAGACAATTGATTACAGTTGATCTAGGGAATAACAACGCAGAGAAAAACTCAAAATTACTGTCTTCCAAGTAGCATTCCTGAGTGGCATTATGAGGATCTGATCATCTAACGGATACTGATCCAGGAAACATTTTTAACCACACATGCGCCCCTACACATAAACACACCCACAGAGTGCCTGTGATCCATGAATATTAACGATTTTGGAGTAAGTGAATTACTTACTCCAAAAGTAAATGACTTCTCATCTAAGAAAAGTACCTTTCAGCAGAACCCATTCTTAGGAATACCTACAAACACTGGGGATGAGGTGAATTTCTTGAAACCTTCAATGCCCGTGGTTTAATGGACCCTGCAGACCAGAGAAGAAATTATGTTAGATCAACAAGTGCCTGTGCTGGGCCTCCATGTAACCTTTTCCTCCCTTGACAGTCCACTAGAACCACACCCTGAGATCACGTGGTCAGGATTAGCAGCAGAAACCAAGGCTTCCTGTGAGCACAATGGCATCCAGGTGGCCTATTATGCTTGGGGAGTTCCTGCGAAACGACGCAGAGGACTATGGACACTAAAAGATGTGTGGGACAGTCGCTTATGGTAGCTGTGAAGAATGGAACAACTCGAATCTGATATGCTCAGGTCACCCATGTGCTCCTGCCATGCGTGCCCCGTATACCTAGGACCCAAGTAAAAGAGAAGGCTTCCACACAAGACAGTGGCTCCTACCTCCAGCTTCTCATGCTTGGCTGGCTGCGCTACCATATCAACAGGCCATGCAGGAGCTGCCTCAGGATTCTTTATGTTAAAGGGGCTGGGATCCCACTGTGACATCACAACCAAGTATGTCCTGATTGGTCAGACCACGTAAGCACTGCCTCTAAGGCCCCTCTCCCTGCAGTCTCCAGCCACTTGTGTGGCAGTTTCCTGGCAAGAACTGATCTGGTGATTGCTTTTCTCCTCCATGTTCTCTCCACAGATCATTGAATGTTCAACTGGCATGACATTTCTGTCATGTTCCAAACTACTCCCAATCTCGACCCCACACTTTGGAGGACAGGAAGGATTTCACCTGGTGAGTACAAAAATACCTCAAGCCCCTTGAAGGTAAAGCAGACCAGAAAACTCCCTGAACCTTGCATCAGGCAACTTCCTTCAAAGAACTACATCTCCCATCATCTCGGAGGGGATTCCCTCATGTGGACCAAAAAAGTCACACAGTGAGGACCAGGGACTCTTATCCACCTTTTTGTGTTCCTATCTTGAACAAAACATGCAAACACATACACTGGCTGCCAAGAGCCTCAAGGTGACCACAGGAATTCATTTCCTCTCGACACAGAAATTACTTCACTTTGATCTGAGAAATACATAGGCACCACTCGCTATTGTCTAGGAATGCTTAGGTTTCTCTAGTCAGTGAAAGTTTTACCAAGTCTCGGGACAATGGCACGTTTCAGAAAGACCATAACCTATGGAATAAGCATGAAACTCTCAGGGAAGACCTTCAAATCTGCAAAGGTTCTCTGAGGGACATCACAGTACACCATTCATTCATGGAACCGAAGACATAAAGTCAGAGCCACACAATGCTGCTCCTCAAGTGACTTCGGGAAGGAACCTAATTCCTACAAATCAGTGATGGCAGCCCGAACAACAGATATTCCACACACACTCACACACACAAAATTAGTGATGTACTCAAAATTATCTTGTATGTGAATTTCGTACATTCTATGGAGTGATTTACATCCGTTAGCATGACCGGAAGTCATGGAACATCACACAGCCTTCTACATTCCATCTGTTTCCACAGTTTTAAAGATAGATTTTGATTCAAGGAGACTTCCGCATGCCTAAGCAGTGGATACATTCAACGAGGGTGAAATAGTTGCTAGTATAAGAATTTATGAGAAACTGCAAGGAAATTAATACATGAAGACACTGCAAATATTAAACACAGACACAAAAACAAACATACACAGAAAGAAAGACAGACAGACAGGTAGACACACACACACAACTCACACACACACACCCAGGAACTTGGCCTGTATTTCAACGCATGTCCAATATTATCTGCAAACCCTGAAATTCTGGCGGGACCTTACTGAGGGGACATTTTAAGCACTTTACAAAGGATCAAACTTAGAAAACCACTTAAAGTGAGATTGGGTCCAGCAGTGTCCTTGGAAGGAACACATACTACCACGATTCTGCCAAGGAATAACTGAAGCCTAATCCAGAGTAGTTGCCTGAAGCCATCACTTGCATTGAAATCACTTCTACCTGGGTCACAATGCACGTACATACATACATGATGATAACCTGACGTACACTTGCTATATTCAAGGAACGTTGAAACATTCCTCCTCAGACAATTGACTACAGTTGTCCTAGGGAATAGCTACATGGAGAAAAACCCAAAATTGCTGCTTTCCAGGATGCATTTCTGACTGGGATAATTAGGATGAAAGCATCCAACTGACACTGATCCTGGATTACTTTAAACCACACATGCGCCCCCACACATAAAAACACCCACAGAATGGCTGTGATCCATGAATATGAACTATTTTGGAGTAAGTGAATTTCTGGGCTTTCATCTAAGAAGAACACCTTTCACCAGAACTCATACTTACGAATACCTGGAAACACTGGTGAACGAGGTGAATGTCTTCAAACCTTCACTGCTCGTGGTTTAATGGACCTGCAGACCAGAGAAGAATTTATGTCAGATCGACAGGTGCCTGTGCTGTGCCTCCATGTAAACTTTTCCTCCCTTGCCAATCCACTAGAACCACACCCTGAGATCACGTGGGCAGGAACAGAAGCAGAAACCAAGGCTGCCTGTACACCACAGCGAAATATAGGCGTCCTGTTCTGCTTGGTGAGTTTACAAGCAGAAACCAAGGCTGCCTTTACACCAGAGCGACTTGCAGGCAGCCTGTTCTGCTTGGTGAGTTGCCTGCCCCAGTGACACAGACACCTATGGCAGGTTTCAGAAACACCATAACCTATGGAAGAAGCATAAAACTCTCAGGCAAGACCTTCAAATCTGCAGAGGTTCTCTGAGGCACATCACAGTACACCTTTCATTCATGGAAACGAAGACATAAAGTCAGAGCCACACCAGGGTGCTCCTCAAGTGACTTCGGGAAGGAACCTAATTTCTACCCAACAGTGATGGCAAACTGAACAACAAATATCCCACACACCCTCACACACACGAAAATAGTGATATACTAACAGTTATCTTGTGTGTGCATTTCTTACATGCTATGGAGTTAATTACAGCTTTGAGCAAGACCAGAAGTCATGGAACATCACACAGCCTTGTTCATTCCATGTGTTTCCCCAGAGGAAATGAAAGATTTTGATTAAAGGAGACTTTTGCATGGCTACGCAGCGGAAACAGTCAAAGAGTGTGAAATAGTTGCGAGTTTGAGAATTTATGACAAGGAGCAAAGAAATTAATACATGAAGATACTACAGGTATTAAACAGACACAAGGACAGACACACATACACAAAGATAAACAGAGAGGTCGACACACAGACACAAACACACACACACACACACACACACACACACACAAACATACTCCCAGGAGCCCAGCCTGTATTCAAGGCATGTCGAATGTTATCTGCAACGGCTGAAATCCTTTTGTTATCCTACTGAGTGGACACTTTCAGCACTTGAGAAAGGATCAAACTTAGAAAAACACGTGAAGTGACATCGGTTCCACCAATGTCCTCGACGGAAGACATACTACCACCATTATGCCAAGGAATGAGTAAGACTAATCCAGAGTCAGTGCCTGAAGCCATCACTTGAGTTGAAGTCAATTCTAGCAAAGTAAAGATGCATGTACATACATGCATCATGATAGCCTGACCTCACTGGCCATATTCAAGGAACAGTGAATCTTTCCTCCTCAGACAATTGATTACAGTTGATCTAGGGAATAACAACGCAGAGAAAAACTCAAAATTACTGTCTTCCAAGTAGCGTTCCTGAGTGGCATTATGAGGATCTGATCATCTAACGGATACTGATCCAGGAAATATTTTTAACCACACATGCGCCCCTACACATAAACACACCCACAGAGTGCCTGTGATCCATGAATATTAACGATTTTGGAGTAAGTGAATTACTTACTCCAAAAGTAAATGACTTCTCATCTAAGAAAAGTACCTTTCAGCAGAACCCATTCTTAGGAATACCTACAAACACTGGGGATGAGGTGAATTTCTTGAAACCTTCAATGCCTGTGGTTTAATGGACCCTGCAGACCAGAGAAGAAATTATGTTAGATCAACAAGTGCCTGTGCTGGGCCTCCATGTAACCTTTTCCTCCCTTGACAGCCCACTAGAACCACACCGTGAGATCACGTGGTCAGGATTAGCAGCAGAAACCAAGGCTTCCTGTGAGCACAATGGCATCCAGGCGGCCTATTATGCTTGGGGAGTTCCTGCGAAACGACGCAGAGGACTATGGACACAAAAGCTGTGTGGCACAGTCGCTTATGGTAGCTGTGAAGAATGGAACAACTCGAATCTGATATGCTCAGGTCACCCATGTGCTCCTGCCATGCGTGCCCCGTATACCTAGGACCCAAGTAAAAGAGAAGGCTTCCACACAACAGAGTGGCTCCTACCTCCAGCTTCTCATGCTTGGCTGGCTGTGCTACCATAGCAACAGGCCATGCAGGAGCTGCCTCAGGATTCTTTATGTTCCAGGGGCTGGGATCCCACTGTGACATCACAACCAAGTATGTCCTGATTGGTCAGACCACGTAAGCACTGCCTCTACGGCCCCTCTCCCTGCAGTCTCCAGTCACTTGTGTGGCAGTTTCCTGGCAAGAACTGATCTGGGGATTGCTTTTCTCCTCCATGTTCTCTCCACAGATCATTGAATGTTCAACTGGCATGACATTTCTGTCATGTTCCAAACTACTCCCAATCTGGACCCCACACTTTGGAGGACAGGAAGGATTTCACCTGGTGAGTACAAAAATACCTCAAGCCCCTTGAAGGTAAAGCAGACCAGAAAACTCCCTGAACCTTGCATCAGGCAACTTCCTTCAAAGAACTACATCTCCCATCATCTCGGAGGGGATTCCCTCATGTGGACCAAAAAAGTCACACAGTGAGGACCAGGGACTCTTATCCAGCTTTTTGTGTTCCTATCTTGAACAAAACATGCAAACACACACACTGGCTGCCAAGAGCCTCAAGGTGACCACATGAATTCATTGCCTCTCGACACAGAAATTACTTCACTTTGATCTGAGAAATACATAGGCACCACACGCTATTGTCTAGGAATGCTTAGGTTTCTCTAGTCAGTGAAAGTTTTACCAAGTCTCGGGACAATGGCACGTTTCAGAAAGACCATAACCTATGGAATAAGCATGAAACTCTCAGGGAAGACCTTCTAATCTGCAAAGGTTCTCTGAGGGACATCACAGTACACCTTTCATTCATGGAACCGAAGACATAAAGTCAGAGCCACACAATGCTGCTCCTCAAGTGACTTCGGGAAGGAACCTAATTCCTACAAATCAGTGATGGCAGCCCGAACAACAGATATTCCACACCCACTCACACACACAAAATTAGTGATGTACTCAAAATTGTCTTGTATGTGAATTTCGTACATTCTATGGAGTGATTTACATCCGTTAGCATGACCGGAAGTCATGGAACATCACACAGCCTTCTACATTCCATCTGTTTCCACAGTTTTAAAGATAGATTTTGATTCAAGGAGACTTCCGCATGCCTAAGCAGTGGATACATTCAACGAGGGTGAAATAGTGGCTAGTATAAGAATTTATGAGAAACTGCATGGAAATTAATACATGAAGACACTGCAAATATTAAACACAGACACAAAAACAAACATACACAGAAAGAAAGACAGACAGACAGGTAGACACACACACACAACTCACACACACACCCCCAGGAACTTGGCCTGTATTTCAACGCATGTCCAATATTATCTGCAAACCCTGAAATTCTGGCGGGACCTTACTGAGGGGACATTTTAAGCACTTTACAAAGGATCAAACTTAGAAAACCACTTAAAGTGAGATTGGGTCCAGCAGTGTCCTTGGAAGGAACACATACTACCACGATTCTGCCAAGGAATAACTGAAGCCTAATCCAGAGTAGTTGCCTGAAGCCATCACTTGCATTGAAATCACTTCTACCTGGGTCACAATGCACGTACATACATACATGATGATAACCTGACGTACACTGGCTATATTCAAGGAACGTTGAAACATTCCTCCTCAGACAATTGACTACAGTTGTCCTAGGGAATAGCTACATGGAGAAAAACCCAAAATTGCTGCTTTCCAGGATGCATTTCTGACTGGGATAATTAGGATGAAAGCATCCAACTGACACTGATCCTGGATTACTTTAAACCACACATGCGCCCCCACACATAAAAACACCCACAGAATGGCTGTGATCCATGAATATGAACTATTTTGGAGTAAGTGAATTTCTGGGCTTTCATCTAAGAAGAACACCTTTCACCAGAACTCATACTTACGAATACCTGGAAACACTGGTGAACGAGGTGAATGTCTTCAAACCTTCACTGCTCGTGGTTTAATGGACCTGCAGACCAGAGAAGAATTTATGTCAGATCGACAGGTGCCTGTGCTGTGCCTCCATGTAAACTTTTCCTCCCTTGCCAATCCACTAGAACCACACCCTGAGATCACGTGGGCAGGAACAGAAGCAGAAACCAAGGCTGCCTGTACACCACAGCGAAATATAGGCGTCCTGTTCTGCTTGGTGAGTTTACAAGCAGAAACCAAGGCTGCCTTTACACCAGAGCGACTTGCAGGCAGCCTGTTCTGCTTGGTGAGTTGCCTGCCCCAGTGACACAGACACCTATGGCAGGTTTCAGAAACACCATAACCTATGGAAGAAGCATAAAACTCTCAGGCAAGACCTTCAAATCTGCAGAGGTTCTCTGAGGCACATCACAGTACACCTTTCATTCATGGAAACGAAGACATAAAGTCAGAGCCACACCAGGGTGCTCCTCAAGTGACTTCGGGAAGGAACCTAATTTCTACCCAACAGTGATGGCAAACTGAACAACAAATATCCCACACACCCTCACACACACGAAAATAGTGATATACTAACAGTTATCTTGTGTGTGCATTTCTTACATGCTATGGAGTTAATTACAGCTTTGAGCAAGACCAGAAGTCATGGAACATCACACAGCCTTCTTCATTCCATGTGTTTCCCCAGAGGAAATGAAAGATTTTGATTAAAGGAGACTTTTGCATGGCTACGCAGCGGAAACAGTCAAAGAGTGTGAAATAGTTGCGAGTTTGAGAATTTATGACAAGGAGCAAAGAAATTAATACATGAAGATACTACAGGTATTAAACAGACACAAGGACAGACACACATACACAAAGATAAACAGAGAGGTCGACACACAGACACAAACACACACACACACACACACACACACACACACAAACATACTCCCAGGAGCCCAGCCTGTATTCAAGGCATGTCGAATGTTATCTGCAACGGCTGAAATCCTTTTGTTATCCTACTGAGTGGACACTTTCAGCACTTGAGAAAGGATCAAACTTAGAAAAACACGTGAAGTGACATCGGTTCCACCAATGTCCTCGACGGAAGACATACTACCACCATTATGCCAAGGAATGAGTAAGACTAATCCAGAGTCAGTGCCTGAAGCCATCACTTGAGTTGAAGTCAATTCTAGCAAAGTAAAGATGCATGTACATACATGCATCATGATAGCCTGACCTCACTGGCCATATTCAAGGAACAGTGAATCTTTCCTCCTCAGACAATTGATTACAGTTGATCTAGGGAATAACAACGCAGAGAAAAACTCAAAATTACTGTCTTCCAAGTAGCGTTCCTGAGTGGCATTATGAGGATCTGATCATCTAACGGATACTGATCCAGGAAATATTTTTAACCACACATGCGCCCCTACACATAAACACACCCACAGAGTGCCTGTGATCCATGAATATTAACGATTTTGGAGTAAGTGAATTACTTACTCCAAAAGTAAATGACTTCTCATCTAAGAAAAGTACCTTTCAGCAGAACCCATTCTTAGGAATACCTACAAACACTGGGGATGAGGTGAATTTCTTGAAACCTTCAATGCCTGTGGTTTAATGGACCCTGCAGACCAGAGAAGAAATTATGTTAGATCAACAAGTGCCTGTGCTGGGCCTCCATGTAACCTTTTCCTCCCTTGACAGCCCACTAGAACCACACCCTGAGATCACGTGGTCAGGATTAGCAGCAGAAACCAAGGCTTCCTGTGAGCACAATGGCATCCAGGCGGCCTATTATGCTTGGGGAGTTCCTGCGAAACGACGCAGAGGACTATGGACACAAAAGCTGTGTGGCACAGTCGCTTATGGTAGCTGTGAAGAATGGAACAACTCGAATCTGATATGCTCAGGTCACCCATGTGCTCCTGCCATGCGTGCCCCGTATACCTAGGACCCAAGTAAAAGAGAAGGCTTCCACACAACAGAGTGGCTCCTACCTCCAGCTTCTCATGCTTGGCTGGCTGTGCTACCATAGCAACAGGCCATGCAGGAGCTGCCTCAGGATTCTTTATGTTCCAGGGGCTGGGATCCCACTGTGACATCACAACCAAGTATGTCCTGATTGGTCAGACCACGTAAGCACTGCCTCTACGGCCCCTCTCCCTGCAGTCTCCAGTCACTTGTGTGGCAGTTTCCTGGCAAGAACTGATCTGGGGATTGCTTTTCTCCTCCATGTTCTCTCCACAGATCATTGAATGTTCAACTGGCATGACATTTCTGTCATGTTCCAAACTACTCCCAATCTGGACCCCACACTTTGGAGGACAGGAAGGATTTCACCTGGTGAGTACAAAAATACCTCAAGCCCCTTGAAGGTAAAGCAGACCAGAAAACTCCCTGAACCTTGCATCAGGCAACTTCCTTCAAAGAACTACATCTCCCATCATCTCGGAGGGGATTCCCTCATGTGGACCAAAAAAGTCACACAGTGAGGACCAGGGACTCTTATCCAGCTTTTTGTGTTCCTATCTTGAACAAAACATGCAAACACACACACTGGCTGCCAAGAGCCTCAAGGTGACCACAGGAATTCATTGCCTCTCGACACAGAAATTACTTCACTTTGATCTGAGAAATACATAGGCACCACACGCTATTGTCTAGGAATGCTTAGGTTTCTCTAGTCAGTGAAAGTTTTACCAAGTCTCGGGACAATGGCACGTTTCAGAAAGACCATAACCTATGGAATAAGCATGAAACTCTCAGGGAAGACCTTCTAATCTGCAAAGGTTCTCTGAGGGACATCACAGTACACCTTTCATTCATGGAACCGAAGACATAAAGTCAGAGCCACACAATGCTGCTCCTCAAGTGACTTCGGGAAGGAACCTAATTCCTACAAATCAGTGATGGCAGCCCGAACAACAGATATTCCACACCCACTCACACACACAAAATTAGTGATGTACTCAAAATTGTCTTGTATGTGAATTTCGTACATTCTATGGAGTGATTTACATCCGTTAGCATGACCGGAAGTCATGGAACATCACACAGCCTTCTACATTCCATCTGTTTCCACAGTTTTAAAGATAGATTTTGATTCAAGGAGACTTCCGCATGCCTAAGCAGTGGATACATTCAACGAGGGTGAAATAGTGGCTAGTATAAGAATTTATGAGAAACTGCATGGAAATTAATACATGAAGACACTGCAAATATTAAACACAGACACAAAAACAAACATACACAGAAAGAAAGACAGACAGACAGGTAGACACACACACACAACTCACACACACACCCCCAGGAACTTGGCCTGTATTTCAACGCATGTCCAATATTATCTGCAAACCCTGAAATTCTGGCGGGACCTTACTGAGGGGACATTTTAAGCACTTTACAAAGGATCAAACTTAGAAAACCACTTAAAGTGAGATTGGGTCCAGCAGTGTCCTTGGAAGGAACACATACTACCACGATTCTGCCAAGGAATAACTGAAGCCTAATCCAGAGTAGTTGCCTGAAGCCATCACTTGCATTGAAATCACTTCTACCTGGGTCACAATGCACGTACATACATACATGATGATAACCTGACGTACACTGGCTATATTCAAGGAACGTTGAAACATTCCTCCTCAGACAATTGACTACAGTTGTCCTAGGGAATAGCTACATGGAGAAAAACCCAAAATTGCTGCTTTCCAGGATGCATTTCTGACTGGGATAATTAGGATGAAAGCATCCAACTGACACTGATCCTGGATTACTTTAAACCACACATGCGCCCCCACACATAAAAACACCCACAGAATGGCTGTGATCCATGAATATGAACTATTTTGGAGTAAGTGAATTTCTGGGCTTTCATCTAAGAAGAACACCTTTCACCAGAACTCATACTTACGAATACCTGGAAACACTGGTGAACGAGGTGAATGTCTTCAAACCTTCACTGCTCGTGGTTTAATGGACCTGCAGACCAGAGAAGAATTTATGTCAGATCGACAGGTGCCTGTGCTGTGCCTCCATGTAAACTTTTCCTCCCTTGCCAATCCACTAGAACCACACCCTGAGATCACGTGGGCAGGAACAGAAGCAGAAACCAAGGCTGCCTGTACACCACAGCGAAATATAGGCGGCCTGTTCTGCTTGGTGAGTTTACAAGCAGAAACCAAGGCTGCCTTTACACCAGAGCGACTTGCAGGCAGCCTGTTCTGCTTGGTGAGTTGCCTGCCCCAGTGACACAGACACCTATGGCAGGTTTCAGAAACACCATAACCTATGGAAGAAGCATAAAACTCTCAGGCAAGACCTTCAAATCTGCAGAGGTTCTCTGAGGCACATCACAGTACACCTTTCATTCATGGAAACGAAGACATAAAGTCAGAGCCACACCAGGGTGCTCCTCAAGTGACTTCGGGAAGGAACCTAATTTCTACCCAACAGTGATGGCAAACTGAACAACAAATATCCCACACACCCTCACACACACGAAAATAGTGATATACTAACAGTTATCTTGTGTGTGCATTTCTTACATGCTATGGAGTTAATTACAGCTTTGAGCAAGACCAGAAGTCATGGAACATCACACAGCCTTGTTCATTCCATGTGTTTCCCCAGAGGAAATGAAAGATTTTGATTAAAGGAGACTTTTGCATGGCTACGCAGCGGAAACAGTCAAAGAGTGTGAAATAGTTGCGAGTTTGAGAATTTATGACAAGGAGCAAAGAAATTAATACATGAAGATACTACAGGTATTAAACAGACACAAGGACAGACACACATACACAAAGATAAACAGAGAGGTCGACACACAGACACAAACACACACACACACACACACACACACACACACACAAACATACTCCCAGGAGCCCAGCCTGTATTCAAGGCATGTCGAATGTTATCTGCAACGGCTGAAATCCTTTTGTTATCCTACTGAGTGGACACTTTCAGCACTTGAGAAAGGATCAAACTTAGAAAAACACGTGAAGTGACATCGGTTCCACCAATGTCCTCGAAGGAAGACATACTACCACCATTATGCCAAGGAATGAGTAAGACTAATCCAGAGTCAGTGCCTGAAGCCATCACTTGAGTTGAAGTCAATTCTAGCAAAGTAAAGATGCATGTACATACATGCATCATGATAGCCTGACCTCACTGGCCATATTCAAGGAACAGTGAATCTTTCCTCCTCAGACAATTGATTACAGTTGATCTAGGGAATAACAACGCAGAGAAAAACTCAAAATTACTGTCTTCCAAGTAGCGTTCCTGAGTGGCATTATGAGGATCTGATCATCTAACGGATACTGATCCAGGAAATATTTTTAACCACACATGCGCCCCTACACATAAACACACCCACAGAGTGCCTGTGATCCATGAATATTAACGATTTTGGAGTAAGTGAATTACTTACTCCAAAAGTAAATGACTTCTCATCTAAGAAAAGTACCTTTCAGCAGAACCCATTCTTAGGAATACCTACAAACACTGGGGATGAGGTGAATTTCTTGAAACCTTCAATGCCCGTGGTTTAATGGACCCTGCAGACCAGAGAAGAAATTATGTTAGATCAACAAGTGCCTGTGCTGGGCCTCCATGTAACCTTTTCCTCCCTTGACAGTCCACTAGAACCACACCCTGAGATCACGTGGTCAGGATTAGCAGCAGAAACCAAGGCTTCCTGTGAGCACAATGGCATCCAGGCGGCCTATTATGCTTGGGGAGTTCCTGCGAAACGACGCAGAGGACTATGGACACTAAAAGCTGTGTGGCACAGTCGCTTATGGTAGCTGTGAAGAATGGAACAACTCGAATCTGATATGCTCAGGTCACCCATGTGCTCCTGCCATGCGTGCCCCGTATACCTAGGACCCAAGTAAAAGAGAAGGCTTCCACACAACAGAGTGGCTCCTACCTCCAGCTTCTCATGCTTGGCTGGCTGTGCTACCATAGCAACAGGCCATGCAGGAGCTGCCTCAGGATTCTTTATGTTCCAGGGGCTGGGATCCCACTGTGACATCACAACCAAGTATGTCCTGATTGGTCAGACCACGTAAGCACTGCCTCTACGGCCCCTCTCCCTGCAGTCTCCAGTCACTTGTGTGGCAGTTTCCTGGCAAGAACTGATCTGGGGATTGCTTTTCTCCTCCATGTTCTCTCCACAGATCATTGAATGTTCAACTGGCATGACATTTCTGTCATGTTCCAAACTACTCCCAATCTGGACCCCACACTTTGGAGGACAGGAAGGATTTCACCTGGTGAGTACAAAAATACCTCAAGCCCCTTGAAGGTAAAGCAGACCAGAAAACTCCCTGAACCTTGCATCAGGCAACTTCCTTCAAAGAACTACATCTCCCATCATCTCGGAGGGGATTCCCTCATGTGGACCAAAAAAGTCACACAGTGAGGACCAGGGACTCTTATCCAGCTTTTTGTGTTCCTATCTTGAACAAAACATGCAAACACACACACTGGCTGCCAAGAGCCTCAAGGTGACCACAGGAATTCATTGCCTCTCGACACAGAAATTACTTCACTTTGATCTGAGAAATACATAGGCACCACACGCTATTGTCTAGGAATGCTTAGGTTTCTCTAGTCAGTGAAAGTTTTACCAAGTCTCGGGACAATGGCACGTTTCAGAAAGACCATAACCTATGGAATAAGCATGAAACTCTCAGGGAAGACCTTCTAATCTGCAAAGGTTCTCTGAGGGACATCACAGTACACCTTTCATTCATGGAACCGAAGACATAAAGTCAGAGCCACACAATGCTGCTCCTCAAGTGACTTCGGGAAGGAACCTAATTCCTACAAATCAGTGATGGCAGCCCGAACAACAGATATTCCACACCCACTCACACACACAAAATTAGTGATGTACTCAAAATTGTCTTGTATGTGAATTTCGTACATTCTATGGAGTGATTTACATCCGTTAGCATGACCGGAAGTCATGGAACATCACACAGCCTTCTACATTCCATCTGTTTCCACAGTTTTAAAGATAGATTTTGATTCAAGGAGACTTCCGCATGCCTAAGCAGTGGATACATTCAACGAGGGTGAAATAGTGGCTAGTATAAGAATTTATGAGAAACTGCATGGAAATTAATACATGAAGACACTGCAAATATTAAACACAGACACAAAAACAAACATACACAGAAAGAAAGACAGACAGACAGGTAGACACACACACACAACTCACACACACACCCCCAGGAACTTGGCCTGTATTTCAACGCATGTCCAATATTATCTGCAAACCCTGAAATTCTGGCGGGACCTTACTGAGGGGACATTTTAAGCACTTTACAAAGGATCAAACTTAGAAAACCACTTAAAGTGAGATTGGGTCCAGCAGTGTCCTTGGAAGGAACACATACTACCACGATTCTGCCAAGGAATAACTGAAGCCTAATCCAGAGTAGTTGCCTGAAGCCATCACTTGCATTGAAATCACTTCTACCTGGGTCACAATGCACGTACATACATACATGATGATAACCTGACGTACACTGGCTATATTCAAGGAACGTTGAAACATTCCTCCTCAGACAATTGACTACAGTTGTCCTAGGGAATAGCTACATGGAGAAAAACCCAAAATTGCTGCTTTCCAGGATGCATTTCTGACTGGGATAATTAGGATGAAAGCATCCAACTGACACTGATCCTGGATTACTTTAAACCACACATGCGCCCCCACACATAAAAACACCCACAGAATGGCTGTGATCCATGAATATGAACTATTTTGGAGTAAGTGAATTTCTGGGCTTTCATCTAAGAAGAACACCTTTCACCAGAACTCATACTTACGAATACCTGGAAACACTGGTGAACGAGGTGAATGTCTTCAAACCTTCACTGCTCGTGGTTTAATGGACCTGCAGACCAGAGAAGAATTTATGTCAGATCAACAGGTGCCTGTGCTGTGCCTCCATGTAAACTTTTCCTCCCTTGCCAATCCACTAGAACCACACCCTGAGATCACGTGGGCAGGAACAGAAGCAGAAACCAAGGCTGCCTGTACACCACAGCGAAATATAGGCGGCCTGTTCTGCTTGGTGAGTTTACAAGCAGAAACCAAGGCTGCCTTTACACCAGAGCGACTTGCAGGCAGCCTGTTCTGCTTGGTGAGTTGCCTGCCCCAGTGACACAGACACCTATGGCAGGTTTCAGAAACACCATAACCTATGGAAGAAGCATAAAACTCTCAGGCAAGACCTTCAAATCTGCAGAGGTTCTCTGAGGCACATCACAGTACACCTTTCATTCATGGAAACGAAGACATAAAGTCAGAGCCACACCAGGGTGCTCCTCAAGTGACTTCGGGAAGGAACCTAATTTCTACCCAACAGTGATGGCAAACTGAACAACAAATATCCCACACACCCTCACACACACGAAAATAGTGATATACTAACAGTTATCTTGTGTGTGCATTTCTTACATGCTATGGAGTTAATTACAGCTTTGAGCAAGACCAGAAGTCATGGAACATCACACAGCCTTCTTCATTCCATGTGTTTCCCCAGAGGAAATGAAAGATTTTGATTAAAGGAGACTTTTGCATGGCTACGCAGCGGAAACAGTCAAAGAGTGTGAAATAGTTGCGAGTTTGAGAATTTATGACAAGGAGCAAAGAAATTAATACATGAAGATACTACAGGTATTAAACAGACACAAGGACAGACACACATACACAAAGATAAACAGAGAGGTCGACACACAGACACAAACACACACACACACACACACACACACACACACAAACATACTCCCAGGAGCCCAGCCTGTATTCAAGGCATGTCGAATGTTATCTGCAACGGCTGAAATCCTTTTGTTATCCTACTGAGTGGACACTTTCAGCACTTGAGAAAGGATCAAACTTAGAAAAACACGTGAAGTGACATCGGTTCCACCAATGTCCTCGAAGGAAGACATACTACCACCATTATGCCAAGGAATGAGTAAGACTAATCCAGAGTCAGTGCCTGAAGCCATCACTTGAGATGAAGTCAATTCTAGCAAAGTAAAGATGCATGTACATACATGCATCATGATAGCCTGACTACACTGGCCATATTCAAGGAACAGTGAATCTTTCCTCCTCAGACAATTGATTACAGTTGATCTAGGGAATAACAACGCAGAGAAAAACTCAAAATTACTGTCTTCCAAGTAGCGTTCCTGAGTGGCATTATGAGGATCTGATCATCTAACGGATACTGATCCAGGAAACATTTTTAACCACACATGCGCCCCTACATATAAACACACCCACAGAGTGCCTGTGATCCATGAATATTAACGATTTTGGAGTAAGTGAATTACTTACTCCAAAAGTAAATGACTTCTCATCTAAGAAAAGTACCTTTCAGCAGAACCCATTCTTAGGAATACCTACAAACACTGGGGATGAGGTGAATTTCTTGAAACCTTCAATGCCCGTGGTTTAATGGACCCTGCAGACCAGAGAAGAAATTATGTTAGATCAACAAGTGCCTGTGCTGGGCCTCCATGTAACCTTTTCCTCCCTTGACAGTCCACTAGAACCACACCCTGAGATCACGTGGTCAGGATTAGCAGCAGAAACCAAGGCTTCCTGTGAGCACAATGGCATCCAGGCGGCCTATTATGCTTGGGGAGTTCCTGCGAAACGACGCAGAGGACTATGGACACTAAAAGCTGTGTGGCACAGTCGCTTATGGTAGCTGTGAAGAATGGAACAACTCGAATCTGATATGCTCAGGTCACCCATGTGCTCCTGCCATGCGTGCCCCGTATACCTAGGACCCAAGTAAAAGAGAAGGCTTCCACACAAGACAGTGGCTCCTACCTCCAGCTTCTCATGCTTGGCTGGCTGCGCTACCATATCAACAGGCCATGCAGGAGCTGCCTCAGGATTCTTTATGTTCCAGGGGCTGGGATCCCACTGTGACATCACAACCAAGTATGTCCTGATTGGTCAGACCACGTAAGCACTGCCTCTAAGGCCCCTCTCCCTGCAGTCTCCAGCCACTTGTGTGGCAGTTTCCTGGCAAGAACTGATCTGGGGATTGCTCTTCTCCTCCATGTTCTCTCCATAGATCATTGAATGTTCAACTGGCATGACATTTCTGTCATGTTCCAAACTACTCCCAATCTGGACCCCACACTTTGGAGGACAGGAAGGATTTCACCTGGTGAGTACAAAAATACCTCAAGCCCCTTGAAGGTAAAGCAGACCAGAAAACTCCCTGAACCTTGCATCAGGCAACTTCCTTCAAAGAACTACATCTCCCATCATCTCGGAGGGGATTCCCTCATGTGGACCAAAAAAGTCACACAGTGAGGACCAGGGACTCTTATCCAGCTTTTTGTGTTCCTATCTTGAACAAAACATGCAAACACACACACTGGCTGCCAAGAGCCTCAAGGTGACCACAGGAATTCATTGCCTCTCGACACAGAAATTACTTCACTTTGATCTGAGAAATACATAGGCACCACACGCTATTGTCTAGGAATGCTTAGGTTTCTCTAGTCAGTGAAAGTTTTACCAAGTCTCGGGACAATGGCACGTTTCAGAAAGACCATAACCTATGGAATAAGCATGAAACTCTCAGGGAAGACCTTCTAATCTGCAAAGGTTCTCTGAGGGACATCACAGTACACCTTTCATTCATGGAACCGAAGACATAAAGTCAGAGCCACACAATGCTGCTCCTCAAGTGACTTCGGGAAGGAACCTAATTCCTACAAATCAGTGATGGCAGCCCGAACAACAGATATTCCACACCCACTCACACACACAAAATTAGTGATGTACTCAAAATTGTCTTGTATGTGAATTTCGTACATTCTATGGAGTGATTTACATCCGTTAGCATGACCGGAAGTCATGGAACATCACACAGCCTTCTACATTCCATCTGTTTCCACAGTTTTAAAGATAGATTTTGATTCAAGGAGACTTCCGCATGCCTAAGCAGTGGATACATTCAACGAGGGTGAAATAGTGGCTAGTATAAGAATTTATGAGAAACTGCAAGGAAATTAATACATGAAGACACTGCAAATATTAAACACAGACACAAAAACAAACATACACAGAAAGAAAGACAGACAGACAGGTAGACACACACACACAACTCACACACACACCCCCAGGAACTTGGCCTGTATTTCAACGCATGTCCAATATTATCTGCAAACCCTGAAATTCTGGCGGGACCTTACTGAGGGGACATTTTAAGCACTTTACAAAGGATCAAACTTAGAAAACCACTTAAAGTGAGATTGGGTCCAGCAGTGTCCTTGGAAGGAACACATACTACCACGATTCTGCCAAGGAATAACTGAAGCCTAATCCAGAGTAGTTGCCTGAAGCCATCACTTGCATTGAAATCACTTCTACCTGGGTCACAATGCACGTACATACATACATGATGATAACCTGACGTACACTGGCTATATTCAAGGAACGTTGAAACATTCCTCCTCAGACAATTGACTACAGTTGTCCTAGGGAATAGCTACATGGAGAAAAACCCAAAATTGCTGCCTTCCAGGATGCATTTCTGACTGGGATAATTAGGATGAAAGCATCCAACTGACACTGATCCTGGATTACTTTAAACCACACATGCGCCCCCACACATAAAAACACCCACAGAATGGCTGTGATCCATGAATATGAACTATTTTGGAGTAAGTGAATTTCTGGGCTTTCATCTAAGAAGAACACCTTTCACCAGAACTCATACTTACGAATACCTGGAAACACTGGTGAACGAGGTGAATGTCTTCAAACCTTCACTGCTCGTGGTTTAATGGACCTGCAGACCAGAGAAGAATTTATGTCAGATCAACAGGTGCCTGTGCTGTGCCTCCATGTAAACTTTTCCTCCCTTGCCAATCCAGTAGAACCACACCCTGAGATCACGTGGGCAGGAACAGAAGCAGAAACCAAGGCTGCCTGTACACCACAGCGAAATATAGGCGGCCTGTTCTGCTTGGTGAGTTTACAAGCAGAAACCAAGGCTGCCTTTACACCAGAGCGAATTGCAGGCAGCCTGTTCTGATTGGTGAGTTGCCTGCCCCAGTGACACAGACACCTATGGCAGGTTTCAGAAACACCATAACCTATGGAAGAAGCATAAAACTCTCAGGCAAGACCTTCAAATCTGCAGAGGTTCTCTGAGGCACATCACAGTACACCTTTCATTCATGGAAACGAAGACATAAAGTCAGAGCCACACCAGGGTGCTCCTCAAGTGACTTCGGGAAGGAACCTAATTTCTACCCAACAGTGATGGCAAACTGAACAACAAATATCCCACACACCCTCACACACACGAAAATAGTGATATACTAACAGTTATCTTGTGTGTGCATTTCTTACATGCTATGGAGTTAATTACAGCTTTGAGCAAGACCAGAAGTCATGGAACATCACACAGCCTTGTTCATTCCATGTGTTTCCCCAGAGGAAATGAAAGATTTTGATTAAAGGAGACTTTTGCATGGCTACGCAGCGGAAACAGTCAAAGAGTGTGAAATAGGTGCGAGTTTGAGAATTTATGACAAGGAGCAAAGAAATTAATACATGAAGATACTACAGGTATTAAACAGACACAAGGACAGACACACATACACAAAGATAAACAGAGAGGTCGACACACAGACACAAACACACACACACACACACACACACACACAAACATACTCCCAGGAGCCCAGCCTGTATTCAAGGCATGTCGAATGTTATCTGCAACGGCTGAAATCCTTTTGTTATCCTACTGAGTGGACACTTTCAGCACTTGAGAAAGGATCAAACTTAGAAAAACACGTGAAGTGACATCGGTTCCACCAATGTCCTCGAAGGAAGACATACTACCACCATTATGCCAAGGAATGAGTAAGACTAATCCAGAGTCAGTGCCTGAAGCCATCACTTGAGTTGCAGTCAATTCTAGCAAAGTAAAGATGCATGTACATACATGCATCATGATAGCCTGACTACACTGGCCATATTCAAGGAACAGTGAATCTTTCCTCCTCAGACAATTGATTACAGTTGATCTAGGGAATAACAACGCAGAGAAAAACTCAAAATTACTGTCTTCCAAGTAGCATTCCTGAGTGGCATTATGAGGATCTGATCATCTAACGGATACTGATCCAGGAAACATTTTTAACCACACATGCGCCCCTACACATAAACACACCCACAGAGTGCCTGTGATCCATGAATATTAACGATTTTGGAGTAAGTGAATTACTTACTCCAAAAGTAAATGACTTCTCATCTAAGAAAAGTACCTTTCAGCAGAACCCATTCTTAGGAATACCTACAAACACTGGGGATGAGGTGAATTTCTTGAAACCTTCAATGCCCGTGGTTTAATGGACCCTGCAGACCAGAGAAGAAATTATGTTAGATCAACAAGTGCCTGTGCTGGGCCTCCATGTAACCTTTTCCTCCCTTGACAGTCCACTAGAACCACACCCTGAGATCACGTGGTCAGGATTAGCAGCAGAAACCAAGGCTTCCTGTGAGCACAATGACATCCAGGTGGCCTATTATGCTTGGTGAGTTCCTGCGAAACGACGCAGAGGACTATGGACACTAAAAGCTGTGTGGCACAGTCGCTTATGGTAGCTGTGAAGAATGGAACAACTCGAATCTGATATGCTCAGGTCACACATGTGCTCCTGCCATGCGTGCCCCGTATACCTAGGACCCAAGTAAAAGAGAAGGCTTCCACACAAGACAGTGGCTCCTACCTCCAGCTTCTCATGCTTGGCTGGCTGCGCTACCATATCAACAGGCCATTCAGGAGCTGCCTCAGGATTCTTTATGTTAAAGGGGCTGGGATCCCACTGTGACATCACAACCAAGTATGTCCTGATTGGTCAGACCACGTAAGCACTGCCTCTAAGGCCCCTCTCCCTGCAGTCTCCAGCCACTTGTGTGGCAGTTTCCTGGCAAGAACTGATCTGGGGATTGCTTTTCTCCTCCATGTTCTCTCCACAGATCATTGAATGTTCAACTGGCATGACATTTCTGTCATGTTCCAAACTACTCCCAATCTGGACCCCACACTTTGGAGGACAGGAAGGATTTCACCTGGTGAGTACAAAAATACCTCAAGCCCCTTGAAGGTAAAGCAGACCAGAAAACTCCCTGAACCTTGCATCAGGCAACTTCCTTCAAAGAACTACATCTCCCATCATCTCGGAGGGGATTCCCTCATGTGGACCAAAAAAGTCACACAGTGAGGACCAGGGACTCTTATCCAGCTTTTTGTGTTCCTATCTTGAACAAAACATGCAAACACATACACTGGCTGCCAAGAGCCTCAAGGTGACCACAGGAATTCATTTCCTCTCGACACAGAAATTACTTCACTTTGATCTGAGAAATACATAGGCACCACACGCTATTGTCTAGGAATGCTTAGGTTTCTCTAGTCAGTGAAAGTTTTACCAAGTCTCGGGACAATGGCACGTTTCAGAAAGACCATAACCTATGGAATAAGCATGAAACTCTCAGGGAAGACCTTCAAATCTGCAAAGGTTCTCTGAGGGACATCACAGTACACCTTTCATTCATGGAACCGAAGACATAAAGTCAGAGGCACACAATGCTGCTCCTCAAGTGACTTCGGGAAGGAACCTAATTCCTACAAATCAGTGATGGCAGCCCGAACAACAGATATTCCACACCCACTCACACACACAAAATTAGTGATGTACTCAAAATTGTCTTGTATGTGAATTTCGTACATTCTATGGAGTGATTTACATCCGTTAGCATGACCGGAAGTCATGGAACATCACACAGCCTTCTACATTCCATCTGTTTCCACAGTTTTAAAGATAGATTTTGATTCAAGGAGACTTCCGCATGCCTAAGCAGTGGATACATTCAACGAGGGTGAAATAGTTGCTAGTATAAGAATTTATGAGAAACTGCAAGGAAATTAATACATGAAGACACTGCAAATATTAAACACAGACACAAAAACAAACATACACAGAAAGAAAGACAGACAGACAGGTAGACACACACACACAACTCACACACACACCCCCAGGAACTTGGCCTGTATTTCAACGCATGTCCAATATTATCTGCAAACCCTGAAATTCTGGCGGGACCTTACTGAGGGGACATTTTAAGCACTTTACAAAGGATCAAACTTAGAAAACCACTTAAAGTGAGATTGGGTCCAGCAGTGTCCTTGGAAGGAACACATACTACCACGATTCTGCCAAGGAATAACTGAAGCCTAATCCAGAGTAGTTGCCTGAAGCCATCACTTGCATTGAAATCACTTCTACCTGGGTCACAATGCACGTACATACATACATGATGATAACCTGACGTACACTGGCTATATTCAAGGAACGTTGAAACATTCCTCCTCAGACAATTGACTACAGTTGTCCTAGGGAATAGCTACATGGAGAAAAACCCAAAATTGCTGCTTTCCAGGATGCATTTCTGACTGGGATAATTAGGATGAAAGCATCCAACTGACACTGATCCTGGATTACTTTAAACCACACATGCGCCCCCACACATAAAAACACCCACAGAATGGCTGTGATCCATGAATATGAACTATTTTGGAGTAAGTGAATTTCTGGGCTTTCATCTAAGAAGAACACCTTTCACCAGAACTCATACTTACGAATACCTGGAAACACTGGTGAACGAGGTGAATGTCTTCAAACCTTCACTGCTCGTGGTTTAATGGACCTGCAGACCAGAGAAGAATTTATGTCAGATCAACAGGTGCCTGTGCTGTGCCTCCATGTAAACTTTTCCTCCCTTGCCAATCCACTAGAACCACACCCTGAGATCACGTGGTCAGGATTAGCAGCAGAAACCAAGGCTTCCTGTGAGCACAATGACATCCAGGTGGCCTATTATGCTTGGTGAGTTTACAAGCAGAAACCAAGGCTGCCTTTACACCAGAGCGACTTGCAGGCAGCCTGTTCTGCTTGGTGAGTTGCCTGCCCCAGTGACACAGACACCTATGGCAGGTTTCAGAAACACCATAACCTATGGAAGAAGCATAAAACTCTCAGGCAAGACCTTCAAATCTGCAGAGGTTCTCTGAGGCACATCACAGTACACCTTTCATTCATGGAAACGAAGACATAAAGTCAGAGCCACACCAGGGTGCTCCTCAAGTGACTTCGGGAAGGAACCTAATTTCTACCCAACAGTGATGGCAAACTGAACAACAAATATCCCACACACCCTCACACACACGAAAATAGTGATATACTAACAGTTATCTTGTGTGTGCATTTCTTACATGCTATGGAGTTAATTACAGCTTTGAGCAAGACCAGAAGTCATGGAACATCACACAGCCTTGATCATTCCATGTGTTTCCCCAGAGGAAATGAAAGATTTTGATTAAAGGAGACTTTTGCGTGGCTACGCAGCGGATACAGTCAAAGAGTGTGAAATAGTTGCGAGTTTGAGAATTTATGACAAGGAGCAAAGAAATTAATACATGAAGATACTACAGGTATTAAACAGACACAAGGACAGACACACATACACAAAGATAAACAGAGAGGTCGACACACAGACACAAACACACACACACACACACACACACACACAAACATACTCCCAGGAGCCCAGCCTGTATTCAAGGCATGTCGAATGTTATCTGCAACGGCTGAAATCCTTTTGTTATCCTACTGAGTGGACACTTTCAGCACTTGAGAAAGGATCAAACTTAGAAAAACACGTGAAGTGACATCGGTTCCACCAATGTCCTCGAAGGAAGACATACTACCACCATTATGCCAAGGAATGAGTAAGACTAATCCAGAGTCAGTGCCTGAAGCCATCACTTGAGTTGAAGTCAATTCTAGCAAAGTAAAGATGCATGTACATACATGCATCATGATAGCCTGACCTCACTGGCCATATTCAAGGAACAGTGAATCTTTCCTCCTCAGACAATTGATTACAGTTGATCTAGGGAATAACAACGCAGAGAAAAACTCAAAATTACTGTCTTCCAAGTAGCGTTCCTGAGTGGCATTATGAGGATCTGATCATCTAAGGGATACTGATCCAGGAAACATTTTTAACCACACATGCGCCCCTACACATAAACACACCCACAGAGTGCCTGTGATCCATGAATATTAACGATTTTGGAGTAAGTGAATTACTTACTCCAAAAGTAAATGACTTCTCATCTAAGAAAAGTACCTTTCAGCAGAACCCATTCTTAGGAATACCTACAAACACTGGGGATGAGGTGAATTTCTTGAAACCTTCAATGCCCGTGGTTTAATGGACCCTGCAGACCAGAGAAGAAATTATGTTAGATCAACAAGTGCCTGTGCTGGGCCTCCATGTAACCTTTTCCTCCCTTGACAGTCCACTAGAACCACACCCTGAGATCACGTGGTCAGGATTAGCAGCAGAAACCAAGGCTTCCTGTGAGCACAATGGCATCCAGGCGGCCTATTATGCTTGGGGAGTTCCTGCGAAACGACGCAGAGGACTATGGACACTAAAAGCTGTGTGGCACAGTCGCTTATGGTAGCTGTGAAGAATGGAACAACTCGAATCTGATATGCTCAGGTCACCCATGTGCTCCTGCCATGCGTGCCCCATATACCTAGGACCCAAGTAAAAGAGAAGGCTTCCACACAACACAGTGGCTCCTACCTCCAGCTTCTCATGCTTGGCTGGCTGCGCTACCATATCAACAGGCCATGCAGGAGCTGCCTCAGGATTCTTTATGTTAAAGGGGCTGGGATCCCACTGTGACATCACAACCAAGTATGTCCTGATTGGTCAGACCACGTAAGCACTGCCTCTAAGGCCCCTCTCCCTGCAGTCTCCAGCCACTTGTGTGGCAGTTTCCTGGCAAGAACTGATCTGGGGATTGCTTTTCTCCTCCATGTTCTCTCCACAGATCATTGAATGTTCAACTGGCATGACATTTCTGTCATGTTCCAAACTACTCCCAATCTCGACAACACACTTTGGAGGACAGGAAGGATTTCACCTGGTGAGTACAAAAATACCTCAAGCCCCTTGAAGGTAAAGCAGTCCAGAAAACTCCCTGAACCTTGCATCAGGCAACTTCCTTCAAAGAACTACATCTCCCATCATCTCGGAGGGGATTCCCTCATGTGGACCAAAAAAGTCACACAGTGAGGACCAGGGACTCTTATCCAGCTTTTTGTGTTCCTATCTTGAACAAAACATGCAAACACATACACTGGCTGCCAAGAGCCTCAAGGTGACCACAGGAATTCATTTCCTCTCGACACAGAAATTACTTCACTTTGATCTGAGAAATACATAGGCACCACACGCTATTGTCTAGTAATGCTTAGGTTTCTCTAGTCAGTGAAAGTTTTACCAAGTCTCGGGACAATGGCACGTTTCAGAAAGACCATAACCTATGGAATAAGCATGAAACTCTCAGGGAAGACCTTCAAATCTGCAAAGGTTCTCTGAGGGACATCACAGTACACCTTTCATTCATGGAACCGAAGACATAAAGTCAGAGCCACACAATGCTGCTCCTCAAGTGACTTCGGGAAGGAAACTAATTCCTACAAATCAGTGATGGCAGCCCGAACAACAGATATTCCACACCCACTCACACACACAAAATTAGTGATGTACTCAAAATTGTCTTGTATGTGAATTTCGTACATTCTATGGAGTGATTTACATCCGTTAGCATGACCGGAAGTCATGGAACATCACACAGCCTTCTACATTCCATCTGTTTCCACAGTTTTAAAGATAGATTTTGATTCAAGGAGACTTCCGCATGCCTAAGCAGTGGATACATTCAACGAGGGTGAAATAGTTGCTAGTATAAGAATTTATGAGAAACTGCAAGGAAATTAATACATGAAGACACTGCAAATATTAAACACAGACACAAAAACAAACATACACAGAAAGAAAGACAGACAGACAGGTAGACACACACACACAACTCACACACACACCCCCAGGAACTTGGCCTGTATTTCAACGCATGTCCAATATTATCTGCAAACCCTGAAATTCTGGCGGGACCTTACTGAGGGGACATTTTAAGCACTTTACAAAGGATCAAACTTAGAAAACCACTTAAAGTGAGATTGGGTCCAGCAGTGTCCTTGGAAGGAACACATACTACCACGATTCTGCCAAGGAATAACTGAAGCCTAATCCAGAGTAGTTGCCTGAAGCCATCACTTGCATTGAAATCACTTCTACCTGGGTCACAATGCACGTACATACATACATGATGATAACCTGACGTACACTTGCTATATTCAAGGAACGTTGAAACATTCCTCCTCAGACAATTGACTACAGTTGTCCTAGGGAATAGCTACATGGAGAAAAACCCAAAATTGCTGCTTTCCAGGATGCATTTCTGACTGGGATAATTAGGATGAAAGCATCCAACTGACACTGATCCTGGATTACTTTAAACCACACATGCGCCCCCACACATAAAAACACCCACAGAATGGCTGTGATCCATGAATATGAACTATTTTGGAGTAAGTGAATTTCTGGGCTTTCATCTAAGAAGAACACCTTTCACCAGAACTCATACTTACGAATACCTGGAAACACTGGTGAACGAGGTGAATGTCTTCAAACCTTCACTGCTCGTGGTTTAATGGACCTGCAGACCAGAGAAGAATTTATGTCAGATCGACAGGTGCCTGTGCTGTGCCTCCATGTAAACTTTTCCTCCCTTGCCAATCCACTAGATCCACACCCTGAGATCACGTGGGCAGGAACAGAAGCAGAAACCAAGGCTGCCTGTACACCACAGCGAAATATAGGCGGCCTGTTCTGCTTGGTGAGTTTACAAGCAGAAACCAAGGCTGCCTTTACACCAGAGCGACTTGCAGGCAGCCTGTTCTGCTTGGTGAGTTGCCTGCCCCAGTGACACAGACACCTATGGCAGGTTTCAGAAACACCATAACCTATGGAAGAAGCATAAAACTCTCAGGCAAGACCTTCAAATCTGCAGAGGTTCTCTGAGGCACATCACAGTACACCTTTCATTCATGGAAACGAAGACATAAAGTCAGAGCCACACCAGGGTGCTCCTCAAGTGACTTCGGGAAGGAACCTAATTTCTACCCAACAGTGATGGCAAACTGAACAACAAATATCCCACACACCCTCACACACACGAAAATAGTGATATACTAACAGTTATCTTGTGTGTGCATTTCTTACATGCTATGGAGTTAATTACAGCTTTGAGCAAGACCAGAAGTCATGGAACATCACACAGCCTTGTTCATTCCATGTGTTTCCCCAGAGGAAATGAAAGATTTTGATTAAAGGAGACTTTTGCATGGCTACGCAGCGGAAACAGTCAAAGAGTGTGAAATAGTTGCGAGTTTGAGAATTTATGACAAGGAACAAAGAAATTAATACATGAAGATACTACAGGTATTAAACAGACACAAGGACAGACACACATACACAAAGATAAACAGAGAGGTCGACACACAGACACAAACACACACACACACACACACACACACACACACAAACATACTCCCAGGAGCCCAGCCTGTATTCAAGGCATGTCGAATGTTATCTGCAACGGCTGAAATCCTTTTGTTATCCTACTGAGTGGACACTTTCAGCACTTGAGAAAGGATCAAACTTAGAAAAACACGTGAAGTGACATCGGTTCCACCAATGTCCTCGACGGAAGACATACTACCACCATTATGCCAAGGAATGAGTAAGACTAATCCAGAGTCAGTGCCTGAAGCCATCACTTGAGTTGAAGTCAATTCTAGCAAAGTAAAGATGCATGTACATACATGCATCATGATAGCCTGACCTCACTGGCCATATTCAAGGAACAGTGAATCTTTCCTCCTCAGACAATTGATTACATTTGATCTAGGGAATAACAACGCAGAGAAAAACTCAAAATTACTGTCTTCCAAGTAGCGTTCCTGAGTGGCATTATGAGGATCTGATCATCTAACGGATACTGATCCAGGAAACATTTTTAACCACACATGCGCCCCTACATATAAACACACCCACAGAGTGCCTGTGATCCATGAATATTAACGATTTTGGAGTAAGTGAATTACTTACTCCAAAAGTAAATGACTTCTCATCTAAGAAAAGTACCTTTCAGCAGAACCCATTCTTAGGAATACCTACAAACACTGGGGATGAGGTGAATTTCTTGAAACCTTCAATGCCCGTGGTTTAATGGACCCTGCAGACCAGAGAAGAAATTATGTTAGATCAACAAGTGCCTGTGCTGGGCCTCCATGTAACCTTTTCCTCCCTTGACAGTCCACTAGAACCACACCCTGAGATCACGTGGTCAGGATTAGCAGCAGAAACCAAGGCTTCCTGTGAGCACAATGGCATCCAGGCGGCCTATTATGCTTGGGGAGTTCCTGCGAAACGACGCAGAGGACTATGGACACTAAAAGCTGTGTGGCACAGTCGCTTATGGTAGCTGTGAAGAATGGAACAACTCGAATCTGATATGCTCAGGTCACCCATGTGCTCCTGCCATGCGTGCCCCGTATACCTAGGACCCAAGTAAAAGAGAAGGCTTCCACACAAGACAGTGGCTCCTACCTCCAGCTTCTCATGCTTGGCTGGCTGCGCTACCATATCAACAGGCCATGCAGGAGCTGCCTCAGGATTCTTTATGTTCCAGGGGCTGGGATCCCACTGTGACATCACAACCAAGTATGTCCTGATTGGTCAGACCACGTAAGCACTGCCTCTAAGGCCCCTCTCCCTGCAGTCTCCAGCCACTTGTGTGGCAGTTTCCTGGCAAGAACTGATCTGGGGATTGCTCTTCTCCTCCATGTTCTCTCCACAGATCATTGAATGTTCAACTGGCATGACATTTCTGTCATGTTCCAAACTACTCCCAATCTGGACCCCACACTTTGGAGGACAGGAAGGATTTCACCTGGTGAGTACAAAAATACCTCAAGCCCCTTGAAGGTAAAGCAGACCAGAAAACTCCCTGAACCTTGCATCAGGCAACTTCCTTCAAAGAACTACATCTCCCATCATCTCGGAGGGGATTCCCTCATGTGGACCAAAAAAGTCACACAGTGAGGACCAGGGACTCTTATCCAGCTTTTTGTGTTCCTATCTTGAACAAAACATGCAAACACACACACTGGCTGCCAAGAGCCTCAAGGTGACCACAGGAATTCATTTCCTCTCGACACAGAAATTACTTCACTTTGATCTGAGAAATACATAGGCACCACACGCTATTGTCTAGGAATGCTTAGGTTTCTCTAGTCAGTGAAAGTTTTACCAAGTCTCGGGACAATGGCACGTTTCAGAAAGACCATAACCTATGGAATAAGCATGAAACTCTCAGGGAAGACCTTCAAATCTGCAAAGGTTCTCTGAGGGACATCACAGTACACCTATCATTCATGGAACCGAAGACATAAAGTCAGAGGCACACAATGCTGCTCCTCAAGTGACTTCGGGAAGGAACCTAATTCCTACAAATCAGTGATGGCAGCCCGAACAACAGATATTCCACACACACTCACACACACAAAATTAGTGATGTACTCAAAATTATCTTGTATGTGAATTTCGTACATTCTATGGAGTGATTTACATCCGTTAGCATGACCAGAAGTCATGGAACATCACACAGCCTTCTACATTCCATCTGTTTCCACAGTTTTAAAGATAGATTTTGATTCAAGGAGACTTCCGCATGCCTAAGCAGTGGATACATTCAACGAGGGTGAAATAGTTGCTAGTATAAGAATTTATGAGAAACTGCAAGGAAATTAATACATGAAGACACTGCAAATATTAAACACAGACACAAAAACAAACATACACAGAAAGAAAGACAGACAGACAGGTAGACACACACACACAACTCACACACACACCCCCAGGAACTTGGCCTGTATTTCAACGCATGTCCAATATTATCTGCAAACCCTGAAATTCTGGCGGGACCTTACTGAGGGGACATTTTAAGCACTTTACAAAGGATCAAACTTAGAAAACCACTTAAAGTGAGATTGGGTCCAGCAGTGTCCTTGGAAGGAACACATACTACCACGATTCTGCCAAGGAATAACTGAAGCCTAATCCAGAGTAGTTGCCTGAAGCCATCACTTGCATTGAAATCACTTCTACCTGGGTCACAATGCACGTACATACATACATGATGATAACCTGACGTACACTGGCTATATTCAAGGAACGTTGAAACATTCCTCCTCAGACAATTGACTACAGTTGTCCTAGGGAATAGCTACATGGAGAAAAACCCAAAATTGCTGCTTTCCAGGATGCATTTCTGACTGGGATATTTAGGATGAAAGCATCCAACTGACACTGATCCTGGATTACTTTAAACCACACATGCGCCCCCACACATAAAAACACCCACAGAATGGCTGTGATCCATGAATATGAACTATTTTGGAGTAAGTGAATTTCTGGGCTTTCATCTAAGAAGAACACCTTTCACCAGAACTCATACTTACGAATACCTGGAAACACTGGTGAACGAGGTGAATGTCTTCAAACCTTCACTGCTCGTGGTTTAATGGACCTGCAGACCAGAGAAGAATTTATGTCAGATCAACAGGTGCCTGTGCTGTGCCTCCATGTAAACTTTTCCTCCCTTGCCAATCCACTAGAACCACACCCTGAGATCACGTGGGCAGGAACAGAAGCAGAAACCAAGGCTGCCTGTACACCACAGCGAAATATAGGCGGCCTGTTCTGCTTGGTGAGTTTACAAGCAGAAACCAAGGCTGCCTTTACACCAGAGCGACTTGCAGGCAGCCTGTTCTGCTTGGTGAGTTGCCTGCCCCAGTGACACAGACACCTATGGCAGGTTTCAGAAACACCATAACCTATGGAAGAAGCATAAAACTCTCAGGCAAGACCTTCAAATCTGCAGAGGTTCTCTGAGGCACATCACAGTACACCTTTCATTCATGGAAACGAAGACATAAAGTCAGAGCCACACCAGGGTGCTCCTCAAGTGACTTCGGGAAGGAACCTAATTTCTACCCAACAGTGATGGCAAACTGAACAACAAATATCCCACACACCCTCACACACACGAAAATAGTGATATACTAACAGTTATCTTGTGTGTGCATTTCTTACATGCTATGGAGTTAATTACAGCTTTGAGCAAGACCAGAAGTCATGGAACATCACACAGCCTTGTTCATTCCATGTGTTTCCCCAGAGGAAATGAAAGATTTTGATTAAAGGAGACTTTTGCATGGCTACGCAGCGGAAACAGTCAAAGAGTGTGAAATAGTTGCGAGTTTGAGAATTTATGACAAGGAGCAAAGAAATTAATACATGAAGATACTACAGGTATTAAACAGACACAAGGACAGACACACATACACAAAGATAAACAGAGAGGTCGACACACAGACACAAACACACACACACACACACACACACACACACAAACATACTCCCAGGAGCCCAGCCTGTATTCAAGGCATGTCGAATGTTATCTGCAACGGCTGAAATCCTTTTGTTATCCTACTGAGTGGACACTTTCAGCACTTGAGAAAGGATCAAACTTAGAAAAACACGTGAAGTGACATCGGTTCCACCAATGTCCTCGAAGGAAGACATACTACCACCATTATGCCAAGGAATGAGTAAGACTAATCCAGAGTCAGTGCCTGAAGCCATCACTTGAGTTGCAGTCAATTCTAGCAAAGTAAAGATGCATGTACATACATGCATCATGATAGCCTGACTACACTGGCCATATTCAAGGAACAGTGAATCTTTCCTCCTCAGACAATTGATTACAGTTGATCTAGGGAATAACAACGCAGAGAAAAACTCAAAATTACTGTCTTCCAAGTAGCATTCCTGAGTGGCATTATGAGGATCTGATCATCTAACGGATACTGATCCAGGAAACATTTTTAACCACACATGCGCCCCTACACATAAACACACCCACAGAGTGCCTGTGATCCATGAATATTAACGATTTTGGAGTAAGTGAATTACTTACTCCAAAAGTAAATGACTTCTCATCTAAGAAAAGTACCTTTCAGCAGAACCCATTCTTAGGAATACCTACAAACACTGGGGATGAGGTGAATTTCTTGAAACCTTCAATGCCCGTGGTTTAATGGACCCTGCAGACCAGAGAAGAAATTATGTTAGATCAACAAGTGCCTGTGCTGGGCCTCCATGTAACCTTTTCCTCCCTTGACAGTCCACTAGAACCACACCCTGAGATCACGTGGTCAGGATTAGCAGCAGAAACCAAGGCTTCCTGTGAGCACAATGGCATCCAGGCGGCCTATTATGCTTGGGGAGTTCCTGCGAAACGACGCAGAGGACTATGGACACTAAAAGCTGTGTGGCACAGTCGCTTATGGTAGCTGTGAAGAATGGAACAACTCGAATCTGATATGCTCAGGTCACCCATGTGCTCCTGCCATGCGTGCCCCGTATACCTAGGACCCAAGTAAAAGAGAAGGCTTCCACACAAGACAGTGGCTCCTACCTCCAGCTTCTCATGCTTGGCTGGCTGCGCTACCATATCAACAGGCCATGCAGGAGCTGCCTCAGGATTCTTTATGTTAAAGGGGCTGGGATCCCACTGTGACATCACAACCAAGTATGTCCTGATTGGTCAGACCACGTAAGCACTGCCTCTAAGGCCCCTCTCCCTGCAGTCTCCAGCCACTTGTGTGGCAGTTTCCTGGCAAGAACTGATCTGGGGATTGCTTTTCTCCTCCATGTTCTCTCCACAGATCATTGAATGTTCAACTGGCATGACATTTCTGTCATGTTCCAAACTACTCCCAATCTCGACCCCACACTTTGGAGGACAGGAAGGATTTCACCTGGTGAGTACAAAAATACCTCAAGCCCCTTGAAGGTAAAGCAGACCAGAAAACTCCCTGAACCTTGCATCAGGCAACTTCCTTCAAAGAACTACATCTCCCATCATCTCGGAGGGGATTCCCTCATGTGGACCAAAAAAGTCACACAGTGAGGACCAGGGACTCTTATCCAGCTTTTTGTGTTCCTATCTTGAACAAAACATGCAAACACATACACTGGCTGCCAAGAGCCTCAAGGTGACCACAGGAATTCATTTCCTCTCGACACAGAAATTACTTCACTTTGATCTGAGAAATACATAGGCACCACACGCTATTGTCTAGTAATGCTTAGGTTTCTCTAGTCAGTGAAAGTTTTACCAAGTCTCGGGACAATGGCACGTTTCAGAAAGACCATAACCTATGGAATAAGCATGAAACTCTCAGGGAAGACCTTCAAATCTGCAAAGGTTCTCTGAGGGACATCACAGTACACCTTTCATTCATGGAACCGAAGACATAAAGTCAGAGCCACACAATGCTGCTCCTCAAGTGACTTCGGGAAGGAACCTAATTCCTACAAATCAGTGATGGCAGCCCGAACAACAGATATTCCACACCCACTCACACACACAAAATTAGTGATGTACTCAAAATTGTCTTGTATGTGAATTTCGTACATTCTATGGAGTGATTTACATCCGTTAGCATGACCGGAAGTCATGGAACATCACACAGCCTTCTACATTCCATCTGTTTCCACAGTTTTAAAGATAGATTTTGATTCAAGGAGACTTCCGCATGCCTAAGCAGTGGATACATTCAACGAGGGTGAAATAGTTGCTAGTATAAGAATTTATGAGAAACTGCAAGGAAATTAATACATGAAGACACTGCAAATATTAAACACAGACACAAAAACAAACATACACAGAAAGAAAGACAGACAGACAGGTAGACACACACACACAACTCACACACACACCCCCAGGAACTTGGCCTGTATTTCAACGCATGTCCAATATTATCTGCAAACCCTGAAATTCTGGCGGGACCTTACTGAGGGGACATTTTAAGCACTTTACAAAGGATCAAACTTAGAAAACCACTTAAAGTGAGATTGGGTCCAGCAGTGTCCTTGGAAGGAACACATACTACCACGATTCTGCCAAGGAATAACTGAAGCCTAATCCAGAGTAGTTGCCTGAAGCCATCACTTGCATTGAAATCACTTCTACCTGGGTCACAATGCACGTACATACATACATGATGATAACCTGACGTACACTGGCTATATTCAAGGAACGTTGAAACATTCCTCCTCAGACAATTGACTACAGTTGTCCTAGGGAATAGCTACATGGAGAAAAACCCAAAATTGCTGCTTTCCAGGATGCATTTCTGACTGGGATAATTAGGATGAAAGCATCCAACTGACACTGATCCTGGATTACTTTAAACCACACATGCGCCCCCACACATAAAAACACCCACAGAATGGCTGTGATCCATGAATATGAACTATTTTGGAGTAAGTGAATTTCTGGGCTTTCATCTAAGAAGAACACCTTTCACCAGAACTCATACTTACGAATACCTGGAAACACTGGTGAACGAGGTGAATGTCTTCAAACCTTCACTGCTCGTGGTTTAATGGACCTGCAGACCAGAGAAGAATTTATGTCAGATCGACAGGTGCCTGTGCTGTGCCTCCATGTAAACTTTTCCTCCCTTGCCAATCCACTAGATCCACACCCTGAGATCACGTGGGCAGGAACAGAAGCAGAAACCAAGGCTGCCTGTACACCACAGTGAAATATAGGCGGCCTGTTCTGCTTGGTGAGTTTACAAGCAGAAACCAAGGCTGCCTTTACACCAGAGCGACTTGCAGGCAGCCTGTTCTGCTTGGTGAGTTGCCTGCCCCAGTGACACAGACACCTATGGCAGGTTTCAGAAACACCATAACCTATGGAAGAAGCATAAAACTCTCAGGCAAGACCTTCAAATCTGCAGAGGTTCTCTGAGGCACATCACAGTACACCTTTCATTCATGGAAACGAAGACATAAAGTCAGAGCCACACCAGGGTGCTCCTCAAGTGACTTCGGGAAGGAACCTAATTTCTACCCAACAGTGATGGCAAACTGAACAACAAATATCCCACACACCCTCACACACACGAAAATAGTGATATACTAACAGTTATCTTGTGTGTGCATTTCTTACATGCTATGGAGTTAATTACAGCTTTGAGCAAGACCAGAAGTCATGGAACATCACACAGCCTTGTTCATTCCATGTGTTTCCCCAGAGGAAATGAAAGATTTTGATTAAAGGAGACTTTTGCGTGGCTACGCAGCGGATACAGTCAAAGAGTGTGAAATAGTTGCGAGTTTGAGAATTTATGACAAGGAGCAAAGAAATTAATACATGAAGATACTACAGGTATTAAACAGACACAAGGACAGACACACATACACAAAGATAAACAGAGAGGTCGACACACAGACACAAACACACACACACACACACAAACACACACAAACATACTCCCAGGAGCCCAGCCTGTATTCAAGGCATGTCGAATGTTATCTGCAACGGCTGAAATCCTTTTGTTATCCTACTGAGTGGACACTTTCAGCACTTGAGAAAGGATCAAACTTAGAAAAACACGTGAAGTGACATCGGTTCCACCAATGTCCTCGAAGGAAGACATACTACCACCATTATGCCAAGGAATGAGTAAGACTAATCCAGAGTCAGTGCCTGAAGCCATCACTTGAGTTGAAGTCAATTCTAGCAAAGTAAAGATGCATGTACATACATGCATCATGATAGCCTGACCTCACTGGCCATATTCAAGGAACAGTGAATCTTTCCTCCTCAGACAATTGATTACAGTTGATCTAGGGAATAACAACGCAGAGAAAAACTCAAAATTACTGTCTTCCAAGTAGCGTTCCTGAGTGGCATTATGAGGATCTGATCATCTAAGGGATACTGATCCAGGAAACATTTTTAACCACACATGCGCCCCTACACATAAACACACCCACAGAGTGCCTGTGATCCATGAATATTAACGATTTTGGAGTAAGTGAATTACTTACTCCAAAAGTAAATGACTTCTCATCTAAGAAAAGTACCTTTCAGCAGAACCCATTCTTAGGAATACCTACAAACACTGGGGATGAGGTGAATTTCTTGAAACCTTCAATGCCCGTGGTTTAATGGACCCTGCAGACCAGAGAAGAAATTATGTTAGATCAACAAGTGCCTGTGCTGGGCCTCCATGTAACCTTTTCCTCCCTTGACAGTCCACTAGAACCACACCCTGAGATCACGTGGTCAGGATTAGCAGCAGAAACCAAGGCTTCCTGTGAGCACAATGGCATCCAGGCGGCCTATTATGCTTGGGGAGTTCCTGCGAAACGACGCAGAGGACTATGGACACTAAAAGCTGTGTGGCACAGTCGCTTATGGTAGCTGTGAAGAATGGAACAACTCGAATCTGATATGCTCAGGTCACCCATGTGCTCCTGCCATGCGTGCCCCGTATACCTAGGACCCAAGTAAAAGAGAAGGCTTCCACACAACACAGTGGCTCCTACCTCCAGCTTCTCATGCTTGGCTGGCTGCGCTACCATATCAACAGGCCATGCAGGAGCTGCCTCAGGATTCTTTATGTTAAAGGGGCTGGGATCCCACTGTGACATCACAACCAAGTATGTCCTGATTGGTCAGACCACGTAAGCACTGCCTCTAAGGCCCCTCTCCCTGCAGTCTCCAGCCACTTGTGTGGCAGTTTCCTGGCAAGAACTGATCTGGGGATTGCTTTTCTCCTCCATGTTCTCTCCACAGATCATTGAATGTTCAACTGGCATGACATTTCTGTCATGTTCCAAACTACTCCCAATCTCGACCCCACACTTTGGAGGACAGGAAGGATTTCACCTGGTGAGTACAAAAATACCTCAAGCCCCTTGAAGGTAAAGCAGACCAGAAAACTCCCTGAACCTTGCATCAGGCAACTTCCTTCAAAGAACTACATCTCCCATCATCTCGGAGGGGATTCCCTCATGTGGACCAAAAAAGTCACACAGTGAGGACCAGGGACTCTTATCCAGCTTTTTGTGTTCCTATCTTGAACAAAACATGCAAACACATACACTGGCTGCCAAGAGCCTCAAGGTGACCACAGGAATTCATTTCCTCTCGACACAGAAATTACTTCACTTTGATCTGAGAAATACATAGGCACCACACGCTATTGTCTAGTAATGCTTAGGTTTCTCTAGTCAGTGAAAGTTTTACCAAGTCTCGGGACAATGGCACGTTTCAGAAAGACCATAACCTATGGAATAAGCATGAAACTCTCAGGGAAGACCTTCAAATCTGCAAAGGTTCTCTGAGGGACATCACAGTACACCTTTCATTCATGGAACCGAAGACATAAAGTCAGAGCCACACAATGCTGCTCCTCAAGTGACTTCGGGAAGGAACCTAATTCCTACAAATCAGTGATGGCAGCCCGAACAACAGATATTCCACACCCACTCACACACACAAAATTAGTGATGTACTCAAAATTGTCTTGTATGTGAATTTCGTACATTCTATGGAGTGATTTACATCCGTTAGCATGACCGGAAGTCATGGAACATCACACAGCCTTCTACATTCCATCTGTTTCCACAGTTTTAAAGATAGATTTTGATTCAAGGAGACTTCCGCATGCCTAAGCAGTGGATACATTCAACGAGGGTGAAATAGTTGCTAGTATAAGAATTTATGAGAAACTGCAAGGAAATTAATACATGAAGACACTGCAAATATTAAACACAGACACAAAAACAAACATACACAGAAAGAAAGACAGACAGACAGGTAGACACACACACACAACTCACACACACACCCCCAGGAACTTGGCCTGTATTTCAACGCATGTCCAATATTATCTGCAAACCCTGAAATTCTGGCGGGACCTTACTGAGGGGACATTTTAAGCACTTTACAAAGGATCAAACTTAGAAAACCACTTAAAGTGAGATTGGGTCCAGCAGTGTCCTTGGAAGGAACACATACTACCACGATTCTGCCAAGGAATAACTGAAGCCTAATCCAGAGTAGTTGCCTGAAGCCATCACTTGCATTGAAATCACTTCTACCTGGGTCACAATGCACGTACATACATACATGATGATAACCTGACGTACACTGGCTATATTCAAGGAACGTTGAAACATTCCTCCTCAGACAATTGACTACAGTTGTCCTAGGGAATAGCTACATGGAGAAAAACCCAAAATTGCTGCTTTCCAGGATGCATTTCTGACTGGGATAATTAGGATGAAAGCATCCAACTGACACTGATCCTGGATTACTTTAAACCACACATGCGCCCCCACACATAAAAACACCCACAGAATGGCTGTGATCCATGAATATGAACTATTTTGGAGTAAGTGAATTTCTGGGCTTTCATCTAAGAAGAACACCTTTCACCAGAACTCATACTTACGAATACCTGGAAACACTGGTGAACGAGGTGAATGTCTTCAAACCTTCACTGCTCGTGGTTTAATGGACCTGCAGACCAGAGAAGAATTTATGTCAGATCGACAGGTGCCTGTGCTGTGCCTCCATGTAAACTTTTCCTCCCTTGCCAATCCACTAGATCCACACCCTGAGATCACGTGGGCAGGAACAGAAGCAGAAACCAAGGCTGCCTGTACACCACAGCGAAATATAGGCGGCCTGTTCTGCTTGGTGAGTTTACAAGCAGAAACCAAGGCTGCCTTTACACCAGAGCGACTTGCAGGCAGCCTGTTCTGCTTGGTGAGTTGCCTGCCCCAGTGACACAGACACCTATGGCAGGTTTCAGAAACACCATAACCTATGGAAGAAGCATAAAACTCTCAGGCAAGACCTTCAAATCTGCAGAGGTTCTCTGAGGCACATCACAGTACACCTTTCATTCATGGAAACGAAGACATAAAGTCAGAGCCACACCAGGGTGCTCCTCAAGTGACTTCGGGAAGGAACCTAATTTCTACCCAACAGTGATGGCAAACTGAACAACAAATATCCCACACACCCTCACACACACGAAAATAGTGATATACTAACAGTTATCTTGTGTGTGCATTTCTTACATGCTATGGAGTTAATTACAGCTTTGAGCAAGACCAGAAGTCATGGAACATCACACAGCCTTGTTCATTCCATGTGTTTCCCCAGAGGAAATGAAAGATTTTGATTAAAGGAGACTTTTGCGTGGCTACGCAGCGGATACAGTCAAAGAGTGTGAAATAGTTGCGAGTTTGAGAATTTATGACAAGGAGCAAAGAAATTAATACATGAAGATACTACAGGTATTAAACAGACACAAGGACAGACACACATACACAAAGATAAACAGAGAGGTCGACACACAGACACAAACACACACACACACACACACACACACACAAACATACTCCCAGGAGCCCAGCCTGTATTCAAGGCATGTCGAATGTTATCTGCAACGGCTGAAATCCTTTTGTTATCCTACTGAGTGGACACTTTCAGCACTTGAGAAAGGATCAAACTTAGAAAAACACGTGAAGTGACATCGGTTCCACCAATGTCCTCGAAGGAAGACATACTACCACCATTATGCCAAGGAATGAGTAAGACTAATCCAGAGTCAGTGCCTGAAGCCATCACTTGAGTTGAAGTCAATTCTAGCAAAGTAAAGATGCATGTACATACATGCATCATGATAGCCTGACCTCACTGGCCATATTCAAGGAACAGTGAATCTTTCCTCCTCAGACAATTGATTACAGTTGATCTAGGGAATAACAACGCAGAGAAAAACTCAAAATTACTGTCTTCCAAGTAGCGTTCCTGAGTGGCATTATGAGGATCTGATCATCTAAGGGATACTGATCCAGGAAACATTTTTAACCACACATGCGCCCCTACACATAAACACACCCACAGAGTGCCTGTGATCCATGAATATTAACGATTTTGGAGTAAGTGAATTACTTACTCCAAAAGTAAATGACTTCTCATCTAAGAAAAGTACCTTTCAGCAGAACCCATTCTTAGGAATACCTACAAACTCTGGGGATGAGGTGAATTTCTTGAAACCTTCAATGCCCGTGGTTTAATGGACCCTGCAGACCAGAGAAGAAATTATGTTAGATCAACAAGTGCCTGTGCTGGGCCTCCATGTAACCTTTTCCTCCCTTGACAGTCCACTAGAACCACACCCTGAGATCACGTGGTCAGGATTAGCAGCAGAAACCAAGGCTTCCTGTGAGCACAATGGCATCCAGGCGGCCTATTATGCTTGGGGAGTTCCTGCGAAACGACGCAGAGGACTATGGACACTAAAAGCTGTGTGGCACAGTCGCTTATGGTAGCTGTGAAGAATGGAACAACTCGAATCTGATATGCTCAGGTCACCCATGTGCTCCTGCCATGCGTGCCCCGTATACCTAGGACCCAAGTAAAAGAGAAGGCTTCCACACAAGACAGTGGCTCCTACCTCCAGCTTCTCATGCTTGGCTGGCTGCACTACCATATCAACAGGCCATGCAGGAGCTGCCTCAGGATTCTTTATGTTAAAGGGGCTGGGATCCCACTGTGACATCACAACCAAGTATGTCCTGATTGGTCAGACCACGTAAGCACTGCCTCTAAGGCCCCTCTCCCTGCAGTCTCCAGCCACTTGTGTGGCAGTTTCCTGGCAAGAACTGATCTGGGGATTGCTTTTCTCCTCCATGTTCTCTCCACAGATCATTGAATGTTCAACTGGCATGACATTTCTGTCATGTTCCAAACTACTCCCAATCTCGACCCCACACTTTGGAGGACAGGAAGGATTTCACCTGGTGAGTACAAAAATACCTCAAGCCCCTTGAAGGTAAAGCAGACCAGAAAACTCCCTGAACCTTGCATCAGGCAACTTCCTTCAAAGAACTACATCTCCCATCATCTCGGAGGGGATTCCCTCATGTGGACCAAAAAAGTCACACAGTGAGGACCAGGGACTCTTATCCAGCTTTTTGTGTTCCTATCTTGAACAAAACATGCAAACACATACACTGGCTGCCAAGAGCCTCAAGGTGACCACAGGAATTCATTTCCTCTCGACACAGAAATTACTTCACTTTGATCTGAGAAATACATAGGCACCACACGCTATTGTCTAGTAATGCTTAGGTTTCTCTAGTCAGTGAAAGTTTTACCAAGTCTCGGGACAATGGCACGTTTCAGAAAGACCATAACCTATGGAATAAGCATGAAACTCTCAGGGAAGACCTTCAAATCTGCAAAGGTTCTCTGAGGGACATCACAGTACACCTTTCATTCATGGAACCGAAGACATAAAGTCAGAGCCACACAATGCTGCTCCTCAAGTGACTTCGGGAAGGAACCTAATTCCTACAAATCAGTGATGGCAGCCCGAACAACAGATATTCCACACCCACTCACACACACAAAATTAGTGATGTACTCAAAATTGTCTTGTATGTGAATTTCGTACATTCTATGGAGTGATTTACATCCGTTAGCATGACCGGAAGTCATGGAACATCACACAGCCTTCTACATTCCATCTGTTTCCACAGTTTTAAAGATAGATTTTGATTCAAGGAGACTTCCGCATGCCTAAGCAGTGGATACATTCAACGAGGGTGAAATAGTTGCTAGTATAAGAACTTATGAGAAACTGCAAGGAAATTAATACATGAAGACACTGCAAATATTAAACACAGACACAAAAACAAACATACACAGAAAGAAAGACAGACAGACAGGTAGACACACACACACAACTCACACACACACCCCCAGGAACTTGGCCTGTATTTCAACGCATGTCCAATATTATCTGCAAACCCTGAAATTCTGGCGGGACCTTACTGAGGGGACATTTTAAGCACTTTACAAAGGATCAAACTTAGAAAACCACTTAAAGTGAGATTGGGTCCAGCAGTGTCCTTGGAAGGTACACATACTACCACGATTCTGCCAAGGAATAACTGAAGCCTAATCCAGAGTAGTTGCCTGAAGCCATCACTTGCATTGAAATCACTTCTACCTGGGTCACAATGCACGTACATACATACATGATGATAACCTGACGTACACTGGCTATATTCAAGGAACGTTGAATCATTCCTCCTCAGACAATTGACTACAGTTGTCCTAGGGAATAGCTACATGGAGAAAAACCCAAAATTGCTGCTTTCCAGGATGCATTTCTGACTGGGATAATTAGGATGAAAGCATCCAACTGACACTGATCCTGGATTACTTTAAACCACACATGCGCCCCCACACATAAAAACACCCACAGAATGGCTGTGATCCATGAATATGAACTATTTTGGAGTAAGTGAATTTCTGGGCTTTCATCTAAGAAGAACACCTTTCACCAGAACTCATACTTACGAATACCTGGAAACACTGGTGAACGAGGTGAATGTCTTCAAACCTTCACTGCTCGTGGTTTAATGGACCTGCAGACCAGAGAAGAATTTATGTCAGATCGACAGGTGCCTGTGCTGTGCCTCCATGTAAACTTTTCCTCCCTTGCCAATCCACTAGATCCACACCCTGAGATCACGTGGGCAGGAACAGAAGCAGAAACCAAGGCTGCCTGTACACCACAGCGAAATATAGGCGGCCTGTTCTGCTTGGTGAGTTTACAAGCAGAAACCAAGGCTGCCTTTACACCAGAGCGACTTGCAGGCAGCCTGTTCTGCTTGGTGAGTTGCCTGCCCCAGTGACACAGACACCTATGGCAGGTTTCAGAAACACCATAACCTATGGAAGAAGCATAAAACTCTCAGGCAAGACCTTCAAATCTGCAGAGGTTCTCTGAGGCACATCACAGTACACCTTTCATTCATGGAAACGAAGACATAAAGTCAGAGCCACACCAGGGTGCTCCTCAAGTGACTTCGGGAAGGAACCTAATTTCTACCCAACAGTGATGGCAAACTGAACAACAAATATCCCACACACCCTCACACACACGAAAATAGTGATATACTAACAGTTATCTTGTGTGTGCATTTCTTACATGCTATGGAGTTAATTACAGCTTTGAGCAAGACCAGAAGTCATGGAACATCACACAGCCTTGTTCATTCCATGTGTTTCCCCAGAGGAAATGAAAGATTTTGATTAAAGGAGACTTTTGCATGGCTACGCAGCGGATACAGTCAAAGAGTGTGAAATAGTTGCGAGTTTGAGAATTTATGACAAGGAGCAAAGAAATTAATACATGAAGATACTACAGGTATTAAACAGACACAAGGACAGACACACATACACAAAGATAAACAGAGAGGTCGACACACAGACACAAACACACACACACACACACACACACACACACAAACATACTCCCAGGAGCCCAGCCTGTATTCAAGGCATGTCGAATGTTATCTGCAACGGCTGAAATCCTTTTGTTATCCTACTGAGTGGACACTTTCAGCACTTGAGAAAGGATCAAACTTAGAAAAACACGTGAAGTGACATGGGTTCCACCAATGTCCTTGAAGGAAGACATACTACCACCATTATGCCAAGGAACGAGTAAGACTAATCCAGAGTCAGTGCCTGAAGCCATCACTTGAGTTGAAGTCAATTCTAGCAAAGTAACGATGCATGTACATACATGCATCGCGATAGCCTGACTACACTGGCCATATTCAAGGAACAGTGAATCTTTCCTCCTCAGACAATTGATTACAGTTGATCTAGGGAATAACAACGCAGAGAAAAACTCAAAATTACTGTCTTCCAAGTAGCATTCCTGAGTGGCATTATGAGGATCTGATCATCTAATGGATACTGATCCAGGAAATATTTTTAACCACACATGCGCCCCTACACATAAACACACCCACAGAGTGCCTGTGATCCATGAATATTAACGATTTTGGAGTAAGTGAATTACTTACTCCAAAAGTAAAAGACTTCTCATCTAAGAAAAGTACCTTTTAGCAGAACGCATTCTTAGGAATACCTACAAACACTGGGGATGAGGTGAATTTCTTGAAACCTTCAATGCCCGTGGTTTAATGGACCCTGCAGACCAGAGAAGAAATTATGTTAGATCAACAAGTGCCTGTGCTGGGCCTCCATGTAACCTTTTCCTCCCTTGACAGTCCACTAGAACCACACCCTGAGATCACGTGGTCAGGATTAGCAGCAGAAACCAAGGCTTCCTGGGAGCACAATGACATCCAGGCGGCCTATTATGCTTGGTGAGTTCCTGCGAAACGACGCAGAGGACTATGGACACTAAAAGCTGTGTGGCACAGTCGCTTATGGTAGCTGTGAAGAATGGAACAACTCGAATCTGATATGCTCAGGTCACCCATGTGCTCCTGCCATGCGTGCCCCGTATACCTAGGACCCAAGTAAAAGAGAAGGCTTCCACACAACACAGTGGCTCCTACCTCCAGCTTCTCATGCTTGGCTGGCTGCGCTACCATAGCAACAGGCCATGCAGGAGCTGCCTCAGGATTCTTTATGTTCCAGGGGCTGGGATCCCACTGTGACTTCACAACCAAGTATGTCCTGATTGGTCAGACCACGTAAGCACTGCCTCTAAGGCCCCTCTCCCTGCAGTCTCCAGCCACTTGTGTGGCAGTTTCCTGGCAAGAACTGATCTGGGGATTGCTTTTCTCCTCCATGTTCTCTCCACAGATCATTGAATGTTCAACTGGCATGACATTTCTGTCATGTTCCAAACTACTCCCAATCTGGACCCCACACTTTGGAGGACAGGAAGGATTTCACCTGGTGAGTACAAAAATACCTCAAGCCCCTTGAAGGTAAAGCAGACCAGAAAACTCCCTGAACCTTGCATCAGGCAACTTCCTTCAAAGAACTACATCTCCCATCATCTCGGAGGGGATTCCCTCATGTGGACCAAAAAAGTCACACAGTGAGGACCAGGGACTCTTATCCAGCTTTTTGTGTTCCTATCTTGAACAAAACATGCAAACACACACACTGGCTGCCAAGAGCCTCAAGGTGACCACAGGAATTCATTGCCTCTCGACACAGAAATTACTTCACTTTGATCTGAGAAATACATAGGCACCACACGCTATTGTCTAGGAATGCTTAGGTTTCTCTAGTCAGTGAAAGTTTTACCAAGTCTCGGGACAATGGCACGTTTCAGAAAGACCATAACCTATGGAATAAGCATGAAACTCTCAGGGAAGACCTTCAAATCTGCAAAGGTTCTCTGAGGGACATCACAGTACACCTTTCATTCATGGAACCGAAGACATAAAGTCAGAGCCACACAATGCTGCTCCTCAAGTGACTTCGGGAAGGAACCTAATTCCTACAAATCAGTGATGGCAGCCCGAACAACAGATATTCCACACACACTCACACACACAAAATTAGTGATGTACTCAAAATTATCTTGTATGTGAATTTCGTACATTCTATGGAGTGATTTACATCCGTTAGCATGACCAGAAGTCATGGAACATCACACAGCCTTCTACATTCCATCTGTTTCCACAGTTTTAAAGATAGATTTTGATTCAAGGAGACTTCCGCATGCCTAAGCAGTGGATACATTCAACGAGGGTGAAATAGTTGCTAGTATAAGAATTTATGAGAAACTGCAAGGAAATTAATACATGAAGACACTGCAAATATTAAACACAGACACAAAAACAAACATACACAAAAAGAAAGACAGACAGACAGGTAGACACACACACACAACTCACACACACACCCCCAGGAACTTGGCCTGTATTTCAACGCATGTCCAATATTATCTGCAAACCCTGAAATTCTGGCGGGACCTTACTGAGGGGACATTTTAAGCACTTTACAAAGGATCAAACTTAGAAAACCACTTAAAGTGAGATTGGGTCCAGCAGTGTCCTTGGAAGGAACACATACTACCACGATTCTGCCAAGGAATAACTGAAGCCTAATCCAGAGTAGTTGCCTGAAGCCATCACTTGCATTGAAATCACTTCTACCTGGGTCACAATGCACGTACATACATGCATCATGATAACCTGACGTACACTGGCTATATTCAAGGAACGTTGAAACATTCCTCCTCAGACAATTGACTACAGTTGTCCTAGGGAATAGCTACATGGAGAAAAACCCAAAATTGCTGCTTTCCAGGATGCATTTCTGACTGGGATAATTAGGATGAAAGCATCCAACTGACACTGATCCTGGATTACTTTAAACCACACATGCGCCCCCACACATAAAAACACCCACAGAATGGCTGTGATCCATGAATATGAACTATTTTGGAGTAAGTGAATTTCTGGGCTTTCATCTAAGAAGAACACCTTTCACCAGAACTCATACTTACGAATACCTGGAAACACTGGTGAACGAGGTGAATGTCTTCAAACCTTCACTGCTCGTGGTTTAATGGACCTGCAGACCAGAGAAGAATTTATGTCAGATCAACAGGTGCCTGTGCTGTGCCTCCATGTAAACTTTTCCTCCCTTGCCAATCCACTAGAACCACACCCTGAGATCACGTGGGCAGGAACAGAAGCAGAAACCAAGGCTGCCTGTACACCACAGCGCAATATAGGCGGCCTGTTCTGCTTGGTGAGTTTACAAGCAGAAACCAAGGCTGCCTTTACACCAGAGCGACTTGCAGGCAGCCTGTTCTGCTTGGTGAGTTGCCTGCCCCAGTGACACAGACACCTATGGCAGGTTTCAGAAACACCATAACCTATGGAAGAAGCATAAAACTCTCAGGCAAGACCTTCAAATCTGCAGAGGTTCTCTGAGGCACATCACAGTACACCTTTCATTCATGGAAACGAAGACATAAAGTCAGAGCCACACCAGGGTGCTCCTCAAGTGACTTCGGGAAGGAACCTAATTTCTACCCAACAGTGATGGCAAACTGAACAACAAATATCCCACACACCCTCACACACACGAAAATAGTGATATACTAACAGTTATCTTGTGTGTGCATTTCTTACATGCTATGGAGTTAATTACAGCTTTGAGCAAGACCAGAAGTCATGGAACATCACACAGCCTTGTTCATTCCATGTGTTTCCCCAGAGGAAATGAAAGATTTTGATTAAAGGAGACTTTTGCATGGCTACGCAGCGGATACAGTCAAAGAGTGTGAAATAGTTGCGAGTTTGAGAATTTATGACAAGGAGCAAAGAAATTAATACATGAAGATACTACAGGTATTAAACAGACACAAGGACAGACACACATACACAACGATAAACAGAGAGGTCGACACACAGACACACACACACACACGCACACACACACACACATACACACACACATACACACACAAACATACACCCAGGAGCGCAGCCTGTATTCAAGGCATGTCGAATGTTATCTGCAAAGGCTGAAATCCTTTTGTTATCCTACTGAGTGGACACTTTTAGCACTTGAGAAAGGATCAAACTTAGAAAAACACGTGAAGTGACATGGGTTCCACCAATGTCCTTGAAGGAAGACATACTACCACCATTATGCCAAGGAACGAGTAAGACTAATCCAGAGTCAGTGCCTGAAGCCATCACTTGAGTTGAAGTCAGTTCTAGCAAAGTAACGATGCATGTACATACATGCATCGCGATAGCCTGACTACACTGGCCATATTCAAGGAACAGTGAATCTTTCCTCCTCAGACAATTGATTACAGTTGATCTAGGGAATAACAACGCAGAGAAAAACTCAAAATTACTGTCTTCCAAGTAGCATTCCTGAGTGGCATTATGAGGATCTGATCATCTAATGGATACTGATCCATGAAATATTTTTAACCACACATGCGCCCCTACACATAAACACACCCACAGAGTGCCTGTGATCCATGAATATTAACGATTTTGGAGTAAGTGAATTACTTACTCCAAAAGTAAATGACTTCTCATCTAAGAAAAGTACCTTTTAGCAGAACCCATTCTTAGGAATACCTACAAACACTGGGGATGAGGTGAATTTCTTGAAACCTTCAATGCCCGTGGTTTAATGGACCCTGCAGACCAGAGAAGAAATTATGTTAGATCAACAAGTGCCTGTGCTGGGCCTCCATGTAACCTTTTCCTCCCTTGACAGTCCACTAGAACCACACCCTGAGATCACGTGGTCAGGATTAGCAGCAGAAACCAAGGCTTCCTGGGAGCACAATGACATCCAGGCGGCCTATTATGCTTGGTGAGTTCCTGCGAAACGACGCAGAGGACTATGGACACTAAAAGCTGTGTGGCACAGTCGCTTATGGTAGCTGTGAAGAATGGAACAACTCGAATCTGATATGCTCAGGTCACCCATGTGCTCCTGCCATGCGTGCCCCGTATACCTAGGACCCAAGTAAAAGAGAAGGCTTCCACACAAGACAGTGGCTCCTACCTCCAGCTTCTCATGCTTGGCTGGCTGCGCTACCATAGCAACAGGCCATGCAGGAGCTGCCTCAGGATTCTTTATGTTCCAGGGGCTGGGATCCCACTGTGACATCACAACCAAGTATGTCCTGATTGGTCAGACCACGTAAGCACTGCCTCTAAGGCCCCTCTCCCTGCAGTCTCCAGCCACTTGTGTGGCAGTTTCCTGGCAAGAACTGATCTGGGGATTGCTTTTCTCCTCCATGTTCTCTCCACAGATCATTGAATGTTCAACTGGCATGACATTTCTGTCATGTTCCAAACTACTCCCAATCTGGACCCCACACTTTGGAGGACAGGAAGGATTTCACCTGGTGAGTACAAAAATACCTCAAGCCCCTTGAAGGTAAAGCAGACCAGAAAACTCCCTGAACCTTGCATCAGGCAACTTCCTTCAAAGAACTACATCTCCCATCATCTCGGAGGGGATTCCCTCATGTGGACCAAAAAAGTCACACAGTGAGGACCAGGGACTCTTATCCAGCTTTTTGTGTTCCTATCTTGAACAAAACATGCAAACACACACACTGGCTGCCAAGAGCCTCAAGGTGACCACAGGAATTCATTGCCTCTCGACACAGAAATTACTTCACTTTGATCTGAGAAATACATAGGCACCACACGCTATTGTCTAGGAATGCTTAGGTTTCTCTAGTCAGTGAAAGTTTTACCAAGTCTCGGGACAATGGCACGTTTCAGAAAGACCATAACCTATGGAATAAGCATGAAACTCTCAGGGAAGACCTTCAAATCTGCAAAGGTTCTCTGAGGGACATCACAGTACACCTTTCATTCATGGAACCGAAGACATAAAGTCAGAGCCACACAATGCTGCTCCTCAAGTGACTTCGGGAAGGAACCTAATTCCTACAAATCAGTGATGGCAGCCCGAACAACAGATATTCCACACACACTCACACACACAAAATTACTGATGTACTCAAAATTATCTTGTATGTGAATTTCGTACATTCTATGGAGTGATTTACATCCGTTAGCATGACCGGAAGTCATGGAACATCACACAGCCTTCTACATTCCATCTGTTTCCACAGTTTTAAAGATAGATTTTGATTCAAGGAGACTTCCGCATGCCTAAGCAGTGGATACATTCAACGAGGGTGAAATAGTTGCTAGTATAAGAATTTATGAGAAACTGCAAGGAAATTAATACATGAAGACACTGCAAATATTAAACACAGACACAAAAACAAACATACACAAAAAGAAAGACAGACAGACAGGTAGACACACACACACAACTCACACACACACCCCCAGGAACTTGGCCTGTATTTCAACGCATGTCCAATATTATCTGCAAACCCTGAAATTCTGGCGGGACCTTACTGAGGGGACATTTTAAGCACTTTACAAAGGATCAAACTTAGAAAACCACTTAAAGTGAGATTGGGTCCAGCAGTGTCCTTGGAAGGAACACATACTACCACGATTCTGCCAAGGAATAACTGAAGCCTAATCCAGAGTAGTTGCCTGAAGCCATCACTTGCATTGAAATCACTTCTACTTGGGTCACAATGCACGTACATACATGCATCATGATAACCTGACGTACACTGGCTATATTCAAGGAACGTTGAAACATTCCTCCTCAGACAATTGACTACAGTTGTCCTAGGGAATAGCTACATGGAGAAAAACCCAAAATTGCTGCTTTCCAGGATGAATTTCTGACTGGGATAATTAGGATGAAAGCATCCAACTGACACTGATCCTGGATTACTTTAAACCACACATGCGCCCCCACACATAAAAACACCCACAGAATGGCTGTGATCCATGAATATGAACTATTTTGGAGTAAGTGAATTTCTGGGCTTTCATCTAAGAAGAACACTTTTCACCAGAACTCATACTTACGAATACCTGGAAACACTGGTGAACGAGGTGAATGTCTTCAAACCTTCACTGCTCGTGGTTTAATGGACCTGCAGACCAGAGAAGAATTTATGTCAGATCAACAGGTGCCTGTGCTGTGCCTCCATGTAAACTTTTCCTCCCTTGCCAATCCACTAGAACCACACCCTGAGATCACGTGGGCAGGAACAGAAGCAGAAACCAAGGCTGCCTGTACACCACAGCGAAATATAGGCGGCCTGTTCTGCTTGGTGAGTTTACAAGCAGAAACCAAGGCTGCCTTTACACCAGAGCGACTTGCAGGCAGCCTGTTCTGCTTGGTGAGTTGCCTGCCCCAGTGACACAGACACCTATGGCAGGTTTCAGAAACACCATAACCTATGGAAGAAGCATAAAACTCTCAGGCAAGACCTTCAAATCTGCAGAGGTTCTCTGAGGCACATCACAGTACACCTTTCATTCATGGAAACGAAGACATAAAGTCAGAGCCACACCAGGGTGCTCCTCAAGTGACTTCGGGAAGGAACCTAATTTCTACCCAACAGTGATGGCAAACTGAACAACAAATATCCCACACACCCTCACACACACGAAAATAGTGATATACTAACAGTTATCTTGTGTGTGCATTTCTTACATGCTATGGAGTTAATTACAGCTTTGAGCAAGACCAGAAGTCATGGAACATCACACAGCCTTGTTCATTCCATGTGTTTCCCCAGAGGAAATGAAAGATTTTGATTAAAGGAGACTTTTGCATGGCTACGCAGCGGAAACAGTCAAAGAGTGTGAAATAGTTGCGAGTTTGAGAATTTATGACAAGGAGCAAAGAAATTAATACATGAAGATACTACAGGTATTAAACAGACACAAGGACAGACACACATACACAAAGATAAACAGAGAGGTCGACACACAGACACAAACACACACACGCACACACACACACACATACACACACACATACACACACAAACATACACCCAGGAGCGCAGCCTGTATTCAAGGCATGTCGAATGTTATCTGCAACGGCTGAAATCCTTTTGTTATCCTACTGAGTGGACACTTTCAGCACTTGAGAAAGGATCAAACTTAGAAAAACACGTGAAGTGACATGGGTTCCACCAATGTCCTTGAAGGAAGACATACTACCACCATTATGCCAAGGAACGAGTAAGACTAATCCAGAGTCAGTGCCTGAAGCCATCACTTGAGTTGAAGTCAATTCTAGCAAAGTAACGATGCATGTACATACATGCATCATGATAGCCTGACTACACTGGCCATATTCAAGGAACAGTGAATCTTTCCTCCTCAGACAATTGATTACAGTTGATCTAGGGAATAACAACGCAGAGAAAAACTCAAAATTACTGTCTTCCAAGTAGCATTCCTGAGTGGCATTATGAGGATCTGATCATCTAATGGATACTGATCCATGAAATATTTTTAACCACACATGCGCCCCTACACATAAACACACCCACAGAGTGCCTGTGATCCATGAATATTAACGATTTTGGAGTAAGTGAATTACTTACTCCAAAAGTAAATGACTTCTCATCTAAGAAAATTACCTTTTAGCAGAACCCATTCTTAGGAATACCTACAAACACTGGGGATGAGGTGAATTTCTTGAAACCTTCAATGCCCGTGGTTTAATGGACCCTGCAGACCAGAGAAGAAATTATGTTAGATCAACAAGTGCCTGTGCTGGGCCTCCATGTAACCTTTTCCTCCCTTGACAGTCCACTAGAACCACACCCTGAGATCACGTGGTCAGGATTAGCAGCAGAAACCAAGGCTTCCTGGGAGCACAATGACATCCAGGCGGCCTATTATGCTTGGTGAGTTCCTGCGAAACGACGCAGAGGACTATGGACACTAAAAGCTGTGTGGCACAGTCGCTTATGGTAGCTGTGAAGAATGGAACAACTCGAATCTGATATGCTCAGGTCACCCATGTGCTCCTGCCATGCGTGCCCCGTATACCTAGGACCCAAGTAAAAGAGAAGGCTTCCACACAACACAGTGGCTCCTACCTCCAGCTTCTCATGCTTGGCTGGCTGCGCTACCATAGCAACAGGCCATGCAGGAGCTGCCTCAGGATTCTTTATGTTCCAGGGGCTGGGATCCCACTGTGACATCACAACCAAGTATGTCCTGATTGGTCAGACCACGTAAGCACTGCCTCTAAGGCCCCTCTCCCTGCAGTCTCCAGCCACTTGTGTGGCAGTTTCCTGGCAAGAACTGATCTGGGGATTGCTTTTCTCCTCCATGTTCTCTCCACAGATCATTGAATGTTCAACTGGCATGACATTTCTGTCATGTTCCAAACTACTCCCAATCTGGACCCCACACTTTGGAGGACAGGAAGGATTTCACCTGGTGAGTACAAAAATACCTCAAGCCCCTTGAAGGTAAAGCAGACCAGAAAACTCCCTGAACCTTGCATCAGGCAACTTCCTTCAAAGAACTACATCTCCCATCATCTCGGAGGGGATTCCCTCATGTGGACCAAAAAAGTCACACAGTGAGGACCAGGGACTCTTATCCAGCTTTTTGTGTTCCTATCTTGAACAAAACATGCAAACACACACACTGGCTGCCAAGAGCCTCAAGGTGACCACAGGAATTCATTGCCTCTCGACACAGAAATTACTTCACTTTGATCTGAGAAATACATAGGCACCACACGCTATTGTCTAGGAATGCTTAGGTTTCTCTAGTCAGTGAAAGTTTTACCAAGTCTCGGGACAATGGCACGTTTCAGAAAGACCATAACCTATGGAATAAGCATGAAACTCTCAGGGAAGACCTTCAAATCTGCAAAGGTTCTCTGAGGGACATCACAGTACACCTTTCATTCATGGAACCGAAGACATAAAGTCAGAGCCACACAATGCTGCTCCTCAAGTGACTTCGGGAAGGAACCTAATTCCTACAAATCAGTGATGGCAGCCCGAACAACAGATATTCCACACACACTCACACACACAAAATTAGTGATGTACTCAAAATTATCTTGTATGTGAATTTCTTACATTCTATGGAGTGATTTACATCCGTTAGCATGACCAGAAGTCATGGAACATCACACAGCCTTCTACATTCCATCTGTTTCCACAGTTTTAAAGATAGATTTTGATTCAAGGAGACTTCCGCATGCCTAAGCAGTGGATACATTCAACGAGGGTGAAATAGTTGCTAGTATAAGAATTTATGAGAAACTGCAAGGAAATTAATACATGAAGACACTGCAAATATTAAACACAGACACAAAAACAAACATACACAAAAAGAAAGACAGACAGACAGGTAGACACACACACACAACTCACACACACACCCCCAGGAACTTGGCCTGTATTTCAACGCATGTCCAATATTATCTGCAAACCCTGAAATTCTGGCGGGACCTTACTGAGGGGACATTTTAAGCACTTTACAAAGGATCAAACTTAGAAAACCACTTAAAGTGAGATTGGGTCCAGCAGTGTCCTTGGAAGGAACACATACTACCACGATTCTGCCAAGGAATAACTGAAGCCTAATCCAGAGTAGTTGCCTGAAGCCATCACTTGCATTGAAATCACTTCTACCTGGGTCACAATGCACGTACATACATGCATCATGATAACCTGACGTACACTGGCAATATTCAAGGAACGTTGAATCATTCCTCCTCAGACAATTGACTACAGTTGTCCTAGGGAATAGCTACATGGAGAAAAACCCAAAATTGCTGCTTTCCAGGATGCATTTCTGACTGGGATAATTAGGATGAAAGCATCCAACTGACACTGATCCTGGATTACTTTAAACCACACATGCGCCCCCACACATAAAATCACCCACAGAATGGCTGTGATCCATGAATATGAACTATTTTGGAGTAAGTGAATTTCTGGGCTTTCATCTAAGAAGAACACCTTTCACCAGAACTCATACTTACGAATACCTGGAAACACTGGTGAACGAGGTGAATGTCTTCAAACCTTCACTGCTCGTGGTTTAATGGACCTGCAGACCAGAGAAGAATTTATGTCAGATCAACAGGTGCCTGTGCTGTGCCTCCATGTAAACTTTTCCTCCCTTGCCAATCCACTAGAACCACACCCTGAGATCACGTGGGCAGGAACAGAAGCAGAAACCAAGGCTGCCTGTACACCACAGCGAAATATAGGCGGCCTGTTCTGCTTGGTGAGTTTACAAGCAGAAACCAAGGCTGCCTTTACACCAGAGCGACTTGCAGGCAGCCTGTTCTGCTTGGTGAGTTGCCTGCCCCAGTGACACAGACACCTATGGCAGGTTTCAGAAACACCATAATCTATGGAAGAAGCATAAAACTCTCAGGCAAGACCTTCAAATCTGCAGAGGTTCTCTGAGGCACATCACAGTACACCTTTCATTCATGGAAACGAAGACATAAAGTCAGAGCCACACCAGGGTGCTCCTCAAGTGACTTCGGGAAGGAACCTAATTTCTACCCAACAGTGATGGCAAACTGAACAACAAATATCCCACACACCCTCACACACACGAAAATAGTGATATACTAACAGTTATCTTGTGTGTGCATTTCTTACATGCTATGGAGTTAATTACAGCTTTGAGCAAGACCAGAAGTCATGGAACATCACACAGCCTTCTTCATTCCATGTGTTTCCCCAGAGGAAATGAAAGATTTTGATTAAAGGAGACTTTTGCATGGCTACGCAGCGGAAACAGTCAAAGAGTGTGAAATAGTTGCGAGTTTGAGAATTTATGACAAGGAGCAAAGAAATTAATACATGAAGATACTACAGGTATTAAACAGACACAAGGACAGACACATACACAAAGATAAACAGAGAGGTCGACACACAGACACAAACACACACACACACACACACACACATACACACACACATACACACACAAACATACACCCAGGAGCGCAGCCTGTATTCAAGGCATGTCGAATGTTATCTGCAACGGCTGAAATCCTTTTGTTATCCTACTGAGTGGACACTTTCAGCACTTGAGAAAGGATCAAACTTAGAAAAACACGTGAAGTGACATGGGTTCCACCAATGTCCTTGAAGGAAGACATACTACCACCATTATGCCAAGGAACGAGTAAGACTAATCCAGAGTCAGTGCCTGAAGCCATCACTTGAGTTGAAGTCAATTCTAGCAAAGTAAAGATGCATGTACATACATGCATCATGATAGCCTGACTACACTGGCCATATTCAAGGAACAGTGAATCTTTCCTCCTCAGACAATTGATTACAGTTGATCTAGGGAATAACAACGCAGAGAAAAACTCAAAATTACTGTCTTCCAAGTAGCATTCCTGAGTGGCATTATGAGGATCTGATCATCTAATGGATACTGATCCATGAAATATTTTTAACCACACATGCGCCCCTACACATAAACACACCCACAGAGTGCCTGTGATCCATGAATATTAACGATTTTGGAGTAAGTGAATTACTTACTCCAAAAGTAAATGACTTCTCATCTAAGAAAAGTACCTTTTAGCAGAACCCATTCTTAGGAATACCTACAAACACTGGGGATGAGGTGAATTTCTTGAAACCTTCAATGCCCGTGGTTTAATGGACCCTGCAGACCAGAGAAGAAATTATGTTAGATCAACAAGTGCCTGTGCTGGGCCTCCATGTAACCTTTTCCTCCCTTGACAGTCCACTAGAACCACACCCTGAGATCACGTGGTCAGGATTAGCAGCAGAAACCAAGGCTTCCTGGGAGCACAATGACATCCAGGCGGCCTATTATGCTTGGTGAGTTCCTGCGAAACGACGCAGAGGACTATGGACACTAAAAGCTGTGTGGCACAGTCGCTTATGGTAGCTGTGAAGAATGGAACAACTCGAATCTGATATGCTCAGGTCACCCATGTGCTCCTGCCATGCGTGCCCCGTATACCTAGGACCCAAGTAAAAGAGAAGGCTTCCACACAACACAGTGGCTCCTACCTCCAGCTTCTCATGCTTGGCTGGCTGCGCTACCATAGCAACAGGCCATGCAGGAGCTGCCTCAGGATTCTTTATGTTCCAGGGGCTGGGATCCCACTGTGACATCACAACCAAGTATGTCCTGATTGGTCAGACCACGTAAGCACTGCCTCTAAGGCCCCTCTCCCTGCAGTCTCCAGCCACTTGTGTGGCAGTTTCCTGGCAAGAACTGATCTGGGGATTGCTTTTCTCCTCCATGTTCTCTCCACAGATCATTAAATGTTCAACTGGCATGACATTTCTGTCATGTTCCAAACTACTCCCAATCTGGACCCCACACTTTGGAGGACAGGAAGGATTTCACCTGGTGAGTACAAAAATACCTCAAGCCCCTTGAAGGTAAAGCAGACCAGAAAACTCCCTGAACCTTGCATCAGGCAACTTCCTTCAAAGAACTACATCTCCCATCATCTCGGAGGGGATTCCCTCATGTGGACCAAAAAAGTCACACAGTGAGGACCAGGGACTCTTATCCAGCTTTTTGTGTTCCTATCTTGAACAAAACATGCAAACACACACACTGGCTGCCAAGAGCCTCAAGGTGACCACAGGAATTCATTGCCTCTCGACACAGAAATTACTTCACTTTGATCTGAGAAATACATAGGCACCACACGCTATTGTCTAGGAATGCTTAGGTTTCTCTAGTCAGTGAAAGTTTTACCAAGTCTCGGGACAATGGCACGTTTCAGAAAGACCATAACCTATGGAATAAGCATGAAACTCTCAGGGAAGACCTTCAAATCTGCAAAGGTTCTCTGAGGGACATCACAGTACACCTTTCATTCATGGAACCGAAGACATAAAGTCAGAGCCACACAATGCTGCTCCTCAAGTGACTTCGGGAAGGAACCTAATTCCTACAAATCAGTGATGGCAGCCCGAACAACAGATATTCCACACACACTCACACACACAAAATTAGTGATGTACTCAAAATTATCTTGTATGTGAATTTCTTACATTCTATGGAGTGATTTACATCCGTTAGCATGACCAGAAGTCATGGAACATCACACAGCCTTCTACATTCCATCTGTTTCCACAGTTTTAAAGATAGATTTTGATTCAAGGAGACTTCCGCATGCCTAAGCAGTGGATACATTCAACGAGGGTGAAATAGTTGCTAGTATAAGAATTTATGAGAAACTGCAAGGAAATTAATACATGAAGACACTGCAAATATTAAACACAGACACAAAAACAAACATACACAAAAAGAAAGACAGACAGACAGGTAGACACACACACACAACTCACACACACACCCCCAGGAACTTGGCCTGTATTTCAACGCATGTCCAATATTATCTGCAAACCCTGAAATTCTGGCGGGACCTTACTGAGGGGACATTTTAAGCACTTTACAAAGGATCAAACTTAGAAAACCACTTAAAGTGAGATTGGGTCCAGCAGTGTCCTTGGAAGGAACACATACTACCACGATTCTGCCAAGGAATAACTGAAGCCTAATCCAGAGTAGTTGCCTGAAGCCATCACTTGCATTGAAATCACTTCTACCTGGGTCACAATGCACGTACATACATGCATCATGATAACCTGACGTACACTGGCAATATTCAAGGAACGTTGAATCATTCCTCCTCAGACAATTGACTACAGTTGTCCTAGGGAATAGCTACATGGAGAAAAACCCAAAATTGCTGCTTTCCAGGATGCATTTCTGACTGGGATAATTAGGATGAAAGCATCCAACTGACACTGATCCTGGATTACTTTAAACCACACATGCGCCCCCACACATAAAAACACCCACAGAATGGCTGTGATCCATGAATATGAACTATTTTGGAGTAAGTGAATTTCTGGGCTTTCATCTAAGAAGAACACCTTTCACCAGAACTCATACTTACGAATACCTGGAAACACTGGTGAACGAGGTGAATGTCTTCAAACCTTCACTGCTCGTGGTTTAATGGACCTGCAGACCAGAGAAGAATTTATGTCAGATCAACAGGTGCCTGTGCTGTGCCTCCATGTAAACTTTTCCTCCCTTGCCAATCCACTAGAACCACACCCTGAGATCACGTGGGCAGGAACAGAAGCAGAAACCAAGGCTGCCTGTACACCACAGCGAAATATAGGCGGCCTGTTCTGCTTGGTGAGTTTACAAGCAGAAACCAAGGCTGCCTTTACACCAGAGCGACTTGCAGGCAGCCTGTTCTGCTTGGTGAGTTGCCTGCCCCAGTGACACAGACACCTATGGCAGGTTTCAGAAACACCATAATCTATGGAAGAAGCATAAAACTCTCAGGCAAGACCTTCAAATCTGCAGAGGTTCTCTGAGGCACATCACAGTACACCTTTCATTCATGGAAACGAAGACATAAAGTCAGAGCCACACCAGGGTGCTCCTCAAGTGACTTCGGGAAGGAACCTAATTTCTACCCAACAGTGATGGCAAACTGAACAACAAATATCCCACACACCCTCACACACACGAAAATAGTGATATACTAACAGTTATCTTGTGTGTGCATTTCTTACATGCTATGGAGTTAATTACAGCTTTGAGCAAGACCAGAAGTCATGGAACATCACACAGCCTTCTTCATTCCATGTGTTTCCCCAGAGGAAATGAAAGATTTTGATTAAAGGAGACTTTTGCATGGCTACGCAGCGGAAACAGTCAAAGAGTGTGAAATAGTTGCGAGTTTGAGAATTTATGACAAGGAGCAAAGAAATTAATACATGAAGATACTACAGGTATTAAACAGACACAAGGACAGACACATACACAAAGATAAACAGAGAGGTCGACACACAGACACAAACACACACACACACACACACACACATACACACACACATACACACACAAACATACACCCAGGAGCGCAGCCTGTATTCAAGGCATGTCGAATGTTATCTGCAACGGCTGAAATCCTTTTGTTATCCTACTGAGTGGACACTTTCAGCACTTGAGAAAGGATCAAACTTAGAAAAACACGTGAAGTGACATGGGTTCCACCAATGTCCTTGAAGGAAGACATACTACCACCATTATGCCAAGGAACGAGTAAGACTAATCCAGAGTCAGTGCCTGAAGCCATCACTTGAGTTGAAGTCAATTCTAGCAAAGTAACGATGCATGTACATACATGCATCGCGATAGCCTGACTACACTGGCCATATTCAAGGAACAGTGAATCTTTCCTCCTCAGACAATTGATTACAGTTGATCTAGGGAATAACAACGCAGAGAAAAACTCAAAATTACTGTCTTCCAAGTAGCATTCCTGAGTGGCATTATGAGGATCTGATCATCTAATGGATACTGATCCAGGAAATATTTTTAACCACACATGCGCCCCTACACATAAACACACCCACAGAGTGCCTGTGATCCATGAATATTAACGATTTTGGAGTAAGTGAATTACTTACTCCAAAAGTAAAAGACTTCTCATCTAAGAAAAGTACCTTTTAGCAGAACGCATTCTTAGGAATACCTACAAACACTGGGGATGAGGTGAATTTCTTGAAACCTTCAATGCCCGTGGTTTAATGGACCCTGCAGACCAGAGAAGAAATTATGTTAGATCAACAAGTGCCTGTGCTGGGCCTCCATGTAACCTTTTCCTCCCTTGACAGTCCACTACAACCACACCCTGAGATCACGTGGTCAGGATTAGCAGCAGAAACCAAGGCTTCCTGGGAGCAAAATGACATCCAGGCGGCCTATTATGCTTGGTGAGTTCCTGCGAAACGACGCAGAGGACTATGGACACTAAAAGCTGTGTGGCACAGTCGCTTATGGTAGCTGTGAAGAATGGAACAACTCGAATCTGATATGCTCAGGTCACCCATGTGCTCCTGCCATGCGTGCCCCGTATACCTAGGACCCAAGTAAAAGAGAAGGCTTCCACACAACACAGTGGCTCCTACCTCCAGCTTCTCATGCTTGGCTGGCTGCGCTACCATAGCAACAGGCCATGCAGGAGCTGCCTCAGGATTCTTTATGTTCCAGGGGCTGGGATCCCACTGTGACTTCACAACCAAGTATGTCCTGATTGGTCAGACCACGTAAGCACTGCCTCTAAGGCCCCCCTCCCTGCAGTCTCCAGCCACTTGTGTGGCAGTTTCCTGGCAAGAACTGATCTGGGGATTGCTTTTCTCCTCCATGTTCTCTCCACAGATCATTGAATGTTCAACTGGCATGACATTTCTGTCATGTTCCAAACTACTCCCAATCTGGACCCCACACTTTGGAGGACAGGAAGGATTTCACCTGGTAAGTACAAAAATACCTCAAGCCCCTTGAAGGTAAAGCAGACCAGAAAACTCCCTGAACCTTGCATCAGGCAACTTCCTTCAAAGAACTACATCTGCCATCATCTCGGAGGGGATTCCCTCATGTGGACCAAAAAAGTCACACAGTGAGGACCAGGGACTCTTATCCAGCTTTTTGTGTTCCTATCTTGAACAAAACATGCAAACACACACACTGGCTGCCAAGAGCCTCAAGGTGACCACAGGAATTCATTGCCTCTCGACACAGAAATTACTTCACTTTGATCTGAGAAATACATAGGCACCACACGCTATTGTCTAGGAATGCTTAGGTTTCTCTAGTCAGTGAAAGTTTTACCAAGTCTCGGGACAATGGCACGTTTCAGAAAGACCATAACCTATGGAATAAGCATGAAACTCTCAGGGAAGACCTTCAAATCTGCAAAGGTTCTCTGAGGGACATCACAGTACACCTTTCATTCATGGAACCGAAGACATAAAGTCAGAGCCACACAATGCTGCTCCTCAAGTGACTTCGGGAAGGAACCTAATTCCTACAAATCAGTGATGGCAGCCCGAACAACAGATATTCCACACACACTCACACACACAAAATTAGTGATGTACTCAAAATTATCTTGTATGTGAATTTCTTACATTCTATGGAGTGATTTACATCCGTTAGCATGACCAGAAGTCATGGAACATCACACAGCCTTCTACATTCCATCTGTTTCCACAGTTTTAAAGATAGATTTTGATTCAAGGAGACTTCCGCATGCCTAAGCAGTGGATACATTCAACGAGGGTGAAATAGTTGCTAGTATAAGAATTTATGAGAAACTGCAAGGAAATTAATACATGAAGACACTGCAAATATTAAACACAGACACAAAAACAAACATACACAAAAAGAAAGACAGACAGACAGGTAGACACACACACACAACTCACACACACACCCCCAGGAACTTGGCCTGTATTTCAACGCATGTCCAATATTATCTGCAAACCCTGAAATTCTGGCGGGACCTTACTGAGGGGACATTTTAAGCACTTTACAAAGGATCAAACTTAGAAAACCACTTAAAGTGAGATTGGGTCCAGCAGTGTCCTTGGAAGGAACACATACTACCACGATTCTGCCAAGGAATAACTGAAGCCTAATCCAGAGTAGTTGCCTGAAGCCATCACTTGCATTGAAATCACTTCTACCTGGGTCACAATGCACGTACATACATGCATCATGATAACCTGACGTACACTGGCAATATTCAAGGAACGTTGAATCATTCCTCCTCAGACAATTGACTACAGTTGTCCTAGGGAATAGCTACATGGAGAAAAACCCAAAATTGCTGCTTTCCAGGATGCATTTCTGACTGGGATAATTAGGATGAAAGCATCCAACTGACACTGATCCTGGATTACTTTAAACCACACATGCGCCCCCACACATAAAAACACCCACAGAATGGCTGTGATCCATGAATATGAACTATTTTGGAGTAAGTGAATTTCTGGGCTTTCATCTAAGAAGAACACCTTTCACCAGAACTCATACTTACGAATACCTGGAAACACTGGTGAACGAGGTGAATGTCTTCAAACCTTCACTGCTCGTGGTTTAATGGACCTGCAGACCAGAGAAGAATTTATGTCAGATCAACAGGTGCCTGTGCTGTGCCTCCATGTAAACTTTTCCTCCCTTGCCAATCCACTAGAACCACACCCTGAGATCACGTGGGCAGGAACAGAAGCAGAAACCAAGGCTGCCTGTACACCACAGCGAAATATAGGCGGCCTGTTCTGCTTGGTGAGTTTACAAGCAGAAACCAAGGCTGCCTTTACACCAGAGCGACTTGCAGGCAGCCTGTTCTGCTTGGTGAGTTGCCTGCCCCAGTGACACAGACACCTATGGCAGGTTTCAGAAACACCATAATCTATGGAAGAAGCATAAAACTCTCAGGCAAGACCTTCAAATCTGCAGAGGTTCTCTGAGGCACATCACAGTACACCTTTCATTCATGGAAACGAAGACATAAAGTCAGAGCCACACCAGGGTGCTCCTCAAGTGACTTCGGGAAGGAACCTAATTTCTACCCAACAGTGATGGCAAACTGAACAACAAATATCCCACACACCCTCACACACACGAAAATAGTGATATACTAACAGTTATCTTGTGTGTGCATTTCTTACATGCTATGGAGTTAATTACAGCTTTGAGCAAGACCAGAAGTCATGGAACATCACACAGCCTTCTTCATTCCATGTGTTTCCCCAGAGGAAATGAAAGATTTTGATTAAAGGAGACTTTTGCATGGCTACGCAGCGGAAACAGTCAAAGAGTGTGAAATAGTTGCGAGTTTGAGAATTTATGACAAGGAGCAAAGAAATTAATACATGAAGATACTACAGGTATTAAACAGACACAAGGACAGACACATACACAAAGATAAACAGAGAGGTCGACACACAGACACAAACACACACACACACACACACACACATACACACACACATACACACACAAACATACACCCAGGAGCGCAGCCTGTATTCAAGGCATGTCGAATGTTATCTGCAACGGCTGAAATCCTTTTGTTATCCTACTGAGTGGACACTTTCAGCACTTGAGAAAGGATCAAACTTAGAAAAACACGTGAAGTGACATGGGTTCCACCAATGTCCTTGAAGGAAGACATACTACCACCATTATGCCAAGGAACGAGTAAGACTAATCCAGAGTCAGTGCCTGAAGCCATCACTTGAGTTGAAGTCAATTCTAGCAAAGTAACGATGCATGTACATACATGCATCGCGATAGCCTGACTACACTGGCCATATTCAAGGAACAGTGAATCTTTCCTCCTCAGACAATTGATTACAGTTGATCTAGGGAATAACAACGCAGAGAAAAACTCAAAATTACTGTCTTCCAAGTAGCATTCCTGAGTGGCATTATGAGGATCTGATCATCTAATGGATACTGATCCAGGAAATATTTTTAACCACACATGCGCCCCTACACATAAACACACCCACAGAGTGCCTGTGATCCATGAATATTAACGATTTTGGAGTAAGTGAATTACTTACTCCAAAAGTAAAAGACTTCTCATCTAAGAAAAGTACCTTTTAGCAGAACGCATTCTTAGGAATACCTACAAACACTGGGGATGAGGTGAATTTCTTGAAACCTTCAATGCCCGTGGTTTAATGGACCCTGCAGACCAGAGAAGAAATTATGTTAGATCAACAAGTGCCTGTGCTGGGCCTCCATGTAACCTTTTCCTCCCTTGACAGTCCACTACAACCACACCCTGAGATCACGTGGTCAGGATTAGCAGCAGAAACCAAGGCTTCCTGGGAGCAAAATGACATCCAGGCGGCCTATTATGCTTGGTGAGTTCCTGCGAAACGACGCAGAGGACTATGGACACTAAAAGCTGTGTGGCACAGTCGCTTATGGTAGCTGTGAAGAATGGAACAACTCGAATCTGATATGCTCAGGTCACCCATGTGCTCCTGCCATGCGTGCCCCGTATACCTAGGACCCAAGTAAAAGAGAAGGCTTCCACACAACACAGTGGCTCCTACCTCCAGCTTCTCATGCTTGGCTGGCTGCGCTACCATAGCAACAGGCCATGCAGGAGCTGCCTCAGGATTCTTTATGTTCCAGGGGCTGGGATCCCACTGTGACTTCACAACCAAGTATGTCCTGATTGGTCAGACCACGTAAGCACTGCCTCTAAGGCCCCCCTCCCTGCAGTCTCCAGCCACTTGTGTGGCAGTTTCCTGGCAAGAACTGATCTGGGGATTGCTTTTCTCCTCCATGTTCTCTCCACAGATCATTGAATGTTCAACTGGCATGACATTTCTGTCATGTTCCAAACTACTCCCAATCTGGACCCCACACTTTGGAGGACAGGAAGGATTTCACCTGGTAAGTACAAAAATACCTCAAGCCCCTTGAAGGTAAAGCAGACCAGAAAACTCCCTGAACCTTGCATCAGGCAACTTCCTTCAAAGAACTACATCTGCCATCATCTCGGAGGGGATTCCCTCATGTGGACCAAAAAAGTCACACAGTGAGGACCAGGGACTCTTATCCAGCTTTTTGTGTTCCTATCTTGAACAAAACATGCAAACACACACACTGGCTGCCAAGAGCCTCAAGGTGACCACAGGAATTCATTGCCTCTTGACACAGAAATTACTTCACTTTGATCTGAGAAATACATAGGCACCACACGCTATTGTCTAGGAATGCTTAGGTTTCTCTAGTCAGTGAAAGTTTTACCAAGTCTCGGGACAATGGCACGTTTCAGAAAGACCATAACCTATGGAATAAGCATGAAACTCTCAGGGAAGACCTTCAAATCTGCAAAGGTTCTCTGAGGGACATCACAGTACACCTTTCATTCATGGAACCGAAGACATAAAGTCAGAGCCACACAATGCTGCTCCTCAAGTGACTTCGGGAAGGAACCTAATTCCTACAAATCAGTGATGGCAGCCCGAACAACAGATATTCCACACACACTCACACACACAAAATTAGTGATGTACTCAAAATTATCTTGTATGTGAATTTCGTACATTCTATGGAGTGATTTACATCCGTTAGCATGACCAGAAGTCATGGAACATCACACAGCCTTCTACATTCCATCTGTTTCCACAGTTTTAAAGATAGATTTTGATTCAAGGAGACTTCCGCATGCCTAAGCAGTGGATACATTCAACGAGGGTGAAATAGTTGCTAGTATAAGAATTTATGAGAAACTGCAAGGAAATTAATACATGAAGACACTGCAAATATTAAACACAGACACAAAAACAAACATACACAAAAAGAAAGACAGACAGACAGGTAGACACACACACACAACTCACACACACACCCCCAGGAACTTGGCCTGTATTTCAACGCATGTCCAATATTATCTGCAAACCCTGAAATTCTGGCGGGACCTTACTGAGGGGACATTTTAAGCACTTTACAAAGGATCAAACTTAGAAAACCACTTAAAGTGAGATTGGGTCCAGCAGTGTCCTTGGAAGGAACACATACTACCACGATTCTGCCAAGGAATAACTGAAGCCTAATCCAGAGTAGTTGCCTGAAGCCATCACTTGCATTGAAATCACTTCTACCTGGGTCACAATGCACGTACATACATGCATCATGATAACCTGACGTACACTGGCAATATTCAAGGAACGTTGAATCATTCCTCCTCAGACAATTGACTACAGTTGTCCTAGGGAATAGCTACATGGAGAAAAACCCAAAATTGCTGCTTTCCAGGATGCATTTCTGACTGGGATAATTAGGATGAAAGCATCCAACTGACACTGATCCTGGATTACTTTAAACCACACATGCGCCCCCACACATAAAAACACCCACAGAATGGCTGTGATCCATGAATATGAACTATTTTGGAGTAAGTGAATTTCTGGGCTTTCATCTAAGAAGAACACCTTTCACCAGAACTCATACTTACGAATACCTGGAAACACTGGTGAACGAGGTGAATGTCTTCAAACCTTCACTGCTCGTGGTTTAATGGACCTGCAGACCAGAGAAGAATTTATGTCAGATCAACAGGTGTCTGTGCTGTGCCTCCATGTAAACTTTTCCTCCCTTGCCAATCCACTAGAACCACACCCTGAGATCACGTGGGCAGGAACAGAAGCAGAAACCAAGGCTGCCTGTACACCACAGCGAAATATAGGCGGCCTGTTCTGCTTGGTGAGTTTACAAGCAGAAACCAAGGCTGCCTTTACACCAGAGCGACTTGCAGGCAGCCTGTTCTGCTTGGTGAGTTGCCTGCCCCAGTGACACAGACACCTATGGCAGGTTTCAGAAACACCATAACCTATGGAAGAAGCATAAAACTCTCAGGCAAGACCTTCAAATCTGCAGAGGTTCTCTGAGGCACATCACAGTACACCTTTCATTCATGGAAACGAAGACATAAAGTCAGAGCCACACCAGGGTGCTCCTCAAGTGACTTCGGGAAGGAACCTAATTTCTACCCAACAGTGATGGCAAACTGAACAACAAATATCCCACACACCCTCACACACACGAAAATAGTGATATACTAACAGTTATCTTGTGTGTGCATTTCTTACATGCTATGGAGTTAATTACAGCTTTGAGCAAGACCAGAAGTCATGGAACATCACACAGCCTTCTTCATTCCATGTGTTTCCCCAGAGGAAATGAAAGATTTTGATTAAAGGAGACTTTTGCATGGCTACGCAGCGGAAACAGTCAAAGAGTGTGAAATAGTTGCGAGTTTGAGAATTTATGACAAGGAGCAAAGAAATTAATACATGAAGATACTACAGGTATTAAACAGACACAAGGACAGACACATACACAAAGATAAACAGAGAGGTCGACACACAGACACAAACACACACACACACACACACACACATACACACACACATACACACACAAACATACACCCAGGAGCGCAGCCTGTATTCAAGGCATGTCGAATGTTATCTGCAACGGCTGAAATTCTTTTGTTATCCTACTGAGTGGACACTTTCAGCACTTGAGAAAGGATCAAACTTAGAAAAACACGTGAAGTGACATGGGTTCCACCAATGTCCTTGAAGGAAGACATACTACCACCATTATGCCAAGGAACGAGTAAGACTAATCCAGAGTCAGTGCCTGAAGCCATCACTTGAGTTGAAGTCAATTCTAGCAAAGTAACGATGCATGTACATACATGCATCGCGATAGCCTGACTACACTGGCCATATTCAAGGAACAGTGAATCTTTCCTCCTCAGACAATTGATTACAGTTGATCTAGGGAATAACAACGCAGAGAAAAACTCAAAATTACTGTCTTCCAAGTAGCATTCCTGAGTGGCATTATGAGGATCTGATCATCTAATGGATACTGATCCAGGAAATATTTTTAACCACACATGCGCCCCTACACATAAACACACCCACAGAGTGCCTGTGATCCATGAATATTAACGATTTTGGAGTAAGTGAATTACTTACTCCAAAAGTAAAAGACTTCTCATCTAAGAAAAGTACCTTTTAGCAGAACGCATTCTTAGGAATACCTACAAACACTGGGGATGAGGTGAATTTCTTGAAACCTTCAATGCCCGTGGTTTAATGGACCCTGCAGACCAGAGAAGAAATTATGTTAGATCAACAAGTGCCTGTGCTGGGCCTCCATGTAACCTTTTCCTCCCTTGACAGTCCACTAGAACCACACCCTGAGATCACGTGGTCAGGATTAGCAGCAGAAACCAAGGCTTCCTGGGAGCAAAATGACATCCAGGCGGCCTATTATGCTTGGTGAGTTCCTGCGAAACGACGCAGAGGACTATGGACACTAAAAGCTGTGTGGCACAGTCGCTTATGGTAGCTGTGAAGAATGGAACAACTCGAATCTGATATGCTCAGGTCACCCATGTGCTCCTGCCATGCGTGCCCCGTATACCTAGGACCCAAGTAAAAGAGAAGGCTTCCACACAACACAGTGGCTCCTACCTCCAGCTTCTCATGCTTGGCTGGCTGCGCTACCATAGCAACAGGCCATGCAGGAGCTGCCTCAGGATTCTTTATGTTCCAGGGGCTGGGATCCCACTGTGACTTCACAACCAAGTATGTCCTGATTGGTCAGACCACGTAAGCACTGCCTCTAAGGCCCCCCTCCCTGCAGTCTCCAGCCACTTGTGTGGCAGTTTCCTGGCAAGAACTGATCTGGGGATTGCTTTTCTCCTCCATGTTCTCTCCACAGATCATTGAATGTTCAACTGGCATGACATTTCTGTCATGTTCCAAACTACTCCCAATCTGGACCCCACACTTTGGAGGACAGGAAGGATTTCACCTGGTGAGTACAAAAATACCTCAAGCCCCTTGAAGGTAAAGCAGACCAGAAAACTCCCTGAACCTTGCATCAGGCAACTTCCTTCAAAGAACTACATCTGCCATCATCTCGGAGGGGATTCCCTCATGTGGACCAAAAAAGTCACACAGTGAGGACCAGGGACTCTTATCCAGCTTTTTGTGTTCCTATCTTGAACAAAACATGCAAACACACACACTGGCTGCCAAGAGCCTCAAGGTGACCACATGAATTCATTGCCTCTCGACACAGAAATTACTTCACTTTGATCTGAGAAATACATAGGCACCACACGCTATTGTCTAGGAATGCTTAGGTTTCTCTAGTCAGTGAAAGTTTTACCAAGTCTCGGGACAATGGCACGTTTCAGAAAGACCATAACCTATGGAATAAGCATGAAACTCTCAGGGAAGACCTTCAAATCTGCAAAGGTTCTCTGAGGGACATCACAGTACACCTTTCATTCATGGAACCGAAGACATAAAGTCAGAGCCACACAATGCTGCTCCTCAAGTGACTTCGGGAAGGAACCTAATTCCTACAAATCAGTGATGGCAGCCCGAACAACAGATATTCCACACACACTCACACACACAAAATTAGTGATGTACTCAAAATTATCTTGTATGTGAATTTCGTACATTCTATGGAGTGATTTACATCCGTTAGCATGACCAGAAGTCATGGAACATCACACAGCCTTCTACATTCCATCTGTTTCCACAGTTTTAAAGATAGATTTTGATTCAAGGAGACTTCCGCATGCCTAAGCAGTGGATACATTCAACGAGGGTGAAATAGTTGCTAGTATAAGAATTTATGAGAAACTGCAAGGAAATTAATACATGAAGACACTGCAAATATTAAACACAGACACAAAAACAAACATACACAAAAAGAAAGACAGACAGACAGGTAGACACACACACACAACTCACACACACACCCCCAGGAACTTGGCCTGTATTTCAACGCATGTCCAATATTATCTGCAAACCCTGAAATTCTGGCGGGACCTTACTGAGGGGACATTTTAAGCACTTTACAAAGGATCAAACTTAGAAAACCACTTAAAGTGAGATTGGGTCCAGCAGTGTCCTTGGAAGGAACACATACTACCACGATTCTGCCAAGGAATAACTGAAGCCTAATCCAGAGTAGTTGCCTGAAGCCATCACTTGCATTGAAATCACTTCTACCTGGGTCACAATGCACGTACATACATGCATCATGATAACCTGACGTACACTGGCTATATTCAAGGAACGTTGAAACATTCCTCCTCAGACAATTGACTACAGTTGTCCTAGGGAATAGCTACATGGAGAAAAACCCAAAATTGCTGCTTTCCAGGATGCATTTCTGACTGGGATAATTAGGATGAAAGCATCCAACTGACACTGATCCTGGATTACTTTAAACCACACATGCGCCCCCACACATAAAAACACCCACAGAATGGCTGTGATCCATGAATATGAACTATTTTGGAGTAAGTGAATTTCTGGGCTTTCATCTAAGAAGAACACCTTTCACCAGAACTCATACTTACGAATACCTGGAAACACTGGTGAACGAGGTGAATGTCTTCAAACCTTCACTGCTCGTGGTTTAATGGACCTGCAGACCAGAGAAGAATTTATGTCAGATCAACAGGTGCCTGTGCTGTGCCTCCATGTAAACTTTTCCTCCCTTGCCAATCCACTAGAACCACACCCTGAGATCACGTGGGCAGGAACAGAAGCAGAAACCAAGGCTGCCTGTACACCACAGCGAAATATAGGCGGCCTGTTCTGCTTGGTGAGTTTACAAGCAGAAACCAAGGCTGCCTTTACACCAGAGCGACTTGCAGGCAGCCTGTTCTGCTTGGTGAGTTGCCTGCCCCAGTGACACAGACACCTATGGCAGGTTTCAGAAACACCATAACCTATGGAAGAAGCATAAAACTCTCAGGCAAGACCTTCAAATCTGCAGAGGTTCTCTGAGGCACATCACAGTACACCTTTCATTCATGGAAACGAAGACATAAAGTCAGAGCCACACCAGGGTGCTCCTCAAGTGACTTCGGGAAGGAACCTAATTTCTACCCAACAGTGATGGTAAACTGAACAACAAATATCCCACACACCCTCACACACACGAAAATAGTGATATACTAACAGTTATCTTGTGTGTGCATTTCTTACATGCTATGGAGTTAATTACAGCTTTGAGCAAGACCAGAAGTCATGGAACATCACACAGCCTTCTTCATTCCATGTGTTTCCCCAGAGGAAATGAAAGATTTTGATTAAAGGAGACTTTTGCATGGCTACGCAGCGGAAACAGTCAAAGAGTGTGAAATAGTTGCGAGTTTGAGAATTTATGACAAGGAGCAAAGAAATTAATACATGAAGATACTACAGGTATTAAACAGACACAAGGACAGACACACATACACAAAGATAAACAGAGAGGTCGACACACAGACACAAACACACACACACACACACACACACACACATACACACACAAACATACACCCAGGAGCGCAGCCTGTATTCAAGGCATGTCGAATGTTATCTGCAACGGCTGAAATCCTTTTGTTATCCTACTGAGTGGACACTTTCAGCACTTGAGAAAGGATCAAACTTAGAAAAACACGTGAAGTGACATGGGTTCCACCAATGTCCTTGAAGGAAGACATACTACCACCATTATGCCAAGGAACGAGTAAGACTAATCCAGAGTCAGTGCCTGAAGCCATCACTTGAGTTGAAGTCAATTCTAGCAAAGTAACGATGCATGTACATACATGCATCGCGATAGCCTGACTACACTGGCCATATTCAAGGAACAGTGAATCTTTCCTCCTCAGACAATTGATTACAGTTGATCTAGGGAATAACAACGCAGAGAAAAACTCAAAATTACTGTCTTCCAAGTAGCATTCCTGAGTGGCATTATGAGGATCTGATCATCTAATGGATACTGATCCAGGAAATATTTTTAACCACACATGCGCCCCTACACATAAACACACCCACAGAGTGCCTGTGATCCATGAATATTAACGATTTTGGAGTAAGTGAATTACTTACTCCAAAAGTAAAAGACTTCTCATCTAAGAAAAGTACCTTTTAGCAGAACCCATTCTTAGGAATACCTACAAACACTGGGGATGAGGTGAATTTCTTGAAACCTTCAATGCCCGTGGTTTAATGGACCCTGCAGCCCAGAGAAGAAATTATGTTAGATCAACAAGTGCCTGTGCTGGGCCTCCATGTAACCTTTTCCTCCCTTGACAGTCCACTAGAACCACACCCTGAGATCACGTGGTCAGGATTAGCAGCAGAAACCAAGGCTTCCTGTGAGCACAATGACATCCAGGCGGCCTATTATGCTTTGTGAGTTCCTGCGAAACGACGCAGAGGACCATGGACACTAAAAGCTGTGTGGCACAGTCGCTTATGGTAGCTGTGAAGAATGGAACAACTCGAATCTGATATGCTCAGGTCACCCATGTGCTCCTGCCATGCGTGCCCCGTATACCTAGGACCCAAGTAAAAGAGAAGGCTTCCACACAACACAGTGGCTCCTACCTCCAGCTTCTCATGCTTGGCTGGCTGCGCTACCATAGCAACAGGCCATGCAGGAGCTGCCTCAGGATTCTTTATGTTCCAGGGGCTGGGATCCCACTGTGACTTCACAACCAAGTATGTCCTGATTGGTCAGACCACGTAAGCACTGCCTCTAAGGCCCCTCTCCCTGCAGTCTCCAGCCACTTGTGTGGCAGTTTCCTGGCAAGAACTGATCTGGGGATTGCTTTTCTCCTCCATGTTCTCTCCACAGATCATTGAATGTTCAACTGGCATGACATTTCTGTCATGTTCCAAACTACTCCCAATCTGGACCCCACACTTTGGAGGACAGGAAGGATTTCACCTGGTGAGTACAAAAATACCTCAAGCCCCTTGAAGGTAAAGCAGACCAGAAAACTCCCTGAACCTTGCATCAGGCAACTTCCTTCAAAGAACTACATCTCCCATCATCTCGGAGGGGATTCCCTCATGTGGACCAAAAAAGTCACACAGTGAGGACCAGGGACTCTTATCCAGCTTTTTGTGTTCCTATCTTGAACAAAACATGCAAACACACACACTGGCTGCCAAGAGCCTCAAGGTGACCACATGAATTCATTGCCTCTCGACACAGAAATTACTTCACTTTGATCTGAGAAATACATAGGCACCACACGCTATTGTCTAGGAATGCTTAGGTTTCTCTAGTCAGTGAAAGTTTTACCAAGTCTCGGGACAATGGCACGTTTCAGAAAGACCATAACCTATGGAATAAGCATGAAACTCTCAGGGAAGACCTTCAAATCTGCAAAGGTTCTCTGAGGGACATCACAGTACACCTTTCATTCATGGAACCGAAGACATAAAGTCAGAGCCACACAATGCTGCTCCTCAAGTGACTTCGGGAAGGAACCTAATTCCTACAAATCAGTGATGGCAGCCCGAACAACAGATATTCCACACACACTCACACACACAAAATTAGTGATGTACTCAAAATTATCTTGTATGTGAATTTCGTACATTCTATGGAGTGATTTACATCCGTTAGCATGACCAGAAGTCATGGAACATCACACAGCCTTCTACATTCCATCTGTTTCCACAGTTTTAAAGATAGATTTTGATTCAAGGAGACTTCCGCATGCCTAAGCAGTGGATACATTCAACGAGGGTGAAATAGTTGCTAGTATAAGAATTTATGAGAAACTGCAAGGAAATTAATACATGAAGACACTGCAAATATTAAACACAGACACAAAAACAAACATACACAAAAAGAAAGACAGACAGACAGGTAGACACACACACACAACTCACACACACACCCCCAGGAACTTGGCCTGTATTTCAATGCATGTCCAATATTATCTGCAAACCCTGAAATTCTGGCGGGACCTTACTGAGGGGACATTTTAAGCACTTTACAAAGGATCAAACTTAGAAAACCACTTAAAGTGAGATTGGGTCCAGCAGTGTCCTTGGAAGGAACACATACTACCACGATTCTGCCAAGGAATAACTGAAGCCTAATCCAGAGTAGTTGCCTGAAGCCATCACTTGCATTGAAATCACTTCTACCTGGGTCACAATGCACGTACATACATACATGATGATAACCTGACGTACACTGGCTATATTCAAGGAACGTTGAAACATTCCTCCTCAGACAATTGACTACAGTTGTCCTAGGGAATAGCTACATGGAGAAAAACCCAAAATTGCTGCTTTCCAGGATGCATTTCTGACTGGGATAATTAGGATGAAAGCATCCAACTGACACTGATCCTGGATTACTTTAAACCACACATGCGCCCCCACACATAAAAACACCCACAGAATGGCTGTGATCCATGAATATGAACTATTTTGGAGTAAGTGAATTTCTGGGCTTTCATCTAAGAAGAACACCTTTCACCAGAACTCATACTTACGAATACCTGGAAACACTGGTGAACGAGGTGAATGTCTTCAAACCTTCACTGCTCGTGGTTTAATGGACCTGCAGACCAGAGAAGAATTTATGTCAGATCAACAGGTGCCTGTGCTGTGCCTCCATGTAAACTTTTCCTCCCTTGCCAATCCACTAGAACCACACCCTGAGATCACGTGGGCAGGAACAGAAGCAGAAACCAAGGCTGCCTGTACACCACAGCGCAATATAGGCGGCCTGTTCTGCTTGGTGAGTTTACAAGCAGAAACCAAGGCTGCCTTTACACCAGAGCGACTTGCAGGCAGCCTGTTCTGCTTGGTGAGTTGCCTGCCCCAGTGACACAGACACCTATGGCAGGTTTCAGAAACACCATAACCTATGGAAGAAGCATAAAACTCTCAGGCAAGACATTCAAATCTGCAGAGGTTCTCTGAGGCACATCACAGTACACCTTTCATTCATGGAAACGAAGACATAAAGTCAGAGCCACACCAGGGTGCTCCTCAAGTGACTTCGGGAAGGAACCTAATTTCTACCCAACAGTGATGGCAAACTGAACAACAAATATCCCACACACCCTCACACACACGAAAATAGTGATATACTAACAGTTATCTTGTGTGTGCATTTCTTACATGCTATGGAGTTAATTACAGCTTTGAGCAAGACCAGAAGTCATGGAACATCACACAGCCTTGTTCATTCCATGTGTTTCCCCAGAGGAAATGAAAGATTTTGATTAAAGGAGACTTTTGCATGGCTACGCAGCGGAAACAGTCAAAGAGTGTGAAATAGTTGCGAGTTTGAGAATTTATGACAAGGAGCAAAGAAATTAATACATGAAGATACTACAGGTATTAAACAGACACAAGGACAGACACACATACACAAAGATAAACAGAGAGGTCGACACACAGACACAAACACACACACGCACACACACACACACATACACACACACATACACACACAAACATACACCCAGGAGCGCAGCCTGTATTCAAGGCATGTCGAATGTTATCTGCAACGGCTGAAATCCTTTTGTTATCCTACTGAGTGGACACTTTCAGCACTTGAGAAAGGATCAAACTTAGAAAAACACGTGAAGTGACATGGGTTCCACCAATGTCCTTGAAGGAAGACATACTACCACCATTATGCCAAGGAACGAGTAAGACTAATCCAGAGTCAGTGCCTGAAGCCATCACTTGAGTTGAAGTCAATTCTAGCAAAGTAACGATGCATGTACATACATGCATCGCGATAGCCTGACTACACTGGCCATATTCAAGGAACAGTGAATCTTTCCTCCTCAGACAATTGATTACAGTTGATCTAGGGAATAACAACGCAGAGAAAAACTCAAAATTACTGTCTTCCAAGTAGCATTCCTGAGTGGCATTATGAGGATCTGATCATCTAATGGATACTGATCCAGGAAATATTTTTAACCACACATGCGCCCCTACACATAAACACACCCACAGAGTGCCTGTGATCCATGAATATTAACGATTTTGGAGTAAGTGAATTACTTACTCCAAAAGTAAATGACTTCTCATCTAAGAAAAGTACCTTTTAGCAGAACCCATTCTTAGGAATACCTACAAACACTGGGGATGAGGTGAATTTCTTGAAACCTTCAATGCCCGTGGTTTAATGGACCCTGCAGACCAGAGAAGAAATTATGTTAGATCAACAAGTGCCTGTGCTGGGCCTCCATGTAACCTTTTCCTCCCTTGACAGTCCACTAGAACCACACCCTGAGATCACGTGGTCAGGAATAGCAGCAGAAACCAAGGCTTCCTGGGAGCACAATGACATCCAGGCGGCCTATTATGCTTGGTGAGTTCCTGCGAAACGACGCAGAGGACTATGGACACTAAAAGCTGTGTGGCACAGTCGCTTATGGTAGCTGTGAAGAATGGAACAACTCGAATCTGATATGCTCAGGTCACCCATGTGATCCTGCCATGCGTGCCCCGTATACCTAGGACCCAAGTAAAAGAGAAGGCTTCCACACAACACAGTGGCTCCTACCTCCAGCTTCTCATGCTTGGCTGGCTGCGCTACCATAGCAACAGGCCATGCAGGAGCTGCCTCAGGATTCTTTATGTTCCAGGGGCTGGGATCCCACTGTGACATCACAACCAAGTATGTCCTGATTGGTCAGACCACGTAAGCACTGCCTCTAAGGCCCCTCTCCCTGCAGTCTCCAGCCACTTGTGTGGCAGTTTCCTGGCAAGAACTGATCTGGGGATTGCTTTTCTCCTCCATGTTCTCTCCACAGATCATTGAATGTTCAACTGGCATGACATTTCTGTCATGTTCCAAACTACTCCCAATCTGGACCCCACACTTTGGAGGACAGGAAGGATTTCACCTGGTGAGTACAAAAATACCTCAAGCCCCTTGAAGGTAAAGCAGACCAGAAAACTCCCTAAACCTTGCATCAGGCAACTTCCTTCAAAGAACTACATCTCCCATCATCTCGGAGGGGATTCCCTCATGTGGACCAAAAAAGTCACACAGTGAGGACCAGGGACTCTTATCCAGCTTTTTGTGTTCCTATCTTGAACAAAACATGCAAACACACACACTGGCTGCCAAGAGCCTCAAGGTGACCACATGAATTCATTGCCTCTCGACACAGAAATTACTTCACTTTGATCTGAGAAATACATAGGCACCACACGCTATTGTCTAGGAATGCTTAGGTTTCTCTAGTCAGTGAAAGTTTTACCAAGTCTCGGGACAATGGCACGTTTCAGAAAGACCATAACCTATGGAATAAGCATGAAACTCTCAGGGAAGACCTTCAAATCTGCAAAGGTTCTCTGAGGGACATCACAGTACACCTTTCATTCATGGAACCGAAGACATAAAGTCAGAGCCACACAATGCTGCTCCTCAAGTGACTTCGGGAAGGAACCTAATTCCTACAAATCAGTGATGGCAGCCCGAACAACAGATATTCCACACACACTCACACACACAAAATTAGTGATGTACTCAAAATTATCTTGTATGTGAATTTCGTACATTCTATGGAGTGATTTACATCCGTTAGCATGACCAGAAGTCATGGAACATCACACAGCCTTCTACATTCCATCTGTTTCCACAGTTTTAAAGATAGATTTTGATTCAAGGAGACTTCCGCATGCCTAAGCAGTGGATACATTCAACGAGGGTGAAATAGTTGCTAGTATAAGAATTTATGAGAAACTGCAAGGAAATTAATACATGAAGACACTGCAAATATTAAACACAGACACAAAAACAAACATACACAAAAAGAAAGACAGACAGACAGGTAGACACACACACACAACTCACACACACACCCCCAGGAACTTGGCCTGTATTTCAACGCATGTCCAATATTATCTGCAAACCCTGAAATTCTGGCGGGACCTTACTGAGGGGACATTTTAAGCACTTTACAAAGGATCAAACTTAGAAAACCACTTAAAGTGAGATTGGGTCCAGCAGTGTCCTTGGAAGGAACACATACTACCACGATTCTGCCAAGGAATAACTGAAGCCTAATCCAGAGTAGTTGCCTGAAGCCATCACTTGCATTGAAATCACTTCTACCTGGGTCACAATGCACGTACATACATGCATCATGATAACCTGACGTACACTGGCAATATTCAAGGAACGTTGAATCATTCCTCCCCAGACAATTGACTACAGTTGTCCTAGGGAATAGCTACATGGAGAAAAACCTAAAATTGCTGCTTTCCAGGATGCATTTCTGACTGGGATAATTAGGATGAAAGCATCCAACTGACACTGATCCTGGATTACGTTAAACCACACATGCGCCACCACACATAAAAACACCCACAGAATGGCTGTGATCCATGAATATGAACTATTTTGGAGTAAGTGAATTTCTGGGCTTTCATCTAAGAAGAACACCTTTCACCAGAACTCATACTTACGAATACCTGGAAACATTGGTGAACGAGGTGAATGTCTTCAAACCTTCACTGCTCGTGGTTTAATGGACCTGCAGACCAGAGAAGAATTTATGTCAGATCAACAGGTGTCTGTGCTGTGCCTCCATGTAAACTTTTCCTCCCTTGCCAATCCACTAGAACCACACCCTGAGATCACGTGGGCAAGAACAGAAGCAGAAACCAAGGCTGCCTGTACACCACAGCGAAATATAGGCGGCCTGTTCTGCTTGGTGAGTTTACAAGCAGAAACCAAGGCTGCCTTTACACCAGAGCGACTTGCAGGCAGCCTGTTCTGCTTGGTGAGTTGCCTGCCCCAGTGACACAGACACCTATGGCAGGTTTCAGAAACACCATAACCTATGGAAGAAGCATAAAACTCTCAGGCAAGACCTTCAAATCTGCAGAGGTTCTCTGAGGCACACCACAGTACACTTTTCATTCATGGAAACGAAGACATAAAGTCAGAGCCACACCAGGGTGCTCCTCAAGTGACTTCGGGAAGGAACCTAATTTCTACCCAACAGTGATGGCAAACTGAACAACAAATATCCCACACACCCTCACACACACGAAAATAGTGATATACTAACAGTTATCTTGTGTGTGCATTTCTTACATGCTATGGAGTTAATTACAGCTTTGAGCAAGACCAGAAGTCATGGAACATCACACAGCCTTCTTCATTCCATGTGTTTCCCCAGAGGAAATGAAAGATTTTGATTAAAGGAGACTTTTGCATGGCTACGCAGCGGAAACAGTCAAAGAGTGTGAAATAGTTGCGAGTTTGAGAATTTATGACAAGGAGCAAAGAAATTAATACATGAAGATACTACAGGTATTAAACAGACACAAGGACAGACACACATACACAAATATAAACAGAGAGGTCGACACACAGACACAAACACACACACGCACACACACACACACATACACACACACATACACACACAAACATACACCCAGGAGCGCAGCCTGTATTCAAGGCATGTCGAATGTTATCTGCAACGGCTGAAATCCTTTTGTTATCCTACTGAGTGGACACTTTCAGCACTTGAGAAAGGATCAAACTTAGAAAAACACGTGAAGTGACATGGGTTCCACCAATGTCCTTGAAGGAAGACATACTACCACCATTATGCCAAGGAACGAGTAAGACTAATCCAGAGTCAGTGCCTGAAGCCATCACTTGAGTTGAAGTCAATTCTAGCAAAGTAACGATGCATGTACATACATGCATCGCGATAGCCTGACTACACTGGCCATATTCAAGGAACAGTGAATCTTTCCTCCTCAGACAATTGATTACAGTTGATCTAGGGAATAACAACGCAGAGAAAAACTCAAAATTACTGTCTTCCAAGTAGCATTCCTGAGTGGCATTATGAGGATCTGATCATCTAATGGATACTGATCCAGGAAATATTTTTAACCACACATGCGCCCCTACACATAAACACACCCACAGAGTGCCTGTGATCCATGAATATTAACGATTTTGGAGTAAGTGAATTACTTACTCCAAAAGTAAAAGACTTCTCATCTAAGAAAAGTACCTTTTAGCAGAACGCATTCTTAGGAATACCTACAAACACTGGGGATGAGGTGAATTTCTTGAAACCTTCAATGCCCGTGGTTTAATGGACCCTGCAGACCAGAGAAGAAATTATGTTAGATCAACAAGTGCCTGTGCTGGGCCTCCATGTAACCTTTTCCTCCCTTGACAGTCCACTAGAACCACACCCTGAGATCACGTGGTCAGGATTAGCAGCAGAAACCAAGGCTTCCTGGGAGCACAATGACATCCAGGCGGCCTATTATGCTTGGTGAGTTCCTGCGAAACGACGCAGAGGACTATGGACACTAAAAGCTGTGTGGCACAGTCGCTTATGGTAGCTGTGAAGAATGGAACAACTCGAATCTGATATGCTCAGGTCACCCATGTGATCCTGCCATGCGTGCCCCGTATACCTAGGACCCAAGTAAAAGAGAAGGCTTCCACACAACACAGTGGCTCCTACCTCCAGCTTCTCATGCTTGGCTGGCTGCGCTACCATAGCAACAGGCCATGCAGGAGCTGCCTCAGGATTCTTTATGTTCCAGGGGCTGGGATCCCACTGTGACATCACAACCAAGTATGTCCTGATTGGTCAGACCACGTAAGCACTGCCTCTAAGGCCCCTCTCCCTGCAGTCTCCAGCCACTTGTGTGGCAGTTTCCTGGCAAGAACTGATCTGGGGATTGCTTTTCTCCTCCATGTTCTCTCCACAGATCATTGAATGTTCAACTGGCATGACATTTCTGTCATGTTCCAAACTACTCCCAATCTGGACCCCACACTTTGGAGGACAGGAAGGATTTCACCTGGTGAGTACAAAAATACCTCAAGCCCCTTGAAGGTAAAGCAGACCAGAAAACTCCCTAAACCTTGCATCAAGGCAACTTCCTTCAAAGAACTACATCTCCCATCATCTCGGAGGGGATTCCCTCATGTGGACCAAAAAAGTCACACAGTGAGGACCAGGGACTCTTATCCAGCTTTTTGTGTTCCTATCTTGAACAAAACATGCAAACACACACACTGGCTGCCAAGAGCCTCAAGGTGACCACATGAATTCATTGCCTCTCGACACAGAAATTACTTCACTTTGATCTGAGAAATACATAGGCACCACACGCTATTGTCTAGGAATGCTTAGGTTTCTCTAGTCAGTGAAAGTTTTACCAAGTCTCGGGACAATGGCACGTTTCAGAAAGACCATAACCTATGGAATAAGCATGAAACTCTCAGGGAAGACCTTCAAATCTGCAAAGGTTCTCTGAGGGACATCACAGTACACCTTTCATTCATGGAACCGAAGACATAAAGTCAGAGCCACACAATGCTGCTCCTCAAGTGACTTCGGGAAGGAACCTAATTCCTACAAATCAGTGATGGCAGCCCGAACAACAGATATTCCACACACACTCACACACACAAAATTAGTGATGTACTCAAAATTATCTTGTATGTGAATTTCGTACATTCTATGGAGTGATTTACATCCGTTAGCATGACCAGAAGTCATGGAACATCACACAGCCTTCTACATTCCATCTGTTTCCACAGTTTTAAAGATAGATTTTGATTCAAGGAGACTTCCGCATGCCTAAGCAGTGGATACATTCAACGAGGGTGAAATAGTTGCTAGTATAAGAATTTATGAGAAACTGCAAGGAAATTAATACATGAAGACACTGCAAATATTAAACACAGACACAAAAACAAACATACACAAAAAGAAAGACAGACAGACAGGTAGACACACACACACAACTCACTCACACACACACCCCCAGGAACTTGGCCTGTATTTCAACGCATGTCCAATATTATCTGCAAACCCTGAAATTCTGGCGGGACCTTACTGAGGGGACATTTTAAGCACTTTACAAAGGATCAAACTTAGAAAACCACTTAAAGTGAGATTGGGTCCAGCAGTGTCCTTGGAAGGAACACATACTACCACGATTCTGCCAAGGAATAACTGAAGCCTAATCCAGAGTAGTTGCCTGAAGCCATCACTTGCATTGAAATCACTTCTACCTGGGTCACAATGCACGTACATACATGCATCATGATAACCTGACGTACACTGGCAATATTCAAGGAACGTTGAATCATTCCTCCTCAGACAATTGACTACAGTTGTCCTAGGGAATAGCTACATGGAGAAAAACCCAAAATTGCTGCTTTCCAGGATGCATTTCTGACTGGGATAATTAGGATGAAAGCATCCAACTGACACTGATCCTGGATTACTTTAAACCACACATGCGCCACCACACATAAAAACACCCACAGAATGGCTGTGATCCATGAATATGAACTATTTTGGAGTAAGTGAATTTCTGGGCTTTCATCTAAGAAGAACACCTTTCACCAGAACTCATACTTACGAATACCTGGAAACATTGGTGAACGAGGTGAATGTCTTCAAACCTTCACTGCTCGTGGTTTAATGGACCTGCAGACCAGAGAAGAATTTATGTCAGATCAACAGGTGTCTGTGCTGTGCCTCCATGTAAACTTTTCCTCCCTTGCCAATCCACTAGAACCACACCCTGAGATCACGTGGGCAGGAACAGAAGCAGAAACCAAGGCTGCCTGTACACCACAGCGAAATATAGGCGGCCTGTTCTGCTTGGTGAGTTTACAAGCAGAAACCAAGGCTGCCTTTACACCAGAGCGACTTGCAGGCAGCCTGTTCTGCTTGGTGAGTTGCCTGCCCCAGTGACACAGACACCTCTGGCAGGTTTCAGAAACACCATAACCTATGGAAGAAGCATAAAACTCTCAGGCAAGACCTTCAAATCTGCAGAGGTTCTCTGAGGCACATCACAGTACACCTTTCATTCATGGAAACGAAGACATAAAGTCAGAGCCACACCAGGGTGCTCCTCAAGTGACTTCGGGAAGGAACCTAATTTCTACCCAACAGTGATGGCAAACTGAACAACAAATATCCCACACACCCTCACACACACGAAAATAGTGATATACTAACAGTTATCTTGTGTGTGCATTTCTTACATGCTATGGAGTTAATTACAGCTTTGAGCAAGACCAGAAGTCATGGAACATCACACAGCCTTCTTCATTCCATGTGTTTCCCCAGAGGAAATGAAAGATTTTGATTAAAGGAGACTTTTGCATGGCTACGCAGCGGAAACAGTCAAAGAGTGTGAAATAGTTGCGAGTTTGAGAATTTATGACAAGGAGCAAAGAAATTAATACATGAAGATACTACAGGTATTAAACAGACACAAGGACAGACACACATACACAAAGATAAACAGAGAGGTCGACACACAGACACAAACACACACACACACACACACACACACACACATACACACACACATACACACACAAACATACACCCAGGAGCGCAGCCTGTACTCAAGGCATGTCGAATGTTATCTGCAACGGCTGAAATCCTTTTGTTATCCTACTGAGTGGACACTTTCAGCACTTGAGAAAGGATCAAACTTAGAAAAACACGTGAAGTGACATGGGTTCCACCAATGTCCTTGAAGGAAGACATACTACCACCATTATGCCAAGGAACGAGTAAGACTAATCCAGAGTCAGTGCCTGAAGCCATCACTTGAGTTGAAGTCAATTCTAGCAAAGTAACGATGCATGTACATACATGCATCGCGATAGCCTGACTACACTGGCCATATTCAAGGAACAGTGAATCTTTCCTCCTCAGACAATTGATTACAGTTGATCTAGGGAATAACAACGCAGAGAAAAACTCAAAATTACTGTCTTCCAAGTAGCATTCCTGAGTGGCATTATGAGGATCTGATCATCTAATGGATACTGATCCAGGAAATATTTTTAACCACACATGCGCCCCTACACATAAACACACCCACAGAGTGCCTGTGATCCATGAATATTAACGATTTTGGAGTAAGTGAATTACTTACTCCAAAAGTAAAAGACTTCTCATCTAAGAAAAGTACCTTTTAGCAGAACGCATTCTTAGGAATACCTACAAACACTGGGGATGAGGTGAATTTCTTGAAACCTTCAATGCCCGTGGTTTAATGGACCCTGCAGACCAGAGAAGAAATTATGTTAGATCAACAAGTGCCTGTGCTGGGCCTCCATGTAACCTTTTCCTCCCTTGACAGTCCACTAGAACCACACCCTGAGATCACGTGGTCAGGATTAGCAGCAGAAACCAAGGCTTCCTGTGAGCACAATGACATCCAGGTGGCCTATTATGCTTTGTGAGTTCCTGCGAAACGACGCAGAGGACAATGGACACTAAAAGCTGTGTGGCACAGTCGCTTATGGTAGCTGTGAAGAATGGAACAACTCGAATCTGATATGCTCAGGTCACCCATGTGCTCCTGCCATGCGTGCCCCGTATACCTAGGACCCAAGTAAAAGAGAAGGCTTCCACACAACACAGTGGCTCCTACCTCCAGCTTCTCATGCTTGGCTGGCTGCGCTACCATAGCAACAGGCCATGCAGGAGCTGCCTCAGGATTCTTTATGTTCCAGGGGCTGGGATCCCACTGTGACTTCACAACCAAGTATGTCCTGATTGGTCAGACCACGTAAGCACTGCCTCTAAGGCCCCTCTCCCTGCAGTCTCCAGCCACTTGTGTGGCAGTTTCCTGGCAAGAACTGATCTGGGGATTGCTTTTCTCCTCCATGTTCTCTCCACAGATCATTGAATGTTCAACTGGCATGACATTTCTGTCATGTTCCAAACTACTCCCAATCTGGACCCCACACTTTGGAGGACAGGAAGGATTTCACCTGGTGAGTACAAAAATACTTCAAGCCCCTTGAAGGTAAAGCAGACCAGAAAACTCCCTGAACCTTGCATCAGGCAACTTCCTTCAAAGAACTACATCTGCCCTCATCTCGGAGGGGATTCCCTCATGTGGACCAAAAAAGTCACACAGTGAGGACCAGGGACTCTTATCCAGCTTTTTGTGTTCCTATCTTGAACAAAACATGCAAACACACACACTGGCTGCCAAGAGCCTCAAGGTGACCACATGAATTCATTGCCTCTCGACACAGAAATTACTTCACTTTGATCTGAGAAATACATAGGCACCACACGCTATTGTCTAGGAATGCTTAGGTTTCTCTAGTCAGTGAAAGTTTTACCAAGTCTCGGGACAATGGCACGTTTCAGAAAGACCATAACCTATGGAATAAGCATGAAACTCTCAGGGAAGACCTTCAAATCTGCAAAGGTTCTCTGAGGGACATCACAGTACACCTTTCATTCATGAAACCGAAGACATAAAGTCAGAGCCACACAATGCTGCTCCTCAAGTGACTTCGGGAAGGAACCTAATTCCTACAAATCAGTGATGGCAGCCCGAACAACAGATATTCCACACACACTCACACACACAAAATTAGTGATGTACTCAAAATTATCTTGTATGTGAATTTCGTACATTCTATGGAGTGATTTACATCCATTAGCATGACCAGAAGTCATGGAACATCACACAGCCTTCTACATTCCATCTGTTTCCACAGTTTTAAAGATAGATTTTCATTCAAGGAGACTTCCGCATGCCTAAGCAGTGGATACATTCAACGAGGGTGAAATAGTTGCTAGTATAAGAATTTATGAGAAACTGCAAGGAAATTAATACATGAAGACACCGCAAATATTAAACACAGACACAAAAACAAACATACACAAAAAGAAAGACAGACAGACAGGTAGTCACACACACACAACTCACACACACCCCCCCAGGAACTTGGCCTGTATTTCAATGCATGTCCAATATTATCTGCAAACCCTGAAATTCTGGCGGGACCTTACTGAGGGGACATTTTAAGCACTTTACAAAGGATCAAACTTAGAAAACCACTTAAAGTGAGATTGGGTCCAGCAGTGTCCTTGGAAGGAACACATACTACCTCGAATCTGCCAAGGAATAACTGAAGCCTAATCCAGAGTAGTTGCCTGAAGCCATCACTTGCATTGAAATCACTTCTACCTGGGTCACAATGCACGTACATACATGCATCATGATAACCTGACGTACACTGGCTATATTCAAGGAACATTGAAACATTCCTCCTCAGACAATTGACTACAGTTGTCCTAGGGAATAGCTACATGGAGAAAAACCCAAAATTGCTGCTTTCCAGGATGCATTTCTGACTGGGATAATTAGGATGAAAGCATCCAACTGACACTGATCCTGGATTACTTTAAACCACACATGCGCCCCCACACATAAAAACACCCACAGAATGGCTGTGATCCATGAATATGAACTATTTTGGAGTAAGTGAATTTCTGGGCTTTCATCTAAGAAGAACACCTTTCACCAGAACTCATACTTACGAATACCTGGAAACACTGGTGAACGAGGTGAATGTCTTCAAACCTTCACTGCTCGTGGTTTAATGGACCTGCAGACCAGAGAAGAATTTATGTCAGATCAACAGGTGCCTGTGCTGTGCCTCCATGTAAACTTTTCCTCCCTTGCCAATCCACTAGAACCACACCCTGAGATCACGTGGGCAGGAACAGAAGCAGAAACCAAGGCTGCCTGTACACCACAGCGAAATATAGGCGGCCTGTTCTGCTTGGTGAGTTTACAAGCAGAAACCAAGGCTGCCTTTACACCAGAGCGACTTGCAGGCAGCCTGTTCTGCTTGGTGAGTTGCCTGCCCCAGTGACACAGACACCTCTGGCAGGTTTCAGAAACACCATAACCTATGGAAGAAGCATAAAACTCTCAGGCAAGACCTTCAAATCTGCAGAGGTTCTCTGAGGCACATCACAGTACACCTTTCATTCATGGAAACGAAGACATAAAGTCAGAGCCACACCAGGGTGCTCCTCAAGTGACTTCGGGAAGGAACCTAATTTCTACCCAACAGTGATGGCAAACTGAACAACAAATATCCCACACACCCTCACACACACGAAAATAGTGATATACTAACAGTTATCTTGTGTGTGCATTTCTTACATGCTATGGAGTTAATTACAGCTTTGAGCAAGACCAGAAGTCATGGAACATCACACAGCCTTCTTCATTCCATGTGTTTCCCCAGAGGAAATGAAAGATTTTGATTAAAGGAGACTTTTGCATGGCTACGCAGCGGAAACAGTCAAAGAGTGTGAAATAGTTGCGAGTTTGAGAATTTATGACAAGGAGCAAAGAAATTAATACATGAAGATACTACAGGTATTAAACAGACACAAGGACAGACACACATACACAAAGATAAACAGAGAGGTCGACACACAGACACAAACACACACACGCACACACACACACACATACACACACACATACACACACAAACATACACCCAGGAGCGCAGCCTGTATTCAAGGCATGTCGAATGTTATCTGCAACGGCTGAAATCCTTTTGTTATCCTACTGAGTGGACACTTTCAGCACTTGAGAAAGGATCAAACTTAGAAAAACACGTGAAGTGACATGGGTTCCACCAATGTCCTTGAAGGAAGACATACTACCACCATTATGCCAAGGAACGAGTAAGACTAATCCAGAGTCAGTGCCTGAAGCCATCACTTGAGTTGAAGTCAATTCTAGCAAAGTAACGATGCATGTACATACATGCATCGCGATAGCCTGACTACACTGGCCATATTCAAGGAACAGTGAATCTTTCTTCCTCAGACAATTGATTACAGTTGATCTAGGGAATAACAACGCAGAGAAAAACTCAAAATTACGGTCTTCCAAGTAGCATTTCTGAGTGGCATTATGAGGATCTGATCATCTAATGGATACTGATCCAGGAAATATTTTTAACCACACATGCGCCCCTACACATAAACACACCCACAGAGTGCCTGTGATCCATGAATATTAACGATTTTGGAGTAAGTGAATTACTTACTCCAAAAGTAAAAGACTTCTCATCTAAGAAAAGTACCTTTTAGCAGAACGCATTCTTAGGAATACCTACAAACACTGGGGATGAGGTGAATTTCTTGAAACCTTCAATGCCCGTGGTTTAATGGACCCTGCAGACCAGAGAAGAAATTATGTTAGATCAACAAGTGCCTGTGCTGGGCCTCCATGTAACCTTTTCCTCCCTTGACAGTCCACTAGAACCACACCCTGAGATCACGTGGTCAGGATTAGCAGCAGAAACCAAGGCTTCCTGGGAGCACAATGACATCCAGGCGGCCTATTATGCTTGGTGAGTTCCTGCGAAACGATGCAGAGGACTATGGACACTAAAAGCTGTGTGGCACAGTCGCTTATGGTAGCTGTGAAGAATGGAACAACTCGAATCTGATATGCTCAGGTCACCCATGTGCTCCTGCCATGCGTGCCCCGTATACCTAGGACCCAAGTAAAAGAGAAGGCTTCCACACAACACAGTGGCTCCTACCTCCAGCTTCTCATGCTTGGCTGGCTGCGCTACCATAGCAACAGGCCATGCAGGAGCTGCCTCAGGATTCTTTATGTTCCAGGGGCTGGGATCCCACTGTGACTTCACAACCAAGTATGTCCTGATTGGTCAGACCACGTAAGCACTGCCTCTAAGGCCCCTCTCCCTGCAGTCTCCAGCCACTTGTGTGGCAGTTTCCTGGCAAGAACTGATCTGGGGATTGCTTTTCTCCTCCATGTTCTCTCCACAGATCATTGAATGTTCAACTGGCATGACATTTCTGTCATGTTCCAAACTACTCCCAATCTGGACCCCACACTTTGGAGGACAGGAAGGATTTCACCTGGTGAGTACAAAAATACCTCAAGCCCCTTGAAGGTAAAGCAGACCAGAAAACTCCCTGAACCTTGCATCAGGCAACTTCCTTCAAAGAACTACATCTGCCATCATCTCGGAGGGGATTCCCTCATGTGGACCAAAAAAGTCACACAGTGAGGACCAGGGACTCTTATCCAGCTTTTTGTGTTCCTATCTTGAACAAAACATGCAAACACACACACTGGCTGCCAAGAGCCTCAAGGTGACAACAGGAATTCATTTCCTCTCGACACAGAAATTACTTCACTTTGATCTGAGAAATACATAGGCACCACACGCTATTGTCTAGGAATGCTTAGGTTTCTCTAGTCAGTGAAAGTTTTACCAAGTCTCGGGACAATGGCACGTTTCAGAAAGACCATAACCTATGGAATAAGCATGAAACTCTCAGGGAAGACCTTCAAATCTGCAAAGGTTCTCTGAGGGACATCACAGTACACCTTTCATTCATGGAACCGAAGACATAAAGTCAGAGCCACACAATGCTGCTCCTCAAGTGACTTCGGGAAGGAACCTAATTCCTACAAATCAGTGATGGCAGCCCGAACAACAGATATTCCACACACACTCACACACACAAAATTAGTGATGTACTCAAAATTATCTTGTATGTGAATTTCGTACATTCTATGGAGTGATTTACATCCGTTAGCATGACCAGAAGTCATGGAACATCACACAGCCTTCTACATTCCATCTGTTTCCACAGTTTAAAAGATAGATTTTGATTCAAGGAGACTTCCGCATGCCTAAGCAGTGGATACATTCAACGAGGGTGAAATAGTTGCTAGTATAAGAATTTATGAGAAACTGCAAGGAAATTAATACATGAAGACACTGCAAATATTAAACACAGACACAAAAACAAACATACACAAAAAGAAAGACAGACAGACAGGTAGACACACACACACAACTCACACACACACCCCCAGGAACTTGGCCTGTATTTCAACGCATGTCCAATATTATCTGCAAACCCTGAAATTCTGGCGGGACCTTACTGAGGGGACATTTTAAGCACTTTACAAAGGATCAAACTTAGAAAACCACTTAAAGTGAGATTGGGTCCAGCAGTGTCCTTGGAAGGAACACATACTACCACGATTCTGCCAAGGAATAACTGAAGCCTAATCCAGAGTAGTTGCCTGAAGCCATCACTTGCATTGAAATCACTTCTACCTGGGTCACAATGCACGTACATACATGCATCATGATAACCTGACGTACACTGGCAATATTCAAGGAACGTTGAATCATTCCTCCTCAGACAATTGACTACAGTTGTCCTAGGGAATAGCTACATGGAGAAAAACCCAAAATTGCTGCTTTCCAGGATGCATTTCTGACTGGGATAATTAGGATGAAAGCATCCAACTGACACTGATCCTGGATTACTTTAAACCACACATGCGCCACCACACATAAAAACACCCACAGAATGGCTGTGATCCATGAATATGAACTATTTTGGAGTAAGTGAATTTCTGGGCTTTCATCTAAGAAGAACACCTTTCACCAGAACTCATACTTACGAATACCTGGAAACATTGGTGAACGAGGTGAATGTCTTCAAACCTTCACTGCTCGTGGTTTAATGGACCTGCAGACCAGAGAAGAATTTATGTCAGATCAACAGGTGTCTGTGCTGTGCCTCCATGTAAACTTTTCCTCCCTTGCCAATCCACTAGAACCACACCCTGAGATCACGTGGGCAGGAACAGAAGCAGAAACCAAGGCTGCCTGTACACCACAGCGAAATATAGGCGGCCTGTTCTGCTTGGTGAGTTTACAAGCAGAAACCAAGGCTGCCTTTACACCAGAGCGACTTGCAGGCAGCCTGTTCTGCTTGGTGAGTTGCCTGCCCCAGTGACACAGACACCTATGGCAGGTTTCAGAAACACCATAACCTATGGAAGAAGCATAAAACTCTCAGGCAAGACCTTCAAATCTGCAGAGGTTCTCTGAGGCACATCACAGTACACCTTTCATTCATGGAAACGAAGACATAAAGTCAGAGCCACACCAGGGTGCTCCTCAAGTGACTTCGGGAAGGAACCTAATTTCTACCCAACAGTGATGGCAAACTGAACAACAAATATCCCACACACCCTCACACACACGAAAATAGTGATATACTAACAGTTATCTTGTGTGTGCATTTCTTACATGCTATGGAGTTAATTACAGCTTTGAGCAAGACCAGAAGTCATGGAACATCACACAGCCTTCTTCATTCCATGTGTTTCCCCAGAGGAAATGAAAGATTTTGATTAAAGGAGACTTTTGCATGGCTACGCAGCGGAAACAGTCAAAGAGTGTGAAATAGTTGCGAGTTTGAGAATTTATGACAAGGAGCAAAGAAATTAATACATGAAGATACTACAGGTATTAAACAGACACAAGGACAGACACACATACACAAAGATAAACAGAGAGGTCGACACACAGACACAAACACACACACACGCACACACACACACACATACACACACACATACACACACAAACATACACCCAGGAGCGCAGCCTGTACTCAAGGCAAGTCGAATGTTATCTGCAACTGCTGAAATCCTTTTGTTATCCTACTGAGTGGACACTTTCAGCACTTGAGAAAGGATCAAACTTAGAAAAACACGTGAAGTGACATGGGTTCCACCAATGTCCTTGAAGGAAGACATACTACCACCATTATGCCAAGGAACGAGTAAGACTAATCCAGAGTCAGTGCCTGAAGCCATCACTTGAGTTGAAGTCAATTCTAGCAAAGTAACGATGCATGTACATACATGCATCGCGATAGCCTGACTACACTGGCCATATTCAAGGAACAGTGAATCTTTCCTCCTCAGACAATTGATTACAGTTGATCTAGGGAATAACAACGCAGAGAAAAACTCAAAATTACTGTCTTCCAAGTAGCATTCCTGAGTGGCATTATGAGGATCTGTTCATCTAATGGATACTGATCCAGGAAATATTTTTAACCACACATGCGCCCCTACACATAAACACACCCACAGAGTGCCTGTGATCCATGAATATTAACGATTTTGGAGTAAGTGAATTACTTACTCCAAAAGTAAAAGACTTCTCATCTAAGAAAAGTACCTTTTAGCAGAACGCATTCTTAGGAATACCTACAAACACTGGGGATGAGGTGAATTTCTTGAAACCTTCAATGCCCGTGGTTTAATGGACCCTGCAGACCAGAGAAGAAATTATGTTAGATCAACAAGTGCCTGTGCTGGGCCTCCATGTAACCTTTTCCTCCCTTGACAGTCCACTAGAACCACACCCTGAGATCACGTGGTCAGGATTAGCAGCAGAAACCAAGGCTTCCTGGGAGCACAATGACATCCAGGCGGCCTATTATGCTTGGTGAGTTCCTGCGAAACGACGCAGAGGACTATGGACACTAAAAGCTGTGTGGCACAGTCGCTTATGGTAGCTGTGAAGAATGGAACAACTCGAATCTGATATGCTCAGGTCACCCATGTGCTCCTGCCATGCGTGCCCCGTATACCTAGGACCCAAGTAAAAGAGAAGGCTTCCACACAACACAGTGGCTCCTACCTCCAGCTTCTCATGCTTGGCTGGCTGCGCTACCATAGCAACAGGCCATGCAGGAGCTGCCTCAGGATTCTTTATGTTCCAGGGGCTGGGATCCCACTGTGACTTCACAACCAAGTATGTCCTGATTGGTCAGACCACGTAAGCACTGCCTCTAAGGCCCCTCTCCCTGCAGTCTCCAGCCACTTGTGTGGCAGTTTCCTGGCAAGAACTGATCTGGGGATTGCTTTTCTCCTCCATGTTCTCTCCACAGATCATTGAATGTTCAACTGGCATGACATTTCTGTCATGTTCCAAACTACTCCCAATCTGGACCCCACACTTTGGAGGACAGGAAGGATTTCACCTGGTGAGTACAAAAATACCTCAAGCCCCTTGAAGGTAAAGCAGACCAGAAAACTCCCTGAACCTTGCATCAGGCAACTTCCTTCAAAGAACTACATCTCCCATCATCTCGGAGGGGATTCCCTCATGTGGACCAAAAAAGTCACACAGTGAGGACCAGGGACTCTTATCCAGCTTTTTGTGTTCCTATCTTGAACAAAACATGCAAACACACACACTGGCTGCCAAGAGCCTCAAGGTGACCACATGAATTCATTGCCTCTCGACACAGAAATTACTTCACTTTGATCTGAGAAATACATAGGCACCACACGCTATTGTCTAGGAATGCTTAGGTTTCTCTAGTCAGTGAAAGTTTTACCAAGTCTCGGGACAATGGCACGTTTCAGAAAGACCATAACCTATGGAATAAGCATGAAACTCTCAGGGAAGACCTTCAAATCTGCAAAGGTTCTCTGAGGGACATCACAGTACACCTTTCATTCATGGAACCGAAGACATAAAGTCAGAGCCACACAATGCTGCTCCTCAAGTGACTTCGGGAAGGAACCTAATTCCTACAAATCAGTGATGGCAGCCCGAACAACAGATATTCCACACACACTCACACACACAAAATTAGTGATGTACTCAAAATTATCTTGTATGTGAATTTCGTACATTCTATGGAGTGATTTACATCCGTTAGCATGACCAGAAGTCATGGAACATCACACAGCCTTCTACATTCCATCTGTTTCCACAGTTTTAAAGATAGATTTTGATTCAAGGAGACTTCCGCATGCCTAAGCAGTGGATACATTCAACGAGGGTGAAATAGTTGCTAGTATAAGAATTTATGAGAAACTGCAAGGAAATTAATACATGAAGACACTGCAAATATTAAACACAGACACAAAAACAAACATACACAAAAAGAAAGACAGACAGACAGGTAGACACACACACACAACTCACACACACACCCCCAGGAACTTGGCCTGTATTTCAACGCATGTCCAATATTATCTGCAAACCCTGAAATTCTGGCGGGACCTTACTGAGGGGACATTTTAAGCACTTTACAAAGGATCAAACTTAGAAAACCACTTAAAGTGAGATTGGGTCCAGCAGTGTCCTTGGAAGGAACACATACTACCACGATTCTGCCAAGGAATAACTGAAGCCTAATCCAGAGTAGTTGCCTGAAGCCATCACTTGCATTGAAATCACTTCTACCTGGGTCACAATGCACGTACATACATGCATCATGATAACCTGACGTACACTGGCAATATTCAAGGAACGTTGAATCATTCCTCCTCAGACAATTGACTACAGTTGTCCTAGGGAATAGCTACACGGAGAAAAACCCAAAATTGCTGCTTTCCAGGATGCATTTCTGACTGGGATAATTAGGATGAAAGCATCCAACTGACACTGATCCTGGATTACTTTAAACCACACATGCGCCACCACACATAAAAACACCCACAGAATGGCTGTGATCCATGAATATGAACTATTTTGGAGTAAGTGAATTTCTGGGCTTTCATCTAAGACGAACACCTTTCACCAGAACTCATACTTACGAATACCTGGAAACACTGGTGAACGAGGTGAATGTCTTCAAACCTTCACTGCTCGTGGTTTAATGGACCTGCAGACCAGAGAAGAATTTATGTCAGATCAACAGGTGTCTGTGCTGTGCCTCCATGTAAACTTTTCCTCCCTTGCCAATCCACTAGAACCACACCCTGAGATCACGTGGGCAGGAACAGAAGCAGAAACCAAGGCTGCCTGTACACCACAGCGAAATATAGGCGGCCTGTTCTGCTTGGTGAGTTTACAAGCAGAAACCAAGGCTGCCTTTACACCAGAGCGACTTGCAGGCAGCCTGTTCTGCTTGGTGAGTTGCCTGCCCCAGTGACACAGACACCTATGGCAGGTTTCAGAAACACCATAACCTATGGAAGAAGCATAAAACTCTCAGGCAAGACCTTCAAATCTGCAGAGGTTCTCTGAGGCACATCACAGTACACCTTTCATTCATGGAAACGAAGACATAAAGTCAGAGCCACACCAGGGTGCTCCTCAAGTGACTTCGGGAAGGAACCTAAATTCTACCCAACAGTGATGGCAAACTGAACAACAAATATCCCACACACCCTCACACACACGAAAATAGTGATATACTAACAGTTATCTTGTGTGTGCATTTCTTACATGCTATGGAGTTAATTACAGCTTTGAGCAAGACCAGAAGTCATGGAACATCACACAGCCTTCTTCATTCCATGTGTTTCCCCAGAGGAAATGAAAGATTTTGATTAAAGGAGACTTTTGCATGGCTACGCAGCGGAAACAGTCAAAGAGTGTGAAATAGTTGCGAGTTTGAGAATTTATGACAAGGAGCAAAGAAATTAATACATGAAGATACTACAGGTATTAAACAGACACAAGGACAGACACACATACACAAAGATAAACAGAGAGGTCGACACACAGACACAAACACACACACACACACACACACACACATACACACACACATACACACACCAACATACACCCAGGAACGCAGCCTGTATTCAAGGCATGTCGAATGTTATCTGCAACGGCTGAAATCCTTTTGTTATCCTACTGAGTGGACACTTTCAGCACTTGAGAAAGGATCAAACTTAGAAAAACACGTGAAGTGACATGGGTTCCACCAATGTCCTTGAAGGAAGACATACTACCACCATTATGCCAAGGAACGATTAAGACTAATCCAGAGTCAGTGCCTGAAGCCATCACTTGAGTTGAAGTCAATTCTAGCAAAGTAACGATGCATGTACATACATGCATCGCGATAGCCTGACTACACTGGCCATATTCAAGGAACAGTGAATCTTTCCTCCTCAGACAATTGATTACAGTTGATCTAGGGAATAACAACGCAGAGAAAAACTCAAAATTACTGTCTTCCAAGTAGCATTCCTGAGTGGCATTATGAGGATCTGATCATCTAATGGATACTGATCCAGGAAATATTTTTAACCACACATGCGCCCCTACACATAAACACACCCACAGAGTGCCTGTGATCCATGAATATTAACGATTTTGGAGGAAGTGAATTACTTACTCCAAAAGTAAAAGACTTCTCATCTAAGAAAAGTACCTTTTAGCAGAACGCATTCTTAGGAATACCTACAAACACTGGGGATGAGGTGAATTTCTTGAAACCTTCAATGCCCGTGGTTTAATGGACCCTGCAGACCAGAGAAGAAATTATGTTAGATCAACAAGTGCCTGTGCTGGGCCTCCATGTAACCTTTTCCTCCCTTGACAATCCACTAGAACCACACCCTGAGATCACGTGGTCAGGATTAGCAGCAGAAACCAAGGCTTCCTGGGAGCACAATGACATCCAGGCGGCCTATTATGCTTGGTGAGTTCCTGCGAAACGACGCAGAGGACTATGGACACTAAAAGCTGTGTGGCACAGTCGCTTATGGTAGCTGTGAAGAATGGAACAACTCGAATCTGATATGCTCAGGTCACCCATGTGCTCCTGCCATGCGTGCCCCGTATACCTAGGACCCAAGTAAAAGAGAAGGCTTCCACACAACACAGTGGCTCCTACCTCCAGCTTCTCATGCTTGGCTGGCTGCGCTACCATAGCAACAGGCCATGCAGGAGCTGCCTCAGGATTCTTTATGTTCCAGGGGCTGGGATCCCACTGTGACTTCACAACCAAGTATGTCCTGATTGGTCAGACCACGTAAGCACTGCCTCTAAGGCCCCTCTCCCTGCAGTCTCCAGCCACTTGTGTGGCAGTTTCCTGGCAAGAACTGATCTGGGGATTGCTTTTCTCCTCCATGTTCTCTCCACAGATCATTGAATGTTCAACTGGCATGACATTTCTGTCATGTTCCAAACTACTCCCAATCTGGACCCCACACTTTGGAGGACAGGAAGGATTTCACCTGGTGAGTACAAAAATACCTCAAGCCCCTTGAAGGTAAAGCAGACCAGAAAACTCCCTGAACCTTGCATCAGGCAACTTCCTTCAAAGAACTACATCTCCCATCATCTCGGAGGGGATTCCCTCATGTGGACCAAAAAAGTCACACAGTGAGGACCAGGGACTCTTATCCAGCTTTTTGTGTTCCTATCTTGAACAAAACATGCAAACACACACACTGGCTGCCAAGAGCCTCAAGGTGACCACATGAATTCATTGCCTCTCGACACAGAAATTACTTCACTTTGATCTGAGAAATACATAGGCACCACACGCTATTGTCTAGGAATGCTTAGGTTTCTCTAGTCAGTGAAAGTTTTACCAAGTCTCGGGACAATGGCACGTTTCAGAAAGACCATAACCTATGGAATAAGCATGAAACTCTCAGGGAAGACCTTCAAATCTGCAAAGGTTCTCTGAGGGACATCACAGTACACCTTTCATTCATGGAACCGAAGACATAAAGTCAGAGCCACACAATGCTGCTCCTCAAGTGACTTCGGGAAGGAACCTAATTCCTACAAATCAGTGATGGCAGCCCGAACAACAGATATTCCACACACACTCACACACACAAAATTAGTGATGTACTCAAAATTATCTTGTATGTGAATTTCGTACATTCTATGGAGTGATTTACATCCGTTAGCATGACCAGAAGTCATGGAACATCACACAGCCTTCTACATTCCATCTGTTTCCACAGTTTTAAAGATAGATTTTGATTCAAGGAGACTTCCGCATGCCTAAGCAGTGGATACATTCAACGAGGGTGAAATAGTTGCTAGTATAAGAATTTATGAGAAACTGCAAGGAAATTAATACATGAAGACACTGCAAATATTAAACACAGACACAAAAACAAACATACACAAAAAGAAAGACAGACAGACAGGTAGACACACACACACAACTCACACACACACCCCCAGGTACTTGGCCTGTATTTCAACGCATGTCCAATATTATCTGCAAACCCTGAAATTCTGGCGGGACCTTACTGAGGGGACATTTTAAGCACTTTACAAAGGATCAAACTTAGAAAACCACTTAAAGTGAGATTGGGTCCAGCAGTGTCCTTGGAAGGAACACATACTACCACGATTCTGCCAAGGAATAACTGAAGCCTAATCCAGAGTAGTTGCCTGAAGCCATCACTTGCATTGAAATCACTTCTACCTGGGTCACAATGCACGTACATACATGCATCATGATAACCTGACGTACACTGGCAATATTCAAGGAACGTTGAATCATTCCTCCTCAGACAATTGACTACAGTTGTCCTAGGGAATAGCTACATGGAGAAAAACCCAAAATTGCTGCTTTCCAGGATGCATTTCTGACTGGGATAATTAGGATGAAAGCATCCAACTGACACTGATCCTGGATTACTTTAAACCACACATGCGCCGCCACACATAAAACACCCACAGAATGGCTGTGATCCATGAATATGAACTATTTTGGAGTAAGTGAATTTCTGGGCTTTCATCTAAGAAGAACACCTTTCACCAGAACTCATACTTACGAATACCTGGAAACATTGGTGAACGAGGTGAATGTCTTCAAACCTTCACTGCTCGTGGTTTAATGGACCTGCAGACCAGAGAAGAATTTATGTCAGATCAACAGGTGTCTGTGCTGTGCCTCCATGTAAACTTTTCCACCCTTGCCAATCCACTAGAACCACACCCTGAGATCACGTGGGCAGGAACAGAAGCAGAAACCAAGGCTGCCTGTACACCACAGCGAAATATAGGCGGCCTGTTCTGCTTGGTGAGTTTACAAGCAGAAACCAAGGCTGCCTTTACACCAGAGCGACTTGCAGGCAGCCTGTTCTGCTTGGTGAGTTGCCTGCCCCAGTGACACAGACACCTATGGCAGGTTTCAGAAACACCATAACCTATGGAAGAAGCATAAAACTCTCAGGCAAGACCTTCAAATCTGCAGAGGTTCTCTGAGGCACATCACAGTACACCTTTCATTCATGGAAACGAAGACATAAAGTCAGAGCCACACCAGGGTGCTCCTCAAGTGACTTCGGGAAGGAACCTAATTTCTACCCAACAGTGATGGCAAACTGAACAACAAATATCCCACACACCCTCACACACACGAAAATAGTGATATACTAACAGTTATCTTGTGTGTGCATTTCTTACATGCTATGGAGTTAATTACAGCTTTGAGCAAGACCAGAAGTCATGGAACATCACACAGCCTTCTTCATTCCATGTGTTTCCCCAGAGGAAATGAAAGATTTTGATTAAAGGAGACTTTTGCATGGCTACGCAGCGGAAACAGTCAAAGAGTGTGAAATAGTTGCGAGTTTGAGAATTTATGACAAGGAGCAAAGAAATTAATACATGAAGATACTACAGGTATTAAACAGACACAAGGACAGACACACATACACAAAGATAAACAGAGAGGTCGACACACAGACACAAACACACACACACACACACACACACACACACATACACACACACATACACACACAAACATACACCCAGGAGCACAGCCTGTACTCAAGGCAAGTCGAATGTTATCTGCAACGGCTGAAATCCTTTTGTTATCCTACTGAGTGGACACTTTCAGCACTTGAGAAAGGATCAAACTTAGAAAAACACGTGAAGTGACATGGGTTCCACCAATGTCCTTGAAGGAAGACATACTACCACCATTATGCCAAGGAACGAGTAAGACTAATCCAGAGTCAGTGCCTGAAGCCATCACTTGAGTTGAAGTCAATTCTAGCAAAGTAACGATGCATGTACATACATGCATCGCGATAGCCTGACTACACTGGCCATATTCAAGGAACAGTGAATCTTTCCTCCTCAGACAATTGATTACAGTTGATCTAGGGAATAACAACGCAGAGAAAAACTCAAAATTACTGTCTTCCAAGTAGCATTCCTGAGTGGCATTATGAGGATCTGATCATCTAATGGATACTGATCCAGGAAATATTTTTAACCACACATGCGCCCCTACACATAAACACACCCACAGAGTGCCTGTGATCCATGAATATTAACGATTTTGGAGTAAGTGAATTACTTACTCCAAAAGTAAATGACTTCTCATCTAAGAAAAGTACCTTTTAGCAGAACCCATTCTTAGGAATACCTACAAACACTGGGGATGAGGTGAATTTCTTGAAACCTTCAATGCCCGTGGTTTAATGGACCCTGCAGACCAGAGAAGAAATTATGTTAGATCAACAAGTGCCTGTGCTGGGCCTCCATGTAACCTTTTCCTCCCTTGACAGTCCACTAGAACCACACCCTGAGATCACGTGGTCAGGATTAGCAGCAGAAACCAAGGCTTCCTGGGAGCACAATGACATCCAGGCGGCCTATTATGCTTGGTGAGTTCCTGCGAAACGACGCAGAGGACTATGGACACTAAAAGCTGTGTGGCACAGTCGCTTATGGTAGCTGTGAAGAATGGAACAACTCGAATCTGATATGCTCAGGTCACCCATGTGCTCCTGCCATGCGTGCCCCGTATACCTAGGACCCAAGTAAAAGAGAAGGCTTCCACACAACACAGTGGCTCCTACCTCCAGCTTCTCATGCTTGGCTGGCTGCGCTACCATAGCAACAGGCCATGCAGGAGCTGCCTCAGGATTCTTTATGTTCCAGGGGCTGGGATCCCACTGTGACTTCACAACCAAGTATGTCCTGATTGGTCAGACCACGTAAGCACTGCCTCTAAGGCCCCTCTCCCTGCAGTCTCCAGCCACTTGTGTGGCAGTTTCCTGGCAAGAACTGATCTGGGGATTGCTTTTCTCCTCCATGTTCTCTCCACAGATCATTGAATGTTCAACTGGCATGACATTTCTGTCATGTTCCAAACTACTCCCAATCTGGACCCCACACTTTGGAGGACAGGAAGGATTTCACCTGGTGAGTACAAAAATACCTCAAGCCCCTTGAAGGTAAAGCAGACCAGAAAACTCCCTGAACCTTGCATCAGGCAACTTCCTTCAAAGAACTACATCTCCCATCATCTCGGAGGGGATTCCCTCATGTGGACCAAAAAAGTCACACAGTGAGGACCAGGGACTCTTATCCAGCTTTTTGTGTTTCTATCTTGAACAAAACATGCAAACACACACACTGGCTGCCAAGAGCCTCAAGGTGACCACATGAATTCATTGCCTCTCGACACAGAAATTACTTCACTTTGATCTGAGAAATACATAGGCACCACACGCTATTGTCTAGGAATGCTTAGGTTTCTCTAGTCAGTGAAAGTTTTACCAAGTCTCGGGACAATGGCACGTTTCAGAAAGACCATAACCTATGGAATAAGCATGAAACTCTCAGGGAAGACCTTCAAATCTGCAAAGGTTCTCTAAGGGACATCACAGTACACCTTTTATTCATGGAACCAAAGACATAAAGTCAGAGCCACACAATGCTGCTCCTCAAGTGACTTCGGGAAGGAACCTAATTCCTACAAATCAGTGATGGCAGCCCGAACAACAGATATTCCACACACACTCACACACACAAAATTAGTGATGTACTCAAAATTATCTTGTATGTGAATTTCGTACATTCTATGGAGTGATTTACATCCGTTAGCATGACCAGAAGTCATGGAACATCACACAGCCTTCTACATTCCATCTGTTTCCACAGTTTTAAAGATAGATTTTGATTCAAGGAGACTTCCGCATGCCTAAGCAGTGGATACATTCAACGAGGGTGAAATAGTTGCTAGTATAAGAACTTATGAGAAACTGCAAGGAAATTAATACATGAAGACACTGCAAATATTAAACACAGACACAAAAACAAACATACACAAAAAGAAAGACAGACAGACAGGTAGACACACACACACAACTCACACACACACCCCCAGGAACTTGGCCTGTATTTCAACGCATGTCCAATATTATCTGCAAACCCTGAAATTCTGGCGGGACCTTACTGAGGGGACATTTTAAGCACTTTACAAAGGATCAAACTTAGAAAACCACTTAAAGTGAGATTGGGTCCAGCAGTGTCCTTGGAAGGAACACATACTACCACGATTCTGCCAAGGAATAACTGAAGCCTAATCCAGAGTAGTTGCCTGAAGCCATCACTTGCATTGAAATCACTTCTACCTGGGTCACAATGCACGTACATACATGCATCATGATAACCTGACGTACACTGGCTATATTCAAGGAACGTTGAATCATTCCTCCTCAGACAATTGACTACAGTTGTCCTAGGGAATAGCTACACGGAGAAAAACCCAAAATTGCTGCTTTCCAGGATGCATTTCTGACTGGGATAATTAGGATGAAAGCATCCAACTGACACTGATCCTGGATTACTTTAAACCACACATGCGCCACCACACATAAAAACACCCACAGAATGGCTGTGATCCATGAATATGAACTATTTTGGAGTAAGTGAATTTCTGGGCTTTCATCTAAGAAGAACACCTTTCACCAGAACTCATACTTACGAATACCTGGAAACACTGGTGAACGAGGTGAATGTCTTCAAACCTTCACTGCTCGTGGTTTAATGGACCTGCAGACCAGAGAAGAATTTATGTCAGATCAACAGGTGTCTGTGCTGTGCCTCCATGTAAACTTTTCCTCCCTTGCCAATCCACTAGAACCACACCCTGAGATCACGTGGGCAGGAACAGAAGCAGAAACCAAGGCTGCCTGTACACCACAGCGAAATATAGGCGGCCTGTTCTGCTTGGTGAGTTTACAAGCAGAAACCAAGGCTGCCTTTACACCAGAGCGACTTGCAGGCAGCCTGTTCTGCTTGGTGAGTTGCCTGCCCCAGTGACACAGACACCTATGGCAGGTTTCAGAAACACCATAACCTATGGAAGAAGCATAAAACTCTCAGGCAAGACCTTCAAATCTGCAGAGGTTCTCTGAGGCACATCACAGTACACCTTTCATTCATGGAAACGAAGACATAAAGTCAGAGCCACACCAGGGTGCTCCTCAAGTGACTTCGGGAAGGAACCTAATTTCTACCCAACAGTGATGGCAAACTGAACAACAAATATCCCACACACCCTCACACACACGAAAATAGTGATATACTAACAGTTATCTTGTGTGTGCATTTCTTACATGCTATGGAGTTAATTACAGCTTTGAGCAAGACCAGAAGTCATGGAACATCACACAGCCTTCTTCATTCCATGTGTTTCCCCAGAGGAAATGAAAGATTTTGATTAAAGGAGACTTTTGCATGGCTACGCAGCGGAAACAGTCAAAGAGTGTGAAATAGTTGCGAGTTTGAGAATTTATGACAAGGAGCAAAGAAATTAATACATGAAGATACTACAGGTATTAAACAGACACAAGGACAGACACACATACACAAAGATAAACAGAGAGGTCGACACACAGACACAAACACACACACACACACACACACACACATACACACACACATACACACACCAACATACACCCAGGAACGCAGCCTGTATTCAAGGCATGTCGAATGTTATCTGCAACGGCTGAAATCCTTTTGTTATCCTACTGAGTGGACACTTTCAGCACTTGAGAAAGGATCAAACTTAGAAAAACACGTGAAGTGACATGGGTTCCACCAATGTCCTTGAAGGAAGACATACTACCACCATTATGCCAAGGAACGAGTAAGACTAATCCAGAGTCAGTGCCTGAAGCCATCACTTGAGTTGAAGTCAATTCTAGCAAAGTAACGATGCATGTACATACATGCATCGCGATAGCCTGACTACACTGGCCATATTCAAGGAACAGTGAATCTTTCCTCCTCAGACAATTGATTACAGTTGATCTAGGGAATAACAACGCAGAGAAAAACTCAAAATTACTGTCTTCCAAGTAGCATTCCTGAGTGGCATTATGAGGATCTGATCATCTAATGGATACTGATCCAGGAAATATTTTTAACCACACATGCGCCCCTACACATAAACACACCCACAGAGTGCCTGTGATCCATGAATATTAACGATTTTGGAGGAAGTGAATTACTTACTCCAAAAGTAAAAGACTTCTCATCTAAGAAAAGTACCTTTTAGCAGAACCCATTCTTAGGAATACCTACAAACACTGGGGATGAGGTGAATTTCTTGAAACCTTCAATGCCCGTGGTTTAATGGACCCTGCAGACCAGAGAAGAAATTATGTTAGATCAACAAGTGCCTGTGCTGGGCCTCCATGTAACCTTTTCCTCCCTTGACAATCCACTAGAACCACACCCTGAGATCACGTGGTCAGGATTAGCAGCAGAAACCAAGGCTTCCTGGGAGCACAATGACATCCAGGCGGCCTATTATGCTTGGTGAGTTCCTGCGAAACGACGCAGAGGACTATGGACACTAAAAGCTGTGTGGCACAGTCGCTTATGGTAGCTGTGAAGAATGGAACAACTCGAATCTGATATGCTCAGGTCACCCATGTGCTCCTGCCATGCGTGCCCCGTATACCTAGGACCCAAGTAAAAGAGAAGGCTTCCACACAACACAGTGGCTCCTACCTCCAGCTTCTCATGCTTGGCTGGCTGCGCTACCATAGCAACAGGCCATGCAGGAGCTGCCTCAGGATTCTTTATGTTCCAGGGGCTGGGATCCCACTGTGACTTCACAACCAAGTATGTCCTGATTGGTCAGACCACGTAAGCACTGCCTCTAAGGCCCCTCTCCCTGCAGTCTCCAGCCACTTGTGTGGCAGTTTCCTGGCAAGAACTGATCTGGGGATTGCTTTTCTCCTCCATGTTCTCTCCACAGATCATTGAATGTTCAACTGGCATGACATTTCTGTCATGTTCCAAACTACTCCCAATCTGGACCCCACACTTTGGAGGACAGGAAGGATTTCACCTGGTGAGTACAAAAATACCTCAAGCCCCTTGAAGGTAAAGCAGACCAGAAAACTCCCTGAACCTTGCATCAGGCAACTTCCTTCAAAGAACTACATCTCCCATCACCTCGGAGGGGATTCCCTCATGTGGACCAAAAAAGTCACACAGTGAGGACCAGGGACTCTTATCCAGCTTTTTGTGTTCCTATCTTGAACAAAACATGCAAACACACACACTGGCTGCCAAGAGCCTCAAGGTGACCACATGAATTCATTGCCTCTCGACACAGAAATTACTTCACTTTGATCTGAGAAATACATAGGCACCACACGCTATTGTCTAGGAATGCTTAGGTTTCTCTAGTCAGTGAAAGTTTTACCAAGTCTCGGGACAATGGCACGTTTCAGAAAGACCATAACCTATGGAATAAGCATGAAACTCTCAGGGAAGACCTTCAAATCTGCAAAGGTTCTCTGAGGGACATCACAGTACACCTTTCATTCATGGAACCGAAGACATAAAGTCAGAGCCACACAATGCTGCTCCTCAAGTGACTTCGGGAAGGAACCTAATTCCTACAAATCAGTGATGGCAGCCCGAACAACAGATATTCCACACACACTCACACACACAAAATTAGTGATGTACTCAAAATTATCTTGTATGTGAATTTCGTACATTCTATGGAGTGATTTACATCCGTTAGCATGACCAGAAGTCATGGAACATCACACAGCCTTCTACATTCCATCTGTTTCCACAGTTTTAAAGATAGATTTTGATTCAAGGAGACTTCCGCATGCCTAAGCAGTGGATACATTCAACGAGGGTGAAATAGTTGCTAGTATAAGAATTTATGAGAAACTGCAAGGAAATTAATACATGAAGACACTGCAAATATTAAACACAGACACAAAAACAAACATACACAAAAAGAAAGACAGACAGACAGGTAGACACACACACACAACTCACACACACACCCCCAGGAACTTGGCCTGTATTTCAACGCATGTCCAATATTATCTGCAAACCCTGAAATTCTGGCGGGACCTTACTGAGGGGACATTTTAAGCACTTTACAAAGGATCAAACTTAGAAAACCACTTAAAGTGAGATTGGGTCCAGCAGTGTCCTTGGAAGGAACACATACTACCACGATTCTGCCAAGGAATAACTGAAGCCTAATCCAGAGTAGTTGCCTGAAGCCATCACTTGCATTGAAATCACTTCTACCTGGGTCACAATGCACGTACATACATGCATCATGATAACCTGACGTACACTGGCAATATTCAAGGAACGTTGAATCATTCCTCCTCAGACAATTGACTACAGTTGTCCTAGGGAATAGCTACATGGAGAAAAACCCAAAATTGCTGCTTTCCAGGATGCATTTCTGACTGGGATAATTAGGATGAAAGCATCCAACTGACACTGATCCTGGATTACTTTAAACCACACATGCGCCCCCACACATAAAAACACCCACAGAATGGCTGTGATCCATGAATATGAACTATTTTGGAGTAAGTGAATTTCTGGGCTTTCATCTAAGAAGAACACCTTTCACCAGAACTCATACTTACGAATACCTGGAAACATTGGTGAACGAGGTGAATGTCTTCAAACCTTCACTGCTCGTGGTTTAATGGACCTGCAGACCAGAGAAGAATTTATGTCAGATCAACAGGTGTCTGTGCTGTGCCTCCATGTAAACTTTTCCACCCTTGCCAATCCACTAGAACCACACCCTGAGATCACGTGGGCAGGAACAGAAGCAGAAACCAAGGCTGCCTGTACACCACAGCGAAATATAGGCGGCCTGTTCTGCTTGGTGAGTTTACAAGCAGAAACCAAGGCTGCCTTTACACCAGAGCGACTTGCAGGCAGCCTGTTCTGCTTGGTGAGTTGCCTGCCCCAGTGACACAGACACCTATGGCAGGTTTCAGAAACACCATAACCTATGGAAGAAGCATAAAACTCTCAGGCAAGACCTTCAAATCTGCAGAGGTTCTCTGAGGCACATCACAGTACACCTTTCATTCATGGAAACGAAGACATAAAGTCAGAGCCACACCAGGGTGCTCCTCAAGTGACTTCGGGAAGGAACCTAATTTCTACCCAACAGTGATGGCAAACTGAACAACAAATATCCCACACACCCTCACACACACGAAAATAGTGATATACTAACAGTTATCTTGTGTGTGCATTTCTTACATGCTATGGAGTTAATTACAGCTTTGAGCAAGACCAGAAGTCATGGAACATCACACAGCCTTCTTCATTCCATGTGTTTCCCCAGAGGAAATGAAAGATTTTGATTAAAGGAGACTTTTGCATGGCTACGCAGCGGAAACAGTCAAAGAGTGTGAAATAGTTGCGAGTTTGAGAATTTATGACAAGGAGCAAAGAAATTAATACATGAAGATACTACAGGTATTAAACAGACACAAGGACAGACACACATACACAAAGATAAACAGAGAGGTCGACACACAGACACAAACACACACACACACACACACACACACACACACATACACACACACATACACACACAAACATACACCCAGGAGCACAGCCTGTACTCAAGGCAAGTCGAATGTTATCTGCAACGGCTGAAATCCTTTTGTTATCCTACTGAGTGGACACTTTCAGCACTTGAGAAAGGATCAAACTTAGAAAAACACGTGAAGTGACATGGGTTCCACCAATGTCCTTGAAGGAAGACATACTACCACCATTATGCCAAGGAACGAGTAAGACTAATCCAGAGTCAGTGCCTGAAGCCATCACTTGAGTTGAAGTCAATTCTAGCAAAGTAACGATGCATGTACATACATGCATCGCGATAGCCTGACTACACTGGCCATATTCAAGGAACAGTGAATCTTTCCTCCTCAGACAATTGATTACAGTTGATCTAGGGAATAACAACGCAGAGAAAAACTCAAAATTACTGTCTTCCAAGTAGCATTCCTGAGTGGCATTATGAGGATCTGATCATCTAATGGATACTGATCCAGGAAATATTTTTAACCACACATGCGCCCCTACACATAAACACACCCACAGAGTGCCTGTGATCCATGAATATTAACGATTTTGGAGTAAGTGAATTACTTACTCCAAAAGTAAATGACTTCTCATCTAAGAAAAGTACCTTTTAGCAGAACCCATTCTTAGGAATACCTACAAACACTGGGGATGAGGTGAATTTCTTGAAACCTTCAATGCCCGTGGTTTAATGGACCCTGCAGACCAGAGAAGAAATTATGTTAGATCAACAAGTGCCTGTGCTGGGCCTCCATGTAACCTTTTCCTCCCTTGACAGTCCACTAGAACCACACCCTGAGATCACGTGGTCAGGATTAGCAGCAGAAACCAAGGCTTCCTGGGAGCACAATGACATCCAGGCGGCCTATTATGCTTGGTGAGTTCCTGCGAAACGACGCAGAGGACTATGGACACTAAAAGCTGTGTGGCACAGTCGCTTATGGTAGCTGTGAAGAATGGAACAACTCGAATCTGATATGCTCAGGTCACCCATGTGCTCCTGCCATGCGTGCCCCGTATACCTAGGACCCAAGTAAAAGAGAAGGCTTCCACACAACACAGTGGCTCCTACCTCCAGCTTCTCATGCTTGGCTGGCTGCGCTACCATAGCAACAGGCCATGCAGGAGCTGCCTCAGGATTCTTTATGTTCCAGGGGCTGGGATCCCACTGTGACTTCACAACCAAGTATGTCCTGATTGGTCAGACCACGTAAGCACTGCCTCTAAGGCCCCTCTCCCTGCAGTCTCCAGCCACTTGTGTGGCAGTTTCCTGGCAAGAACTGATCTGGGGATTGCTTTTCTCCTCCATGTTCTCTCCACAGATCATTGAATGTTCAACTGGCATGACATTTCTGTCATGTTCCAAACTACTCCCAATCTGGACCCCACACTTTGGAGGACAGGAAGGATTTCACCTGGTGAGTACAAAAATACCTCAAGCCCCTTGAAGGTAAAGCAGACCAGAAAACTCCCTGAACCTTGCATCAGGCAACTTCCTTCAAAGAACTACATCTCCCATCATCTCGGAGGGGATTCCCTCATGTGGACCAAAAAAGTCACACAGTGAGGACCAGGGACTCTTATCCAGCTTTTTGTGTTTCTATCTTGAACAAAACATGCAAACACACACACTGGCTGCCAAGAGCCTCAAGGTGACCACATGAATTCATTGCCTCTCGACACAGAAATTACTTCACTTTGATCTGAGAAATACATAGGCACCACACGCTATTGTCTAGGAATGCTTAGGTTTCTCTAGTCAGTGAAAGTTTTACCAAGTCTCGGGACAATGGCACGTTTCAGAAAGACCATAACCTATGGAATAAGCATGAAACTCTCAGGGAAGACCTTCAAATCTGCAAAGGTTCTCTGAGGGACATCACAGTACACCTTTTATTCATGGAACCAAAGACATAAAGTCAGAGCCACACAATGCTGCTCCTCAAGTGACTTCGGGAAGGAACCTAATTCCTACAAATCAGTGATGGCAGCCCGAACAACAGATATTCCACACACACTCACACACACAAAATTAGTGATGTACTCAAAATTATCTTGTATGTGAATTTCGTACATTCTATGGAGTGATTTACATCCGTTAGCATGACCAGAAGTCATGGAACATCACACAGCCTTCTACATTCCATCTGTTTCCACAGTTTTAAAGATAGATTTTGATTCAAGGAGACTTCCGCATGCCTAAGCAGTGGATACATTCAACGAGGGTGAAATAGTTGCTAGTATAAGAACTTATGAGAAACTGCAAGGAAATTAATACATGAAGACACTGCAAATATTAAACACAGACACAAAAACATACATACACAAAAAGAAAGACAGACAGACAGGTAGACACACACACACAACTCACACACACACCCCCAGGAACTTGGCCTGTATTTCAACGCATGTCCAATATTATCTGCAAACCCTGAAATTCTGGCGGGACCTTACTGAGGGGACATTTTAAGCACTTTACAAAGGATCAAACTTAGAAAACCACTTAAAGTGAGATTGGGTCCAGCAGTGTCCTTGGAAGGAACACATACTACCACGATTCTGCCAAGGAATAACTGAAGCCTAATCCAGAGTAGTTGCCTGAAGCCATCACTTGCATTGAAATCACTTCTACCTGGGTCACAATGCACGTACATACATGCATCATGATAACCTGACGTACACTGGCTATATTCAAGGAACGTTGAATCATTCCTCCTCAGACAATTGACTACAGTTGTCCTAGGGAATAGCTACACGGAGAAAAACCCAAAATTGCTGCTTTCCAGGATGCATTTCTGACTGGGATAATTAGGATGAAAGCATCCAACTGACACTGATCCTGGATTACTTTAAACCACACATGCGCCACCACACATAAAAACACCCACAGAATGGCTGTGATCCATGAATATGAACTATTTTGGAGTAAGTGAATTTCTGGGCTTTCATCTAAGAAGAACACCTTTCACCAGAACTCATACTTACGAATACCTGGAAACACTGGTGAACGAGGTGAATGTCTTCAAACCTTCACTGCTCGTGGTTTAATGGACCTGCAGACCAGAGAAGAATTTATGTCAGATCAACAGGTGTCTGTGCTGTGCCTCCATGTAAACTTTTCCTCCCTTGCCAATCCACTAGAACCACACCCTGAGATCACGTGGGCAGGAACAGAAGCAGAAACCAAGGCTGCCTGTACACCACAGCGAAATATAGGCGGCCTGTTCTGCTTGGTGAGTTTACAAGCAGAAACCAAGGCTGCCTTTACACCAGAGCGACTTGCAGGCAGCCTGTTCTGCTTGGTGAGTTGCCTGCCCCAGTGACACAGACACCTATGGCAGGTTTCAGAAACACCATAACCTATGGAAGAAGCATAAAACTCTCAGGCAAGACCTTCAAATCTGCAGAGGTTCTCTGAGGCACATCACAGTACACCTTTCATTCATGGAAACGAAGACATAAAGTCAGAGCCACACCAGGGTGCTCCTCAAGTGACTTCGGGAAGGAACCTAATTTCTACCCAACAGTGATGGCAAACTGAACAACAAATATCCCACACACCCTCACACACACGAAAATAGTGATATACTAACAGTTATCTTGTGTGTGCATTTCTTACATGCTATGGAGTTAATTACAGCTTTGAGCAAGACCAGAAGTCATGGAACATCACACAGCCTTGTTCATTCCATGTGTTTCCCCAGAGGAAATGAAAGATTTTGATTAAAGGAGACTTTTGCATGGCTACGCAGCGGAAACAGTCAAAGAGTGTGAAATAGTTGCGAGTTTGAGAATTTATGACAAGGAGCAAAGAAATTAATACATGAAGATACTACAGGTATTAAACAGACACAAGGACAGACACACATACACAAAGATAAACAGAGAGGTCGACACACAGACACAAACACACACACGCACACACACACACACATACACACACACATACACACACAAACATACACCCAGGAGCACAGCCTGTATTCAAGGCATGTCGAATATTATCTGCAACGGCTGAAATCCTTTTGTTATCCTACTGAGTGGACACTTTCAGCACTTGAGAAAGGATCAAACTTAGAAAAACACGTGAAGTGACATGGGTTCCACCAATGTCCTTGAAGGAAGACATACTACCACCATTATGCCAAGGAACGAGTAAGACTAATCCAGAGTCAGTGCCTGAAGCCATCACTTGAGTTGAAGTCAATTCTAGCAAAGTAACGATGCATGTACATACATGCATCGCGATAGCCTGACTACACTGGCCATATTCAAGGAACAGTGAATCTTTCCTCCTCAGACAATTGATTACAGTTGATCTAGGGAATAACAACGCAGAGAAAAACTCAAAATTACTGTCTTCCAAGTAGCATTCCTGAGTGGCATTATGAGGATCTGATCATCTAATGGATACTGATCCAGGAAATATTTTTAACCACACATGCGCCCCTACACATAAACACACCCACAGAGTGCCTGTGATCCATGAATATTAACGATTTTGGAGTAAGTGAATTACTTACTCCAAAAGTAAATGACTTCTCATCTAAGAAAAGTACCTTTTAGCAGAACCCATTCTTAGGAATACCTACAAACACTGGGGATGAGGTGAATTTCTTGAAACCTTCAATGCCCGTGGTTTAATGGACCCTGCAGACCAGAGAAGAAATTATGTTAGATCAACAAGTGCCTGTGCTGGGCCTCCATGTAACCTTTTCCTCCCTTGACAGTCCACTAGAACCACACCCTGAGATCACGTGGTCATGATTAGCAGCAGAAACCAAGGCTTCCTGGGAGCACAATGACATCCAGGCGGCCTATTATGCTTGGTGAGTTCCTGCGAAACGACGCAGAGGACTATGGACACTAAAAGCTGTGTGGCACAGTCGCTTATGGTAGCTGTGAAGAATGGAACAACTCGAATCTGATATGCTCAGGTCACCCATGTGCTCCTGCCATGCGTGCTCCGTATACCTAGGACCCAAGTAAAAGAGAAGGCTTCCACACAACACAGTGGCTCCTACCTCCAGCTTCTCATGCTTGGCTGGCTGCGCTACCATAGCAACAGGCCATGCAGGAGCTGCCTCAGGATTCTTTATGTTCCAGGGGCTGGGATCCCACTGTGACTTCACAACCAAGTATGTCCTGATTGGTCAGACCACGTAAGCACTGCCTCTAAGGCCCCTCTCCCTGCAGTCTCCAGCCACTTGTGTGGCAGTTTCCTGGCAAGAACTGATCTGGGGATTGCTTTTCTCCTCCATGTTCTCTCCACAGATCATTGAATGTTCAACTGGCATGACATTTCTGTCATGTTCCAAACTACTCCCAATCTGGACCCCACACTTTGGAGGACAGGAAGGATTTCACCTGGTGAGTACAAAAATACCTCAAGCCCCTTGAAGGTAAAGCAGACCAGAAAACTCCCTGAACCTTGCATCAGGCAACTTCCTTCAAAGAACTACATCTCCCATCATCTCGGAGGGGATTCCCTCATGTGGACCAAAAAAGTCACACAGTGAGGACCAGGGACTCTTATCCAGCTTTTTGTGTTCCTATCTTGAACAAAACATGCAAACACACACACTGGCTGCCAAGAGCCTCAAGGTGACCACATGAATTCATTGCCTCTCGACACAGAAATTACTTCACTTTGATCTGAGAAATACATAGGCACCACACGCTATTGTCTAGGAATGCTTAGGTTTCTCTAGTCAGTGAAAGTTTTACCAAGTCTCGGGACAATGGCACGTTTCAGAAAGACCATAACCTATGGAATAAGCATGAAACTCTCAGGGAAGACCTTCAAATCTGCAAAGGTTCTCTGAGGGACATCACAGTACACCTTTCATTCATGAAACCGAAGACATAAAGTCAGAGCCACACAATGCTGCTCCTCAAGTGACTTCGGGAAGGAACCTAATTCCTACAAATCAGTGATGGCAGCCCGAACAACAGATATTCCACACACACTCACACACACAAAATTAGTGATGTACTCAAAATTATCTTGTATGTGAATTTCGTACATTCTATGGAGTGATTTACATCCGTTAGCATGACCAGAAGTCATGGAACATCACACAGCCTTCTACATTCCATCTGTTTCCACAGTTTTAAAGATAGATTTTCATTCAAGGAGACTTCCGCATGCCTAAGCAGTGGATACATTCAACGAGGGTGAAATAGTTGCTAGTATAAGAATTTATGAGAAACTGCAAGGAAATTAATACATGAAGACACCGCAAATATTAAACACAGACACAAAAACAAACATACACAAAAAGAAAGACAGACAGACAGGTAGTCACACACACACAACTCACACACACCCCCCCAGGAACGTGGCCTGTATTTCAATGCATGTCCAATATTATCTGCAAACCCTGAAATTCTGGCGGGACCTTACTGAGGGGACATTTTAAGCACTTTACAAAGGATCAAACTTAGAAAACCACTTAAAGTGAGATTGGGTCCAGCAGTGTCCTTGGAAGGAACACATACTACCACGAATCTGCCAAGGAATAACTGAAGCCTAATCCAGAGTAGTTGCCTGAAGCCATCACTTGCATTGAAATCACTTCTACCTGGGTCACAATGCACGTACATACATGCATCATGATAACCTGACGTACACTGGCTATATTCAAGGAACATTGAACATTCCTCCTCAGACAATTGACTACAGTTGTCCTAGGGAATAGCTACATGGAGAAAAACCCAAAATTGCTGCTTTCCAGGATGCATTTCTGACTGGGATAATTAGGATGAAAGCATCCAACTGACACTGATCCTGGATTACTTTAAACCACACATGCGCCCCCACACATAAAAACACCCACAGAATGGCTGTGATCCATGAATATGAACTATTTTGGAGTAAGTGAATTTCTGGGCTTTCATCTAAGAAGAACACCTTTCACCAGAACTCATACTTACGAATACCTGGAAACACTGGTGAACGAGGTGAATGTCTTCAAACCTTCACTGCTCGTGGTTTAATGGACCTGCAGACCAGAGAAGAATTTATGTCAGATCAACAGGTGCCTGTGCTGTGCCTCCATGTAAACTTTTCCTCCCTTGCCAATCCACTAGAACCACACCCTGAGATCACGTGGGCAGGAACAGAAGCAGAAACCAAGGCTGCCTGTACACCACAGCGAAATATAGGCGGCCTGTTCTGCTTGGTGAGTTTACAAGCAGAAACCAAGGCTGCCTTTACACCAGAGCGACTTGCAGGCAGCCTGTTCTGCTTGGTGAGTTGCCTGCCCCAGTGACACAGACACCTATGGCAGGTTTCAGAAACACCATAACCTATGGAAGAAGCATAAAACTCTCAGGCAAGACCTTCAAATCTGCAGAGGTTCTCTGAGGCACATCACAGTACACCTTTCATTCATGGAAACGAAGACATAAAGTCAGAGCCACACCAGGGTGCTCCTCAAGTGACTTCGGGAAGGAACCTAATTTCTACCCAACAGTGATGGCAAACTGAACAACAAATATCCCACACACCCTCACACACACGAAAATAGTGATATACTAACAGTTATCTTGTGTGTGCATTTCTTACATGCTATGGAGTTAATTACAGCTTTGAGCAAGACCAGAAGTCATGGAACATCACACAGCCTTCTTCATTCCATGTGTTTCCCCAGAGGAAATGAAAGATTTTGATTAAAGGAGACTTTTGCATGGCTACGCAGCGGAAACAGTCAAAGAGTGTGAAATAGTTGCGAGTTTGAGAATTTATGACAAGGAGCAAAGAAATTAATACATGAAGATACTACAGGTATTAAACAGACACAAGGACAGACACACATACACAAAGATAAACAGAGAGGTCGACACACAGACACAAACACACACACGCACACACACACACACATACACACACACATACACACACAAACATACACCCAGGAGCGCAGCCTGTATTCAAGGCATGTCGAATGTTATCTGCAACGGCTGAAATCCTTTCGTTATCCTACTGAGTGGACACTTTCAGCACTTGAGAAAGGATCAAACTTAGAAAAACACGTGAAGTGACATGGGTTCCACCAATGTCCTTGAAGGAAGACATACTACCACCATTATGCCAAGGAACGAGTAAGACTAATCCAGAGTCAGTGCCTGAAGCCATCACTTGAGTTGAAGTCAATTCTAGCAAAGTAACGATGCATGTACATACATGCATCGCGATAGCCTGACTACACTGGCCATATTCAAGGAACAGTGAATCTTTCCTCCTCAGACAATTGATTACAGTTGATCTAGGGAATAACAACGCAGAGAAAAACTCAAAATTACTGTCTTCCAAGTAGCATTTCTGAGTGGCATTATGAGGATCTGATCATCTAATGGATACTGATCCAGGAAATATTTTTAACCACACATGCGCCCCTACACATAAACACACCCACAGAGTGCCTGTGATCCATGAATATTAACGATTTTGGAATAAGTGAATTACTTACTCCAAAAGTAAAAGACTTCTCATCTAAGAAAAGTACCTTTTAGCAGAACGCATTCTTAGGAATACCTACAAACACTGGGGATGAGGTGAATTTCTTGAAACCTTCAATGCCCGTGGTTTAATGGACCCTGCAGACCAGAGAAGAAATTATGTTAGATCAACAAGTGCCTGTGCTGGGCCTCCATGTAACCTTTTCCTCCCTTGACAGTCCACTAGAACCACACCCTGAGATCACGTGGTCAGGATTAGCAGCAGAAACCAAGGCTTCCTGGGAGCACAATGACATCCAGGCGGCCTATTATGCTTGGTGAGTTCCTGCGAAACGACGCAGAGGACTATGGACACTAAAAGCTGTGTGGCACAGTCGCTTATGGTAGCTGTGAAGAATGGAACAACTCGAATCTGATATGCTCAGGTCACCCATGTGCTCCTGCCATGCGTGCCCCGTATACCTAGGACCCAAGTAAAAGAGAAGGCTTCCACACAACACAGTGGCTCCTACCTCCAGCTTCTCATGCTTGGCTGGCTGCGCTACCATAGCAACAGGCCATGCAGGAGCTGCCTCAGGATTCTTTATGTTCCAGGGGCTGGGATCCCACTGTGACTTCACAACCAAGTATGTCCTGATTGGTCAGACCACGTAAGCACTGCCTCTAAGGCCCCTCTCCCTGCAGTCTCCAGCCACTTGTGTGGCAGTTTCCTGGCAAGAACTGATCTGGGGATTGCTTTTCTCCTCCATGTTCTCTCCACAGATCATTGAATGTTCAACTGGCATGACATTTCTGTCATGTTCCAAACTACTCCCAATCTGGACCCCACACTTTGGAGGACAGGAAGGATTTCACCTGGTGAGTACAAAAATACCTCAAGCCCCTTGAAGGTAAAGCAGACCAGAAAACTCCCTGAACCTTGCATCAGGCAACTTCCTTCAAAGAACTACATCTGCCATCATCTCGGAGGGGATTCCCTCATGTGGACCAAAAAAGTCACACAGTGAGGACCAGGGACTCTTATCCAGCTTTTTGTGTTCCTATCTTGAACAAAACATGCAAACACACACACTGGCTGCCAAGAGCCTCAAGGTGACAACAGGAATTCATTTCCTCTCGACACAGAAATTACTTCACTTTGATCTGAGAAATACATAGGCACCACACGCTATTGTCTAGGAATGCTTAGGTTTCTCTAGTCAGTGAAAGTTTTACCAAGTCTCGGGACAATGGCACGTTTCAGAAAGACCATAACCTATGGAATAAGCATGAAACTCTCAGGGAAGACCTTCAAATCTGCAAAGGTTCTCTGAGGGACATCACAGTACACCTTTCATTCATGGAACCGAAGACATAAAGTCAGAGCCACACAATGCTGCTCCTCAAGTGACTTCGGGAAGGAACCTAATTCCTACAAATCAGTGATGGCAGCCCGAACAACAGATATTCCACACACTCACACACACAAAATTAGTGATGTACTCAAAATTATCTTGTATGTGAATTTCGTACATTCTATGGAGTGATTTACATCCGTTAGCATGACCAGAAGTCATGGAACATCACACAGCCTTCTACATTCCATCTGTTTCCACAGTTTAAAAGATAGATTTTGATTCAAGGAGACTTCCGCATGCCTAAGCAGTGGATACATTCAACGAGGGTGAAATAGTTGCTAGTATAAGAATTTATGAGAAACTGCAAGGAAATTAATACATGAAGACACTGCAAATATTAAACACAGACACAAAAACAAACATACACAAAAAGAAAGACAGACAGACAGGTAGACACACACACACAACTCACACACACACCCCCAGGAACTTGGCCTGTATTTCAACGCATGTCCAATATTATCTGCAAACCCTGAAATTCTGGCGGGACCTTACTGAGGGGACATTTTAAGCACTTTACAAAGGATCAAACTTAGAAAACCACTTAAAGTGAGATTGGGTCCAGCAGTGTCCTTGGAAGGAACACATACTACCACGATTCTGCCAAGGAATAACTGAAGCCTAATCCAGAGTAGTTGCCTGAAGCCATCACTTGCATTGAAATCACTTCTACCTGGGTCACAATGCACGTACATACATGCATCATGATAACCTGACGTACACTGGCAATATTCAAGGAACGTTGAATCATTCCTCCTCAGACAATTGACTACAGTTGTCCTACGGAATAGCTACATGGAGAAAAACCCAAAATTGCTGCTTTCCAGGATGCATTTCTGACTGGGATAATTAGGATGAAAGCATCCAACTGACACTGATCCTGGATTACTTTAAACCACACATGCGCCACCACACATAAAAACACCCACAGAATGGCTGTGATCCATGAATATGAACTATTTTGGAGTAAGTGAATTTCTGGGCTTTCATCTAAGAAGAACACCTTTCACCAGAACTCATACTTACGAATACCTGGAAACATTGGTGAACGAGGTGAATGTCTTCAAACCTTCACTGCTCGTGGTTTAATGGACCTGCAGACCAGAGAAGAATTTATGTCAGATCAACAGGTGTCTGTGCTGTGCCTCCATGTAAACTTTTCCTCCCTTGCCAATCCACTAGAACCACACCCTGAGATCACGTGGGCAGGAACAGAAGCAGAAACCAAGGCTGCCTGTACACCACAGCGAAATATAGGCGGCCTGTTCTGCTTGGTGAGTTTACAAGCAGAAACCAAGGCTGCCTTTACACCAGAGCGACTTGCAGGCAGCCTGTTCTGCTTGGTGAGTTGCCTGCCCCAGTGACACAGACACCTCTGGCAGGTTTCAGAAACACCATAACCTATGGAAGAAGCATAAAACTCTCAGGCAAGACCTTCAAATCTGCAGAGGTTCTCTGAGGCACACCACAGTACACCTTTCATTCATGGAAACGAAGACATAAAGTCAGAGCCACACCAGGGTGCTCCTCAAGTGACTTCGGGAAGGAACCTAATTTCTACCCAACAGTGATGGCAAACTGAACAACAAATATCCCACACACCCTCACACACACGAAAATAGTGATATACTAACAGTTATCTTGTGTGTGCATTTCTTACATGCTATGGAGTTAATTACAGCTTTGAGCAAGACCAGAAGTCATGGAACATCACACAGCCTTCTTCATTCCATGTGTTTCCCCAGAGGAAATGAAAGATTTTGATTAAAGGAGACTTTTGCATGGCTACGCAGCGGAAACAGTCAAAGAGTGTGAAATAGTTGCGAGTTTGAGAATTTATGACAAGGAGCAAAGAAATTAATACATGAAGATACTACAGGTATTAAACAGACACAAGGACAGACACACATACACAAAGATAAACAGAGAGGTCGACACACAGACACAAACACACACACGCACACACACACACACATACACACACACATACACACACAAACATACACCCAGGAGCGCAGCCTGTATTCAAGGCATGTCGAATGTTATCTGCAACGGCTGAAATCCTTTCGTTATCCTACTGAGTGGACACTTTCAGCACTTGAGAAAGGATCAAACTTAGAAAAACACGTGAAGTGACATGGGTTCCACCAATGTCCTTGAAGGAAGACATACTACCACCATTATGCCAAGGAACGAGTAAGACTAATCCAGAGTCAGTGCCTGAAGCCATCACTTGAGTTGAAGTCAATTCTAGCAAAGTAACGATGCATGTACATACATGCATCGCGATAGCCTGACTACACTGGCCATATTCAAGGAACAGTGAATCTTTCCTCCTCAGACAATTGATTACAGTTGATCTAGGGAATAACAACGCAGAGAAAAACTCAAAATTACTGTCTTCCAAGTAGCATTCCTGAGTGGCATTATGAGGATCTGATCATCTAATGGATACTGATCCAGGAAATATTTTTAACCACACATGCGCCCCTACACATAAACACACCCACAGAGTGCCTGTGATCCATGAATATTAACGATTTTGGAGTAAGTGAATTACTTACTCCAAAAGTAAAAGACTTCTCATCTAAGAAAAGTACCTTTTAGCAGAACCCATTCTTAGGAATACCTACAAACACTGGGGATGAGGTGAATTTCTTGAAACCTTCAATGCCCGTGGTTTAATGGACCCTGCAGACCAGAGAAGAAATTATGTTAGATCAACAAGTGCCTGTGCTGGGCCTCCATGTAACCTTTTCCTCCCTTGACAGTCCACTAGAACCACACCCTGAGATCACGTGGTCAGGATTAGCAGCAGAAACCAAGGCTTCCTGGGAGCACAATGACATCCAGGCGGCCTATTATGCTTGGTGAGTTCCTGTGAAACGACGCAGAGGACTATGGACACTAAAAGCTGTGTGGCACAGTCGCTTATGGTAGCTGTGAAGAATGGAACAACTCGAATCTGATATGCTCAGGTCACCCATGTGCTCCTGCCATGCGTGCCCCGTATACCTAGGACCCAAGTAAAAGAGAAGGCTTCCACACAACACAGTGGCTCCTACCTCCAGCTTCTCATGCTTGGCTGGCTGCGCTACCATAGCAACAGGCCATGCAGGAGCTGCCTCAGGATTCTTTATGTTCCAGGGGCTGGGATCCCACTGTGACTTCACAACCAAGTATGTCCTGATTGGTCAGACCACGTAAGCACTGCCTCTAAGGCCCCTCTCCCTGCAGTCTCCAGCCACTTGTGTGGCAGTTTCCTGGCAAGAACTGATCTGGGGATTGCTTTTCTCCTCCATGTTCTCTCCACAGATCATTGAATGTTCAACTGGCATGACATTTCTGTCATGTTCCAAACTACTCCCAATCTGGACCCCACACTTTGGAGGACAGGAAGGATTTCACCTGGTGAGTACAAAAATACCTCAAGCCCCTTGAAGGTAAAGCAGACCAGAAAACTCCCTGAACCTTGCATCAGGCAACTTCCTTCAAAGAACTACATCTCCCATCATCTCGGAGGGGATTCCCTCATGTGGACCAAAAAAGTCACACAGTGAGGACCAGGGACTCTTATCCAGCTTTTTGTGTTCCTATCTTGAACAAAACATGCAAACACACACACTGGCTGCCAAGAGCCTCAAGGTGACAACAGGAATTCATTTCCTCTCGACACAGAAATTACTTCACTTTGATCTGAGAAATACATAGGCACCACACGCTATTGTCTAGGAATGCTTAGGTTTCTCTAGTCAGTGAAAGTTTTACCAAGTCTCGGGACAATGGCACGTTTCAGAAAGACCATAACCTATGGAATAAGCATGAAACTCTCAGGGAAGACCTTCAAATCTGCAAAGGTTCTCTGAGGGACATCACAGTACACCTTTCATTCATGGAACCGAAGACATAAAGTCAGAGCCACACAATGCTGCTCCTCAAGTGACTTCGGGAAGGAACCTAATTCCTACAAATCAGTGATGGCAGCCCGAACAACAGATATTCCACACACTCACACACACAAAATTAGTGATGTACTCAAAATTATCTTGTATGTGAATTTCGTACATTCTATGGAGTGATTTACATCCGTTAGCATGACCAGAAGTCATGGAACATCACACAGCCTTCTACATTCCATCTGTTTCCACAGTTTAAAAGATAGATTTTGATTCAAGGAGACTTCCGCATGCCTAAGCAGTGGATACATTCAACGAGGGTGAAATAGTTGCTAGTATAAGAATTTATGAGAAACTGCAAGGAAATTAATACATGAAGACACTGCAAATATTAAACACAGACACAAAAACAAACATACACAAAAAGAAAGACAGACAGACAGGTAGACACACACACACAACTCACACACACACCCCCAGGAACTTGGCCTGTATTTCAACGCATGTCCAATATTATCTGCAAACCCTGAAATTCTGGCGGGACCTTACTGAGGGGACATTTTAAGCACTTTACAAAGGATCAAACTTAGAAAACCACTTAAAGTGAGATTGGGTCCAGCAGTGTCCTTGGAAGGAACACATACTACCACGATTCTGCCAAGGAATAACTGAAGCCTAATCCAGAGTAGTTGCCTGAAGCCATCACTTGCATTGAAATCACTTCTACCTGGGTCACAATGCACGTACATACATGCATCATGATAACCTGACGTACACTGGCAATATTCAAGGAACGTTGAATCATTCCTCCTCAGACAATTGACTACAGTTGTCCTACGGAATAGCTACATGGAGAAAAACCCAAAATTGCTGCTTTCCAGGATGCATTTCTGACTGGGATAATTAGGATGAAAGCATCCAACTGACACTGATCCTGGATTACTTTAAACCACACATGCGCCACCACACATAAAAACACCCACAGAATGGCTGTGATCCATGAATATGAACTATTTTGGAGTAAGTGAATTTCTGGGCTTTCATCTAAGAAGAACACCTTTCACCAGAACTCATACTTACGAATACCTGGAAACATTGGTGAACGAGGTGAATGTCTTCAAACCTTCACTGCTCGTGGTTTAATGGACCTGCAGACCAGAGAAGAATTTATGTCAGATCAACAGGTGTCTGTGCTGTGCCTCCATGTAAACTTTTCCTCCCTTGCCAATCCACTAGAACCACACCCTGAGATCACGTGGGCAGGAACAGAAGCAGAAACCAAGGCTGCCTGTACACCACAGCGAAATATAGGCGGCCTGTTCTGCTTGGTGAGTTTACAAGCAGAAACCAAGGCTGCCTTTACACCAGAGCGACTTGCAGGCAGCCTGTTCTGCTTGGTGAGTTGCCTGCCCCAGTGACACAGACACCTCTGGCAGGTTTCAGAAACACCATAACCTATGGAAGAAGCATAAAACTCTCAGGCAAGACCTTCAAATCTGCAGAGGTTCTCTGAGGCACACCACAGTACACCTTTCATTCATGGAAACGAAGACATAAAGTCAGAGCCACACCAGGGTGCTCCTCAAGTGACTTCGGGAAGGAACCTAATTTCTACCCAACAGTGATGGCAAACTGAACAACAAATATCCCACACACCCTCACACACACGAAAATAGTGATATACTAACAGTTATCTTGTGTGTGCATTTCTTACATGCTATGGAGTTAATTACAGCTTTGAGCAAGACCAGAAGTCATGGAACATCACACAGCCTTCTTCATTCCATGTGTTTCCCCAGAGGAAATGAAAGATTTTGATTAAAGGAGACTTTTGCATGGCTACGCAGCGGAAACAGTCAAAGAGTGTGAAATAGTTGCGAGTTTGAGAATTTATGACAAGGAGCAAAGAAATTAATACATGAAGATACTACAGGTATTAAACAGACACAAGGACAGACACACATACACAAAGATAAACAGAGAGGTCGACACACAGACACAAACACACACACGCACACACACACACACATACACACACACATACACACACAAACATACACCCAGGAGCGCAGCCTGTATTCAAGGCATGTCGAATGTTATCTGCAACGGCTGAAATCCTTTCGTTATCCTACTGAGTGGACACTTTCAGCACTTGAGAAAGGATCAAACTTAGAAAAACACGTGAAGTGACATGGGTTCCACCAATGTCCTTGAAGGAAGACATACTACCACCATTATGCCAAGGAACGAGTAAGACTAATCCAGAGTCAGTGCCTGAAGCCATCACTTGAGTTGAAGTCAATTCTAGCAAAGTAACGATGCATGTACATACATGCATCGCGATAGCCTGACTACACTGGCCATATTCAAGGAACAGTGAATCTTTCCTCCTCAGACAATTGATTACAGTTGATCTAGGGAATAACAACGCAGAGAAAAACTCAAAATTACTGTCTTCCAAGTAGCATTCCTGAGTGGCATTATGAGGATCTGATCATCTAATGGATACTGATCCAGGAAATATTTTTAACCACACATGCGCCCCTACACATAAACACACCCACAGAGTGCCTGTGATCCATGAATATTAACGATTTTGGAGTAAGTGAATTACTTACTCCAAAAGTAAAAGACTTCTCATCTAAGAAAAGTACCTTTTAGCAGAACCCATTCTTAGGAATACCTACAAACACTGGGGATGAGGTGAATTTCTTGAAACCTTCAATGCCCGTGGTTTAATGGACCCTGCAGACCAGAGAAGAAATTATGTTAGATCAACAAGTGCCTGTGCTGGGCCTCCATGTAACCTTTTCCTCCCTTGACAGTCCACTAGAACCACACCCTGAGATCACGTGGTCAGGATTAGCAGCAGAAACCAAGGCTTCCTGGGAGCACAATGACATCCAGGCGGCCTATTATGCTTGGTGAGTTCCTGCGAAACGACGCAGAGGACTATGGACACTAAAAGCTGTGTGGCACAGTCGCTTATGGTAGCTGTGAAGAATGGAACAACTCGAATCTGATATGCTCAGGTCACCCATGTGCTCCTGCCATGCGTGCCCCGTATACCTAGGACCCAAGTAAAAGAGAAGGCTTCCACACAACACAGTGGCTCCTACCTCCAGCTTCTCATGCTTGGCTGGCTGCGCTACCATAGCAACAGGCCATGCAGGAGCTGCCTCAGGATTCTTTATGTTCCAGGGGCTGGGATCCCACTGTGACTTCACAACCAAGTATGTCCTGATTGGTCAGACCACGTAAGCACTGCCTCTAAGGCCCCTCTCCCTGCAGTCTCCAGCCACTTGTGTGGCAGTTTCCTGGCAAGAACTGATCTGGGGATTGCTTTTCTCCTCCATGTTCTCTCCACAGATCATTGAATGTTCAACTGGCATGACATTTCTGTCATGTTCCAAACTACTCCCAATCTGGACCCCACACTTTGGAGGACAGGAAGGATTTCACCTGGTGAGTACAAAAATACCTCAAGCCCCTTGAAGGTAAAGCAGACCAGAAAACTCCCTGAACCTTGCATCAGGCAACTTCCTTCAAAGAACTACATCTCCCATCATCTCGGAGGGGATTCCCTCATGTGGACCAAAAAAGTCACACAGTGAGGACCAGGGACTCTTATCCAGCTTTTTGTGTTCCTATCTTGAACAAAACATGCAAACACACACACTGGCTGCCAAGAGCCTCAAGGTGACCACATGAATTCATTGCCTCTCGACACAGAAATTACTTCACTTTGATCTGAGAAATACATAGGCACCACACGCTATTGTCTAGGAATGCTTAGGTTTCTCTAGTCAGTGAAAGTTTTACCAAGTCTCGGGACAATGGCACGTTTCAGAAAGACCATAACCTATGGAATAAGCATGAAACTCTCAGGGAAGACCTTCAAATCTGCAAAGGTTCTCTGAGGGACATCACAGTACACCTTTCATTCATGGAACCGAAGACATAAAGTCAGAGCCACACAATGCTGCTCCTCAAGTGACTTCGGGAAGGAACCTAATTCCTACAAATCAGTGATGGCAGCCCGAACAACAGATATTCCACACACACTCACACACACAAAATTAGTGGTGTACTCAAAATTATCTTGTATGTGAATTTCGTACATTCTATGGAGTGATTTACATCCGTTAGCATGACCAGAAGTCATGGAACATCACACAGCCTTCTACATTCCATCTGTTTCCACAGTTTTAAAGATAGATTTTCATTCAAGGAGACTTCCGCATGCCTAAGCAGTGGATACATTCAACGAGGGTGAAATAGTTGCTAGTATAAGAATTTATGAGAAACTGCAAGGAAATTAATACATGAAGACACCGCAAATATTAAACACAGACACAAAAACAAACATACACAAAAAGAAAGACAGACAGACAGGTAGTCACACACACACAACTCACACACACCCCCCCAGGAACTTGGCCTGTATTTCAATGCATGTCCAATATTATCTGCAAACCCTGAAATTCTGGCGGGACCTTACTGAGGGGACATTTTAAGCACTTTACAAAGGATCAAACTTAGAAAACCACTTAAAGTGAGATTGGGTCCAGCAGTGTCCTTGGAAGGAACACATACTACCACGAATCTGCCAAGGAATAACTGAAGCCTAATCCAGAGTAGTTGCCTGAAGCCATCACTTGCATTGAAATCACTTCTACCTGGGTCACAATGCACGTACATACATGCATCATGATAACCTGACGTACACTGGCTATATTCAAGGAACATTGAACATTCCTCCTCAGACAATTGACTACAGTTGTCCTAGGGAATAGCTACATGGAGAAAAACCCAAAATTGCTGCTTTCCAGGATGCATTTCTGACTGGGATAATTAGGATGAAAGCATCCAACTGACACTGATCCTGGATTACTTTAAACCACACATGCGCCCCCACACATAAAAACACCCACAGAATGGCTGTGATCCATGAATATGAACTATTTTGGAGTAAGTGAATTTCTGGGCTTTCATCTAAGAAGAACACCTTTCACCAGAACTCATACTTACGAATACCTGGAAACACTGGTGAACGAGGTGAATGTCTTCAAACCTTCACTGCTCGTGGTTTAATGGACCTGCAGACCAGAGAAGAATTTATGTCAGATCAACAGGTGCCTGTGCTGTGCCTCCATGTAAACTTTTCCTCCCTTGCCAATCCACTAGAACCACACCCTGAGATCACGTGGGCAGGAACAGAAGCAGAAACCAAGGCTGCCTGTACACCACAGCGAAATATAGGCGGCCTGTTCTGCTTGGTGAGTTTACAAGCAGAAACCAAGGCTGCCTTTACACCAGAGCGACTTGCAGGCAGCCTGTTCTGCTTGGTGAGTTGCCTGCCCCAGTGACACAGACACCTATGGCAGGTTTCAGAAACACCATAACCTATGGAAGAAGCATAAAACTCTCAGGCAAGACCTTCAAATCTGCACAGGTTCTCTGAGGCACATCACAGTACACCTTTCATTCATGGAAACGAAGACATAAAGTCAGAGCCACACCAGGGTGCTCCTCAAGTGACTTCGGGAAGGAACCTAATTTCTACCCAACAGTGATGGCAAACTGAACAACAAATATCCCACACACCCTCACACACACGAAAATAGTGATATACTAACAGTTATCTTGTGTGTGCATTTCTTACATGCTATGGAGTTAATTACAGCTTTGAGCAAGACCAGAAGTCATGGAACATCACACAGCCTTCTTCATTCCATGTGTTTCCCCAGAGGAAATGAAAGATTTTGATTAAAGGAGACTTTTGCATGGCTACGCAGCGGAAACAGTCAAAGAGTGTGAAATAGTTGCGAGTTTGAGAATTTATGACAAGGAGCAAAGAAATTAATACATGAAGATACTACAGGTATTAAACAGACACAAGGACAGACACACATACACAAAGATAAACAGAGAGGTCGACACACAGACACAAACACACACACGCACACACACACACACATACACACACACATACACACACAAACATACACCCAGGAGCGCAGCCTGTATTCAAGGCATGTCGAATGTTATCTGCAACGGCTGAAATCCTTTTGTTATCCTACTGAGTGGACACTTTCAGCACTTGAGAAAGGATCAAACTTAGAAAAACACGTGAAGTGACATGGGTTCCACCAATGTCCTTGAAGGAAGACATACTACCACCATTATGCCAAGGAACGAGTAAGACTAATCCAGAGTCAGTGCCTGAAGCCATCACTTGAGTTGAAGTCAATTCTAGCAAAGTAACGATGCATGTACATACATGCATCGCGATAGCCTGACTACACTGGCCATATTCAAGGAACAGTGAATCTTTCCTCCTCAGACAATTGATTACAGTTGATCTAGGGAATAACAACGCAGAGAAAAACTCAAAATTACTGTCTTCCAAGTAGCATTTCTGAGTGGCATTATGAGGATCTGATCATCTAATGGATACTGATCCAGGAAATATTTTTAACCACACATGCGCCCCTACACATAAACACACCCACAGAGTGCCTGTGATCCATGAATATTAACGATTTTGGAATAAGTGAATTACTTACTCCAAAAGTAAAAGACTTCTCATCTAAGAAAAGTACCTTTTAGCAGAACGCATTCTTAGGAATACCTACAAACACTGGGGATGAGGTGAATTTCTTGAAACCTTCAATGCCCGTGGTTTAATGGACCCTGCAGACCAGAGAAGAAATTATGTTAGATCAACAAGTGCCTGTGCTGGGCCTCCATGTAACCTTTTCCTCCCTTGACAGTCCACTAGAACCACACCCTGAGATCACGTGGTCAGGATTAGCAGCAGAAACCAAGGCTTCCTGGGAGCACAATGACATCCAGGCGGCCTATTATGCTTGGTGAGTTCCTGCGAAACGACGCAGAGGACTATGGACACTAAAAGCTGTGTGGCACAGTCGCTTATGGTAGCTGTGAAGAATGGAACAACTCGAATCTGATATGCTCAGGTCACCCATGTGCTCCTGCCATGCGTGCCCCGTATACCTAGGACCCAAGTAAAAGAGAAGGCTTCCACACAACACAGTGGCTCCTACCTCCAGCTTCTCATGCTTGGCTGGCTGCGCTACCATAGCAACAGGCCATGCAGGAGCTGCCTCAGGATTCTTTATGTTCCAGGGGCTGGGATCCCACTGTGACTTCACAACCAAGTATGTCCTGATTGGTCAGACCACGTAAGCACTGCCTCTAAGGCCCCTCTCCCTGCAGTCTCCAGCCACTTGTGTGGCAGTTTCCTGGCAAGAACTGATCTGGGGATTGCTTTTCTCCTCCATGTTCTCTCCACAGATCATTGAATGTTCAACTGGCATGACATTTCTGTCATGTTCCAAACTACTCCCAATCTGGACCCCACACTTTGGAGGACAGGAAGGATTTCACCTGGTGAGTACAAAAATACCTCAAGCCCCTTGAAGGTAAAGCAGACCAGAAAACTCCCTGAACCTTGCATCAGGCAACTTCCTTCAAAGAACTACATCTCCCATCATCTCGGAGGGGATTCCCTCATGTGGACCAAAAAAGTCACACAGTGAGGACCAGGGACTCTTATCCAGCTTTTTGTGTTCCTATCTTGAACAAAACATGCAAACACACACACTGGCTGCCAAGAGCCTCAAGGTGACCACATGAATTCATTGCCTCTCGACACAGAAATTACTTCACTTTGATCTGAGAAATACATAGGCACCACACGCTATTGTCTAGGAATGCTTAGGTTTCTCTAGTCAGTGAAAGTTTTACCAAGTCTCGGGACAATGGCACGTTTCAGAAAGACCATAACCTATGGAATAAGCATGAAACTCTCAGGGAAGACCTTCAAATCTGCAAAGGTTCTCTGAGGGACATCACAGTACACCTTTCATTCATGGAACCGAAGACATAAAGTCAGAGCCACACAATGCTGCTTCTCAAGTGACTTCGGGAAGGAACCTAATTCCTACAAATCAGTGATGGCAGCCCGAACAACAGATATTCCACACACTCACACACACAAAATTAGTGATGTACTCAAAATTATCTTGTATGTGAATTTCGTACATTCTATGGAGTGATTTACATCCGTTAGCATGACCAGAAGTCATGGAACATCACACAGCCTTCTACATTCCATCTGTTTCCACAGTTTAAAAGATAGATTTTGATTCAAGGAGACTTCCGCATGCCTAAGCAGTGGATACATTCAACGAGGGTGAAATAGTTGCTAGTATAAGAATTTATGAGAAACTGCAAGGAAATTAATACATGAAGACACTGCAAATATTAAACACAGACACAAAAACAAACATACACAAAAAGAAAGACAGACAGACAGGTAGACACACACACACAACTCACACACACACCCCCAGGAACTTGGCCTGTATTTCAACGCATGTCCAATATTATCTGCAAACCCTGAAATTCTGGCGGGACCTTACTGAGGGGACATTTTAAGCACTTTACAAAGGATCAAACTTAGAAAACCACTTAAAGTGAGATTGGGTCCAGCAGTGTCCTTGGAAGGAACACATACTACCACGATTCTGCCAAGGAATAACTGAAGCCTAATCCAGAGTAGTTGCCTGAAGCCATCACTTGCATTGAAATCACTTCTACCTGGGTCACAATGCACGTACATACATGCATCATGATAACCTGACGTACACTGGCAATATTCAAGGAACGTTGAATCATTCCTCCTCAGACAATTGACTACAGTTGTCCTACGGAATAGCTACATGGAGAAAAACCCAAAATTGCTGCTTTCCAGGATGCATTTCTGACTGGGATAATTAGGATGAAAGCATCCAACTGACACTGATCCTGGATTACTTTAAACCACACATGCGCCACCACACATAAAAACACCCACAGAATGGCTGTGATCCATGAATATGAACTATTTTGGAGTAAGTGAATTTCTGGGCTTTCATCTAAGAAGAACACCTTTCACCAGAACTCATACTTACGAATACCTGGAAACATTGGTGAACGAGGTGAATGTCTTCAAACCTTCACTGCTCGTGGTTTAATGGACCTGCAGACCAGAGAAGAATTTATGTCAGATCAACAGGTGTCTGTGCTGTGCCTCCATGTAAACTTTTCCTCCCTTGCCAATCCACTAGAACCACACCCTGAGATCACGTGGGCAGGAACAGAAGCAGAAACCAAGGCTGCCTGTACACCACAGCGAAATATAGGCGGCCTGTTCTGCTTGGTGAGTTTACAAGCAGAAACCAAGGCTGCCTTTACACCAGAGCGACTTGCAGGCAGCCTGTTCTGCTTGGTGAGTTGCCTGCCCCAGTGACACAGACACCTCTGGCAGGTTTCAGAAACACCATAACCTATGGAAGAAGCATAAAACTCTCAGGCAAGACCTTCAAATCTGCAGAGGTTCTCTGAGGCACATCACAGTACACCTTTCATTCATGGAAACGAAGACATAAAGTCAGAGCCACACCAGGGTGCTCCTCAAGTGACTTCGGGAAGGAACCTAATTTCTACCCAACAGTGATGGCAAACTGAACAACAAATATCCCACACACCCTCACACACACGAAAATAGTGATATACTAACAGTTATCTTGTGTGTGCATTTCTTACATGCTATGGAGTTAATTACAGCTTTGAGCAAGACCAGAAGTCATGGAACATCACACAGCCTTCTTCATTCCATGTGTTTCCCCAGAGGAAATGAAAGATTTTGATTAAAGGAGACTTTTGCATGGCTACGCAGCGGAAACAGTCAAAGAGTGTGAAATAGTTGCGAGTTTGAGAATTTATGACAAGGAGCAAAGAAATTAATACATGAAGATACTACAGGTATTAAACAGACACAAGGACAGACACACATACACAAAGATAAACAGAGAGGTCGACACACAGACACAAACACACACACGCACACACACACACACATACACACACACATACACACACAAACATACACCCAGGAGCGCAGCCTGTATTCAAGGCATGTCGAATGTTATCTGCAACGGCTGAAATCCTTTCGTTATCCTACTGAGTGGACACTTTCAGCACTTGAGAAAGGATCAAACTTAGAAAAACACGTGAAGTGACATGGGTTCCACCAATGTCCTTGAAGGAAGACATACTACCACCATTATGCCAAGGAACGAGTAAGACTAATCCAGAGTCAGTGCCTGAAGCCATCACTTGAGTTGAAGTCAATTCTAGCAAAGTAACGATGCATGTACATACATGCATCGCGATAGCCTGACTACACTGGCCATATTCAAGGAACAGTGAATCTTTCCTCCTCAGACAATTGATTACAGTTGATCTAGGGAATAACAACGCAGAGAAAAACTCAAAATTACTGTCTTCCAAGTAGCATTCCTGAGTGGCATTATGAGGATCTGATCATCTAATGGATACTGATCCAGGAAATATTTTTAACCACACATGCGCCCCTACACATAAACACACCCACAGAGTGCCTGTGATCCATGAATATTAACGATTTTGGAGTAAGTGAATTACTTACTCCAAAAGTAAATGACTTCTCATCTAAGAAAAGTACCTTTTAGCAGAACCCATTCTTAGGAATACCTACAAACACTGGGGATGAGGTGAATTTCTTGAAACCTTCAATGCCCGTGGTTTAATGGACCCTGCAGACCAGAGAAGAAATTATGTTAGATCAACAAGTGCCTGTGCTGGGCCTCCATGTAACCTTTTCCTCCCTTGACAGTCCACTAGAACCACACCCTGAGATCACGTGGTCAGGATTAGCAGCAGAAACCAAGGCTTCCTGGGAGCACAATGACATCCAGGCGGCCTATTATGCTTGGTGAGTTCCTGCGAAACGACGCAGAGGACTATGGACACTAAAAGCTGTGTGGCACAGTCGCTTATGGTAGCTGTGAAGAATGGAACAACTCGAATCTGATATGCTCAGGTCAACCATGTGCTCCTGCCATGCGTGCCCCGTATACCTAGGACCCAAGTAAAAGAGAAGGCTTCCACACAACACAGTGGCTCCTACCTCCAGCTTCTCATGCTTGGCTGGCTGCGCTACCATAGCAACAGGCCATGCAGGAGCTGCCTCAGGATTCTTTATGTTCCAGGGGCTGGGATCCCACTGTGACTTCACAACCAAGTATGTCCTGATTGGTCAGACCACGTAAGCACTGCCTCTAAGGCCCCTCTCCCTGCAGTCTCCAGCCACTTGTGTGGCAGTTTCCTGGCAAGAACTGATCTGGGGATTGCTTTTCTCCTCCATGTTCTCTCCACAGATCATTGAATGTTCAACTGGCATGACATTTCTGTCATGTTCCAAACTACTCCCAATCTGGACCCCACACTTTGGAGGACAGGAAGGATTTCACCTGGTGAGTACAAAAATACCTCAAGCCCCTTGAAGGTAAAGCAGACCAGAAAACTCCCTGAACCTTGCATCAGGCAACTTCCTTCAAAGAACTACATCTCCCATCATCTCGGAGGGGATTCCCTCATGTGGACCAAAAAAGTCACACAGTGAGGACCAGGGACTCTTATCCAGCTTTTTGTGTTCCTATCTTGAACAAAACATGCAAACACACACACTGGCTGCCAAGAGCCTCAAGGTGACCACATGAATTCATTGCCTCTCGACACAGAAATTACTTCACTTTGATCTGAGAAATACATAGGCACCACACGCTATTGTCTAGGAATGCTTAGGTTTCTCTAGTCAGTGAAAGTTTTACCAAGTCTCGGGACAATGGCACGTTTCAGAAAGACCATAAGCTATGGAATAAGCATGAAACTCTCAGGGAAGACCTTCAAATCTGCAAAGGTTCTCTGAGGGACATCACAGTACACCTTTCATTCATGGAACCGAAGACATAAAGTCAGAGCCACACAATGCTGCTCCTCAAGTGACTTCGGGAAGGAACCTAATTCCTACAAATCAGTGATGGCAGCCCGAACAACAGATATTCCACACACACTCACACACACAAAATTAGTGGTGTACTCAAAATTATCTTGTATGTGAATTTCGTACATTCTATGGAGTGATTTACATCCGTTAGCATGACCAGAAGTCATGGAACATCACACAGCCTTCTACATTCCATCTGTTTCCACAGTTTTAAAGATAGATTTTGATTCAAGGAGACTTCCGCATGCCTAAGCAGTGGATACATTCAACGAGGGTGAAATAGTTGCTAGTATAAGAATTTATGAGAAACTGCAAGGAAATTAATACATGAAGACACTGCAAATATTAAACACAGACACAAAAACAAACATACACAAAAAGAAAGACAGACAGACAGGTAGACACACACACACAACTCACACACACACCCCCAGGAACTTGGCCTGTATTTCAACGCATGTCCAATATTATCTGCAAACCCTGAAATTCTGGCGGGACCTTACTGAGGGGACATTTTAAGCACTTTACAAAGGATCAAACTTAGAAAACCACTTAAAGTGAGATTGGGTCCAGCAGTGTCCTTGGAAGGAACACATACTACCACGATTCTGCCAAGGAATAACTGAAGCCTAATCCAGAGTAGTTGCCTGAAGCCATCACTTGCATTGAAATCACTTCTACCTGGGTCACAATGCACGTACATACATGCATCATGATAACCTGACGTACACTGGCTATATTCAAGGAACATTGAAACATTCCTCCTCAGACAATTGACTACAGTTGTCCTAGGGAATAGCTACATGGAGAAAAACCCAAAATTGCTGCTTTCCAGGATGCATTTCTGACTGGGATAATTAGGATGAAAGCATCCAACTGACACAGATCCTGGATTACTTTAAACCACACATGCGCCCCCACACATAAAAACACCCACAGAATGGCTGTGATCCATGAATATGAACTATTTTGGAGTAAGTGAATTTCTGGGCTTTCATCTAAGAAGAACACCTTTCACCAGAACTCATACTTACGAATACCTGGAAACACTGGTGAACGAGGTGAATGTCTTCAAACCTTCACTGCTCGTGGTTTAATGGACCTGCAGACCAGAGAAGAATTTATGTCAGATCAACAGGTGCCTGTGCTGTGCCTCCATGTAAACTTTTCCTCCCTTGCCAATCCACTAGAACCACACCCTGAGATCACGTGGGCAGGAACAGAAGCAGAAACCAAGGCTGCCTGTACACCACAGCGAAATATAGGCGGCCTGTTCTGCTTGGTGAGTTTACAAGCAGAAACCAAGGCTGCCTTTACACCAGAGCGACTTGCAGGAAGCCTGTTCTGCTTGGTGAGTTGCCTGCCCCAGTGACACAGACACCTATGGCAGGTTTCAGAAACACCATAACCTATGGAAGAAGCATAAAACTCTCAGGCAAGACCTTCAAATCTGCAGAGGTTCTCTGAGGCACATCACAGTACACCTTTCATTCATGGAAACGAAGACATAAAGTCAGAGCCACACCAGGGTGCTCCTCAAGTGACTTCGGGAAGGAACCTAATTTCTACCCAACAGTGATGGCAAACTGAACAACAAATATCCCACACACCCTCACACACACGAAAATAGTGATATACTAACAGTTATCTTGTGTGTGCATTTCTTACATGCTATGGAGTTAATTACAGCTTTGAGCAAGACCAGAAGTCATGGAACATCACACAGCCTTCTTCATTCCATGTGTTTCCCCAGAGGAAATGAAAGATTTTGATTAAAGGAGACTTTTGCATGGCTACGCAGCGGAAACAGTCAAAGAGTGTGAAATAGTTGCGAGTTTGAGAATTTATGACAAGGAGCAAAGAAATTAATACATGAAGATACTACAGGTATTAAACAGACACAAGGACAGACACACATACACAAAGATAAACAGAGAGGTCGACACACAGACACAAACACACACACGCACACACACACACACATACACACACACATACACACACAAACATACACCCAGGAGCGCAGCCTGTATTCAAGGCAAGTCGAATGTTATCTGCAACGGCTGACATCCTTTTGTTATCCTACTGAGTGGACACTTTCAGCACTTGAGAAAGGATCAAACTTAGAAAAACACGTGAAGTGACATGGGTTCCACCAATGTCCTTGAAGGAAGACATACTACCACCATTATGCCAAGGAACGAGTAAGACTAATCCAGAGTCAGTGCCTGAAGCCATCACTTGAGTTGAAGTCAATTCTAGCAAAGTAACGATGCATGTACATACATGCATCGCGATAGCCTGACTACACTGGCCATATTCAAGGAACAGTGAATCTTTCCTCCTCAGACAATTGATTACAGTTGATCTAGGGAATAACAACGCAGAGAAAAACTCAAAATTACTGTCTTCCAAGTAGCATTCCTGAGTGGCATTATGAGGATCTGTTCATCTAATGGATACTGATCCAGGAAATATTTTTAACCACACATGCGCCCCTACACATAAACACACCCACAGAGTGCCTGTGATCCATGAATATTAACGATTTTGGAGTAAGTGAATTACTTACTCCAAAAGTAAAAGACTTCTCATCTAAGAAAAGTACCTTTTAGCAGAACGCATTCTTAGGAATACCTACAAACACTGGGGATGAGGTGAATTTCTTGAAACCTTCAATGCCCGTGGTTTAATGGACCCTGCAGACCAGAGAAGAAATTATGTTAGATCAACAAGTGCCTGTGCTGGGCCTCCATGTAACCTTTTCCTCCCTTGACAGTCCACTAGAACCACACCCTGAGATCACGTGGTCAGGATTAGCAGCAGAAACCAAGGCTTCCTGGGAGCACAATGACATCCAGGCGGCCTATTATGCTTGGTGAGTTCCTGCGAAACGACGCAGAGGACTATGGACACTAAAAGCTGTGTGGCACAGTCGCTTATGGTAGCTGTGAAGAATGGAACAACTCGAATCTGATATGCTCAGGTCACCCATGTGCTCCTGCCATGCGTGCCCCGTATACCTAGGACCCAAGTAAAAGAGAAGGCTTCCACACAACACAGTGGCTCCTACCTCCAGCTTCTCATGCTTGGCTGGCTGCGCTACCATAGCAACAGGCCATGCAGGAGCTGCCTCAGGATTCTTTATGTTCCAGGGGCTGGGATCCCACTGTGACTTCACAACCAAGTATGTCCTGATTGGTCAGACCACGTAAGCACTGCCTCTAAGGCCCCTCTCCCTGCAGTCTCCAGCCACTTGTGTGGCAGTTTCCTGGCAAGAACTGATCTGGGGATTGCTTTTCTCCTCCATGTTCTCTCCACAGATCATTGAATGTTCAACTGGCATGACATTTCTGTCATGTTCCAAACTACTCCCAATCTGGACCCCACACTTTGGAGGACAGGAAGGATTTCACCTGGTGAGTACAAAAATACCTCAAGCCCCTTGAAGGTAAAGCAGACCAGAAAACTCCCTGAACCTTGCATCAGGCAACTTCCTTCAAAGAACTACATCTCCCATCATCTCGGAGGGGATTCCCTCATGTGGACCAAAAAAGTCACACAGTGAGGACCAGGGACTCTTATCCAGCTTTTTGTGTTCCTATCTTGAACAAAACATGCAAACACACACACTGGCTGCCAAGAGCCTCAAGGTGACCACATGAATTCATTGCCTCTCGACACAGAAATTACTTCACTTTGATCTGAGAAATACATAGGCACCACACGCTATTGTCTAGGAATGCTTAGGTTTCTCTAGTCAGTGAAAGTTTTACCAAGTCTCGGGACAATGGCACGTTTCAGAAAGACCATAACCTATGGAATAAGCATGAAACTCTCAGGGAAGACCTTCAAATCTGCAAAGGTTCTCTGAGGGACATCACAGTACACCTTTCATTCATGGAACCGAAGACATAAAGTCAGAGCCACACAATGCTGCTTCTCAAGTGACTTCGGGAAGGAACCTAATTCCTACAAATCAGTGATGGCAGCCCGAACAACAGATATTCCACACACTCACACACACAAAATTAGTGATGTACTCAAAATTATCTTGTATGTGAATTTCGTACATTCTATGGAGTGATTTACATCCGTTAGCATGACCAGAAGTCATGGAACATCACACAGCCTTCTACATTCCATCTGTTTCCACAGTTTAAAAGATAGATTTTGATTCAAGGAGACTTCCGCATGCCTAAGCAGTGGATACATTCAACGAGGGTGAAATAGTTGCTAGTATAAGAATTTATGAGAAACTGCAAGGAAATTAATACATGAAGACACTGCAAATATTAAACACAGACACAAAAACAAACATACACAAAAAGAAAGACAGACAGACAGGTAGACACACACACACAACTCACACACACACCCCCAGGAACTTGGCCTGTATTTCAACGCATGTCCAATATTATCTGCAAACCCTGAAATTCTGGCGGGACCTTACTGAGGGGACATTTTAAGCACTTTACAAAGGATCAAACTTAGAAAACCACTTAAAGTGAGATTGGGTCCAGCAGTGTCCTTGGAAGGAACACATACTACCACGATTCTGCCAAGGAATAACTGAAGCCTAATCCAGAGTAGTTGCCTGAAGCCATCACTTGCATTGAAATCACTTCTACCTGGGTCACAATGCACGTACATACATGCATCATGATAACCTGACGTACACTGGCAATATTCAAGGAACGTTGAATCATTCCTCCTCAGACAATTGACTACAGTTGTCCTACGGAATAGCTACATGGAGAAAAACCCAAAATTGCTGCTTTCCAGGATGCATTTCTGACTGGGATAATTAGGATGAAAGCATCCAACTGACACTGATCCTGGATTACTTTAAACCACACATGCGCCACCACACATAAAAACACCCACAGAATGGCTGTGATCCATGAATATGAACTATTTTGGAGTAAGTGAATTTCTGGGCTTTCATCTAAGAAGAACACCTTTCACCAGAACTCATACTTACGAATACCTGGAAACATTGGTGAACGAGGTGAATGTCTTCAAACCTTCACTGCTCGTGGTTTAATGGACCTGCAGACCAGAGAAGAATTTATGTCAGATCAACAGGTGTCTGTGCTGTGCCTCCATGTAAACTTTTCCTCCCTTGCCAATCCACTAGAACCACACCCTGAGATCACGTGGGCAGGAACAGAAGCAGAAACCAAGGCTGCCTGTACACCACAGCGAAATATAGGCGGCCTGTTCTGCTTGGTGAGTTTACAAGCAGAAACCAAGGCTGCCTTTACACCAGAGCGACTTGCAGGCAGCCTGTTCTGCTTGGTGAGTTGCCTGCCCCAGTGACACAGACACCTCTGGCAGGTTTCAGAAACACCATAACCTATGGAAGAAGCATAAAACTCTCAGGCAAGACCTTCAAATCTGCAGAGGTTCTCTGAGGCACATCACAGTACACCTTTCATTCATGGAAACGAAGACATAAAGTCAGAGCCACACCAGGGTGCTCCTCAAGTGACTTCGGGAAGGAACCTAATTTCTACCCAACAGTGATGGCAAACTGAACAACAAATATCCCACACACCCTCACACACACGAAAATAGTGATATACTAACAGTTATCTTGTGTGTGCATTTCTTACATGCTATGGAGTTAATTACAGCTTTGAGCAAGACCAGAAGTCATGGAACATCACACAGCCTTCTTCATTCCATGTGTTTCCCCAGAGGAAATGAAAGATTTTGATTAAAGGAGACTTTTGCATGGCTACGCAGCGGAAACAGTCAAAGAGTGTGAAATAGTTGCGAGTTTGAGAATTTATGACAAGGAGCAAAGAAATTAATACATGAAGATACTACAGGTATTAAACAGACACAAGGACAGACACACATACACAAAGATAAACAGAGAGGTCGACACACAGACACAAACACACACACGCACACACACACACACATACACACACACATACACACACAAACATACACCCAGGAGCGCAGCCTGTATTCAAGGCATGTCGAATGTTATCTGCAACGGCTGAAATCCTTTCGTTATCCTACTGAGTGGACACTTTCAGCACTTGAGAAAGGATCAAACTTAGAAAAACACGTGAAGTGACATGGGTTCCACCAATGTCCTTGAAGGAAGACATACTACCACCATTATGCCAAGGAACGAGTAAGACTAATCCAGAGTCAGTGCCTGAAGCCATCACTTGAGTTGAAGTCAATTCTAGCAAAGTAACGATGCATGTACATACATGCATCGCGATAGCCTGACTACACTGGCCATATTCAAGGAACAGTGAATCTTTCCTCCTCAGACAATTGATTACAGTTGATCTAGGGAATAACAACGCAGAGAAAAACTCAAAATTACTGTCTTCCAAGTAGCATTCCTGAGTGGCATTATGAGGATCTGATCATCTAATGGATACTGATCCAGGAAATATTTTTAACCACACATGCGCCCCTACACATAAACACACCCACAGAGTGCCTGTGATCCATGAATATTAACGATTTTGGAGTAAGTGAATTACTTACTCCAAAAGTAAAAGACTTCTCATCTAAGAAAAGTACCTTTTAGCAGAACCCATTCTTAGGAATACCTACAAACACTGGGGATGAGGTGAATTTCTTGAAACCTTCAATGCCCGTGGTTTAATGGACCCTGCAGACCAGAGAAGAAATTATGTTAGATCAACAAGTGCCTGTGCTGGGCCTCCATGTAACCTTTTCCTCCCTTGACAGTCCACTAGAACCACACCCTGAGATCACGTGGTCAGGATTAGCAGCAGAAACCAAGGCTTCCTGGGAGCACAATGACATCCAGGCGGCCTATTATGCTTGGTGAGTTCCTGCGAAACGACGCAGAGGACTATGGACACTAAAAGCTGTGTGGCACAGTCGCTTATGGTAGCTGTGAAGAATGGAACAACTCGAATCTGATATGCTCAGGTCACCCATGTGCTCCTGCCATGCGTGCCCCGTATACCTAGGACCCAAGTAAAAGAGAAGGCTTCCACACAACACAGTGGCTCCTACCTCCAGCTTCTCATGCTTGGCTGGCTGCGCTACCATAGCAACAGGCCATGCAGGAGCTGCCTCAGGATTCTTTATGTTCCAGGGGCTGGGATCCCACTGTGACTTCACAACCAAGTATGTCCTGATTGGTCAGACCACGTAAGCACTGCCTCTAAGGCCCCTCTCCCTGCAGTCTCCAGCCACTTGTGTGGCAGTTTCCTGGCAAGAACTGATCTGGGGATTGCTTTTCTCCTCCATGTTCTCTCCACAGATCATTGAATGTTCAACTGGCATGACATTTCTGTCATGTTCCAAACTACTCCCAATCTGGACCCCACACTTTGGAGGACAGGAAGGATTTCACCTGGTGAGTACAAAAATACCTCAAGCCCCTTGAAGGTAAAGCAGACCAGAAAACTCCCTGAACCTTGCATCAGGCAACTTCCTTCAAAGAACTACATCTCCCATCATCTCGGAGGGGATTCCCTCATGTGGACCAAAAAAGTCACACAGTGAGGACCAGGGACTCTTATCCAGCTTTTTGTGTTCCTATCTTGAACAAAACATGCAAACACACACACTGGCTGCCAAGAGCCTCAAGGTGACCACATGAATTCATTGCCTCTCGACACAGAAATTACTTCACTTTGATCTGAGAAATACATAGGCACCACACGCTATTGTCTAGGAATGCTTAGGTTTCTCTAGTCAGTGAAAGTTTTACCAAGTCTCGGGACAATGGCACGTTTCAGAAAGACCATAAGCTATGGAATAAGCATGAAACTCTCAGGGAAGACCTTCAAATCTGCAAAGGTTCTCTGAGGGACATCACAGTACACCTTTCATTCATGGAACCGAAGACATAAAGTCAGAGCCACACAATGCTGCTCCTCAAGTGACTTCGGGAAGGAACCTAATTCCTACAAATCAGTGATGGCAGCCCGAACAACAGATATTCCACACACACTCACACACACAAAATTAGTGGTGTACTCAAAATTATCTTGTATGTGAATTTCGTACATTCTATGGAGTGATTTACATCCGTTAGCATGACCAGAAGTCATGGAACATCACACAGCCTTCTACATTCCATCTGTTTCCACAGTTTTAAAGATAGATTTTGATTCAAGGAGACTTCCGCATGCCTAAGCAGTGGATACATTCAACGAGGGTGAAATAGTTGCTAGTATAAGAATTTATGAGAAACTGCAAGGAAATTAATACATGAAGACACTGCAAATATTAAACACAGACACAAAAACAAACATACACAAAAAGAAAGACAGACAGACAGGTAGACACACACACACAACTCACACACACACCCCCAGGAACTTGGCCTGTATTTCAACGCATGTCCAATATTATCTGCAAACCCTGAAATTCTGGCGGGACCTTACTGAGGGGACATTTTAAGCACTTTACAAAGGATCAAACTTAGAAAACCACTTAAAGTGAGATTGGGTCCAGCAGTGTCCTTGGAAGGAACACATACTACCACGATTCTGCCAAGGAATAACTGAAGCCTAATCCAGAGTAGTTGCCTGAAGCCATCACTTGCATTGAAATCACTTCTACCTGGGTCACAATGCACGTACATACATGCATCATGATAACCTGACGTACACTGGCTATATTCAAGGAACATTGAAACATTCCTCCTCAGACAATTGACTACAGTTGTCCTAGGGAATAGCTACATGGAGAAAAACCCAAAATTGCTGCTTTCCAGGATGCATTTCTGACTGGGATAATTAGGATGAAAGCATCCAACTGACACAGATCCTGGATTACTTTAAACCACACATGCGCCCCCACACATAAAAACACCCACAGAATGGCTGTGATCCATGAATATGAACTATTTTGGAGTAAGTGAATTTCTGGGCTTTCATCTAAGAAGAACACCTTTCACCAGAACTCATACTTACGAATACCTGGAAACACTGGTGAACGAGGTGAATGTCTTCAAACCTTCACTGCTCGTGGTTTAATGGACCTGCAGACCAGAGAAGAATTTATGTCAGATCAACAGGTGCCTGTGCTGTGCCTCCATGTAAACTTTTCCTCCCTTGCCAATCCACTAGAACCACACCCTGAGATCACGTGGGCAGGAACAGAAGCAGAAACCAAGGCTGCCTGTACACCACAGCGAAATATAGGCGGCCTGTTCTGCTTGGTGAGTTTACAAGCAGAAACCAAGGCTGCCTTTACACCAGAGCGACTTGCAGGAAGCCTGTTCTGCTTGGTGAGTTGCCTGCCCCAGTGACACAGACACCTATGGCAGGTTTCAGAAACACCATAACCTATGGAAGAAGCATAAAACTCTCAGGCAAGACCTTCAAATCTGCAGAGGTTCTCTGAGGCACATCACAGTACACCTTTCATTCATGGAAACGAAGACATAAAGTCAGAGCCACACCAGGGTGCTCCTCAAGTGACTTCGGGAAGGAACCTAATTTCTACCCAACAGTGATGGCAAACTGAACAACAAATATCCCACACACCCTCACACACACGAAAATAGTGATATACTAACAGTTATCTTGTGTGTGCATTTCTTACATGCTATGGAGTTAATTACAGCTTTGAGCAAGACCAGAAGTCATGGAACATCACACAGCCTTCTTCATTCCATGTGTTTCCCCAGAGGAAATGAAAGATTTTGATTAAAGGAGACTTTTGCATGGCTACGCAGCGGAAACAGTCAAAGAGTGTGAAATAGTTGCGAGTTTGAGAATTTATGACAAGGAGCAAAGAAATTAATACATGAAGATACTACAGGTATTAAACAGACACAAGGACAGACACACATACACAAAGATAAACAGAGAGGTCGACACACAGACACAAACACACACACGCACACACACACACACATACACACACACATACACACACAAACATACACCCAGGAGCGCAGCCTGTATTCAAGGCAAGTCGAATGTTATCTGCAACGGCTGACATCCTTTTGTTATCCTACTGAGTGGACACTTTCAGCACTTGAGAAAGGATCAAACTTAGAAAAACACGTGAAGTGACATGGGTTCCACCAATGTCCTTGAAGGAAGACATACTACCACCATTATGCCAAGGAACGAGTAAGACTAATCCAGAGTCAGTGCCTGAAGCCATCACTTGAGTTGAAGTCAATTCTAGCAAAGTAACGATGCATGTACATACATGCATCGCGATAGCCTGACTACACTGGCCATATTCAAGGAACAGTGAATCTTTCCTCCTCAGACAATTGATTACAGTTGATCTAGGGAATAACAACGCAGAGAAAAACTCAAAATTACTGTCTTCCAAGTAGCATTCCTGAGTGGCATTATGAGGATCTGTTCATCTAATGGATACTGATCCAGGAAATATTTTTAACCACACATGCGCCCCTACACATAAACACACCCACAGAGTGCCTGTGATCCATGAATATTAACGATTTTGGAGTAAGTGAATTACTTACTCCAAAAGTAAAAGACTTCTCATCTAAGAAAAGTACCTTTTAGCAGAACGCATTCTTAGGAATACCTACAAACACTGGGGATGAGGTGAATTTCTTGAAACCTTCAATGCCCGTGGTTTAATGGACCCTGCAGACCAGAGAAGAAATTATGTTAGATCAACAAGTGCCTGTGCTGGGCCTCCATGTAACCTTTTCCTCCCTTGACAGTCCACTAGAACCACACCCTGAGATCACGTGGTCAGGATTAGCAGCAGAAACCAAGGCTTCCTGGGAGCACAATGACATCCAGGCGGCCTATTATGCTTGGTGAGTTCCTGCGAAACGACGCAGAGGACTATGGACACTAAAAGCTGTGTGGCACAGTCGCTTATGGTAGCTGTGAAGAATGGAACAACTCGAATCTGATATGCTCAGGTCACCCATGTGCTCCTGCCATGCGTGCCCCGTATACCTAGGACCCAAGTAAAAGAGAAGGCTTCCACACAACACAGTGGCTCCTACCTCCAGCTTCTCATGCTTGGCTGGCTGCGCTACCATAGCAACAGGCCATGCAGGAGCTGCCTCAGGATTCTTTATGTTCCAGGGGCTGGGATCCCACTGTGACTTCACAACCAAGTATGTCCTGATTGGTCAGACCACGTAAGCACTGCCTCTAAGGCCCCTCTCCCTGCAGTCTCCAGCCACTTGTGTGGCAGTTTCCTGGCAAGAACTGATCTGGGGATTGCTTTTCTCCTCCATGTTCTCTCCACAGATCATTGAATGTTCAACTGGCATGACATTTCTGTCATGTTCCAAACTACTCCCAATCTGGACCCCACACTTTGGAGGACAGGAAGGATTTCACCTGGTGAGTACAAAAATACCTCAAGCCCCTTGAAGGTAAAGCAGACCAGAAAACTCCCTGAACCTTGCATCAGGCAACTTCCTTCAAAGAACTACATCTCCCATCATCTCGGAGGGGATTCCCTCATGTGGACCAAAAAAGTCACACAGTGAGGACCAGGGACTCTTATCCAGCTTTTTGTGTTCCTATCTTGAACAAAACATGCAAACACACACACTGGCTGCCAAGAGCCTCAAGGTGACCACATGAATTCATTGCCTCTCGACACAGAAATTACTTCACTTTGATCTGAGAAATACATAGGCACCACACGCTATTGTCTAGGAATGCTTAGGTTTCTCTAGTCAGTGAAAGTTTTACCAAGTCTCGGGACAATGGCACGTTTCAGAAAGACCATAAGCTATGGAATAAGCATGAAACTCTCAGGGAAGACCTTCAAATCTGCAAAGGTTCTCTGAGGGACATCACAGTACACCTTTCATTCATGGAACCGAAGACATAAAGTCAGAGCCACACAATGCTGCTCCTCAAGTGACTTCGGGAAGGAACCTAATTCCTACAAATCAGTGATGGCAGCCCGAACAACAGATATTCCACACACACTCACACACACAAAATTAGTGGTGTACTCAAAATTATCTTGTATGTGAATTTCGTACATTCTATGGAGTGATTTACATCCGTTAGCATGACCAGAAGTCATGGAACATCACACAGCCTTCTACATTCCATCTGTTTCCACAGTTTTAAAGATAGATTTTGATTCAAGGAGACTTCCGCATGCCTAAGCAGTGGATACATTCAACGAGGGTGAAATAGTTGCTAGTATAAGAATTTATGAGAAACTGCAAGGAAATTAATACATGAAGACACTGCAAATATTAAACACAGACACAAAAACAAACATACACAAAAAGAAAGACAGACAGACAGGTAGACACACACACACAACTCACACACACACCCCCAGGAACTTGGCCTGTATTTCAACGCATGTCCAATATTATCTGCAAACCCTGAAATTCTGGCGGGACCTTACTGAGGGGACATTTTAAGCACTTTACAAAGGATCAAACTTAGAAAACCACTTAAAGTGAGATTGGGTCCAGCAGTGTCCTTGGAAGGAACACATACTACCACGATTCTGCCAAGGAATAACTGAAGCCTAATCCAGAGTAGTTGCCTGAAGCCATCACTTGCATTGAAATCACTTCTACCTGGGTCACAATGCACGTACATACATGCATCATGATAACCTGACGTACACTGGCTATATTCAAGGAACATTGAAACATTCCTCCTCAGACAATTGACTACAGTTGTCCTAGGGAATAGCTACATGGAGAAAAACCCAAAATTGCTGCTTTCCAGGATGCATTTCTGACTGGGATAATTAGGATGAAAGCATCCAACTGACACAGATCCTGGATTACTTTAAACCACACATGCGCCCCCACACATAAAAACACCCACAGAATGGCTGTGATCCATGAATATGAACTATTTTGGAGTAAGTGAATTTCTGGGCTTTCATCTAAGAAGAACACCTTTCACCAGAACTCATACTTACGAATACCTGGAAACACTGGTGAACGAGGTGAATGTCTTCAAACCTTCACTGCTCGTGGTTTAATGGACCTGCAGACCAGAGAAGAATTTATGTCAGATCAACAGGTGCCTGTGCTGTGCCTCCATGTAAACTTTTCCTCCTTGCCAATCCACTAGAACCACACCCTGAGATCACGTGGGCAGGAACAGAAGCAGAAACCAAGGCTGCCTGTACACCACAGCGAAATATAGGCGGCCTGTTCTGCTTGGTGAGTTTACAAGCAGAAACCAAGGCTGCCTTTACACCAGAGCGACTTGCAGGAAGCCTGTTCTGCTTGGTGAGTTGCCTGCCCCAGTGACACAGACACCTATGGCAGGTTTCAGAAACACCATAACCTATGGAAGAAGCATAAAACTCTCAGGCAAGACCTTCAAATCTGCAGAGGTTCTCTGAGGCACATCACAGTACACCTTTCATTCATGGAAACGAAGACATAAAGTCAGAGCCACACCAGGGTGCTCCTCAAGTGACTTCGGGAAGGAACCTAATTTCTACCCAACAGTGATGGCAAACTGAACAACAAATATCCCACACACCCTCACACACACGAAAATAGTGATATACTAACAGTTATCTTGTGTGTGCATTTCTTACATGCTATGGAGTTAATTACAGCTTTGAGCAAGACCAGAAGTCATGGAACATCACACAGCCTTCTTCATTCCATGTGTTTCCCCAGAGGAAATGAAAGATTTTGATTAAAGGAGACTTTTGCATGGCTACGCAGCGGAAACAGTCAAAGAGTGTGAAATAGTTGCGAGTTTGAGAATTTATGACAAGGAGCAAAGAAATTAATACATGAAGATACTACAGGTATTAAACAGACACAAGGACAGACACACATACACAAAGATAAACAGAGAGGTCGACACACAGACACAAACACACACACGCACACACACACACACATACACACACACATACACACACAAACATACACCCAGGAGCGCAGCCTGTATTCAAGGCAAGTCGAATGTTATCTGCAACGGCTGACATCCTTTTGTTATCCTACTGAGTGGACACTTTCAGCACTTGAGAAAGGATCAAACTTAGAAAAACACGTGAAGTGACATGGGTTCCACCAATGTCCTTGAAGGAAGACATACTACCACCATTATGCCAAGGAACGAGTAAGACTAATCCAGAGTCAGTGCCTGAAGCCATCACTTGAGTTGAAGTCAATTCTAGCAAAGTAACGATGCATGTACATACATGCATCGCGATAGCCTGACTACACTGGCCATATTCAAGGAACAGTGAATCTTTCCTCCTCAGACAATTGATTACAGTTGATCTAGGGAATAACAACGCAGAGAAAAACTCAAAATTACTGTCTTCCAAGTAGCATTCCTGAGTGGCATTATGAGGATCTGTTCATCTAATGGATACTGATCCAGGAAATATTTTTAACCACACATGCGCCCCTACACATAAACACACCCACAGAGTGCCTGTGATCCATGAATATTAACGATTTTGGAGTAAGTGAATTACTTACTCCAAAAGTAAAAGACTTCTCATCTAAGAAAAGTACCTTTTAGCAGAACGCATTCTTAGGAATACCTACAAACACTGGGGATGAGGTGAATTTCTTGAAACCTTCAATGCCCGTGGTTTAATGGACCCTGCAGACCAGAGAAGAAATTATGTTAGATCAACAAGTGCCTGTGCTGGGCCTCCATGTAACCTTTTCCTCCCTTGACAGTCCACTAGAACCACACCCTGAGATCACGTGGTCAGGATTAGCAGCAGAAACCAAGGCTTCCTGGGAGCACAATGACATCCAGGCGGCCTATTATGCTTGGTGAGTTCCTGCGAAACGACGCAGAGGACTATGGACACTAAAAGCTGTGTGGCACAGTCGCTTATGGTAGCTGTGAAGAATGGAACAACTCGAATCTGATATGCTCAGGTCACCCATGTGCTCCTGCCATGCGTGCCCCGTATACCTAGGACCCAAGTAAAAGAGAAGGCTTCCACACAACACAGTGGCTCCTACCTCCAGCTTCTCATGCTTGGCTGGCTGCGCTACCATAGCAACAGGCCATGCAGGAGCTGCCTCAGGATTCTTTATGTTCCAGGGGCTGGGATCCCACTGTGACTTCACAACCAAGTATGTCCTGATTGGTCAGACCACGTAAGCACTGCCTCTAAGGCCCCTCTCCCTGCAGTCTCCAGCCACTTGTGTGGCAGTTTCCTGGCAAGAACTGATCTGGGGATTGCTTTTCTCCTCCATGTTCTCTCCACAGATCATTGAATGTTCAACTGGCATGACATTTCTGTCATGTTCCAAACTACTCCCAATCTGGACCCCACACTTTGGAGGACAGGAAGGATTTCACCTGGTGAGTACAAAAATACCTCAAGCCCCTTGAAGGTAAAGCAGACCAGAAAACTCCCTGAACCTTGCATCAGGCAACTTCCTTCCTTCAAAGAACTACATCTCCCATCATCTCGGAGGGGATTCCCTCATGTGGACCAAAAAAGTCACACAGTGAGGACCAGGGACTCTTATCCAGCTTTTTGTGTTCCTATCTTGAACAAAACATGCAAACACACACACTGGCTGCCAAGAGCCTCAAGGTGACCACATGAATTCATTGCCTCTCGACACAGAAATTACTTCACTTTGATCTGAGAAATACATAGGCACCACACGCTATTGTCTAGGAATGCTTAGGTTTCTCTAGTCAGTGAAAGTTTTACCAAGTCTCGGGACAATGGCACGTTTCAGAAAGACCATAACCTATGGAATAAGCATGAAACTCTCAGGGAAGACCTTCAAATCTGCAAAGGTTCTCTGAGGGACATCACAGTACACCTTTCATTCATGGAACCGAAGACATAAAGTCAGAGCCACACAATGCTGCTCCTCAAGTGACTTCGGGAAGGAACCTAATTCCTACAAATCAGTGATGGCAGCCCGAACAACAGATATTCCACACACACTCACACACACAAAATTAGTGATGTACTCAAAATTATCTTGTATGTGAATTTCGTACATTCTATGGAGTGATTTACATCCGTTAGCATGACCAGAAGTCATGGAACATCACACAGCCTTCTACATTCCATCTGTTTCCACAGTTTTAAAGATAGATTTTGATTCAAGGAGACTTCCGCATGCCTAAGCAGTGGATACATTCAACGAGGGTGAAATAGTTGCTAGTATAAGAATTTATGAGAAACTGCAAGGAAATTAATACATGAAGACACTGCAAATATTAAACACAGACACAAAAACAAACATACACAAAAAGAAAGACAGACAGACAGGTAGACACACACACACAACTCACACACACACCCCCAGGAACTTGGCCTGTATTTCAACGCATGTCCAATATTATCTGCAAACCCTGAAATTCTGGCGGGACCTTACTGAGGGGACATTTTAAGCACTTTACAAAGGATCAAACTTAGAAAACCACTTAAAGTGAGATTGGGTCCAGCAGTGTCCTTGGAAGGAACACATACTACCACGATTCTGCCAAGGAATAACTGAAGCCTAATCCAGAGTAGTTGCCTGAAGCCATCACTTGCATTGAAATCACTTCTACCTGGGTCACAATGCACGTACATACATGCATCATGATAACCTGACGTACACTGGCAATATTCAAGGAACGTTGAATCATTCCTCCTCAGACAATTGACTACAGTTGTCCTACGGAATAGCTACATGGAGAAAAACCCAAAATTGCTGCTTTCCAGGATGCATTTCTGACTGGGATAATTAGGATGAAAGCATCCAACTGACACTGATCCTGGATTACTTTAAACCACACATGCGCCACCACACATAAAAACACCCACAGAATGGCTGTGATCCATGAATATGAACTATTTTGGAGTAAGTGAATTTCTGGGCTTTCATCTAAGACGAACACCTTTCACCAGAACTCATACTTACGAATACCTGGAAACATTGGTGAACGAGGTGAATGTCTTCAAACCTTCACTGCTCGTGGTTTAATGGACCTGCAGACCAGAGAAGAATTTATGTCAGATCAACAGGTGTCTGTGCTGTGCCTCCATGTAAACTTTTCCTCCCTTGCCAATCCACTAGAACCACACCCTGAGATCACGTGGGCAGGAACAGAAGCAGAAACCAAGGCTGCCTGTACACCACAGCGAAATATAGGCGGCCTGTTCTGCTTGGTGAGTTTACAAGCAGAAACCAAGGCTGCCTTTACACCAGAGCGACTTGCAGGCAGCCTGTTCTGCTTGGTGAGTTGCCTGCCCCAGTGACACAGACACCTATGGCAGGTTTCAGAAACACCATAACCTATGGAAGAAGCATAAAACTCTCAGGCAAGACCTTCAAATCTGCAGAGGTTCTCTGAGGCACATCACAGTACACCTTTCATTCATGGAAACGAAGACATAAAGTCAGAGCCACACCAGGGTGCTCCTCAAGTGACTTCGGGAAGGAACCTAATTTCTACCCAACAGTGATGGCAAACTGAACAAAAAATATCCCACACACCCTCACACACACGAAAATAGTGATATACTAACAGTTATCTTGTGTGTGCATTTCTTACATGCTATGGAGTTAATTACAGCTTTGAGCAAGACCAGAAGTCATGGAACATCACACAGCCTTCTTCATTCCATGTGTTTCCCCAGAGGAAATGAAAGATTTTGATTAAAGGAGACTTTTGCATGGCTACGCAGCGGAAACAGTCAAAGAGTGTGAAATAGTTGCGAGTTTGAGAATTTATGACAAGGAGCAAAGAAATTAATACATGAAGATACTACAGGTATTAAACAGACACAAGGACAGACACACATACACAAAGATAAACAGAGAGGTCGACACACAGACACAAACACACACACACACACACACACACACACACACATACACACACACATACACACACAAACATACACCCAGGAGCGCAGCCTGTATTCAAGGCAAGTCGAATGTTATCTGCAACGGCTGAAATCCTTTTGTTATCCTACTGAGTGGACACTTTCAGCACTTGAGAAAGGATCAAACTTAGAAAAACACGTGAAGTGACATGGGTTCCACCAATGTCCTTGAAGGAAGACATACTACCACCATTATGCCAAGGAACGAGTAAGACTAATCCAGAGTCAGTGCCTGAAGCCATCACTTGAGTTGAAGTCAATTCTAGCAAAGTAACGATGCATGTACATACATGCATCGCGATAGCCTGACTACACTGGCCATATTCAAGGAACAGTGAATCTTTCCTCCTCAGACAATTGATTACAGTTGATCTAGGGAATAACAACGCAGAGAAAAACTCAAAATTACTGTCTTCCAAGTAGCATTCCTGAGTGGCATTATGAGGATCTGATCATCTAATGGATACTGATCCAGGAAATATTTTTAACCACACATGCGCCCCTACACATAAACACACCCACAGAGTGCCTGTGATCCATGAATATTAACGATTTTGGAGTAAGTGAATTACTTACTCCAAAAGTAAAAGACTTCTCATCTAAGAAAAGTACCTTTTAGCAGAACGCATTCTTAGGAATACCTACAAACACTGGGGATGAGGTGAATTTCTTGAAACCTTCAATGCCCGTGGTTTAATGGACCCTGCAGACCAGAGAAGAAATTATGTTAGATCAACAAGTGCCTGTGCTGGGCCTCCATGTAACCTTTTCCTCCCTTGACAGTCCACTAGAACCACACCCTGAGATCACGTGGTCAGGATTAGCAGCAGAAACCAAGGCTTCCTGGGAGCACAATGACATCCAGGCGGCCTATTATGCTTGGTGAGTTCCTGCGAAACGACGCAGAGGACTATGGACACTAAAAGGTGTGTGGCACAGTCGCTTATGGTAGATGTGAAGAATGGAACAACTCGAATCTGATATGCTCAGGTCACCCATGTGCTCCTGCCATGCGTGCCCCGTATACCTAGGACCCAAGTAAAAGAGAAGGCTTCCACACAACACAGTGGCTCCTACCTCCAGCTTCTCATGCTTGGCTGGCTGCGCTACCATAGCAACAGGCCATGCAGGAGCTGCCTCAGGATTCTTTATGTTCCAGGGGCTGGGATCCCACTGTGACTTCACAACCAAGTATGTCCTGATTGGTCAGACCACGTAAGCACTGCCTCTAAGGCCCCTCTCCCTGCAGTCTCCAGCCACTTGTGTGGCAGTTTCCTGGCAAGAACTGATCTGGGGATTGCTTTTCTCCTCCATGTTCTCTCCACAGATCATTGAATGTTCAACTGGCATGACATTTCTGTCATGTTCCAAACTACTCCCAATCTGGACCCCACACTTTGGAGGACAGGAAGGATTTCACCTGGTGAGTACAAAAATACCTCAAGCCCCTTGAAGGTAAAGCAGACCAGAAAACTCCCTGAACCTTGCATCAGGCAACTTCCTTCAAAGAACTACATCTCCCATCATCTCGGAGGGGATTCCCTCATGTGGACCAAAAAAGTCACACAGTGAGGACCAGGGACTCTTATCCAGCTTTTTGTGTTCCTATCTTGAACAAAACATGCAAACACACACACTGGCTGCCAAGAGCCTCAAGGTGACCACATGAATTCATTGCCTCTCGACACAGAAATTACTTCACTTTGATCTGAGAAATACATAGGCACCACACGCTATTGTCTAGGAATGCTTAGGTTTCTCTAGTCAGTGAAAGTTTTACCAAGTCTCGGGACAATGGCACGTTTCAGAAAGACCATAACCTATGGAATAAGCATGAAACTCTCAGGGAAGACCTTCAAATCAGCAAAGGTTCTCTGAGGGACATCACAGTACACCTTTCATTCATGGAACCGAAGACATAAAGTCAGAGGCACACAATGCTGCTCCTCAAGTGACTTCGGGAAGGAACCTAATTCCTACAAATCAGTGATGGCAGCCCGAACAACAGATATTCCACACACACTCACACACACAAAATTAGTGATGTACTCAAAATTATCTTGTATGTGAATTTCGTACATTCTATGGAGTGATTTACATCCGTTAGCATGACCAGAAGTCATGGAACATCACACAGCCTTCTACATTCCATCTGTTTCCACAGTTTTAAAGATAGATTTTGATTCAAGGAGACTTCCGCATGCCTAAGCAGTGGATACATTCAACGAGGGTGAAATACTTGCTAGTATAAGAATTTATGAGAAACTGCAAGGAAATTAATACATGAAGACACTGCAAATATTAAACACAGACACAAAAACAAACATACACAAAAAGAAAGACAGACAGACAGGTAGACACACACACACAACTCACACACACACCCCCAGGAACTTGGCCTGTATTTCAACGCATGTCCAATATTATCTGCAAACCCTGAAATTCTGGCGGGACCTTACTGAGGGGACATTTTAAGCACTTTACAAAGGATCAAACTTAGAAAACCACTTAAAGTGAGATTGGGTCCAGCAGTGTCCTTGGAAGGAACACATACTACCACGATTCTGCCAAGGAATAACTGAAGCCTAATCCAGAGTAGTTGCCTGAAGCCATCACTTGCATTGAAATCACTTCTACCTGGGTCACAATGCACGTACATACATGCATCATGATAACCTGACGTACACTGGCAATATTCAAGGAACGTTGAATCATTCCTCCTCAGACAATTGACTACAGTTGTCCTAGGGAATAGCTACATGGAGAAAAACCCAAAATTGCTGCTTTCCAGGATGCATTTCTGACTGGGATAATTAGGATGAAAGCATCCAACTGACACTGATCCTGGATTACTTTAAACCACACATGCGCCACCACACATAAAAACACCCACAGAATGGCTGTGATCCATGAATATGAACTATTTTGGAGTAAGTGAATTTCTGGGCTTTCATCTAAGAAGAACACCTTTCACCAGAACTCATACTTACGAATACCTGGAAACATTGGTGAACGAGGTGAATGTCTTCAAACCTTCACTGCTCGTGGTTTAATGGACCTGCAGACCAGAGAAGAATTTATGTCAGATCAACAGGTGTCTGTGCTGTGCCTCCATGTAAACTTTTCCTCCCTTGCCAATCCACTAGAACCACACCCTGAGATCACGTGGGCAGGAACAGAAGCAGAAACCAAGGCTGCCTGTACACCACAGCGAAATATAGGCGGCCTGTTCTGCTTGGTGAGTTTACAAGCAGAAACCAAGGCTGCCTTTACACCAGAGCGACTTGCAGGCAGCCTGTTCTGCTTGGTGAGTTGCCTGCCCCAGTGACACAGACACCTATGGCAGGTTTCAGAAACACCATAACCTATGGAAGAAGCATAAAACTCTCAGGCAAGACCTTCAAATCTGCAGAGGTTCTCTGAGGCACATCACAGTACACCTTTCATTCATGGAAACGAAGACATAAAGTCAGAGCCACACCAGGGTGCTCCTCAAGTGACTTCGGGAAGGAACCTAATTTCTACCCAACAGTGATGGCAAACTGAACAAAAAATATCCCACACACCCTCACACACACGAAAATAGTGATATACTAACAGTTATCTTGTGTGTGCATTTCTTACATGCTATGGAGTTAATTACAGCTTTGAGCAAGACCAGAAGTCATGGAACATCACACAGCCTTCTTCATTCCATGTGTTTCCCCAGAGGAAATGAAAGATTTTGATTAAAGGAGACTTTTGCATGGCTACGCAGCGGAAACAGTCAAAGAGTGTGAAATAGTTGCGAGTTTGAGAATTTATGACAAGGAGCAAAGAAATTAATACATGAAGATACTACAGGTATTAAACAGACACAAGGACAGACACACATACACAAAGATAAACAGAGAGGTCGACACACAGACACAAACACACACACACACACACACACACACACACACATACACACACACATACACACACAAACATACACCCAGGAGCGCAGCCTGTATTCAAGGCAAGTCGAATGTTATCTGCAACGGCTGAAATCCTTTTGTTATCCTACTGAGTGGACACTTTCAGCACTTGAGAAAGGATCAAACTTAGAAAAACACGTGAAGTGACATGGGTTCCACCAATGTCCTTGAAGGAAGACATACTACCACCATTATGCCAAGGAACGAGTAAGACTAATCCAGAGTCAGTGCCTGAAGCCATCACTTGAGTTGAAGTCAATTCTAGCAAAGTAACGATGCATGTACATACATGCATCGCGATAGCCTGACTACACTGGCCATATTCAAGGAACAGTGAATCTTTCCTCCTCAGACAATTGATTACAGTTGATCTAGGGAATAACAACGCAGAGAAAAACTCAAAATTACTGTCTTCCAAGTAGCATTCCTGAGTGGCATTATGAGGATCTGATCATCTAATGGATACTGATCCAGGAAATATTTTTAACCACACATGCGCCCCTACACATAAACACACCCACAGAGTGCCTGTGATCCATGAATATTAACGATTTTGGAGTAAGTGAATTACTTACTCCAAAAGTAAAAGACTTCTCATCTAAGAAAAGTACCTTTTAGCAGAACGCATTCTTAGGAATACCTACAAACACTGGGGATGAGGTGAATTTCTTGAAACCTTCAATGCCCGTGGTTTAATGGACCCTGCAGACCAGAGAAGAAATTATGTTAGATCAACAAGTGCCTGTGCTGGGCCTCCATGTAACCTTTTCCTCCCTTGACAGTCCACTAGAACCACACCCTGAGATCACGTGGTCAGGATTAGCAGCAGAAACCAAGGCTTCCTGGGAGCACAATGACATCCAGGCGGCCTATTATGCTTGGTGAGTTCCTGCGAAACGACGCAGAGGACTATGGACACTAAAAGGTGTGTGGCACAGTCGCTTATGGTAGATGTGAAGAATGGAACAACTCGAATCTGATATGCTCAGGTCACCCATGTGCTCCTGCCATGCGTGCCCCGTATACCTAGGACCCAAGTAAAAGAGAAGGCTTCCACACAACACAGTGGCTCCTACCTCCAGCTTCTCATGCTTGGCTGGCTGCGCTACCATAGCAACAGGCCATGCAGGAGCTGCCTCAGGATTCTTTATGTTCCAGGGGCTGGGATCCCACTGTGACTTCACAACCAAGTATGTCCTGATTGGTCAGACCACGTAAGCACTGCCTCTAAGGCCCCTCTCCCTGCAGTCTCCAGCCACTTGTGTGGCAGTTTCCTGGCAAGAACTGATCTGGGGATTGCTTTTCTCCTCCATGTTCTCTCCACAGATCATTGAATGTTCAACTGGCATGACATTTCTGTCATGTTCCAAACTACTCCCAATCTGGACCCCACACTTTGGAGGACAGGAAGGATTTCACCTGGTGAGTACAAAAATACCTCAAGCCCCTTGAAGGTAAAGCAGACCAGAAAACTCCCTGAACCTTGCATCAGGCAACTTCCTTCAAAGAACTACATCTCCCATCATCTCGGAGGGGATTCCCTCATGTGGACCAAAAAAGTCACACAGTGAGGACCAGGGACTCTTATCCAGCTTTTTGTGTTCCTATCTTGAACAAAACATGCAAACACACACACTGGCTGCCAAGAGCCTCAAGGTGACCACATGAATTCATTGCCTCTCGACACAGAAATTACTTCACTTTGATCTGAGAAATACATAGGCACCACACGCTATTGTCTAGGAATGCTTAGGTTTCTCTAGTCAGTGAAAGTTTTACCAAGTCTCGGGACAATGGCACGTTTCAGAAAGACCATAACCTATGGAATAAGCATGAAACTCTCAGGGAAGACCTTCAAATCAGCAAAGGTTCTCTGAGGGACATCACAGTACACCTTTCATTCATGGAACCGAAGACATAAAGTCAGAGGCACACAATGCTGCTCCTCAAGTGACTTCGGGAAGGAACCTAATTCCTACAAATCAGTGATGGCAGCCCGAACAACAGATATTCCACACACACTCACACACACAAAATTAGTGATGTACTCAAAATTATCTTGTATGTGAATTTCGTACATTCTATGGAGTGATTTACATCCGTTAGCATGACCAGAAGTCATGGAACATCACACAGCCTTCTACATTCCATCTGTTTCCACAGTTTTAAAGATAGATTTTGATTCAAGGAGACTTCCGCATGCCTAAGCAGTGGATACATTCAACGAGGGTGAAATACTTGCTAGTATAAGAATTTATGAGAAACTGCAAGGAAATTAATACATGAAGACACTGCAAATATTAAACACAGACACAAAAACAAACATACACAAAAAGAAAGACAGACAGACAGGTAGACACACACACACAACTCACACACACACCCCCAGGAACTTGGCCTGTATTTCAACGCATGTCCAATATTATCTGCAAACCCTGAAATTCTGGCGGGACCTTACTGAGGGGACATTTTAAGCACTTTACAAAGGATCAAACTTAGAAAACCACTTAAAGTGAGATTGGGTCCAGCAGTGTCCTTGGAAGGAACACATACTACCACGATTCTGCCAAGGAATAACTGAAGCCTAATCCAGAGTAGTTGCCTGAAGCCATCACTTGCATTGAAATCACTTCTACCTGGGTCACAATGCACGTACATACATGCATCATGATAACCTGACGTACACTGGCAATATTCAAGGAACGTTGAATCATTCCTCCTCAGACAATTGACTACAGTTGTCCTAGGGAATAGCTACATGGAGAAAAACCCAAAATTGCTGCTTTCCAGGATGCATTTCTGACTGGGATAATTAGGATGAAAGCATCCAACTGACACTGATCCTGGATTACTTTAAACCACACATGCGCCACCACACATAAAAACACCCACAGAATGGCTGTGATCCATGAATATGAACTATTTTGGAGTAAGTGAATTTCTGGGCTTTCATCTAAGAAGAACACCTTTCACCAGAACTCATACTTACGAATACCTGGAAACATTGGTGAACGAGGTGAATGTCTTCAAACCTTCACTGCTCGTGGTTTAATGGACCTGCAGACCAGAGAAGAATTTATGTCAGATCAACAGGTGTCTGTGCTGTGCCTCCATGTAAACTTTTCCTCCCTTGCCAATCCACTAGAACCACACCCTGAGATCACGTGGGCAGGAACAGAAGCAGAAACCAAGGCTGCCTGTACACCACAGCGAAATATAGGCGGCCTGTTCTGCTTGGTGAGTTTACAAGCAGAAACCAAGGCTGCCTTTACACCAGAGCGACTTGCAGGCAGCCTGTTCTGCTTGGTGAGTTGCCTGCCCCAGTGACACAGACACCTATGGCAGGTTTCAGAAACACCATAACCTATGGAAGAAGCATAAAACTCTCAGGCAAGACCTTCAAATCTGCAGAGGTTCTCTGAGGCACATCACAGTACACCTTTCATTCATGGAAACGAAGACATAAAGTCAGAGCCACACCAGGGTGCTCCTCAAGTGACTTCGGGAAGGAACCTAATTTCTACCCAACAGTGATGGCAAACTGAACAACAAATATCCCACACACCCTCACACACACGAAAATAGTGATATACTAACAGTTATCTTGTGTGTGCATTTCTTACATGCTATGGAGTTAATTACAGCTTTGAGCAAGACCAGAAGTCATGGAACATCACACAGCCTTCTTCATTCCATGTGTTTCCCCAGAGGAAATGAAAGATTTTGATTAAAGGAGACTTTTGCATGGCTACGCAGCGGAAACAGTCAAAGAGTGTGAAATAGTTGCGAGTTTGAGAATTTATGACAAGGAGCAAAGAAATTAATACATGAAGATACTACAGGTATTAAACAGACACAAGGACAGACACACATACACAAAGATAAACAGAGAGGTCGACACACAGACACAAACACACACACGCACACACACACACACATACACACACACATACACACACAAACATACACCCAGGAGCGCAGCCTGTATTCAAGGCATGTCGAATGTTATCTGCAACGGCTGAAATCCTTTTGTTATCCTACTGAGTGGACACTTTCAGCACTTGAGAAAGGATCAAACTTAGAAAAACACGTGAAGTGACATGGGTTCCACCAATGTCCTTGAAGGAAGACATACTACCACCATTATGCCAAGGAACGAGTAAGACTAATCCAGAGTCAGTGCCTGAAGCCATCACTTGAGTTGAAGTCAATTCTAGCAAAGTAACGATGCATGTACATACATGCATCGCGATAGCCTGACTACACTGGCCATATTCAAGGAACAGTGAATCTTTCCTCCTCAGACAATTGATTACAGTTGATCTAGGGAATAACAACGCAGAGAAAAACTCAAAATTACTGTCTTCCAAGTAGCATTCCTGAGTGGCATTATGAGGATCTGATCATCTAATGGATACTGATCCAGGAAATATTTTTAACCACACATGCGCCCCTACACATAAACACACCCACAGAGTGCCTGTGATCCATGAATATTAACGATTTTGGAGTAAGTGAATTACTTACTCCAAAAGTAAATGACTTCTCATCTAAGAAAAGTACCTTTTAGCAGAACCCATTCTTAGGAATACCTACAAACACTGGGGATGAGGTGAATTTCTTGAAACCTTCAATGCCCGTGGTTTAATGGACCCTGCAGACCAGAGAAGAAATTATGTTAGATCAACAAGTGCCTGTGCTGGGCCTCCATGTAACCTTTTCCTCCCTTGACAGTCCACTAGAACCACACCCTGAGATCACGTGGTCAGGATTAGCAGCAGAAACCAAGGCTTCCTGGGAGCACAATGACATCCAGGCGGCCTATTATGCTTGGTGAGTTCCTGCGAAACGACGCAGAGGACTATGGACACTAAAAGGTGTGTGGCACAGTCGCTTATGGTAGCTGTGAAGAATGGAACAACTCGAATCTGATATGCTCAGGTCACCCATGTGCTCCTGCCATGCGTGCCCCGTATACCTAGGACCCAAGTAAAAGAGAAGGCTTCCACACAACACAGTGGCTCCTACCTCCAGCTTCTCATGCTTGGCTGGCTGCGCTACCATAGCAACAGGCCATGCAGGAGCTGCCTCAGGATTCTTTATGTTCCAGGGGCTGGGATCCCACTGTGACTTCACAACCAAGTATGTCCTGATTGGTCAGACCACGTAAGCACTGCCTCTAAGGCCCCTCTCCCTGCAGTCTCCAGCCACTTGTGTGGCAGTTTCCTGGCAAGAACTGATCTGGGGATTGCTTTTCTCCTCCATGTTCTCTCCACAGATCATTGAATGTTCAACTGGCATGACATTTCTGTCATGTTCCAAACTACTCCCAATCTGGACCCCACACTTTGGAGGACAGGAAGGATTTCACCTGGTGAGTACAAAAATACCTCAAGCCCCTTGAAGGTAAAGCAGACCAGAAAACTCCCTGAACCTTGCATCAGGCAACTTCCTTCAAAGAACTACATCTCCCATCATCTCGGAGGGGATTCCCTCATGTGGACCAAAAAAGTCACACAGTGAGGACCAGGGACTCTTATCCAGCTTTTTGTGTTCCTATCTTGAACAAAACATGCAAACACACACACTGGCTGCCAAGAGCCTCAAGGTGACCACATGAATTCATTGCCTCTCGACACAGAAATTACTTCACTTTGATCTGAGAAATACATAGGCACCACACGCTATTGTCTAGGAATGCTTAGGTTTCTCTAGTCAGTGAAAGTTTTACCAAGTCTCGGGACAATGGCACGTTTCAGAAAGACCATAACCTATGGAATAAGCATGAAACTCTCAGGGAAGACCTTCAAATCAGCAAAGGTTCTCTGAGGGACATCACAGTACACCTTTCATTCATGGAACCGAAGACATAAAGTCAGAGGCACACAATGCTGCTCCTCAAGTGACTTCGGGAAGGAACCTAATTCCTACAAATCAGTGATGGCAGCCCGAACAACAGATATTCCACACACACTCACACACACAAAATTAGTGATGTACTCAAAATTATCTTGTATGTGAATTTCGTACATTCTATGGAGTGATTTACATCCGTTAGCATGACCAGAAGTCATGGAACATCACACAGCCTTCTACATTCCATCTGTTTCCACAGTTTTAAAGATAGATTTTGATTCAAGGAGACTTCCGCATGCCTAAGCAGTGGATACATTCAACGAGGGTGAAATACTTGCTAGTATAAGAATTTATGAGAAACTGCAAGGAAATTAATACATGAAGACACTGCAAATATTAAACACAGACACAAAAACAAACATACACAAAAAGAAAGACAGACAGACAGGTAGACACACACACACAACTCACACACACACCCCCAGGAACTTGGCCTGTATTTCAACGCATGTCCAATATTATCTGCAAACCCTGAAATTCTGGCGGGACCTTACTGAGGGGACATTTTAAGCACTTTACAAAGGATCAAACTTAGAAAACCACTTAAAGTGAGATTGGGTCCAGCAGTGTCCTTGGAAGGAACACATACTACCACGATTCTGCCAAGGAATAACTGAAGCCTAATCCAGAGTAGTTGCCTGAAGCCATCACTTGCATTGAAATCACTTCTACCTGGGTCACAATGCACGTACATACATGCATCATGATAACCTGACATACACTGGCAATATTCAAGGAACGTTGAATCATTCCTCCTCAGACAATTGACTACAGTTGTCCTAGGGAATAGCTACATGGAGAAAAACCCAAAATTGCTGCTTTCCAGGATGCATTTCTGACTGGGATAATTAGGATGAAAGCATCCAACTGACACTGATCCTGGATTACTTTAAACCACACATGCGCCACCACACATAAAAACACCCACAGAATGGCTGTGATCCATGAATATGAACTATTTTGGAGTAAGTGAATTTCTGGGCTTTCATCTAAGAAGAACACCTTTCACCAGAACTCATACTTACGAATACCTGGAAACATTGGTGAACGAGGTGAATGTCTTCAAACCTTCACTGCTCGTGGTTTAATGGACCTGCAGACCAGAGAAGAATTTATGTCAGATCAACAGGTGTCTGTGCTGTGCCTCCATGTAAACTTTTCCTCCCTTGCCAATCCACTAGAACCACACCCTGAGATCACGTGGGCAGGAACAGAAGCAGAAACCAAGGCTGCCTGTACACCACAGCGAAATATAGGCGGCCTGTTCTGCTTGGTGAGTTTACAAGCAGAAACCAAGGCTGCCTTTACACCAGAGCGACTTGCAGGCAGCCTGTTCTGCTTGGTGAGTTGCCTGCCCCAGTGACACAGACACCTATGGCAGGTTTCAGAAACACCATAACCTATGGAAGAAGCATAAAACTCTCAGGCAAGACCTTCAAATCTGCAGAGGTTCTCTGAGGCACATCACAGTACACCTTTCATTCATGGAAACGAAGACATAAAGTCAGAGCCACACCAGGGTGCTCCTCAAGTGACTTCGGGAAGGAACCTAATTTCTACCCAACAGTGATGGCAAACTGAACAACAAATATCCCACACACCCTCACACACACGAAAATAGTGATATACTAACAGTTATCTTGTGTGTGCATTTCTTACATGCTATGGAGTTAATTACAGCTTTGAGCAAGACCAGAAGTCATGGAACATCACACAGCCTTCTTCATTCCATGTGTTTCCCCAGAGGAAATGAAAGATTTTGATTAAAGGAGACTTTTGCATGGCTACGCAGCGGAAACAGTCAAAGAGTGTGAAATAGTTGCGAGTTTGAGAATTTATGACAAGGAGCAAAGAAATTAATACATGAAGATACTACAGGTATTAAACAGACACAAGGACAGACACACATACACAAAGATAAACAGAGAGGTCGACACACAGACACAAACACACACACGCACACACACACACACATACACACACACATACACACACAAACATACACCCAGGAGCGCAGCCTGTATTCAAGGCATGTCGAATGTTATCTGCAACGGCTGAAATCCTTTTGTTATCCTACTGAGTGGACACTTTCAGCACTTGAGAAAGGATCAAACTTAGAAAAACACGTGAAGTGACATGGGTTCCACCAATGTCCTTGAAGGAAGACATACTACCACCATTATGCCAAGGAACGAGTAAGACTAATCCAGAGTCAGTGCCTGAAGCCATCACTTGAGTTGAAGTCAATTCTAGCAAAGTAACGATGCATGTACATACATGCATCGCGATAGCCTGACTACACTGGCCATATTCAAGGAACAGTGAATCTTTCCTCCTCAGACAATTGATTACAGTTGATCTAGGGAATAACAACGCAGAGAAAAACTCAAAATTACTGTCTTCCAAGTAGCATTCCTGAGTGGCATTATGAGGATCTGATCATCTAATGGATACTGATCCAGGAAATATTTTTAACCACACATGCGCCCCTACACATAAACACACCCACAGAGTGCCTGTGATCCATGAATATTAACGATTTTGGAGTAAGTGAATTACTTACTCCAAAAGTAAATGACTTCTCATCTAAGAAAAGTACCTTTTAGCAGAACCCATTCTTAGGAATACCTACAAACACTGGGGATGAGGTGAATTTCTTGAAACCTTCAATGCCCGTGGTTTAATGGACCCTGCAGACCAGAGAAGAAATTATGTTAGATCAACAAGTGCCTGTGCTGGGCCTCCATGTAACCTTTTCCTCCCTTGACAGTCCACTAGAACCACACCCTGAGATCACGTGGTCAGGATTAGCAGCAGAAACCAAGGCTTCCTGGGAGCACAATGACATCCAGGCGGCCTATTATGCTTGGTGAGTTCCTGCGAAACGACGCAGAGGACTATGGACACTAAAAGCTGTGTGGCACAGTCGCTTATGGTAGCTGTGAAGAATGGAACAACTCGAATCTGATATGCTCAGGTCACCCATGTGCTCCTGCCATGCGTGCCCCGTATACCTAGGACCCAAGTAAAAGAGAAGGCTTCCACACAACACAGTGGCTCCTACCTCCAGCTTCTCATGCTTGGCTGGCTGCGCTACCATAGCAACAGGCCATGCAGGAGCTGCCTCAGGATTCTTTATGTTCCAGGGGCTGGGATCCCACTGTGACTTCACAACCAAGTATGTCCTGATTGGTCAGACCACGTAAGCACTGCCTCTAAGGCCCCTCTCCCTGCAGTCTCCAGCCACTTGTGTGGCAGTTTCCTGGCAAGAACTGATCTGGGGATTGCTTTTCTCCTCCATGTTCTCTCCACAGATCATTGAATGTTCAACTGGCATGACATTTCTGTCATGTTCCAAACTACTCCCAATCTGGACCCCACACTTTGGAGGACAGGAAGAATTTCACCTGGTGAGTACAAAAATACCTCAAGCCCCTTGAAGGTAAAGCAGACCAGAAAACTCCCTGAACCTTGCATCAGGCAACTTCCTTCAAAGAACTACATCTCCCATCATCTCGGAGGGGATTCCCTCATGTGGACCAAAAAAGTCACACAGTGAGGACCAGGGACTCTTATCCAGCTTTTTGTGTTCCTATCTTGAACAAAACATGCAAACACACACACTGGCTGCCAAGAGCCTCAAGGTGACCACATGAATTCATTGCCTCTCGACACAGAAATTACTTCACTTTGATCTGAGAAATACATAGGCACCACACGCTATTGTCTAGGAATGCTTAGGTTTCTCTAGTCAGTGAAAGTTTTACCAAGTCTCGGGACAATGGCACGTTTCAGAAAGACCATAACCTATGGAATAAGCATGAAACTCTCAGGGAAGACCTTCAAATCTGCAAAGGTTCTCTGAGGGACATCACAGTACACCTTTCATTCATGGAACCGAAGACATAAAGTCAGAGCCACACAATGCTGCTCCTCAAGTGACTTCGGGAAGGAACCTAATTCCTACAAATCAGTGATGGCAGCCCGAACAACAGATATTCCACACACACTCACACACACAAAATTAGTGATGTACTCAAAATTATCTTGTATGTGAATTTCGTACATTCTATGGAGTGATTTACATCCGTTAGCATGACCAGAAGTCATGGAACATCACACAGCCTTCTACATTCCATCTGTTTCCACAGTTTTAAAGATAGATTTTGATTCAAGGAGACTTCCGCATGCCTAAGCAGTGGATACATTCAACGAGGGTGAAATAGTTGCTAGTATAAGAATTTATGAGAAACTGCAAGGAAATTAATACATGAAGACACTGCAAATATTAAACACAGACACAAAAACAAACATACACAAAAAGAAAGACAGACAGACAGGTAGACACACACACACAACTCACACACACACCCCCAGGAACTTGGCCTGTATTTCAACGCATGTCCAATATTATCTGCAAACCCTGAAATTCTGGCGGGACCTTACTGAGGGGACATTTTAAGCACTTTACAAAGGATCAAACTTAGAAAACCACTTAAAGTGAGATTGGGTCCAGCAGTGTCCTTGGAAGGAACACATACTACCACGATTCTGCCAAGGAATAACTGAAGCCTAATCCAGAGTAGTTGCCTGAAGCCATCACTTGCATTGAAATCATTTCTACCTGGGTCACAATGCACGTACATACATGCATCATGATAACCTGACGTACACTGGCTATATTCAAGGAACGTTGAATCATTCCTCCTCAGACAATTGACTACAGTTGTCCTAGGGAATAGCTACACGGAGAAAAACCCAAAATTGCTGCTTTCCAGGATGCATTTCTGACTGGGATAATTAGGATGAAAGCATCCAACTGACACTGATCCTGGATTACTTTAAACCACACATGCGCCACCACACATAAAAACACCCACAGAATGGCTGTGATCCATGAATATGAACTATTTTGGAGTAAGTGAATTTCTGGGCTTTCATCTAAGAAGAACACCTTTCACCAGAACTCATACTTACGAATACCTGGAAACACTGGTGAACGAGGTGAATGTCTTCAAACCTTCACTGCTCGTGGTTTAATGGACCTGCAGACCAGAGAAGAATTTATGTCAGATCAACAGGTGTCTATGCTGTGCCTCCATGTAAACTTTTCCTCCCTTGCCAATCCACTAGAACCACACCCTGAGATCACGTGGGCAGGAACAGAAGCAGAAACCAAGGCTGCCTGTACACCACAGCGAAATATAGGCGGCCTGTTCTGCTTGGTGAGTTTACAAGCAGAAACCAAGGCTGCCTTTACACCAGAGCGACTTGCAGGAAGCCTGTTCTGCTTGGTGAGTTGCCTGCCCCAGTGACACAGACACCTATGGCAGGTTTCAGAAACACCATAACCTATGGAAGAAGCATAAAACTCTCAGGCAAGACCTTCAAATCTGCAGAGGTTCTCTGAGGCACATCACAGTACACCTTTCATTCATGGAAACGAAGACATAAAGTCAGAGCCACACCAGGGTGCTCCTCAAGTGACTTCGGGAAGGAACCTAATTTCTACCCAACAGTGATGGCAAACTGAACAACAAATATCCCACACACCCTCACACACACGAAAATAGTGATATACTAACAGTTATCTTGTGTGTGCATTTCTTACATGCTATGGAGTTAATTACAGCTTTGAGCAAGACCAGAAGTCATGGAACATCACACAGCCTTCTTCATTCCATGTGTTTCCCCAGAGGAAATGAAAGATTTTGATTAAAGGAGACTTTTGCATGGCTACGCAGCGGAAACAGTCAAAGAGTGTGAAATAGTTGCGAGTTTGAGAATTTATGACAAGGAGCAAAGAAATTAATACATGAAGATACTACAGGTATTAAACAGACACAAGGACAGACACACATACACAAAGATAAACAGAGAGGTCGACACACAGACACAAACACACACACACACACACACACATACACACACACATACACACACAAACATACACCCAGGAGCGCAGCCTGTACTCAAGGCAAGTCGAATGTTATCTGCAACGGCTGAAATCCTTTTGTTATCCTACTGAGTGGACACTTTCAGCACTTGAGAAAGGATCAAACTTAGAAAAACACGTGAAGTGACATGGGTTCCACCAATGTCCTTGAAGGAAGACATACTACCACCATTATGCCAAGGAACGAGTAAGACTAATCCAGAGTCAGTGCCTGAAGCCATCACTTGAGTTGAAGTCAATTCTAGCAAAGTAACGATGCATGTACATACATGCATCGCGATAGCCTGACTACACTGGCCATATTCAAGGAACAGTGAATCTTTCCTCCTCAGACAATTGATTACAGTTGATCTAGGGAATAACAACGCAGAGAAAAACTCAAAATTACTGTCTTCCAAGTAGCATTCCTGAGTGGCATTATGAGGATCTGTTCATCTAATGGATACTGATCCAGGAAATATTTTTAACCACACATGCGCCCCTACACATAAACACACCCACAGAGTGCCTGTGATCCATGAATATTAACGATTTTGGAGTAAGTGAATTACTTACTCCAAAAGTAAAAGACTTCTCATCTAAGAAAAGTACCTTTTAGCAGAACGCATTCTTAGGAATACCTACAAACACTGGGGATGAGGTGAATTTCTTGAAACCTTCAATGCCCGTGGTTTAATGGACCCTGCAGACCAGAGAAGAAATTATGTTAGATCAACAAGTGCCTGTGCTGGGCCTCCATGTAACCTTTTCCTCCCTTGACAGTCCACTAGAACCACACCCTGAGATCACGTGGTCAGGATTAGCAGCAGAAACCAAGGCTTCCTGGGAGCACAATGACATCCAGGCGGCCTATTATGCTTGGTGAGTTCCTGCGAAACGACGCAGAGGACTATGGACACTAAAAGCTGTGTGGCACAGTCGCTTATGGTAGCTGTGAAGAATGGAACAACTCGAATCTGATATGCTCAGGTCACCCATGTGCTCCTGCCATGCGTGCCCCGTATACCTAGGACCCAAGTAAAAGAGAAGGCTTCCACACAACACAGTGGCTCCTACCTCCAGCTTCTCATGCTTGGCTGGCTGCGCTACCATAGCAACAGGCCATGCAGGAGCTGCCTCAGGATTCTTTATGTTCCAGGGGCTGGGATCCCACTGTGACTTCACAACCAAGTATGTCCTGATTGGTCAGACCACGTAAGCACTGCCTCTAAGGCCCCTCTCCCTGCAGTCTCCAGCCACTTGTGTGGCAGTTTCCTGGCAAGAACTGATCTGGGGATTGCTTTTCTCCTCCATGTTCTCTCCACAGATCATTGAATGTTCAACTGGCATGACATTTCTGTCATGTTCCAAACTACTCCCAATCTGGACCCCACACTTTGGAGGACAGGAAGGATTTCACCTGGTGAGTACAAAAATACCTCAAGCCCCTTGAAGGTAAAGCAGACCAGAAAACTCCCTGAACCTTGCATCAGGCAACTTCCTTCAAAGAACTACATCTCCCATCATCTCGGAGGGGATTCCCTCATGTGGACCAAAAAAGTCACACAGTGAGGACCAGGGACTCTTATCCAGCTTTTTGTGTTTCTATCTTGAACAAAACATGCAAACACACACACTGGCTGCCAAGAGCCTCAAGGTGACCACATGAATTCATTGCCTCTCGACACAGAAATTACTTCACTTTGATCTGAGAAATACATAGGCACCACACGCTATTGTCTAGGAATGCTTAGGTTTCTCTAGTCAGTGAAAGTTTTACCAAGTCTCGGGACAATGGCACGTTTCAGAAAGACCATAACCTATGGAATAAGCATGAAACTCTCAGGGAAGACCTTCAAATCTGCAAAGGTTCTCTGAGGGACATCACAGTACACCTTTCATTCATGGAACCGAAGACATAAAGTCAGAGCCACACAATGCTGCTCCTCAAGTGACTTCGGGAAGGAATCTAATTCCTACAAATCAGTGATGGCAGCCCGAACAACAGATATTCCACACACACTCACACACACAAAATTAGTGATGTACTCAAAATTATCTTGTATGTGAATTTCGTACATTCTATGGAGTGATTTACATCCGTTAGCATGACCAGAAGTCATGGAACATCACACAGCCTTCTACATTCCATCTGTTTCCACAGTTTTAAAGATAGATTTTGATTCAAGGAGACTTCCGCATGCCTAAGCAGTGGATACATTCAACGAGGGTGAAATAGTTGCTAGTATAAGAACTTATGAGAAACTGCAAGGAAATTAATACATGAAGACACTGCAAATATTAAACACAGACACAAAAACAAACATACACAAAAAGAAAGACAGACAGACAGGTAGACACACACACACAACTCACACACACACCCCCAGGAACTTGGCCTGTATTTCAACGCATGTCCAATATTATCTGCAAACCCTGAAATTCTGGCGGGACCTTACTGAGGGGACATTTTAAGCACTTTACAAAGGATCAAACTTAGAAAACCACTTAAAGTGAGATTGGGTCCAGCAGTGTCCTTGGAAGGAACACATACTACCACGATTCTGCCAAGGAATAACTGAAGCCTAATCCAGAGTAGTTGCCTGAAGCCATCACTTGCATTGAAATCACTTCTACCTGGGTCACAATGCACGTACATACATGCATCATGATAACCTGACGTACACTGGCTATATTCAAGGAACGTTGAATCATTCCTCCTCAGACAATTGACTACAGTTGTCCTAGGGAATAGCTACACGGAGAAAAACCCAAAATTGCTGCTTTCCAGGATGCATTTCTGACTGGGATAATTAGGATGAAAGCATCCAACTGACACTGATCCTGGATTACTTTAAACCACACATGCGCCACCACACATAAAAACACCCACAGAATGGCTGTGATCCATGAATATGAACTATTTTGGAGTAAGTGAATTTCTGGGCTTTCATCTAAGAAGAACACCTTTCACCAGAACTCATACTTACGAATACCTGGAAACACTGGTGAACGAGGTGAATGTCTTCAAACCTTCACTGCTCGTGGTTTAATGGACCTGCAGACCAGAGAAGAATTTATGTCAGATCAACAGGTGTCTATGCTGTGCCTCCATGTAAACTTTTCCTCCCTTGCCAATCCACTAGAACCACACCCTGAGATCACGTGGGCAGGAACAGAAGCAGAAACCAAGGCTGCCTGTACACCACAGCGAAATATAGGCGGCCTGTTCTGCTTGGTGAGTTTACAAGCAGAAACCAAGGCTGCCTTTACACCAGAGCGACTTGCAGGCAGCCTGTTCTGCTTGGTGAGTTGCCTGCCCCAGTGACACAGACACCTATGGCAGGTTTCAGAAACACCATAACCTATGGAAGAAGCATAAAACTCTCAGGCAAGACCTTCAAATCTGCAGAGGTTCTCTGAGGCACATCACAGTACACCTTTCATTCATGGAAACGAAGACATAAAGTCAGAGCCACACCAGGGTGCTCCTCAAGTGACTTCGGGAAGGAACCTAATTTCTACCCAACAGTGATGGCAAACTGAACAACAAATATCCCACACACCCTCACACACACGAAAATAGTGATATACTAACAGTTATCTTGTGTGTGCATTTCTTACATGCTATGGAGTTAATTACAGCTTTGAGCAAGACCAGAAGTCATGGAACATCACACAGCCTTCTTCATTCCATGTGTTTCCCCAGAGGAAATGAAAGATTTTGATTAAAGGAGACTTTTGCATGGCTACGCAGCGGAAACAGTCAAAGAGTGTGAAATAGTTGCGAGTTTGAGAATTTATGACAAGGAGCAAAGAAATTAATACATGAAGATACTACAGGTATTAAACAGACACAAGGACAGACACACATACACAAAGATAAACAGAGAGGTCGACACACAGACACAAACACACACACACACACACACACACACACACATACACACACACATACACACACAAACATACACCCAGGAGCGCAGCCTGTACTCAAGGCAAGTCGAATGTTATCTGCAACGGCTGAAATCCTTTTGTTATCCTACTGAGTGGACACTTTCAGCACTTGAGAAAGGATCAAACTTAGAAAAACACGTGAAGTGACATGGGTTCCACCAATGTCCTTGAAGGAAGACATACTACCACCATTATGCCAAGGAACGAGTAAGACTAATCCAGAGTCAGTGCCTGAAGCCATCACTTGAGTTGAAGTCAATTCTAGCAAAGTAACGATGCATGTACATACATGCATCGCGATAGCCTGACTACACTGGCCATATTCAAGGAACAGTGAATCTTTCCTCCTCAGACAATTGATTACAGTTGATCTAGGGAATAACAACGCAGAGAAAAACTCAAAATTACTGTCTTCCAAGTAGCATTCCTGAGTGGCATTATGAGGATCTGTTCATCTAATGGATACTGATCCAGGAAATATTTTTAACCACACATGCGCCCCTACACATAAACACACCCACAGAGTGCCTGTGATCCATGAATATTAACGATTTTGGAGTAAGTGAATTACTTACTCCAAAAGTAAAAGACTTCTCATCTAAGAAAAGTACCTTTTAGCAGAACGCATTCTTAGGAATACCTACAAACACTGGGGATGAGGTGAATTTCTTGAAACCTTCAATGCCCGTGGTTTAATGGACCCTGCAGACCAGAGAAGAAATTATGTTAGATCAACAAGTGCCTGTGCTGGGCCTCCATGTAACCTTTTCCTCCCTTGACAGTCCACTAGAACCACACCCTGAGATCACGTGGTCAGGATTAGCAGCAGAAACCAAGGCTTCCTGGGAGCACAATGACATCCAGGCGGCCTATTATGCTTGGTGAGTTCCTGCGAAACGACGCAGAGGACTATGGACACTAAAAGCTGTGTGGCACAGTCGCTTATGGTAGCTGTGAAGAATGGAACAACTCGAATCTGATATGCTCAGGTCACCCATGTGCTCCTGCCATGCGTGCCCCGTATACCTAGGACCCAAGTAAAAGAGAAGGCTTCCACACAACACAGTGGCTCCTACCTCCAGCTTCTCATGCTTGGCTGGCTGCGCTACCATAGCAACAGGCCATGCAGGAGCTGCCTCAGGATTCTTTATGTTCCAGGGGCTGGGATCCCACTGTGACTTCACAACCAAGTATGTCCTGATTGGTCAGACCACGTAAGCACTGCCTCTAAGGCCCCTCTCCCTGCAGTCTCCAGCCACTTGTGTGGCAGTTTCCTGGCAAGAACTGATCTGGGGATTGCTTTTCTCCTCCATGTTCTCTCCACAGATCATTGAATGTTCAACTGGCATGACATTTCTGTCATGTTCCAAACTACTCCCAATCTGGACCCCACACTTTGGAGGACAGGAAGGATTTCACCTGGTGAGTACAAAAATACCTCAAGCCCCTTGAAGGTAAAGCAGACCAGAAAACTCCCTGAACCTTGCATCAGGCAACTTCCTTCAAAGAACTACATCTCCCATCATCTCGGAGGGGATTCCCTCATGTGGACCAAAAAAGTCACACAGTGAGGACCAGGGACTCTTATCCAGCTTTTTGTGTTTCTATCTTGAACAAAACATGCAAACACACACACTGGCTGCCAAGAGCCTCAAGGTGACCACATGAATTCATTGCCTCTCGACACAGAAATTACTTCACTTTGATCTGAGAAATACATAGGCACCACACGCTATTGTCTAGGAATGCTTAGGTTTCTCTAGTCAGTGAAAGTTTTACCAAGTCTCGGGACAATGGCACGTTTCAGAAAGACCATAACCTATGGAATAAGCATGAACCTCTCAGGGAAGACCTTCAAATCTGCAAAGGTTCTCTGAGGGACATCACAGTACACCTTTCATTCATGGAACCGAAGACATAAAGTCAGAGCCACACAATGCTGCTCCTCAAGTGACTTCGGGAAGGAATCTAATTCCTACAAATCAGTGATGGCAGCCCGAACAACAGATATTCCACACACACTCACACACACAAAATTAGTGATGTACTCAAAATTATCTTGTATGTGAATTTCGTACATTCTATGGAGTGATTTACATCCGTTAGCATGACCAGAAGTCATGGAACATCACACAGCCTTCTACATTCCATCTGTTTCCACAGTTTTAAAGATAGATTTTGATTCAAGGAGACTTCCGCATGCCTAAGCAGTGGATACATTCAACGAGGGTGAAATAGTTGCTAGTATAAGAACTTATGAGAAACTGCAAGGAAATTAATACATGAAGACACTGCAAATATTAAACACAGACACAAAAACAAACATACACAAAAAGAAAGACAGACAGACAGGTAGACACACACACACAACTCACACACACACCCACAGGAACTTGGCCTGTATTTCAACGCATGTCCAATATTATCTGCAAACCCTGAAATTCTGGCGGGACCTTACTGAGGGGACATTTTAAGCACTTTACAAAGGATCAAACTTAGAAAACCACTTAAAGTGAGATTGGGTCCAGCAGTGTCCTTGGAAGGAACACATACTACCACGATTCTGCCAAGGAATAACTGAAGCCTAATCCAGAGTAGTTGCCTGAAGCCATCACTTGCATTGAAATCACTTCTACCTGGGTCACAATGCACGTACATACATGCATCATGATAACCTGACGTACACTGGCTATATTCAAGGAACGTTGAATCATTCCTCCTCAGACAATTGACTACAGTTGTCCTAGGGAATAGCTACACGGAGAAAAACCCAAAATTGCTGCTTTCCAGGATGCATTTCTGACTGGGATAATTAGGATGAAAGCATCCAACTGACACTGATCCTGGATTACTTTAAACCACACATGCGCCCCCACACATAAAAACACCCACAGAATGGCTGTGATCCATGAATATGAACTATTTTGGAGTAAGTGAATTTCTGGGCTTTCATCTAAGAAGAACACCTTTCACCAGAACTCATACTTACGAATACCTGGAAACACTGGTGAACGAGGTGAATGTCTTCAAACCTTCACTGCTCGTGGTTTAATGGACCTGCAGACCAGAGAAGAATTTATGTCAGATCAACAGGTGTCTGTGCTGTGCCTCCATGTAAACTTTTCCTCCCTTGCCAATCCACTAGAACCACACCCTGAGATCACGTGGGCAGGAACAGAAGCAGAAACCAAGGCTGCCTGTACACCACAGCGAAATATAGGCGGCCTGTTCTGCTTGGTGAGTTTACAAGCAGAAACCAAGGCTGCCTTTACACCAGAGCGACTTGCAGGCAGCCTGTTCTGCTTGGTGAGTTGCCTGCCCCAGTGACACAGACACCTATGGCAGGTTTCAGAAACACCATAACCTATGGAAGAAGCATAAAACTCTCAGGCAAGACCTTCAAATCTGCAGAGGTTCTCTGAGGCACATCACAGTACACCTTTCATTCATGGAAACGAAGACATAAAGTCAGAGCCACACCAGGGTGCTCCTCAAGTGACTTCGGGAAGGAACCTAATTTCTACCCAACAGTGATGGCAAACTGAACAACAAATATCCCACACACCCTCACACACACGAAAATAGTGATATACTAACAGTTATCTTGTGTGTGCATTTCTTACATGCTATGGAGTTAATTACAGCTTTGAGCAAGACCAGAAGTCATGGAACATCACACAGCCTTCTTCATTCCATGTGTTTCCCCAGAGGAAATGAAAGATTTTGATTAAAGGAGACTTTTGCATGGCTACGCAGCGGAAACAGTCAAAGAGTGTGAAATAGTTGCGAGTTTGAGAATTTATGACAAGGAGCAAAGAAATTAATACATGAAGATACTACAGGTATTAAACAGACACAAGGACAGACACACATACACAAAGACAAACAGAGAGGTCGACACACAGACACAAACACACACACACACACACACACACACACACACACATACACACACACATACACACACAAACATACACCCAGGAGCGCAGCCTGTATTCAAGGCAAGTCGAATGTTATCTGCAACGGCTGAAATCCTTTTGTTATCCTACTGAGTGGACACTTTCATCACTTGAGAAAGGATCAAACTTAGAAAAACACGTGAAGTGACATGGGTTCCACCAATGTCCTTGAAGGAAGACATACTACCACCATTATGCCAAGGAACGAGTAAGACTAATCCAGAGTCAGTGCCTGAAGCCATCACTTGAGTTGAAGTCAATTCTAGCAAAGTAACGATGCATGTACATACATGCATCGCGATAGCCTGACTACACTGGCCATATTCAAGGAACAGTGAATCTTTCCTCCTCAGACAATTGATTACAGTTGATCTAGGGAATAACAACGCAGAGAAAAACTCAAAATTACTGTCTTCCAAGTAGCATTCCTGAGTGGCATTATGAGGATCTGTTCATCTAATGGATACTGATCCAGGAAATATTTTTAACCACACATGCGCCCCTACACATAAACACACCCACAGAGTGCCTGTGATCCATGAATATTAACGATTTTGGAGTAAGTGAATTACTTACTCCAAAAGTAAAAGACTTCTCATCTAAGAAAAGTACCTTTTAGCAGAACGCATTCTTAGGAATACCTACAAACACTGGGGATGAGGTGAATTTCTTGAAACCTTCAATGCCAGTGGTTTAATGGACCCTGCAGACCAGAGAAGAAATTATGTTAGATCAACAAGTGCCTGTGCTGGGCCTCCATGTAACCTTTTCCTCCCTTGACAGTCCACTAGAACCACACCCTGAGATCACGTGGTCAGGATTAGCAGCAGAAACCAAGGCTTCCTGGGAGCACAATGACATCCAGGCGGCCTATTATGCTTGGTGAGTTCCTGCGAAACGACGCAGAGGACTATGGACACTAAAAGCTGTGTGGCACAGTCGCTTATGGTAGCTGTGAAGAATGGAACAACTCGAATCTGATATGCTCAGGTCACCCATGTGCTCCTGCCATGCGTGCCCCGTATACCTAGGACCCAAGTAAAAGAGAAGGCTTCCACACAACACAGTGGCTCCTACCTCCAGCTTCTCATGTTTGGCTGGCTGCGCTACCATAGCAACAGGCCATGCAGGAGCTGCCTCAGGATTCTTTATGTTCCAGGGGCTGGGATCCCACTGTGACTTCACAACCAAGTATGTCCTGATTGGTCAGACCACGTAAGCACTGCCTCTAAGGCCCCTCTCCCTGCAGTCTCCAGCCACTTGTGTGGCAGTTTCCTGGCAAGAACTGATCTGGGGATTGCTTTTCTCCTCCATGTTCTCTCCACAGATCATTGAATGTTCAACTGGCATGACATTTCTGTCATGTTCCAAACTACTCCCAATCTGGACCCCACACTTTGGAGGACAGGAAGGATTTCACCTGGTGAGTACAAAAATACCTCAAGCCCCTTGAAGGTAAAGCAGACCAGAAAACTCCCTGAACCTTGCATCAGGCAACTTCCTTCAAAGAACTACATCTCCCATCATCTCGGAGGGGATTCCCTCATGTGGACCAAAAAAGTCACACAGTGAGGACCAGGGACTCTTATCCAGCTTTTTGTGTTCCTATCTTGAACAAAACATGCAAACACACACACTGGCTGCCAAGAGCCTCAAGGTGACCACATGAATTCATTGCCTCTCGACACAGAAATTACTTCACTTTGATCTGAGAAATACATAGGCACCACACGCTATTGTCTAGGAATGCTTAGGTTTCTCTAGTCAGTGAAAGTTTTACCAAGTCTCGGGACAATGGCACGTTTCAGAAAGACCATAACCTATGGAATAAGCATGAAACTCTCAGGGAAGACCTTCAAATCTGCAAAGGTTCTCTGAGGGACATCACAGTACACCTTTCATTCATGGAACCGAAGACATAAAGTCAGAGCCACACAATGCTGCTCCTCAAGTGACTTCGGGAAGGAACCTAATTCCTACAAATCAGTGATTGCAGCCCGAACAACAGATATTCCACACACACTCACACACACAAAATTAGTGATGTACTCAAAATTATCTTGTATGTGAATTTCGTACATTCTATGGAGTGATTTACATCCGTTAGCATGACCAGAAGTCATGGAACATCACACAGCCTTCTACATTCCATCTGTTTCCACAGTTTTAAAGATAGATTTTGATTCAAGGAGACTTCCGCATGCCTAAGCAGTGGATACATTCAACGAGGGTGAAATAGTTGCTAGTATAAGAATTTATGAGAAACTGCAAGGAAATTAATACATGAAGACACTGCAAATATTAAACACAGACACAAAAACAAACATACACAAAAAGAAAGACAGACAGACAGGTAGACACACACACACAACTCACACACACACCCCCAGGAACTTGGCCTGTATTTCAACGCATGTCCAATATTATCTGCAAACCCTGAAATTCTGGCGGGACCTTACTGAGGGGACATTTTAAGCACTTTACAAAGGATCAAACTTAGAAAACCACTTAAAGTGAGATTGGGTCCAGCAGTGTCCTTGGAAGGAACACATACTACCACGATTCTGCCAAGGAATAACTGAAGCCTAATCCAGAGTAGTTGCCTGAAGCCATCACTTGCATTGAAATCACTTCTACCTGGGTCACAATGCACGTACATACATGCATCATGATAACCTGACGTACACTGGCAATATTCAAGGAACGTTGAATCATTCCTCCTCAGACAATTGACTACAGTTGTCCTAGGGAATAGCTACATGGAGAAAAACCCAAAATTGCTGCTTTCCAGGATGCATTTCTGACTGGGATAATTAGGATGAAAGCATCCAACTGACACTGATCCTGGATTACTTTAAACCACACATGCGCCACCACACATAAAAACACCCACAGAATGGCTGTGATCCATGAATATGAACTATTTTGGAGTAAGTGAATTTCTGGGCTTTCATCTAAGAAGAACACCTTTCACCAGAACTCATACTTACGAATACCTGGAAACATTGGTGAACGAGGTGAATGTCTTCAAACCTTCACTGCTCGTGGTTTAATGGACCTGCAGACCAGAGAAGAATTTATGTCAGATCAACAGGTGTCTGTGCTGTGCCTCCATGTAAACTTTTCCTCCCTTGCCAATCCACTAGAACCACACCCTGAGATCACGTGGGCAGGAACAGAAGCAGAAACCAAGGCTGCCTGTACACCACAGCGAAATATAGGCGGCCTGTTCTGCTTGGTGAGTTTACAAGCAGAAACCAAGGCTGCCTTTACACCAGAGCGACTTGCAGGCAGCCTGTTCTGCTTGGTGAGTTGCCTGCCCCAGTGACACAGACACCTATGGCAGGTTTCAGAAACACCATAACCTATGGAAGAAGCATAAAACTCTCAGGCAAGACCTTCAAATCTGCAGAGGTTCTCTGAGGCACATCACAGTACACCTTTCATTCATGGAAACGAAGACATAAAGTCAGAGCCACACCAGGGTGCTCCTCAAGTGACTTCGGGAAGGAACCTAATTTCTACCCAACAGTGATGGCAAACTGAACAACAAATATCCCACACACCCTCACACACACGAAAATAGTGATATACTAACAGTTATCTTGTGTGTGCATTTCTTACATGCTATGGAGTTAATTACAGCTTTGAGCAAGACCAGAAGTCATGGAACATCACACAGCCTTCTTCATTCCATGTGTTTCCCCAGAGGAAATGAAAGATTTTGATTAAAGGAGACTTTTGCATGGCTACGCAGCGGAAACAGTCAAAGAGTGTGAAATAGTTGCGAGTTTGGGAATTTATGACAAGGAGCAAAGAAATTAATACATGAAGATACTACAGGTATTAAACAGACACAAGGACAGACACACATACACAAAGATAAACAGAGAGGTCGACACACAGACACAAACACACACACACACACACACACACACATACACACACACATACACACACAAACATACACCCAGGAGCGCAGCCTGTATTCAAGGCAAGTCAAATGTTATCTGCAACGGCTGAAATCCTTTTGTTATCCTACTGAGTGGACACTTTCAGCACTTGAGAAAGGATCAAACTTAGAAAAACACGTGAAGTGACATGGGTTCCACCAATGTCCTTGAAGGAAGACATACTACCACCATTATGCCAAGGAACGAGTAAGACTAATCCAGAGTCAGTGCCTGAAGCCATCACTTGAGTTGAAGTCAATTCTAGCAAAGTAACGATGCATGTACATACATGCATCGCGATAGCCTGACTACACTGGCCATATTCAAGGAACAGTGAATCTTTCCTCCTCAGACAATTGATTACAGTTGATCTAGGGAATAACAACGCAGAGAAAAACTCAAAATTACTGTCTTCCAAGTAGCATTCCTGAGTGGCATTATGAGGATCTGTTCATCTAATGGATACTGATCCAGGAAATATTTTTAACCACACATGCGCCCCTACACATAAACACACCCACAGAGTGCCTGTGATCCATGAATATTAACGATTTTGGAGTAAGTGAATTACTTACTCCAAAAGTAAAAGACTTCTCATCTAAGAAAAGTACCTTTTAGCAGAACGCATTCTTAGGAATACCTACAAACACTGGGGATGAGGTGAATTTCTTGAAACCTTCAATGCCCGTGGTTTAATGGACCCTGCAGACCAGAGAAGAAATTATGTTAGATCAACAAGTGCCTGTGCTGGGCCTCCATGTAACCTTTTCCTCCCTTGACAGTCCACTAAAACCACACCCTGAGATCACGTGGTCAGGATTAGCAGCAGAAACCAAGGCTTCCTGGGAGCACAATGACATCCAGGCGGCCTATTATGCTTGGTGAGTTCCTGCGAAACGACGCAGAGGACTATGGACACTAAAAGCTGTGTGGCACAGTCGCTTATGGTAGCTGTGAAGAATGGAACAACTCGAATCTGATATGCTCATGTCACCCATGTGCTCCTGCCATGCGTGCCCCGTATACCTAGGACCCAAGTAAAAGAGAAGGCTTCCACACAACACAGTGGCTCCTACCTCCAGCTTCTCATGCTTGGCTGGCTGCGCTACCATAGCAACAGGCCATGCAGGAGCTGCCTCAGGATTCTTTATGTTCCAGGGGCTGGGATCCCACTGTGACTTCACAACCAAGTATGTCCTGATTGGTCAGACCACGTAAGCACTGCCTCTAAGGCCCCTCTCCCTGCAGTCTCCAGCCACTTGTGTGGCAGTTTCCTGGCAAGAACTGATCTGGGGATTGCTTTTCTCCTCCATGTTCTCTCCACAGATCATTGAATGTTCAACTGGCATGACATTTCTGTCATGTTCCAAACTACTCCCAATCTGGACCCCACACTTTGGAGGACAGGAAGGATTTCACCTGGTGAGTACAAAAATACCTCAAGCCCCTTGAAGGTAAAGCAGACCAGAAAACTCCCTGAACCTTGCATCAGGCAACTTCCTTCAAAGAACTACATCTCCCATCATCTCGGAGGGGATTCCCTCATGTGGACCAAAAAAGTCACACAGTGAGGACCAGGGACTCTTATCCAGCTTTTTGTGTTCCTATCTTGAACAAAACATGCAAACACACACACTGGCTGCCAAGAGCCTCAAGGTGACCACATGAATTCATTGCCTCTCGACACAGAAATTACTTCACTTTGATCTGAGAAATACATAGGCACCACACGCTATTGTCTAGGAATGCTTAGGTTTCTCTAGTCAGTGAAAGTTTTACCAAGTCTCGGGACAATGGCACGTTTCAGAAAGACCATAACCTATGGAATAAGCATGAAACTCTCAGGGAAGACCTTCAAATCTGCAAAGGTTCTCTGAGGGACATCACAGTACACCTTTCATTCATGGAACCGAAGACATAAAGTCAGAGCCACACAATGCTGCTCCTCAAGTGACTTCGGGAAGGAACCTAATTCCTACAAATCAGTGATGGCAGCCCGAACAACAGATATTCCACACACACTCACACACACAAAATTAGTGATGTACTCAAAATTATCTTGTATGTGAATTTCGTACATTCTATGGAGTGATTTACATCCGTTAGCATGACCAGAAGTCATGGAACATCACACAGCCTTCTACATTCCATCTGTTTCCACAGTTTTAAAGATAGATTTTGATTCAAGGAGACTTCCGCATGCCTAAGCAGTGGATACATTCAATGAGGGTGAAATAGTTGCTAGTATAAGAATTTATGAGAAACTGCAAGGAAATTAATACATGAAGACACTGCAAATATTAAACACAGACACAAAAACAAACATACACAAAAAGAAAGACAGACAGACAGGTAGACACACACACACAACTCACACACACACCCCCAGGAACTTGGCCTGTATTTCAACGCATGTCCAATATTATCTGCAAACCCTGAAATTCTGGCGGGACCTTACTGAGGGGACATTTTAAGCACTTTACAAAGGATCAAACTTAGAAAACCACTTAAAGTGAGATTGGGTCCAGCAGTGTCCTTGGAAGGAACACATACTACCACGATTCTGCCAAGGAATAACTGAAGCCTAATCCAGAGTAGTTGCCTGAAGCCATCACTTGCATTGAAATCTCTTCTACCTGGGTCACAATGCACGTACATACATGCATCATGATAACCTGACGTACACTGGCAATATTCAAGGAACGTTGAATCATTCCTCCTCAGACAATTGACTACAGTTGTCCTAGGGAATAGCTACATGGAGAAAAACCCAAAATTGCTGCTTTCCAGGATGCATTTCTGACTGGGATAATTAGGATGAAAGCATCCAACTGACACTGATCCTGGATTACTTTAAACCACACATGCGCCACCACACATAAAAACACCCACAGAATGGCTGTGATCCATGAATATGAACTATTTTGGAGTAAGTGAATTTCTGGGCTTTCATCTAAGAAGAACACCTTTCACCAGAACTCATACTTACGAATACCTGGAAACATTGGTGAACGAGGTGAATGTCTTCAAACCTTCACTGCTCGTGGTTTAATGGACCTGCAGACCAGAGAAGAATTTATGTCAGATCAACAGGTGTCTGTGCTGTGCCTCCATGTAAACTTTTCCTCCCTTGCCAATCCACTAGAACCACACCCTGAGATCACGTGGGCAGGAACAGAAGCAGAAACCAAGACTGCCTGTACACCACAGCGAAATATAGGCGGCCTGTTCTGCTTGGTGAGTTTACAAGCAGAAACCAAGGCTGCCTTTACACCAGAGCGACTTGCAGGCAGCCTGTTCTGCTTGGTGAGTTGCCTGCCCCAGTGACACAGACACCTATGGCAGGTTTCAGAAACACCATAACCTATGGAAGAAGCATAAAACTCTCAGGCAAGACCTTCAAATCTGCAGAGGTTCTCTGAGGCACACCACAGTACACCTTTCATTCATGGAAACGAAGACATAAAGTCGGAGCCACACCAGGGTGCTCCTCAAGTGACTTCGGGAAGGAACCTAATTTCTACCCAACAGTGATGGCAAACTGAACAACAAATATCCCACACACCCTCACACACACGAAAATAGTGATATACTAACAGTTATCTTGTGTGTGCATTTCTTACATGCTATGGAGTTAATTACAGCTTTGAGCAAGACCAGAAGTCATGGAACATCACACAGCCTTCTTCATTCCATGTGTTTCCCCAGAGGAAATGAAAGATTTTGATTAAAGGAGACTTTTGCATGGCTACGCAGCGGAAACAGTCAAAGAGTGTGAAATAGTTGCGAGTTTGAGAATTTATGACAAGGAGCAAAGAAATTAATACATGAAGATACTACAGGTATTAAACAGACACAAGGACAGACACACATACACAAAGATAAACAGAGAGGTCGACACACAGACACAAACACACACACACACACACACACACACACACATACACACACACATACACACACAAACATACACCCAGGAGCGCAGCCTGTATTCAAGGCAAGTCGAATGTTATCTGCAACGGCTGAAATCCTTTTGTTATCCTACTGAGTGGACACTTTCAGCACTTGAGAAAGGATCAAACTTAGAAAAACACGTGAAGTGACATGGGTTCCACCAATGTCCTTGAAGGAAGACATACTACCACCATTATGCCAAGGAACGAGTAAGACTAATCCAGAGTCAGTGCCTGAAGCCATCACTTGAGTTGAAGTCAATTCTAGCAAAGTAACGATGCATGTACATACATGCATCGCGATAGCCTGACTACACTGGCCATATTCAAGGAACAGTGAATCTTTCCTCCTCAGACAATTGATTACAGTTGATCTAGGGAATAACAACGCAGAGAAAAACTCAAAATTACTGTCTTCCAAGTAGCATTCCTGAGTGGCATTATGAGGATCTGTTCATCTAATGGATACTGATCCAGGAAATATTTTTAACCACACATGCGCCCCTACACATAAACACACCCACAGAGTGCCTGTGATCCATGAATATTAACGATTTTGGAGTAAGTGAATTACTTACTCCAAAAGTAAAAGACTTCTCATCTAAGAAAAGTACCTTTTAGCAGAACGCATTCTTAGGAATACCTACAAACACTGGGGATGAGGTGAATTTCTTGAAACCTTCAATGCCCGTGGTTTAATGGACCCTGCAGACCAGAGAAGAAATTATGTTAGATCAACAAGTGCCTGTGCTGGGCCTCCATGTAACCTTTTCCTCCCTTGACAGTCCACTAGAACCACACCCTGAGATCACGTGGTCAGGATTAGCAGCAGAAACCAAGGCTTCCTGGGAGCACAATGACATCCAGGCGGCCTATTATGCTTGGTGAGTTCCTGCAAAACGACGCAGAGGACTATGGACACTAAAAGGTGTGTGGCACAGTCGCTTATGGTAGCTGTGAAGAATGGAACAACTCGAATCTGATATGCTCATGTCACCCATGTGCTCCTGCCATGCGTGCCCCGTATACCTAGGACCCAAGTAAAAGAGAAGGCTTCCACACAACACAGTGGCTCCTACCTCCAGCTTCTCATGCTTGGCTGGCTGCGCTACCATAGCAACAGGCCATGCAGGAGCTGCCTCAGGATTCTTTATGTTCCAGGGGCTGGGATCCCACTGTGACTTCACAACCAAGTATGTCCTGATTGGTCAGACCACGTAAGCACTGCCTCTAAGGCCCCTCTCCCTGCAGTCTCCAGCCACTTGTGTGGCAGTTTCCTGGCAAGAACTGATCTGGGGATTGCTTTTCTCCTCCATGTTCTCTCCACAGATCATTGAATGTTCAACTGGCATGACATTTCTGTCATGTTCCAAACTACTCCCAATCTGGACCCCACACTTTGGAGGACAGGAAGGATTTCACCTGGTGAGTACAAAAATACCTCAAGCCCCTTGAAGGTAAAGCAGACCAGAAAACTCCCTGAACCTTGCATCAGGCAACTTCCTTCAAAGAACTACATCTCCCATCATCTCGGAGGGGATTCCCTCATGTGGACCAAAAAAGTCACACAGTGAGGACCAGGGACTCTTATCCAGCTTTTTGTGTTCCTATCTTGAACAAAACATGCAAACACACACACTGGCTGCCAAGAGCCTCAAGGTGACCACATGAATTCATTGCCTCTCGACACAGAAATTACTTCACTTTGATCTGAGAAATACATAGGCACCACACGCTATTGTCTAGGAATGCTTAGGTTTCTCTAGTCAGTGAAAGTTTTACCAAGTCTCGGGACAATGGCACGTTTCAGAAAGACCATAACCTATGGAATAAGCATGAAACTCTCAGGGAAGACCTTCAAATCTGCAAAGGTTCTCTGAGGGACATCACAGTACACCTTTCATTCATGGAACCGAAGACATAAAGTCAGAGCCACACAATGCTGCTCCTCAAGTGACTTCGGGAAGGAACCTAATTCCTACAAATCAGTGATGGCAGCCCGAACAACAGATATTCCACACACACTCACACACACAAAATTAGTGGTGTACTCAAAATTATCTTGTATGTGAATTTCGTACATTCTATGGAGTGATTTACATCCGTTAGCATGACCAGAAGTCATGGAACATCACACAGCCTTCTACATTCCATCTGTTTCCACAGTTTTAAAGATAGATTTTGATTCAAGGAGACTTCCGCATGCCTAAGCAGTGGATACATTCAACGAGGGTGAAATAGTTGCTAGTATAAGAATTTATGAGAAACTGCAAGGAAATTAATACATGAAGACACTGCAAATATTAAACACAGACACAAAAACAAACATACACAAAAAGAAAGACAGACAGACAGGTAGACACACACACACAACTCACACACACACCCCCAGGAACTTGGCCTGTATTTCAACGCATGTCCAATATTATCTGCAAACCCTGAAATTCTGGCGGGACCTTACTGAGGGGACATTTTAAGCACTTTACAAAGGATCAAACTTAGAAAACCACTTAAAGTGAGATTGGGTCCAGCAGTGTCCTTGGAAGGAACACATACTACCACGATTCTGCCAAGGAATAACTGAAGCCTAATCCAGAGTAGTTGCCTGAAGCCATCACTTGCATTGAAATCACTTCTACCTGGGTCACAATGCACGTACATACATGCATCATGATAACCTGACGTACACTGGCAATATTCAAGGAACGTTGAATCATTCCTCCTCAGACAATTGACTACAGTTGTCCTAGGGAATAGCTACATGGAGAAAAACCCAAAATTGCTGCTTTCCAGGATGCATTTCTGACTGGGATAATTAGGATGAAAGCATCCAACTGACACTGATCCTGGATTACTTTAAACCACACATGCGCCACCACACATAAAAACACCCACAGAATGGCTGTGATCCATGAATATGAACTATTTTGGAGTAAGTGAATTTCTGGGCTTTCATCTAAGAAGAACACCTTTCACCAGAACTCATACTTACGAATACCTGGAAACATTGGTGAACGAGGTGAATGTCTTCAAACCTTCACTGCTCGTGGTTTAATGGACCTGCAGACCAGAGAAGAATTTATGTCAGATCAACAGGTGTCTGTGCTGTGCCTCCATGTAAACTTTTCCTCCCTTGCCAATCCACTAGAACCACACCCTGAGATCACGTGGGCAGGAACAGAAGCAGAAACCAAGACTGCCTGTACACCACAGCGAAATATAGGCGGCCTGTTCTGCTTGGTGAGTTTACAAGCAGAAACCAAGGCTGCCTTTACACCAGAGCGACTTGCAGGCAGCCTGTTCTGCTTGGTGAGTTGCCTGCCCCAGTGACACAGACACCTATGGCAGGTTTCAGAAACACCATAACCTATGGAAGAAGCATAAAACTCTCAGGCAAGACCTTCAAATCTGCAGAGGTTCTCTGAGGCACACCACAGTACACCTTTCATTCATGGAAACGAAGACATAAAGTCGGAGCCACACCAGGGTGCTCCTCAAGTGACTTCGGGAAGGAACCTAATTTCTACCCAACAGTGATGGCAAACTGAACAACAAATATCCCACACACCCTCACACACACGAAAATAGTGATATACTAACAGTTATCTTGTGTGTGCATTTCTTACATGCTATGGAGTTAATTACAGCTTTGAGCAAGACCAGAAGTCATGGAACATCACACAGCCTTCTTCATTCCATGTGTTTCCCCAGAGGAAATGAAAGATTTTGATTAAAGGAGACTTTTGCATGGCTACGCAGCGGAAACAGTCAAAGAGTGTGAAATAGTTGCGAGTTTGAGAATTTATGACAAGGAGCAAAGAAATTAATACATGAAGATACTACAGGTATTAAACAGACACAAGGACAGACACACATACACAAAGATAAACAGAGAGGTCGACACACAGACACAAACACACACACACACACACACACACACACACATACACACACACATACACACACAAACATACACCCAGGAGCGCAGCCTGTATTCAAGGCAAGTCGAATGTTATCTGCAACGGCTGAAATCCTTTTGTTATCCTACTGAGTGGACACTTTCAGCACTTGAGAAAGGATCAAACTTAGAAAAACACGTGAAGTGACATGGGTTCCACCAATGTCCTTGAAGGAAGACATACTACCACCATTATGCCAAGGAACGAGTAAGACTAATCCAGAGTCAGTGCCTGAAGCCATCACTTGAGTTGAAGTCAATTCTAGCAAAGTAACGATGCATGTACATACATGCATCGCGATAGCCTGACTACACTGGCCATATTCAAGGAACAGTGAATCTTTCCTCCTCAGACAATTGATTACAGTTGATCTAGGGAATAACAACGCAGAGAAAAACTCAAAATTACTGTCTTCCAAGTAGCATTCCTGAGTGGCATTATGAGGATCTGTTCATCTAATGGATACTGATCCAGGAAATATTTTTAACCACACATGCGCCCCTACACATAAACACACCCACAGAGTGCCTGTGATCCATGAATATTAACGATTTTGGAGTAAGTGAATTACTTACTCCAAAAGTAAAAGACTTCTCATCTAAGAAAAGTACCTTTTAGCAGAACGCATTCTTAGGAATACCTACAAACACTGGGGATGAGGTGAATTTCTTGAAACCTTCAATGCCCGTGGTTTAATGGACCCTGCAGACCAGAGAAGAAATTATGTTAGATCAACAAGTGCCTGTGCTGGGCCTCCATGTAACCTTTTCCTCCCTTGACAGTCCACTAGAACCACACCCTGAGATCACGTGGTCAGGATTAGCAGCAGAAACCAAGGCTTCCTGGGAGCACAATGACATCCAGGCGGCCTATTATGCTTGGTGAGTTCCTGCAAAACGACGCAGAGGACTATGGACACTAAAAGGTGTGTGGCACAGTCGCTTATGGTAGCTGTGAAGAATGGAACAACTCGAATCTGATATGCTCAGGTCACCCATGTGCTCCTGCCATGCGTGCCCCGTATACCTAGGACCCAAGTAAAAGAGAAGGCTTCCACACAACACAGTGGCTCCTACCTCCAGCTTCTCATGCTTGGCTGGCTGCGCTACCATAGCAACAGGCCATGCAGGAGCTGCCTCAGGATTCTTTATGTTCCAGGGGCTGGGATCCCACTGTGACTTCACAACCAAGTATGTCCTGATTGGTCAGACCACGTAAGCACTGCCTCTAAGGCCCCTCTCCCTGCAGTCTCCAGCCACTTGTGTGGCAGTTTCCTGGCAAGAACTGATCTGGGGATTGCTTTTCTCCTCCATGTTCTCTCCACAGATCATTGAATGTTCAACTGGCATGACATTTCTGTCATGTTCCAAACTACTCCCAATCTGGACCCCACACTTTGGAGGACAGGAAGGATTTCACCTGGTGAGTACAAAAATACCTCAAGCCCCTTGAAGGTAAAGCAGACCAGAAAACTCCCTGAACCTTGCATCAGGCAACTTCCTTCAAAGAACTACATCTCCCATCATCTCGGAGGGGATTCCCTCATGTGGACCAAAAAAGTCACACAGTGAGGACCAGGGACTCTTATCCAGCTTTTTGTGTTCCTATCTTGAACAAAACATGCAAACACACACACTGGCTGCCAAGAGCCTCAAGGTGACCACATGAATTCATTGCCTCTCGACACAGAAATTACTTCACTTTGATCTGAGAAATACATAGGCACCACACGCTATTGTCTAGGAATGCTTAGGTTTCTCTAGTCAGTGAAAGTTTTACCAAGTCTCGGGACAATGGCACGTTTCAGAAAGACCATAACCTATGGAATAAGCATGAAACTCTCAGGGAAGACCTTCAAATCTGCAAAGGTTCTCTGAGGGACATCACAGTACACCTTTCATTCATGGAACCGAAGACATAAAGTCAGAGCCACACAATGCTGCTCCTCAAGTGACTTCGGGAAGGAACCTAATTCCTACAAATCAGTGATGGCAGCCCGAACAACAGATATTCCACACACACTCACACACACAAAATTAGTGGTGTACTCAAAATTATCTTGTATGTGAATTTCGTACATTCTATGGAGTGATTTACATCCGTTAGCATGACCAGAAGTCATGGAACATCACACAGCCTTCTACATTCCATCTGTTTCCACAGTTTTAAAGATAGATTTTGATTCAAGGAGACTTCCGCATGCCTAAGCAGTGGATACATTCAACGAGGGTGAAATAGTTGCTAGTATAAGAATTTATGAGAAACTGCAAGGAAATTAATACATGAAGACACTGCAAATATTAAACACAGACACAAAAACAAACATACACAAAAAGAAAGACAGACAGACAGGTAGACACACACACACAACTCACACACACACCCCCAGGAACTTGGCCTGTATTTCAACGCATGTCCAATATTATCTGCAAACCCTGAAATTCTGGCGGGACCTTACTGAGGGGACATTTTAAGCACTTTACAAAGGATCAAACTTAGAAAACCACTTAAAGTGAGATTGGGTCCAGCAGTGTCCTTGGAAGGAACACATACTACCACGATTCTGCCAAGGAATAACTGAAGCCTAATCCAGAGTAGTTGCCTGAAGCCATCACTTGCATTGAAATCACTTCTACCTGGGTCACAATGCACGTACATACATGCATCATGATAACCTGACGTACACTGGCAATATTCAAGGAACGTTGAATCATTCCTCCTCAGACAATTGACTACAGTTGTCCTAGGGAATAGCTACATGGAGAAAAACCCAAAATTGCTGCTTTCCAGGATGCATTTCTGACTGGGATAATTAGGATGAAAGCATCCAACTGACACTGATCCTGGATTACTTTAAACCACACATGCGCCACCACACATAAAAACACCCACAGAATGGCTGTGATCCATGAATATGAACTATTTTGGAGTAAGTGAATTTCTGGGCTTTCATCTAAGAAGAACACCTTTCACCAGAACTCATACTTACGAATACCTGGAAACATTGGTGAACGAGGTGAATGTCTTCAAACCTTCACTGCTCGTGGTTTAATGGACCTGCAGACCAGAGAAGAATTTATGTCAGATCAACTGGTGTCTGTGCTGTGCCTCCATGTAAACTTTTCCTCCCTTGCCAATCCACTAGAACCACACCCTGAGATCACGTGGGCAGGAACAGAAGCAGAAACCAAGGCTGCCTGTACACCACAGCGAAATATAGGCGGCCTGTTCTGCTTGGTGAGTTTACAAGCAGAAACCAAGGCTGCCTTTACACCAGAGCGACTTGCAGGCAGCCTGTTCTGCTTGGTGAGTTGCCTGCCCCAGTGACACAGACACCTATGGCAGGTTTCAGAAACACCATAACCTATGGAAGAAGCATAAAACTCTCAGGCAAGACCTTCAAATCTGCAGAGGTTCTCTGAGGCACATCACAGTACACCTTTCATTCATGGAAACGAAGACATAAAGTCAGAGCCACACCAGGGTGCTCCTCAAGTGACTTCGGGAAGGAACCTAATTTCTACCCAACAGTGATGGCAAACTGAACAACAAATATCCCACACACCCTCACACACACGAAAATAGTTATATACTAACAGTTATCTTGTGTGTGCATTTCTTACATGCTATGGAGTTAATTACAGCTTTGAGCAAGACCAGAAGTCATGGAACATCACACAGCCTTCTTCATTCCATGTGTTTCCCCAGAGGAAATGAAAGATTTTGATTAAAGGAGACTTTTGCATGGCTACGCAGCGGAAACAGTCAAAGAGTGTGAAATAGTTGCGAGTTTGAGAATTTATGACAAGGAGCAAAGAAATTAATACATGAAGATACTACAGGTATTAAACAGACACAAGGACAGACACACATACACAAAGATAAACAGAGAGGTCGACACACAGACACAAACACACACACACACACACACACACACACACATACACACACACATACACACACAAACATACACCCAGGAGCGCAGCCTGTATTCAAGGCAAGTCGAATGTTATCTGCAACGGCTGAATTCCTTTTGTTATCCTACTGAGTGGACACTTTCAGCACTTGAGAAAGGATCAAACTTAGAAAAACACGTGAAGTGACATGGGTTCCACCAATGTCCTTGAAGGAAGACATACTACCACCATTATGCCAAGGAACGAGTAAGACTAATCCAGAGTCAGTGCCTGAAGCCATCACTTGAGTTGAAGTCAATTCTAGCAAAGTAACGATGCATGTACATACATGCATCGCGATAGCCTGACTACACTGGCCATATTCAAGGAACAGTGAATCTTTCCTCCTCAGACAATTGATTACAGTTGATCTAGGGAATAACAACGCAGAGAAAAACTCAAAATTACTGTCTTCCAAGTAGCATTCCTGAGTGGCATTATGAGGATCTGTTCATCTAATGGATACTGATCCAGGAAATATTTTTAACCACACATGCGCCCCTACACATAAACACACCCACAGAGTGCCTGTGATCCATGAATATTAACGATTTTGGAGTAAGTGAATTACTTACTCCAAAAGTAAAAGACTTCTCATCTAAGAAAAGTACCTTTTAGCAGAACGCATTCTTAGGAATACCTACAAACACTGGGGATGAGGTGAATTTCTTGAAACCTTCAATGCCCGTGGTTTAATGGACCCTGCAGACCAGAGAAGAAATTATGTTAGATCAACAAGTGCCTGTGCTGGGCCTCCATGTAACCTTTTCCTCCCTTGACAGTCCACTAGAACCACACCCTGAGATCACGTGGTCAGGATTAGCAGCAGAAACCAAGGCTTCCTGGGAGCACAATGACATCCAGGCGGCCTATTATGCTTGGTGAGTTCCTGCGAAACGACGCAGAGGACTATGGACACTAAAAGCTGTGTGGCACAGTCGCTTATGGTAGCTGTGAAGAATGGAACAACTCGAATCTGATATGCTCAGGTCACCCATGTGCTCCTGCCATGCGTGCCCCGTATACCTAGGACCCAAGTAAAAGAGAAGGCTTCCACACAACACAGTGGCTCCTACCTCCAGCTTCTCATGCTTGGCTGGCTGCGCTACCATAGCAACAGGCCATGCAGGAGCTGCCTCAGGATTCTTTATGTTCCAGGGGCTGGGATCCCACTGTGACTTCACAACCAAGTATGTCCTGATTGGTCAGACCACGTAAGCACTGCCTCTAAGGCCCCTCTCCCTGCAGTCTCCAGGCACTTGTGTGGCAGTTTCCTGGCAAGAACTGATCTGGGGATTGCTTTTCTCCTCCATGTTCTCTCCACAGATCATTGAATGTTCAACTGGCATGACATTTCTGTCATGTTCCAAACTACTCCCAATCTGGACCCCACACTTTGGAGGACAGGAAGGATTTCACCTGGTGAGTACAAAAATACCTCAAGCCCCTTGAAGGTAAAGCAGACCAGAAAACTCCCTGAACCTTGCATCAGGCAACTTCCTTCAAAGAACTACATCTCCCATCATCTCGGAGGGGATTCCCTCATGTGGACCAAAAAAGTCACACAGTGAGGACCAGGGACTCTTATCCAGCTTTTTGTGTTCCTATCTTGAACAAAACATGCAAACACACACACTGGCTGCCAAGAGCCTCAAGGTGACCACATGAATTCATTGCCTCTCGACACAGAAATTACTTCACTTTGATCTGAGAAATACATAGGCACCACACGCTATTGTCTAGGAATGCTTAGGTTTCTCTAGTCAGTGAAAGTTTTACCAAGTCTCGGGACAATGGCACGTTTCAGAAAGACCATAACCTATGGAATAAGCATGAAACTCTCAGGGAAGACCTTCAAATCTGCAAAGGTTCTCTGAGGGACATCACAGTACACCTTTCATTCATGGAACCGAAGACATAAAGTCAGAGCCACACAATGCTGCTCCTCAAGTGACTTCGGGAAGGAACCTAATTCCTACAAATCAGTGATGGCAGCCCGAACAACAGATATTCCACACACACTCACACACACAAAATTAGTGGTGTACTCAAAATTATCTTGTATGTGAATTTCGTACATTCTATGGAGTGATTTACATCCGTTAGCATGACCAGAAGTCATGGAACATCACACAGCCTTCTACATTCCATCTGTTTCCACAGTTTTAAAGATAGATTTTGATTCAAGGAGACTTCCGCATGCCTAAGCAGTGGATACATTCAACGAGGGTGAAATAGTTGCTAGTATAAGAATTTATGAGAAACTGCAAGGAAATTAATACATGAAGACACTGCAAATATTAAACACAGACACAAAAACAAACATACACAAAAAGAAAGACAGACAGACAGGTAGACACACACACACAACTCACACACACACCCCCAGGAACTTGGCCTGTATTTCAACGCATGTCCAATATTATCTGCAAACCCTGAAATTCTGGCGGGACCTTACTGAGGGGACATTTTAAGCACTTTACAAAGGATCAAACTTAGAAAACCACTTAAAGTGAGATTGGGTCCAGCAGTGTCCTTGGAAGGAACACATACTACCACGATTCTGCCAAGGAATAACTGAAGCCTAATCCAGAGTAGTTGCCTGAAGCCATCACTTGCATTGAAATCACTTCTACCTGGGTCACAATGCACGTACATACATGCATCATGATAACCTGACGTACACTGGCAATATTCAAGGAACGTTGAATCATTCCTCCTCAGACAATTGACTACAGTTGTCCTAGGGAATAGCTACATGGAGAAAAACCCAAAATTGCTGCTTTCCAGGATGCATTTCTGACTGGGATAATTAGGATGAAAGCATCCAACTGACACTGATCCTGGATTACTTTAAACCACACATGCGCCACCACACATAAAAACACCCACAGAATGGCTGTGATCCATGAATATGAACTATTTTGGAGTAAGTGAATTTCTGGGCTTTCATCTAAGAAGAACACCTTTCACCAGAACTCATACTTACGAATACCTGGAAACATTGGTGAACGAGGTGAATGTCTTCAAACCTTCACTGCTCGTGGTTTAATGGACCTGCAGACCAGAGAAGAATTTATGTCAGATCAACAGGTGTCTGTGCTGTGCCTCCATGTAAACTTTTCCTCCCTTGCCAATCCACTAGAACCACACCCTGAGATCACGTGGGCAGGAACAGAAGCAGAAACCAAGGCTGCCTGTACACCACAGCGAAATATAGGCGGCCTGTTCTGCTTGGTGAGTTTACAAGCAGAAACCAAGGCTGCCTTTACACCAGAGCGACTTGCAGGCAGCCTGTTCTGCTTGGTGAGTTGCCTGCCCCAGTGACACAGACACCTATGGCAGGTTTCAGAAACACCATAACCTATGGAAGAAGCATAAAACTCTCAGGCAAGACCTTCAAATCTGCAGAGGTTCTCTGAGGCACACCACAGTACACCTTTCATTCATGGAAACGAAGACATAAAGTCAGAGCCACACCAGGGTGCTCCTCAAGTGACTTCGGGAAGGAACCTAATTTCTACCCAACAGTGATGGCAAACTGAACAACAAATATCCCACACACCCTCACACACACGAAAATAGTGATATACTAACAGTTATCTTGTGTGTGCATTTCTTACATGCTATGGAGTTAATTACAGCTTTGAGCAAGACCAGAAGTCATGGAACATCACACAGCCTTCTTCATTCCATGTGTTTCCCCAGAGGAAATGAAAGATTTTGATTAAAGGAGACTTTTGCATGGCTACGCAGCGGAAACAGTCAAAGAGTGTGAAATAGTTGCGAGTTTGAGAATTTATGACAAGGAGCAAAGAAATTAATACATGAAGATACTACAGGTATTAAACAGACACAAGGACAGACACACATACACAAAGATAAACAGAGAGGTCGACACACAGACACAAACACACACACACACACACACACACACACACATACACACACACATACACACACAAACATACACCCAGGAGCGCAGCCTGTATTCAAGGCAAGTCAAATGTTATCTGCAACGGCTGAAATCCTTTTGTTATCCTACTGAGTGGACACTTTCAGCACTTGAGAAAGGATCAAACTTAGAAAAACACGTGAAGTGACATGGGTTCCACCAATGTCCTTGAAGGAAGACATACTACCACCATTATGCCAAGGAACGAGTAAGACTAATCCAGAGTCAGTGCCTGAAGCCATCACTTGAGTTGAAGTCAATTCTAGCAAAGTAACGATGCATGTACATACATGCATCGCGATAGCCTGACTACACTGGCCATATTCAAGGAACAGTGAATCTTTCCTCCTCAGACAATTGATTACAGTTGATCTAGGGAATAACAACGCAGAGAAAAACTCAAAATTACTGTCTTCCAAGTAGCATTCCTGAGTGGCATTATGAGGATCTGTTCATCTAATGGATACTGATCCAGGAAATATTTTTAACCACACATGCGCCCCTACACATAAACACACCCACAGAGTGCCTGTGATCCATGAATATTAACGATTTTGGAGTAAGTGAATTACTTACTCCAAAAGTAAAAGACTTCTCATCTAAGAAAAGTACCTTTTAGCAGAACGCATTCTTAGGAATACCTACAAACACTGGGGATGAGGTGAATTTCTTGAAACCTTCAATGCCCGTGGTTTAATGGACCCTGCAGACCAGAGAAGAAATTATGTTAGATCAACAAGTGCCTGTGCTGGGCCTCCATGTAACCTTTTCCTCCCTTGACAGTCCACTAGAACCACACCCTGAGATCACGTGGTCAGGATTAGCAGCAGAAACCAAGGCTTCCTGGGAGCACAATGACATCCAGGCGGCCTATTATGCTTGGTGAGTTCCTGCGAAACGACGCAGAGGACTATGGACACTAAAAGCTGTGTGGCACAGTCGCTTATGGTAGCTGTGAAGAATGGAACAACTCGAATCTGATATGCTCAGGTCACCCATGTGCTCCTGCCATGCGTGCCCCGTATACCTAGGACCCAAGTAAAAGAGAAGGCTTCCACACAACACAGTGGCTCCTACCTCCAGCTTCTCATGCTTGGCTGGCTGCGCTACCATAGCAACAGGCCATGCAGGAGCTGCCTCAGGATTCTTTATGTTCCAGAGGCTGGGATCCCACTGTGACTTCACAACCAAGTATGTCCTGATTGGTCAGACCACGTAAGCACTGCCTCTAAGGCCCCTCTCCCTGCAGTCTCCAGCCACTTGTGTGGCAGTTTCCTGGCAAGAACTGATCTGGGGATTGCTTTTCTCCTCCATGTTCTCTCCACAGATCATTGAATGTTCAACTGGCATGACATTTCTGTCATGTTCCAAACTACTCCCAATCTGGACCCCACACTTTGGAGGACAGGAAGGATTTCACCTGGTGAGTACAAAAATACCTCAAGCCCCTTGAAGGTAAAGCAGACCAGAAAACTCCCTGAACCTTGCATCAGGCAACTTCCTTCAAAGAACTACATCTCCCATCATCTCGGAGGGGATTCCCTCATGTGGACCAAAAAAGTCACACAGTGAGGACCAGGGACTCTTATCCAGCTTTTTGTGTTCCTATCTTGAACAAAACATGCAAACACACACACTGGCTGCCAAGAGCCTCAAGGTGACCACAGGAATTCATTTCCTCTCGACACAGAAATTACTTCACTTTGATCTGAGAAATACATAGGCACCACACGCTATTGTCTAGGAATGCTTAGGTTTCTCTAGTCAGTGAAAGTTTTACCAAGTCTCGGGACAATGGCACGTTTCAGAAAGACCATAACCTATGGAATAAGCATGAAACTCTCAGGGAAGACCTTCAAATCTGCAAAGGTTCTCTGAGGGACATCACAGTACACCTTTCATTCATGGAACCGAAGACATAAAGTCAGAGCCACACAATGCTGCTCCTCAAGTGACTTCGGGAAGGAACCTAATTCCTACAAATCAGTGATGGCAGCCCGAACAACAGATATTCCACACACACTCACACACACAAAATTAGTGATGTACTCAAAATTATCTTGTATGTGAATTTCGTACATTCTATGGAGTGATTTACATCCGTTAGCATGACCAGAAGTCATGGAACATCACACAGCCTTCTACATTCCATCTGTTTCCACAGTTTTAAAGATAGATTTTGATTCAAGGAGACTTCCGCATGCCTAAGCAGTGGATACATTCAACGAGGGTGAAATAGTTGCTAGTATAAGAACTTATGAGAAACTGCAAGGAAATTAATACATGAAGACACTGCAAATATTAAACACAGACACAAAAACAAACATACACAAAAAGAAAGACAGACAGACAGGTAGACACACACACACAACTCACACACACACCCCCAGGAACTTGGCCTGTATTTCAACGCATGTCCAATATTATCTGCAAACCCTGAAATTCTGGCGGGACCTTACTGAGGGGACATTTTAAGCACTTTACAAAGGATCAAACTTAGAAAACCACTTAAAGTGAGATTGGGTCCAGCAGTGTCCTTGGAAGGAACACATACTACCACGATTCTGCCAAGGAATAACTGAAGCCTAATCCAGAGTAGTTGCCTGAAGCCATCACTTGCATTGAAATCACTTCTACCTGGGTCACAATGCACGTACATACATGCATCATGATAACCTGACGTACACTGGCTATATTCAAGGAACGTTGAATCATTCCTCCTCAGACAATTGACTACAGTTGTCCTAGGGAATAGCTACACGGAGAAAAACCCAAAATTGCTGCTTTCCAGGATGCATTTCTGACTGGGATAATTAGGATGAAAGCATCCAACTGACACTGATCCTGGATTACTTTAAACCACACATGCGCCACCACACATAAAAACACCCACAGAATGGCTGTGATCCATGAATATGAACTATTTTGGAGTAAGTGAATTTCTGGGCTTTCATCTAAGAAGAACACCTTTCACCAGAACTCATACTTACGAATACCTGGAAACACTGGTGAACGAGGTGAATGTCTTCAAACCTTCACTGCTCGTGGTTTAATGGACCTGCAGACCAGAGAAGAATTTATGTCAGATCAACAGGTGTCTGTGCTGTGCCTCCATGTAAACTTTTCCTCCCTTGCCAATCCACTAGAACCACACCCTGAGATCACGTGGGCAGGAACAGAAGCAGAAACCAAGGCTGCCTGTACACCACAGCGAAATATAGGCGGCCTGTTCTGCTTGGTGAGTTTACAAACAGAAACCAAGGCTGCCTTTACACCAGAGCGACTTGCAGGCAGCCTGTTCTGCTTGGTGAGTTGCCTGCCCCAGTGACACAGACACCTATGGCAGGTTTCAGAAACACCATAACCTATGGAAGAAGCATAAAACTCTCAGGCAAGACCTTCAAATCTGCAGAGGTTCTCTGAGGCACATCACAGTACACCTTTCATTCATGGAAACGAAGACATAAAGTCAGAGCCACACCAGGGTGCTCCTCAAGTGACTTCGGGAAGGAACCTAATTTCTACCCAACAGTGATGGCAAACTGAACAACAAATATCCCACACACCCTCACACACACGAAAATAGTGATATACTAACAGTTATCTTGTGTGTGCATTTCTTACATGCTATGGAGTTAATTACAGCTTTGAGCAAGACCAGAAGTCATGGAACATCACACAGCCTTCTTCATTCCATGTGTTTCCCCAGAGGAAATGAAAGATTTTGATTAAAGGAGACTTTTGCATGGCTACGCAGCGGAAACAGTCAAAGAGTGTGAAATAGTTGCGAGTTTGAGAATTTATGACAAGGAGCAAAGAAATTAATACATGAAGATACTACAGGTATTAAACAGACACAAGGACAGACACACATACACAAAGATAAACAGAGAGGTCGACACACAGACACAAACACACACACACACACACACACACACATACACACACACATACACACACCAACATACACCCAGGAACGCAGCCTGTATTCAAGGCATGTCGAATGTTATCTGCAACGGCTGAAATCCTTTTGTTATCCTACTGAGTGGACACTTTCAGCACTTGAGAAAGGATCAAACTTAGAAAAACACGTGAAGTGACATGGGTTCCACCAATGTCCTTGAAGGAAGACATACTACCACCATTATGCCAAGGAACGAGTAAGACTAATCCAGAGTCAGTGCCTGAAGCCATCACTTGAGTTGAAGTCAATTCTAGCAAAGTAACGATGCATGTACATACATGCATCGCGATAGCCTGACTACACTGGCCATATTCAAGGAACAGTGAATCTTTCCTCCTCAGACAATTGATTACAGTTGATCTAGGGAATAACAACGCAGAGAAAAACTCAAAATTACTGTCTTCCAAGTAGCATTCCTGAGTGGCATTATGAGGATCTGATCATCTAATGGATACTGATCCAGGAAATATTTTTAACCACACATGCGCCCCTACACATAAACACACCCACAGAGTGCCTGTGATCCATGAATATTAACGATTTTGGAGTAAGTGAATTACTTACTCCAAAAGTAAAAGACTTCTCATCTAAGAAAAGTACCTTTTAGCAGAACGCATTCTTAGGAATACCTACAAACACTGGGGATGAGGTGAATTTCTTGAAACCTTCAATGCCCGTGGTTTAATGGACCCTGCAGACCAGAGAAGAAATTATGTTAGATCAACAAGTGCCTGTGCTGGGCCTCCATGTAACCTTTTCCTCCCTTGACAGTCCACTAGAACCACACCCTGAGATCACGTGGTCAGGATTAGCAGCAGAAACCAAGGCTTCCTGGGAGCACAATGACATCCAGGCGGCCTATTATGCTTGGTGAGTTCCTGCGAAACGACGCAGAGGACTATGGACACTAAAAGCTGTGTGGCACAGTCGCTTATGGTAGCTGTGAAGAATGGAACAACTCGAATCTGATATGCTCAGGTCACCCATGTGCTCCTGCCATGCGTGCCCCGTATACCTAGGACCCAAGTAAAAGAGAAGGCTTCCACACAACACAGTGGCTCCTACCTCCAGCTTCTCATGCTTGGCTGGCTGCGCTACCATAGCAACAGGCCATGCAGGAGCTGCCTCAGGATTCTTTATGTTCCAGGGGCTGGGATCCCACTGTGACTTCACAACCAAGTATGTCCTGATTGGTCAGACCACGTAAGCACTGCCTCTAAGGCCCCTCTCCCTGCAGTCTCCAGCCACTTGTGTGGCAGTTTCCTGGCAAGAACTGATCTGGGGATTGCTTTTCTCCTCCATGTTCTCTCCACAGATCATTGAATGTTCAACTGGCATGACATTTCTGTCATGTTCCAAACTACTCCCAATCTGGACCCCACACTTTGGAGGACAGGAAGGATTTCACCTGGTGAGTACAAAAATACCTCAAGCCCCTTGAAGGTAAAGCAGACCAGAAAACTCCCTGAACCTTGCATCAGGCAACTTCCTTCAAAGAACTACATCTCCCATCATCTCGGAGGGGATTCCCTCATGTGGACCAAAAAAGTCACACAGTGAGGACCAGGGACTCTTATCCAGCTTTTTGTGTTCCTATCTTGAACAAAACATGCAAACACACACACTGGCTGCCAAGAGCCTCAAGGTGACCACAGGAATTCATTTCCTCTCGACACAGAAATTACTTCACTTTGATCTGAGAAATACATAGGCACCACACGCTATTGTCTAGGAATGCTTAGGTTTCTCTAGTCAGTGAAAGTTTTACCAAGTCTCGGGACAATGGCACGTTTCAGAAAGACCATAACCTATGGAATAAGCATGAAACTCTCAGGGAAGACCTTCAAATCTGCAAAGGTTCTCTGAGGGACATCACAGTACACCTTTCATTCATGGAACCGAAGACATAAAGTCAGAGCCACACAATGCTGCTCCTCAAGTGACTTCGGGAAGGAACCTAATTCCTACAAATCAGTGATGGCAGCCCGAACAACAGATATTCCACACACACTCACACACACAAAATTAGTGATGTACTCAAAATTATCTTGTATGTGAATTTCGTACATTCTATGGAGTGATTTACATCCGTTAGCATGACCAGAAGTCATGGAACATCACACAGCCTTCTACATTCCATCTGTTTCCACAGTTTTAAAGATAGATTTTGATTCAAGGAGACTTCCGCATGCCTAAGCAGTGGATACATTCAACGAGGGTGAAATAGTTGCTAGTATAAGAACTTATGAGAAACTGCAAGGAAATTAATACATGAAGACACTGCAAATATTAAACACAGACACAAAAACAAACATACACAAAAAGAAAGACAGACAGACAGGTAGACACACACACACAACTCACACACACACCCCCAGGAACTTGGCCTGTATTTCAACGCATGTCCAATATTATCTGCAAACCCTGAAATTCTGGCGGGACCTTACTGAGGGGACATTTTAAGCACTTTACAAAGGATCAAACTTAGAAAACCACTTAAAGTGAGATTGGGTCCAGCAGTGTCCTTGGAAGGAACACATACTACCACGATTCTGCCAAGGAATAACTGAAGCCTAATCCAGAGTAGTTGCCTGAAGCCATCACTTGCATTGAAATCACTTCTACCTGGGTCACAATGCACGTACATACATGCATCATGATAACCTGACGTACACTGGCTATATTCAAGGAACGTTGAATCATTCCTCCTCAGACAATTGACTACAGTTGTCCTAGGGAATAGCTACACGGAGAAAAACCCAAAATTGCTGCTTTCCAGGATGCATTTCTGACTGGGATAATTAGGATGAAAGCATCCAACTGACACTGATCCTGGATTACTTTAAACCACACATGCGCCACCACACATAAAAACACCCACAGAATGGCTGTGATCCATGAATATGAACTATTTTGGAGTAAGTGAATTTCTGGGCTTTCATCTAAGAAGAACACCTTTCACCAGAACTCATACTTACGAATACCTGGAAACACTGGTGAACGAGGTGAATGTCTTCAAACCTTCACTGCTCGTGGTTTAATGGACCTGCAGACCAGAGAAGAATTTATGTCAGATCAACAGGTGTCTGTGCTGTGCCTCCATGTAAACTTTTCCTCCCTTGCCAATCCACTAGAACCACACCCTGAGATCACGTGGGCAGGAACAGAAGCAGAAACCAAGGCTGCCTGTACACCACAGCGAAATATAGGCGGCCTGTTCTGCTTGGTGAGTTTACAAACAGAAACCAAGGCTGCCTTTACACCAGAGCGACTTGCAGGCAGCCTGTTCTGCTTGGTGAGTTGCCTGCCCCAGTGACACAGACACCTATGGCAGGTTTCAGAAACACCATAACCTATGGAAGAAGCATAAAACTCTCAGGCAAGACCTTCAAATCTGCAGAGGTTCTCTGAGGCACATCACAGTACACCTTTCATTCATGGAAACGAAGACATAAAGTCAGAGCCACACCAGGGTGCTCCTCAAGTGACTTCGGGAAGGAACCTAATTTCTACCCAACAGTGATGGCAAACTGAACAACAAATATCCCACACACCCTCACACACACGAAAATAGTGATATACTAACAGTTATCTTGTGTGTGCATTTCTTACATGCTATGGAGTTAATTACAGCTTTGAGCAAGACCAGAAGTCATGGAACATCACACAGCCTTCTTCATTCCATGTGTTTCCCCAGAGGAAATGAAAGATTTTGATTAAAGGAGACTTTTGCATGGCTACGCAGCGGAAACAGTCAAAGAGTGTGAAATAGTTGCGAGTTTGAGAATTTATGACAAGGAGCAAAGAAATTAATACATGAAGATACTACAGGTATTAAACAGACACAAGGACAGACACACATACACAAAGATAAACAGAGAGGTCGACACACAGACACAAACACACACACACACACACACACACACATACACACACACATACACACACCAACATACACCCAGGAACGCAGCCTGTATTCAAGGCATGTCGAATGTTATCTGCAACGGCTGAAATCCTTTTGTTATCCTACTGAGTGGACACTTTCAGCACTTGAGAAAGGATCAAACTTAGAAAAACACGTGAAGTGACATGGGTTCCACCAATGTCCTTGAAGGAAGACATACTACCACCATTATGCCAAGGAACGAGTAAGACTAATCCAGAGTCAGTGCCTGAAGCCATCACTTGAGTTGAAGTCAATTCTAGCAAAGTAACGATGCATGTACATACATGCATCGCGATAGCCTGACTACACTGGCCATATTCAAGGAACAGTGAATCTTTCCTCCTCAGACAATTGATTACAGTTGATCTAGGGAATAACAACGCAGAGAAAAACTCAAAATTACTGTCTTCCAAGTAGCATTCCTGAGTGGCATTATGAGGATCTGATCATCTAATGGATACTGATCCAGGAAATATTTTTAACCACACATGCGCCCCTACACATAAACACACCCACAGAGTGCCTGTGATCCATGAATATTAACGATTTTGGAGTAAGTGAATTACTTACTCCAAAAGTAAAAGACTTCTCATCTAAGAAAAGTACCTTTTAGCAGAACGCATTCTTAGGAATACCTACAAACACTGGGGATGAGGTGAATTTCTTGAAACCTTCAATGCCCGTGGTTTAATGGACCCTGCAGACCAGAGAAGAAATTATGTTAGATCAACAAGTGCCTGTGCTGGGCCTCCATGTAACCTTTTCCTCCCTTGACAGTCCACTAGAACCACACCCTGAGATCACGTGGTCAGGATTAGCAGCAGAAACCAAGGCTTCCTGGGAGCACAATGACATCCAGGCGGCCTATTATGCTTGGTGAGTTCCTGCGAAACGACGCAGAGGACTATGGACACTAAAAGCTGTGTGGCACAGTCGCTTATGGTAGCTGTGAAGAATGGAACAACTCGAATCTGATATGCTCAGGTCACCCATGTGCTCCTGCCATGCGTGCCCCGTATACCTAGGACCCAAGTAAAAGAGAAGGCTTCCACACAACACAGTGGCTCCTACCTCCAGCTTCTCATGCTTGGCTGGCTGCGCTACCATAGCAACAGGCCATGCAGGAGCTGCCTCAGGATTCTTTATGTTCCAGGGGCTGGGATCCCACTGTGACTTCACAACCAAGTATGTCCTGATTGGTCAGACCACGTAAGCACTGCCTCTAAGGCCCCTCTCCCTGCAGTCTCCAGCCACTTGTGTGGCAGTTTCCTGGCAAGAACTGATCTGGGGATTGCTTTTCTCCTCCATGTTCTCTCCACAGATCATTGAATGTTCAACTGGCATGACATTTCTGTCATGTTCCAAACTACTCCCAATCTGGACCCCACACTTTGGAGGACAGGAAGGATTTCACCTGGTGAGTACAAAAATACCTCAAGCCCCTTGAAGGTAAAGCAGACCAGAAAACTCCCTGAACCTTGCATCAGGCAACTTCCTTCAAAGAACTACATCTCCCATCATCTCGGAGGGGATTCCCTCATGTGGACCAAAAAAGTCACACAGTGAGGACCAGGGACTCTTATCCAGCTTTTTGTGTTCCTATCTTGAACAAAACATGCAAACACACACACTGGCTGCCAAGAGCCTCAAGGTGACCACAGGAATTCATTTCCTCTCGACACAGAAATTACTTCACTTTGATCTGAGAAATACATAGGCACCACACGCTATTGTCTAGGAATGCTTAGGTTTCTCTAGTCAGTGAAAGTTTTACCAAGTCTCGGGACAATGGCACGTTTCAGAAAGACCATAACCTATGGAATAAGCATGAAACTCTCAGGGAAGACCTTCAAATCTGCAAAGGTTCTCTGAGGGACATCACAGTACACCTTTCATTCATGGAACCGAAGACATAAAGTCAGAGCCACACAATGCTGCTCCTCAAGTGACTTCGGGAAGGAACCTAATTCCTACAAATCAGTGATGGCAGCCCGAACAACAGATATTCCACACACACTCACACACACAAAATTAGTGATGTACTCAAAATTATCTTGTATGTGAATTTCGTACATTCTATGGAGTGATTTACATCCGTTAGCATGACCAGAAGTCATGGAACATCACACAGCCTTCTACATTCCATCTGTTTCCACAGTTTTAAAGATAGATTTTGATTCAAGGAGACTTCCGCATGCCTAAGCAGTGGATACATTCAACGAGGGTGAAATAGTTGCTAGTATAAGAACTTATGAGAAACTGCAAGGAAATTAATACATGAAGACACTGCAAATATTAAACACAGACACAAAAACAAACATACACAAAAAGAAAGACAGACAGACAGGTAGACACACACACACAACTCACACACACACCCCCAGGAACTTGGCCTGTATTTCAACGCATGTCCAATATTATCTGCAAACCCTGAAATTCTGGCGGGACCTTACTGAGGGGACATTTTAAGCACTTTACAAAGGATCAAACTTAGAAAACCACTTAAAGTGAGATTGGGTCCAGCAGTGTCCTTGGAAGGAACACATACTACCACGATTCTGCCAAGGAATAACTGAAGCCTAATCCAGAGTAGTTGCCTGAAGCCATCACTTGCATTGAAATCACTTCTACCTGGGTCACAATGCACGTACATACATGCATCATGATAACCTGACGTACACTGGCTATATTCAAGGAACGTTGAATCATTCCTCCTCAGACAATTGACTACAGTTGTCCTAGGGAATAGCTACACGGAGAAAAACCCAAAATTGCTGCTTTCCAGGATGCATTTCTGACTGGGATAATTAGGATGAAAGCATCCAACTGACACTGATCCTGGATTACTTTAAACCACACATGCGCCACCACACATAAAAACACCCACAGAATGGCTGTGATCCATGAATATGAACTATTTTGGAGTAAGTGAATTTCTGGGCTTTCATCTAAGAAGAACACCTTTCACCAGAACTCATACTTACGAATACCTGGAAACACTGGTGAACGAGGTGAATGTCTTCAAACCTTCACTGCTCGTGGTTTAATGGACCTGCAGACCAGAGAAGAATTTATGTCAGATCAACAGGTGTCTGTGCTGTGCCTCCATGTAAACTTTTCCTCCCTTGCCAATCCACTAGAACCACACCCTGAGATCACGTGGGCAGGAACAGAAGCAGAAACCAAGGCTGCCTGTACACCACAGCGAAATATAGGCGGCCTGTTCTGCTTGGTGAGTTTACAAACAGAAACCAAGGCTGCCTTTACACCAGAGCGACTTGCAGGCAGCCTGTTCTGCTTGGTGAGTTGCCTGCCCCAGTGACACAGACACCTATGGCAGGTTTCAGAAACACCATAACCTATGGAAGAAGCATAAAACTCTCAGGCAAGACCTTCAAATCTGCAGAGGTTCTCTGAGGCACATCACAGTACACCTTTCATTCATGGAAACGAAGACATAAAGTCAGAGCCACACCAGGGTGCTCCTCAAGTGACTTCGGGAAGGAACCTAATTTCTACCCAACAGTGATGGCAAACTGAACAACAAATATCCCACACACCCTCACACACACGAAAATAGTGATATACTAACAGTTATCTTGTGTGTGCATTTCTTACATGCTATGGAGTTAATTACAGCTTTGAGCAAGACCAGAAGTCATGGAACATCACACAGCCTTCTTCATTCCATGTGTTTCCCCAGAGGAAATGAAAGATTTTGATTAAAGGAGACTTTTGCATGGCTACGCAGCGGAAACAGTCAAAGAGTGTGAAATAGTTGCGAGTTTGAGAATTTATGACAAGGAGCAAAGAAATTAATACATGAAGATACTACAGGTATTAAACAGACACAAGGACAGACACACATACACAAAGATAAACAGAGAGGTCGACACACAGACACAAACACACACACACACACACACACACACATACACACACACATACACACACCAACATACACCCAGGAACGCAGCCTGTATTCAAGGCATGTCGAATGTTATCTGCAACGGCTGAAATCCTTTTGTTATCCTACTGAGTGGACACTTTCAGCACTTGAGAAAGGATCAAACTTAGAAAAACACGTGAAGTGACATGGGTTCCACCAATGTCCTTGAAGGAAGACATACTACCACCATTATGCCAAGGAACGAGTAAGACTAATCCAGAGTCAGTGCCTGAAGCCATCACTTGAGTTGAAGTCAATTCTAGCAAAGTAACGATGCATGTACATACATGCATCGCGATAGCCTGACTACACTGGCCATATTCAAGGAACAGTGAATCTTTCCTCCTCAGACAATTGATTACAGTTGATCTAGGGAATAACAACGCAGAGAAAAACTCAAAATTACTGTCTTCCAAGTAGCATTCCTGAGTGGCATTATGAGGATCTGATCATCTAATGGATACTGATCCAGGAAATATTTTTAACCACACATGCGCCCCTACACATAAACACACCCACAGAGTGCCTGTGATCCATGAATATTAACGATTTTGGAGTAAGTGAATTACTTACTCCAAAAGTAAAAGACTTCTCATCTAAGAAAAGTACCTTTTAGCAGAACGCATTCTTAGGAATACCTACAAACACTGGGGATGAGGTGAATTTCTTGAAACCTTCAATGCCCGTGGTTTAATGGACCCTGCAGACCAGAGAAGAAATTATGTTAGATCAACAAGTGCCTGTGCTGGGCCTCCATGTAACCTTTTCCTCCCTTGACAGTCCACTAGAACCACACCCTGAGATCACGTGGTCAGGATTAGCAGCAGAAACCAAGGCTTCCTGGGAGCACAATGACATCCAGGCGGCCTATTATGCTTGGTGAGTTCCTGCGAAACGACGCAGAGGACTATGGACACTAAAAGCTGTGTGGCACAGTCGCTTATGGTAGCTGTGAAGAATGGAACAACTCGAATCTGATATGCTCAGGTCACCCATGTGCTCCTGCCATGCGTGCCCCGTATACCTAGGACCCAAGTAAAAGAGAAGGCTTCCACACAACACAGTGGCTCCTACCTCCAGCTTCTCATGCTTGGCTGGCTGCGCTACCATAGCAACAGGCCATGCAGGAGCTGCCTCAGGATTCTTTATGTTCCAGGGGCTGGGATCCCACTGTGACTTCACAACCAAGTATGTCCTGATTGGTCAGACCACGTAAGCACTGCCTCTAAGGCCCCTCTCCCTGCAGTCTCCAGCCACTTGTGTGGCAGTTTCCTGGCAAGAACTGATCTGGGGATTGCTTTTCTCCTCCATGTTCTCTCCACAGATCATTGAATGTTCAACTGGCATGACATTTCTGTCATGTTCCAAACTACTCCCAATCTGGACCCCACACTTTGGAGGACAGGAAGGATTTCACCTGGTGAGTACAAAAATACCTCAAGCCCCTTGAAGGTAAAGCAGACCAGAAAACTCCCTGAACCTTGCATCAGGCAACTTCCTTCAAAGAACTACATCTCCCATCATCTCGGAGGGGATTCCCTCATGTGGACCAAAAAAGTCACACAGTGAGGACCAGGGACTCTTATCCAGCTTTTTGTGTTCCTATCTTGAACAAAACATGCAAACACACACACTGGCTGCCAAGAGCCTCAAGGTGACCACAGGAATTCATTTCCTCTCGACACAGAAATTACTTCACTTTGATCTGAGAAATACATAGGCACCACACGCTATTGTCTAGGAATGCTTAGGTTTCTCTAGTCAGTGAAAGTTTTACCAAGTCTCGGGACAATGGCACGTTTCAGAAAGACCATAACCTATGGAATAAGCATGAAACTCTCAGGGAAGACCTTCAAATCTGCAAAGGTTCTCTGAGGGACATCACAGTACACCTTTCATTCATGGAACCGAAGACATAAAGTCAGAGCCACACAATGCTGCTCCTCAAGTGACTTCGGGAAGGAACCTAATTCCTACAAATCAGTGATGGCAGCCCGAACAACAGATATTCCACACACACTCACACACACAAAATTAGTGATGTACTCAAAATTATCTTGTATGTGAATTTCGTACATTCTATGGAGTGATTTACATCCGTTAGCATGACCAGAAGTCATGGAACATCACACAGCCTTCTACATTCCATCTGTTTCCACAGTTTTAAAGATAGATTTTGATTCAAGGAGACTTCCGCATGCCTAAGCAGTGGATACATTCAACGAGGGTGAAATAGTTGCTAGTATAAGAACTTATGAGAAACTGCAAGGAAATTAATACATGAAGACACTGCAAATATTAAACACAGACACAAAAACAAACATACACAAAAAGAAAGACAGACAGACAGGTAGACACACACACACAACTCACACACACACCCCCAGGAACTTGGCCTGTATTTCAACGCATGTCCAATATTATCTGCAAACCCTGAAATTCTGGCGGGACCTTACTGAGGGGACATTTTAAGCACTTTACAAAGGATCAAACTTAGAAAACCACTTAAAGTGAGATTGGGTCCAGCAGTGTCCTTGGAAGGAACACATACTACCACGATTCTGCCAAGGAATAACTGAAGCCTAATCCAGAGTAGTTGCCTGAAGCCATCACTTGCATTGAAATCACTTCTACCTGGGTCACAATGCACGTACATACATGCATCATGATAACCTGACGTACACTGGCTATATTCAAGGAACGTTGAATCATTCCTCCTCAGACAATTGACTACAGTTGTCCTAGGGAATAGCTACACGGAGAAAAACCCAAAATTGCTGCTTTCCAGGATGCATTTCTGACTGGGATAATTAGGATGAAAGCATCCAACTGACACTGATCCTGGATTACTTTAAACCACACATGCGCCACCACACATAAAAACACCCACAGAATGGCTGTGATCCATGAATATGAACTATTTTGGAGTAAGTGAATTTCTGGGCTTTCATCTAAGAAGAACACCTTTCACCAGAACTCATACTTACGAATACCTGGAAACACTGGTGAACGAGGTGAATGTCTTCAAACCTTCACTGCTCGTGGTTTAATGGACCTGCAGACCAGAGAAGAATTTATGTCAGATCAACAGGTGTCTGTGCTGTGCCTCCATGTAAACTTTTCCTCCCTTGCCAATCCACTAGAACCACACCCTGAGATCACGTGGGCAGGAACAGAAGCAGAAACCAAGGCTGCCTGTACACCACAGCGAAATATAGGCGGCCTGTTCTGCTTGGTGAGTTTACAAACAGAAACCAAGGCTGCCTTTACACCAGAGCGACTTGCAGGCAGCCTGTTCTGCTTGGTGAGTTGCCTGCCCCAGTGACACAGACACCTATGGCAGGTTTCAGAAACACCATAACCTATGGAAGAAGCATAAAACTCTCAGGCAAGACCTTCAAATCTGCAGAGGTTCTCTGAGGCACATCACAGTACACCTTTCATTCATGGAAACGAAGACATAAAGTCAGAGCCACACCAGGGTGCTCCTCAAGTGACTTCGGGAAGGAACCTAATTTCTACCCAACAGTGATGGCAAACTGAACAACAAATATCCCACACACCCTCACACACACGAAAATAGTGATATACTAACAGTTATCTTGTGTGTGCATTTCTTACATGCTATGGAGTTAATTACAGCTTTGAGCAAGACCAGAAGTCATGGAACATCACACAGCCTTCTTCATTCCATGTGTTTCCCCAGAGGAAATGAAAGATTTTGATTAAAGGAGACTTTTGCATGGCTACGCAGCGGAAACAGTCAAAGAGTGTGAAATAGTTGCGAGTTTGAGAATTTATGACAAGGAGCAAAGAAATTAATACATGAAGATACTACAGGTATTAAACAGACACAAGGACAGACACACATACACAAAGATAAACAGAGAGGTCGACACACAGACACAAACACACACACACACACACACACACACATACACACACACATACACACACCAACATACACCCAGGAACGCAGCCTGTATTCAAGGCATGTCGAATGTTATCTGCAACGGCTGAAATCCTTTTGTTATCCTACTGAGTGGACACTTTCAGCACTTGAGAAAGGATCAAACTTAGAAAAACACGTGAAGTGACATGGGTTCCACCAATGTCCTTGAAGGAAGACATACTACCACCATTATGCCAAGGAACGAGTAAGACTAATCCAGAGTCAGTGCCTGAAGCCATCACTTGAGTTGAAGTCAATTCTAGCAAAGTAACGATGCATGTACATACATGCATCGCGATAGCCTGACTACACTGGCCATATTCAAGGAACAGTGAATCTTTCCTCCTCAGACAATTGATTACAGTTGATCTAGGGAATAACAACGCAGAGAAAAACTCAAAATTACTGTCTTCCAAGTAGCATTCCTGAGTGGCATTATGAGGATCTGATCATCTAATGGATACTGATCCAGGAAATATTTTTAACCACACATGCGCCCCTACACATAAACACACCCACAGAGTGCCTGTGATCCATGAATATTAACGATTTTGGAGGAAGTGAATTACTTACTCCAAAAGTAAAAGACTTCTCATCTAAGAAAAGTACCTTTTAGCAGAACGCATTCTTAGGAATACCTACAAACACTGGGGATGAGGTGAATTTCTTGAAACCTTCAATGCCCGTGGTTTAATGGACCCTGCAGACCAGAGAAGAAATTATGTTAGATCAACAAGTGCCTGTGCTGGGCCTCCATGTAACCTTTTCCTCCCTTGGCAGTCCACTAGAACCACACCCTGAGATCACGTGGTCAGGATTAGCAGCAGAAACCAAGGCTTCCTGGGAGCACAATGACATCCAGGCGGCCTATTATGCTTGGTGAGTTCCTGCGAAACGACGCAGAGGACTATGGACACTAAAAGCTGTGTGGCACAGTCGCTTATGGTAGCTGTGAAGAATGGAACAACTCGAATCTGATATGCTCAGGTCACCCATGTGCTCCTGCCATGCGTGCCACGTATACCTAGGACCCAAGTAAAAGAGAAGGCTTCCACACAACACAGTGGCTCCTACCTCCAGCTTCTCATGCTTGGCTGGCTGCGCTACCATAGCAACAGGCCATGCAGGAGCTGCCTCAGGATTCTTTATGTTCCAGGGGCTGGGATCCCACTGTGACTTCACAACCAAGTATGTCCTGATTGGTCAGACCACGTAAGCACTGCCTCTAAGGCCCCTCTCCCTGCAGTCTCCAGCCACTTGTGTGGCAGTTTCCTGGCAAGAACTGATCTGGGGATTGCTTTTCTCCTCCATGTTCTCTCCACAGATCATTGAATGTTCAACTGGCATGACATTTCTGTCATGTTCCAAACTACTCCCAATCTGGACCCCACACTTTGGAGGACAGGAAGGATTTCACCTGGTGAGTACAAAAACACCTCAAGCCCCTTGAAGGTAAAGCAGACCAGAAAACTCCCTGAACCTTGCATCAGGCAACTTCCTTCAAAGAACTACATCTCCCATCATCTCGGAGGGGATTCCCTCATGTGGACCAAAAAAGTCACACAGTGAGGACCAGGGACTCTTATCCAGCTTTTTGTGTTTCTATCTTGAACAAAACATGCAAACACACACACTGGCTGCCAAGAGCCTCAAGGTGACCACATGAATTCATTGCCTCTCGACACAGAAATTACTTCACTTTGATCTGAGAAATACATAGGCACCACACGCTATTGTCTAGGAATGCTTAGGTTTCTCTAGTCAGTGAAAGTTTTACCAAGTCTCGGGACAATGGCACGTTTCAGAAAGACCATAACCTATGGAATAAGCATGAAACTCTCAGGGAAGACCTTCAAATCTGCAAAGGTTCTCTGAGGGACATCACAGTACACCTTTCATTCATGGAACCGAAGACATAAAGTCAGAGCCACACAATGCTGCTCCTCAAGTGACTTCGGGAAGGAATCTAATTCCTACAAATCAGTGATGGCAGCCCGAACAACAGATATTCCACACACACTCACACACACAAAATTAGTGATGTACTCAAAATTATCTTGTATGTGAATTTCGTACATTCTATGGAGTGATTTACATCCGTTAGCATGACCAGAAGTCATGGAACATCACACAGCCTTCTACATTCCATCTGTTTCCACAGTTTTAAAGATAGATTTTGATTCAAGGAGACTTCCGCATGCCTAAGCAGTGGATACATTCAACGAGGGTGAAATAGTTGCTAGTATAAGAACTTATGAGAAACTGCAAGGAAATTAATACATGAAGACACTGCAAATATTAAACACAGACACAAAAACAAACATACACAAAAAGAAAGACAGACAGACAGGTAGACACACACACACAACTCACACACACACCCCCAGGAACTTGGCCTGTATTTCAACGCATGTCCAATATTATCTGCAAACCCTGAAATTCTGGCGGGACCTTACTGAGGGGACATTTTAAGCACTTTACAAAGGATCAAACTTAGAAAACCACTTAAAGTGAGATTGGGTCCAGCAGTGTCCTTGGAAGGAACACATACTACCACGATTCTGCCAAGGAATAACTGAAGCCTAATCCAGAGTAGTTGCCTGAAGCCATCACTTGCATTGAAATCACTTCTACCTGGGTCACAATGCACGTACATACATGCATCATGATAACCTGACGTACACTGGCTATATTCAAGGAACGTTGAATCATTCCTCCTCAGACAATTGACTACAGTTGTCCTAGGGAATAGCTACACGGAGAAAAACCCAAAATTGCTGCTTTCCAGGATGCATTTCTGACTGGGATAATTAGGATGAAAGCATCCAACTGACACTGATCCTGGATTACTTTAAACCACACATGCGCCACCACACATAAAAACACCCACAGAATGGCTGTGATCCATGAATATGAACTATTTTGGAGTAAGTGAATTTCTGGGCTTTCATCTAAGAAGAACACCTTTCACCAGAACTCATACTTACGAATACCTGGAAACACTGGTGAACGAGGTGAATGTCTTCAAACCTTCACTGCTCGTGGTTTAATGGACCTGCAGACCAGAGAAGAATTTATGTCAGATCAACAGGTGTCTGTGCTGTGCCTCCATGTAAACTTTTCCTCCCTTGCCAATCCACTAGAACCACACCCTGAGATCACGTGGGCAGGAACAGAAGCAGAAACCAAGGCTGCCTGTACACCACAGCGAAATATAGGCGGCCTGTTCTGCTTGGTGAGTTTACAAGCAGAAACCAAGGCTGCCTTTACACCAGAGCGACTTGCAGGCAGCCTGTTCTGCTTGGTGAGTTGCCTGCCCCAGTGACACAGACACCTATGGCAGGTTTCAGAAACACCATAACCTATGGAAGAAGCATAAAACTCTCAGGCAAGACCTTCAAATCTGCAGAGGTTCTCTGAGGCACATCACAGTACACCTTTCATTCATGGAAACGAAGACATAAAGTCAGAGCCACACCAGGGTGCTCCTCAAGTGACTTCGGGAAGGAACCTAATTTCTACCCAACAGTGATGGCAAACTGAACAACAAATATCCCACACACCCTCACACACACGAAAATAGTGATATACTAACAGTTATCTTGTGTGTGCATTTCTTACATGCTATGGAGTTAATTACAGCTTTGAGCAAGACCAGAAGTCATGGAACATCACACAGCCTTCTTCATTCCATGTGTTTCCCCAGAGGAAATGAAAGATTTTGATTAAAGGAGACTTTTGCATGGCTACGCAGCGGAAACAGTCAAAGAGTGTGAAATAGTTGCGAGTTTGAGAATTTATGACAAGGAGCAAAGAAATTAATACATGAAGATACTACAGGTATTAAACAGACACAAGGACAGACACACATACACAAAGATAAACAGAGAGGTCGACACACAGACACAAACACACACACACACACACACACACACATACACACACACATACACACACCAACATACACCCAGGAACGCAGCCTGTATTCAAGGCATGTCGAATGTTATCTGCAACGGCTGAAATCCTTTTGTTATCCTACTGAGTGGACACTTTCAGCACTTGAGAAAGGATCAAACTTAGAAAAACACGTGAAGTGACATGGGTTCCACCAATGTCCTTGAAGGAAGACATACTACCACCATTATGCCAAGGAACGAGTAAGACTAATCCAGAGTCAGTGCCTGAAGCCATCACTTGAGTTGAAGTCAATTCTAGCAAAGTAACGATGCATGTACATACATGCATCGCGATAGCCTGACTACACTGGCCATATTCAAGGAACAGTGAATCTTTCCTCCTCAGACAATTGATTACAGTTGATCTAGGGAATAACAACGCAGAGAAAAACTCAAAATTACTGTCTTCCAAGTAGCATTCCTGAGTGGCATTATGAGGATCTGATCATCTAATGGATACTGATCCAGGAAATATTTTTAACCACACATGCGCCCCTACACATAAACACACCCACAGAGTGCCTGTGATCCATGAATATTAACGATTTTGGAGGAAGTGAATTACTTACTCCAAAAGTAAAAGACTTCTCATCTAAGAAAAGTACCTTTTAGCAGAACGCATTCTTAGGAATACCTACAAACACTGGGGATGAGGTGAATTTCTTGAAACCTTCAATGCCCGTGGTTTAATGGACCCTGCAGACCAGAGAAGAAATTATGTTAGATCAACAAGTGCCTGTGCTGGGCCTCCATGTAACCTTTTCCTCCCTTGGCAGTCCACTAGAACCACACCCTGAGATCACGTGGTCAGGATTAGCAGCAGAAACCAAGGCTTCCTGGGAGCACAATGACATCCAGGCGGCCTATTATGCTTGGTGAGTTCCTGCGAAACGACGCAGAGGACTATGGACACTAAAAGCTGTGTGGCACAGTCGCTTATGGTAGCTGTGAAGAATGGAACAACTCGAATCTGATATGCTCAGGTCACCCATGTGCTCCTGCCATGCGTGCCACGTATACCTAGGACCCAAGTAAAAGAGAAGGCTTCCACACAACACAGTGGCTCCTACCTCCAGCTTCTCATGCTTGGCTGGCTGCGCTACCATAGCAACAGGCCATGCAGGAGCTGCCTCAGGATTCTTTATGTTCCAGGGGCTGGGATCCCACTGTGACTTCACAACCAAGTATGTCCTGATTGGTCAGACCACGTAAGCACTGCCTCTAAGGCCCCTCTCCCTGCAGTCTCCAGCCACTTGTGTGGCAGTTTCCTGGCAAGAACTGATCTGGGGATTGCTTTTCTCCTCCATGTTCTCTCCACAGATCATTGAATGTTCAACTGGCATGACATTTCTGTCATGTTCCAAACTACTCCCAATCTGGACCCCACACTTTGGAGGACAGGAAGGATTTCACCTGGTGAGTACAAAAACACCTCAAGCCCCTTGAAGGTAAAGCAGACCAGAAAACTCCCTGAACCTTGCATCAGGCAACTTCCTTCAAAGAACTACATCTCCCATCATCTCGGAGGGGATTCCCTCATGTGGACCAAAAAAGTCACACAGTGAGGACCAGGGACTCTTATCCAGCTTTTTGTGTTCCTATCTTGAACAAAACATGCAAACACACACACTGGCTGCCAAGAGCCTCAAGGTGACCACATGAATTCATTGCCTCTCGACACAGAAATTACTTCACTTTGATCTGAGAAATACATAGGCACCACACGCTATTGTCTAGGAATGCTTAGGTTTCTCTAGTCAGTGAAAGTTTTACCAAGTCTCGGGACAATGGCACGTTTCAGAAAGACCATAACCTATGGAATAAGCATGAAACTCTCAGGGAAGACCTTCAAATCTGCAAAGGTTCTCTGAGGGACATCACAGTACACCTTTCATTCATGGAACCGAAGACATAAAGTCAGAGCCACACAATGCTGCTCCTCAAGTGACTTCGGGAAGGAACCTAATTCCTACAAATCAGTGATGGCAGCCCGAACAACAGATATTCCACACACACTCACACACACAAAATTAGTGATGTACTCAAAATTATCTTGTATGTGAATTTCGTACATTCTATGGAGTGATTTACATCCGTTAGCATGACCAGAAGTCATGGAACATCACACAGCCTTCTACATTCCATCTGTTTCCACAGTTTTAAAGATAGATTTTGATTCAAGGAGACTTCTGCATGCCTAAGCAGTGGATACATTCAACGAGGGTGAAATAGTTGCTAGTATAAGAATTTATGAGAAACTGCAAGGAAATTAATACATGAAGACACTGCAAATATTAAACACAGACACAAAAACAAACATACACAAAAAGAAAGACAGACAGACAGGTAGACACACACACACAACTCACACACACACCCCCAGGAACTTGGCCTGTATTTCAACGCATGTCCAATATTATCTGCAAACCCTGAAATTCTGGCGGGACCTTACTGAGGGGACATTTTAAGCACTTTACAAAGGATCAAACTTAGAAAACCACTTAAAGTGAGATTGGGTCCAGCAGTGTCCTTGGAAGGAACACATACTACCACGATTCTGCCAAGGAATAACTGAAGCCTAATCCAGAGTAGTTGCCTGAAGCCATCACTTGCATTGAAATCACTTCTACCTGGGTCACAATGCACGTACATACATGCATCATGATAACCTGACGTACACTGGCTATATTCAAGGAACGTTGAATCATTCCTCCTCAGACAATTGACTACAGTTGTCCTAGGGAATAGCTACACGGAGAAAAACCCAAAATTGCTGCTTTCCAGGATGCATTTCTGACTGGGATAATTAGGATGAAAGCATCCAACTGACACTGATCCTGGATTACTTTAAACCACACATGCGCCACCACACATAAAAACACCCACAGAATGGCTGTGATCCATGAATATGAACTATTTTGGAGTAAGAGAATTTCTGGGCTTTCATCTAAGAAGAACACCTTTCACCAGAACTCATACTTACGAATACCTGGAAACACTGGTGAACGAGGTGAATGTCTTCAAACCTTCACTGCTCGTGGTTTAATGGACCTGCAGACCAGAGAAGAATTTATGTCAGATCAACAGGTGTCTGTGCTGTGCCTCCATGTAAACTTTTCCTCCCTTGCCAATCCACTAGAACCACACCCTGAGATCACGTGGGCAGGAACAGAAGCAGAAACCAAGGCTGCCTGTACACCACAGCGAAATATAGGCGGCCTGTTCTGCTTGGTGAGTTTACAAACAGAAACCAAGGCTGCCTTTACACCAGAGCGACTTGCAGGCAGCCTGTTCTGCTTGGTGAGTTGCCTGCCCCAGTGACACAGACACCTATGGCAGGTTTCAGAAACACCATAACCTATGGAAGAAGCATAAAACTCTCAGGCAAGACCTTCAAATCTGCAGAGGTTCTCTGAGGCACATCACAGTACACCTTTCATTCATGGAAACGAAGACATAAAGTCAGAGCCACACCAGGGTGCTCCTCAAGTGACTTCGGGAAGGAACCTAATTTCTACCCAACAGTGATGGCAAACTGAACAACAAATATCCCACACACCCTCACACACACGAAAATAGTGATATACTAACAGTTATCTTGTGTGTGCATTTCTTACATGCTATGGAGTTAATTACAGCTTTGAGCAAGACCAGAAGTCATGGAACATCACACAGCCTTCTTCATTCCATGTGTTTCCCCAGAGGAAATGAAAGATTTTGATTAAAGGAGACTTTTGCATGGCTACGCAGCGGAAACAGTCAAAGAGTGTGAAATAGTTGCGAGTTTGAGAATTTATGACAAGGAGCAAAGAAATTAATACATGAAGATACTACAGGTATTAAACAGACACAAGGACAGACACACATACACAAAGATAAACAGAGAGGTCGACACACAGACACAAACACACACACACACACACACACACACATACACACACACATACACACACCAACATACACCCAGGAACGCAGCCTGTATTCAAGGCATGTCGAATGTTATCTGCAACGGCTGAAATCCTTTTGTTATCCTACTGAGTGGACACTTTCAGCACTTGAGAAAGGATCAAACTTAGAAAAACACGTGAAGTGACATGGGTTCCACCAATGTCCTTGAAGGAAGACATACTACCACCATTATGCCAAGGAACGAGTAAGACTAATCCAGAGTCAGTGCCTGAAGCCATCACTTGAGTTGAAGTCAATTCTAGCAAAGTAACGATGCATGTACATACATGCATCGCGATAGCCTGACTACACTGGCCATATTCAAGGAACAGTGAATCTTTCCTCCTCAGACAATTGATTACAGTTGATCTAGGGAATAACAACGCAGAGAAAAACTCAAAATTACTGTCTTCCAAGTAGCATTCCTGAGTGGCATTATGAGGATCTGATCATCTAATGGATACTGATCCAGGAAATATTTTTAACCACACATGCGCCCCTACACATAAACACACCCACAGAGTGCCTGTGATCCATGAATATTAACGATTTTGGAGTAAGTGAATTACTTACTCCAAAAGTAAAAGACTTCTCATCTAAGAAAAGTACCTTTTAGCAGAACCCATTCTTAGGAATACCTACAAACACTGGGGATGAGGTGAATTTCTTGAAACCTTCAATGCCCGTGGTTTAATGGACCCTGCAGACCAGAGAAGAAATTATGTTAGATCAACAAGTGCCTGTGCTGGGCCTCCATGTAACCTTTTCCTCCCTTGACAGTCCACTAGAACCACACCCTGAGATCACGTGGTCAGGATTAGCAGCAGAAACCAAGGCTTCCTGGGAGCACAATGACATCCAGGCGGCCTATTATGCTTGGTGAGTTCCTGCGAAACGACGCAGAGGACTATGGACACTAAAAGCTGTGTGGCACAGTCGCTTATGGTAGCTGTGAAGAATGGAACAACTCGAATCTGATATGCTCAGGTCACCCATGTGCTCCTGCCATGCGTGCCCCGTATACCTAGGACCCAAGTAAAAGAGAAGGCTTCCACACAACACAGTGGCTCCTACCTCCAGCTTCTCATGCTTGGCTGGCTGCGCTACCATAGCAACAGGCCATGCAGGAGCTGCCTCAGGATTCTTTATGTTCCAGGGGCTGGGATCCCACTGTGACTTCACAACCAAGTATGTCCTGATTGGTCAGACCACGTAAGCACTGCCTCTAAGGCCCCTCTCCCTGCAGTCTCCAGCCACTTGTGTGGCAGTTTCCTGGCAAGAACTGATCTGGGGATTGCTTTTCTCCTCCATGTTCTCTCCACAGATCATTGAATGTTCAACTGGCATGACATTTCTGTCATGTTCCAAACTACTCCCAATCTGGACCCCACACTTTGGAGGACAGGAAGGATTTCACCTGGTGAGTACAAAAATACCTCAAGCCCCTTGAAGGTAAAGCAGACCAGAAAACTCCCTGAACCTTGCATCAGGCAACTTCCTTCAAAGAACTACATCTCCCATCATCTCGGAGGGGATTCCCTCATGTGGACCAAAAAAGTCACACAGTGAGGACCAGGGACCCTTATCCAGCTTTTTGTGTTCCTATCTTGAACAAAACATGCAAACACACACACTGGCTGCCAAGAGCCTCAAGGTGACCACAGGAATTCATTTCCTCTCGACACAGAAATTACTTCACTTTGATCTGAGAAATACATAGGCACCACACGCTATTGTCTAGGAATGCTTAGGTTTCTCTAGTCAGTGAAAGTTTTACCAAGTCTCGGGACAATGGCACGTTTCAGAAAGACCATAACCTATGGAATAAGCATGAAACTCTCAGGGAAGACCTTCAAATCTGCAAAGGTTCTCTGAGGGACATCACAGTACACCTTTCATTCATGGAACCGAAGACATAAAGTCAGAGCCACACAATGCTGCTCCTCAAGTGACTTCGGGAAGGAACCTAATTCCTACAAATCAGTGATGGCAGCCCGAACAACAGATATTCCACACACACTCACACACACAAAATTAGTGATGTACTCAAAATTATCTTGTATGTGAATTTCGTACATTCTATGGAGTGATTTACATCCGTTAGCATGACCAGAAGTCATGGAACATCACACAGCCTTCTACATTCCATCTGTTTCCACAGTTTTAAAGATAGATTTTGATTCAAGGAGACTTCCGCATGCCTAAGCAGTGGATACATTCAACGAGGGTGAAATAGTTGCTAGTATAAGAACTTATGAGAAACTGCAAGGAAATTAATACATGAAGACACTGCAAATATTAAACACAGACACAAAAACAAACATACACAAAAAGAAAGACAGACAGACAGGTAGACACACACACACAACTCACACACACACCCCCAGGAACTTGGCCTGTATTTCAACGCATGTCCAATATTATCTGCAAACCCTGAAATTCTGGCGGGACCTTACTGAGGGGACATTTTAAGCACTTTACAAAGGATCAAACTTAGAAAACCACTTAAAGTGAGATTGGGTCCAGCAGTGTCCTTGGAAGGAACACATACTACCACGATTCTGCCAAGGAATAACTGAAGCCTAATCCAGAGTAGTTGCCTGAAGCCATCACTTGCATTGAAATCACTTCTACCTGGGTCACAATGCACGTACATACATGCATCATGATAACCTGACGTACACTGGCTATATTCAAGGAACGTTGAATCATTCCTCCTCAGACAATTGACTACAGTTGTCCTAGGGAATAGCTACACGGAGAAAAACCCAAAATTGCTGCTTTCCAGGATGCATTTCTGACTGGGATAATTAGGATGAAAGCATCCAACTGACACTGATCCTGGATTACTTTAAACCACACATGCGCCACCACACATAAAAACACCCACAGAATGGCTGTGATCCATGAATATGAACTATTTTGGAGTAAGTGAATTTCTGGGCTTTCATCTAAGAAGAACACCTTTCACCAGAACTCATACTTACGAATACCTGGAAACACTGGTGAACGAGGTGAATGTCTTCAAACCTTCACTGCTCGTGGTTTAATGGACCTGCAGACCAGAGAAGAATTTATGTCAGATCAACAGGTGTCTGTGCTGTGCCTCCATGTAAACTTTTCCTCCCTTGCCAATCCACTAGAACCACACCCTGAGATCACGTGGGCAGGAACAGAAGCAGAAACCAAGGCTGCCTGTACACCACAGCGAAATATGGGCGGCCTGTTCTGCTTGGTGAGTTTACAAACAGAAACCAAGGCTGCCTTTACACCAGAGCGACTTGCAGGCAGCCTGTTCTGCTTGGTGAGTTGCCTGCCCCAGTGACACAGACACCTATGGCAGGTTTCAGAAACACCATAACCTATGGAAGAAGCATAAAACTCTCAGGCAAGACCTTCAAATCTGCAGAGGTTCTCTGAGGCACATCACAGTACACCTTTCATTCATGGAAACGAAGACATAAAGTCAGAGCCACACCAGGGTGCTCCTCAAGTGACTTCGGGAAGGAACCTAATTTCTACCCAACAGTGATGGCAAACTGAACAACAAATATCCCACACACCCTCACACACACGAAAATAGTGATATACTAACAGTTATCTTGTGTGTGCATTTCTTACATGCTATGGAGTTAATTACAGCTTTGAGCAAGACCAGAAGTCATGGAACATCACACAGCCTTCTTCATTCCATGTGTTTCCCCAGAGGAAATGAAAGATTTTGATTAAAGGAGACTTTTGCATGGCTACGCAGCGGAAACAGTCAAAGAGTGTGAAATAGTTGCGAGTTTGAGAATTTATGACAAGGAGCAAAGAAATTAATACATGAAGATACTACAGGTATTAAACAGACACAAGGACAGACACACATACACAAAGATAAACAGAGAGGTCGACACACAGACACAAACACACACACACACACACACACACACATACACACACACATACACACACCAACATACACCCAGGAACGCAGCCTGTATTCAAGGCATGTCGAATGTTATCTGCAACGGCTGAAATCCTTTTGTTATCCTACTGAGTGGACACTTTCAGCACTTGAGAAAGGATCAAACTTAGAAAAACACGTGAAGTGACATGGGTTCCACCAATGTCCTTGAAGGAAGACATACTACCACCATTATGCCAAGGAACGAGTAAGACTAATCCAGAGTCAGTGCCTGAAGCCATCACTTGAGTTGAAGTCAATTCTAGCAAAGTAACGATGCATGTACATACATGCATCGCGATAGCCTGACTACACTGGCCATATTCAAGGAACAGTGAATCTTTCCTCCTCAGACAATTGATTACAGTTGATCTAGGGAATAACAACGCAGAGAAAAACTCAAAATTACTGTCTTCCAAGTAGCATTCCTGAGTGGCATTATGAGGATCTGATCATCTAATGGATACTGATCCAGGAAATATTTTTAACCACACATGCGCCCCTACACATAAACACACCCACAGAGTGCCTGTGATCCATGAATATTAACGATTTTGGAGGAAGTGAATTACTTACTCCAAAAGTAAAAGACTTCTCATCTAAGAAAAGTACCTTTTAGCAGAACGCATTCTTAGGAATACCTACAAACACTGGGGATGAGGTGAATTTCTTGAAACCTTCAATGCCCGTGGTTTAATGGACCCTGCAGACCAGAGAAGAAATTATGTTAGATCAACAAGTGCCTGTGCTGGGCCTCCATGTAACCTTTTCCTCCCTTGGCAGTCCACTAGAACCACACCCTGAGATCACGTGGTCAGGATTAGCAGCAGAAACCAAGGCTTCCTGGGAGCACAATGACATCCAGGCGGCCTATTATGCTTGGTGAGTTCCTGCGAAACGACGCAGAGGACTATGGACACTAAAAGCTGTGTGGCACAGTCGCTTATGGTAGCTGTGAAGAATGGAACAACTCGAATCTGATATGCTCAGGTCACCCATGTGCTCCTGCCATGCGTGCCACGTATACCTAGGACCCAAGTAAAAGAGAAGGCTTCCACACAACACAGTGGCTCCTACCTCCAGCTTCTCATGCTTGGCTGGCTGCGCTACCATAGCAACAGGCCATGCAGGAGCTGCCTCAGGATTCTTTATGTTCCAGGGGCTGGGATCCCACTGTGACTTCACAACCAAGTATGTCCTGATTGGTCAGACCACGTAAGCACTGCCTCTAAGGCCCCTCTCCCTGCAGTCTCCAGCCACTTGTGTGGCAGTTTCCTGGCAAGAACTGATCTGGGGATTGCTTTTCTCCTCCATGTTCTCTCCACAGATCATTGAATGTTCAACTGGCATGACATTTCTGTCATGTTCCAAACTACTCCCAATCTGGACCCCACACTTTGGAGGACAGGAAGGATTTCACCTGGTGAGTACAAAAACACCTCAAGCCCCTTGAAGGTAAAGCAGACCAGAAAACTCCCTGAACCTTGCATCAGGCAACTTCCTTCAAAGAACTACATCTCCCATCATCTCGGAGGGGATTCCCTCATGTGGACCAAAAAAGTCACACAGTGAGGACCAGGGACTCTTATCCAGCTTTTTGTGTTTCTATCTTGAACAAAACATGCAAACACACACACTGGCTGCCAAGAGCCTCAAGGTGACCACATGAATTCATTGCCTCTCGACACAGAAATTACTTCACTTTGATCTGAGAAATACATAGGCACCACACGCTATTGTCTAGGAATGCTTAGGTTTCTCTAGTCAGTGAAAGTTTTACCAAGTCTCGGGACAATGGCACGTTTCAGAAAGACCATAACCTATGGAATAAGCATGAAACTCTCAGGGAAGACCTTCAAATCTGCAAAGGTTCTCTGAGGGACATCACAGTACACCTTTCATTCATGGAACCGAAGACATAAAGTCAGAGCCACACAATGCTGCTCCTCAAGTGACTTCGGGAAGGAATCTAATTCCTACAAATCAGTGATGGCAGCCCGAACAACAGATATTCCACACACACTCACACACACAAAATTAGTGATGTACTCAAAATTATCTTGTATGTGAATTTCGTACATTCTATGGAGTGATTTACATCCGTTAGCATGACCAGAAGTCATGGAACATCACACAGCCTTCTACATTCCATCTGTTTCCACAGTTTTAAAGATAGATTTTGATTCAAGGAGACTTCCACATGCCTAAGCAGTGGATACATTCAACGAGGGTGAAATAGTTGCTAGTATAAGAACTTATGAGAAACTGCAAGGAAATTAATACATGAAGACACTGCAAATATTAAACACAGACACAAAAACAAACATACACAAAAAGAAAGACAGACAGACAGGTAGACACACACACACAACTCACACACACACCCCCAGGAACTTGGCCTGTATTTCAACGCATGTCCAATATTATCTGCAAACCCTGAAATTCTGGCGGGACCTTACTGAGGGGACATTTTAAGCACTTTACAAAGGATCAAACTTAGAAAACCACTTAAAGTGAGATTGGGTCCAGCAGTGTCCTTGGAAGGAACACATACTACCACGATTCTGCCAAGGAATAACTGAAGCCTAATCCAGAGTAGTTGCCTGAAGCCATCACTTGCATTGAAATCACTTCTACCTGGGTCACAATGCACGTACATACATGCATCATGATAACCTGACGTACACTGGCTATATTCAAGGAACGTTGAATCATTCCTCCTCAGACAATTGACTACAGTTGTCCTAGGGAATAGCTACACGGAGAAAAACCCAAAATTGCTGCTTTCCAGGATGCATTTCTGACTGGGATAATTAGGATGAAAGCATCCAACTGACACTGATCCTGGATTACTTTAAACCACACATGCGCCACCACACATAAAAACACCCACAGAATGGCTGTGATCCATGAATATGAACTATTTTGGAGTAAGTGAATTTCTGGGCTTTCATCTAAGAAGAACACCTTTCACCAGAACTCATACTTACGAATACCTGGAAACACTGGTGAACGAGGTGAATGTCTTCAAACCTTCACTGCTCGTGGTTTAATGGACCTGCAGACCAGAGAAGAATTTATGTCAGATCAACAGGTGTCTGTGCTGTGCCTCCATGTAAACTTTTCCTCCCTTGCCAATCCACTAGAACCACACCCTGAGATCACGTGGGCAGGAACAGAAGCAGAAACCAAGGCTGCCTGTACACCACAGCGAAATATAGGCGGCCTGTTCTGCTTGGTGAGTTTACAAGCAGAAACCAAGGCTGCCTTTACACCAGAGCGACTTGCAGGCAGCCTGTTCTGCTTGGTGAGTTGCCTGCCCCAGTGACACAGACACCTATGGCAGGTTTCAGAAACACCATAACCTATGGAAGAAGCATAAAACTCTCAGGCAAGACCTTCAAATCTGCAGAGGTTCTCTGAGGCACATCACAGTACACCTTTCATTCATGGAAACGAAGACATAAAGTCAGAGCCACACCAGGGTGCTCCTCAAGTGACTTCGGGAAGGAACCTAATTTCTACCCAACAGTGATGGCAAACTGAACAACAAATATCCCACACACCCTCACACACACGAAAATAGTGATATACTAACAGTTATCTTGTGTGTGCATTTCTTACATGCTATGGAGTTAATTACAGCTTTGAGCAAGACCAGAAGTCATGGAACATCACACAGCCTTCTTCATTCCATGTGTTTCCCCAGAGGAAATGAAAGATTTTGATTAAAGGAGACTTTTGCATGGCTACGCAGCGGAAACAGTCAAAGAGTGTGAAATAGTTGCGAGTTTGAGAATTTATGACAAGGAGCAAAGAAATTAATACATGAAGATACTACAGGTATTAAACAGACACAAGGACAGACACACATACACAAAGATAAACAGAGAGGTCGACACACAGACACAAACACACACACACACACACACACACACATACACACACACATACACACACCAACATACACCCAGGAACGCAGCCTGTATTCAAGGCATGTCGAATGTTATCTGCAACGGCTGAAATCCTTTTGTTATCCTACTGAGTGGACACTTTCAGCACTTGAGAAAGGATCAAACTTAGAAAAACACGTGAAGTGACATGGGTTCCACCAATGTCCTTGAAGGAAGACATACTACCACCATTATGCCAAGGAACGAGTAAGACTAATCCAGAGTCAGTGCCTGAAGCCATCACTTGAGTTGAAGTCAATTCTAGCAAAGTAACGATGCATGTACATACATGCATCGCGATAGCCTGACTACACTGGCCATATTCAAGGAACAGTGAATCTTTCCTCCTCAGACAATTGATTACAGTTGATCTAGGGAATAACAACGCAGAGAAAAACTCAAAATTACTGTCTTCCAAGTAGCATTCCTGAGTGGCATTATGAGGATCTGATCATCTAATGGATACTGATCCAGGAAATATTTTTAACCACACATGCGCCCCTACACATAAACACACCCACAGAGTGCCTGTGATCCATGAATATTAACGATTTTGGAGGAAGTGAATTACTTACTCCAAAAGTAAAAGACTTCTCATCTAAGAAAAGTACCTTTTAGCAGAACGCATTCTTAGGAATACCTACAAACACTGGGGATGAGGTGAATTTCTTGAAACCTTCAATGCCCGTGGTTTAATGGACCCTGCAGACCAGAGAAGAAATTATGTTAGATCAACAAGTGCCTGTGCTGGGCCTCCATGTAACCTTTTCCTCCCTTGGCAGTCCACTAGAACCACACCCTGAGATCACGTGGTCAGGATTAGCAGCAGAAACCAAGGCTTCCTGGGAGCACAATGACATCCAGGCGGCCTATTATGCTTGGTGAGTTCCTGCGAAACGACGCAGAGGACTATGGACACTAAAAGCTGTGTGGCACAGTCGCTTATGGTAGCTGTGAAGAATGGAACAACTCGAATCTGATATGCTCAGGTCACCCATGTGCTCCTGCCATGCGTGCCACGTATACCTAGGACCCAAGTAAAAGAGAAGGCTTCCACACAACACAGTGGCTCCTACCTCCAGCTTCTCATGCTTGGCTGGCTGCGCTACCATAGCAACAGGCCATGCAGGAGCTGCCTCAGGATTCTTTATGTTCCAGGGGCTGGGATCCCACTGTGACTTCACAACCAAGTATGTCCTGATTGGTCAGACCACGTAAGCACTGCCTCTAAGGCCCCTCTCCCTGCAGTCTCCAGCCACTTGTGTGGCAGTTTCCTGGCAAGAACTGATCTGGGGATTGCTTTTCTCCTCCATGTTCTCTCCACAGATCATTGAATGTTCAACTGGCATGACATTTCTGTCATGTTCCAAACTACTCCCAATCTGGACCCCACACTTTGGAGGACAGGAAGGATTTCACCTGGTGAGTACAAAAATACCTCAAGCCCCTTGAAGGTAAAGCAGACCAGAAAACTCCCTGAACCTTGCATCAGGCAACTTCCTTCAAAGAACTACATCTCCCATCATCTCGGAGGGGATTCCCTCATGTGGACCAAAAAAGTCACACAGTGAGGACCAGGGACTCTTATCCAGCTTTTTGTGTTCCTATCTTGAACAAAACATGCAAACACACACACTGGCTGCCAAGAGCCTCAAGGTGACCACATGAATTCATTGCCTCTCGACACAGAAATTACTTCACTTTGATCTGAGAAATACATAGGCACCACACGCTATTGTCTAGGAATGCTTAGGTTTCTCTAGTCAGTGAAAGTTTTACCAAGTCTCGGGACAATGGCACGTTTCAGAAAGACCATAACCTATGGAATAAGCATGAAACTCTCAGGGAAGACCTTCAAATCTGCAAAGGTTCTCTGAGGGACATCACAGTACACCTTTCATTCATGGAACCGAAGACATAAAGTCAGAGCCACACAATGCTGCTCCTCAAGTGACTTCGGGAAGGAACCTAATTCCTACAAATCAGTGATGGCAGCCCGAACAACAGATATTCCACACACACTCACACACACAAAATTAGTGATGTACTCAAAATTATCTTGTATGTGAATTTCGTACATTCTATGGAGTGATTTACATCCGTTAGCATGACCAGAAGTCATGGAACATCACACAGCCTTCTACATTCCATCTGTTTCCACAGTTTTAAAGATAGATTTTGATTCAAGGAGACTTCTGCATGCCTAAGCAGTGGATACATTCAACGAGGGTGAAATAGTTGCTAGTATAAGAATTTATGAGAAACTGCAAGGAAATTAATACATGAAGACACTGCAAATATTAAACACAGACACAAAAACAAACATACACAAAAAGAAAGACAGACAGACAGGTAGACACACACACACAACTCACACACACACCCCCAGGAACTTGGCCTGTATTTCAACGCATGTCCAATATTATCTGCAAACCCTGAAATTCTGGCGGGACCTTACTGAGGGGACATTTTAAGCACTTTACAAAGGATCAAACTTAGAAAACCACTTAAAGTGAGATTGGGTCCAGCAGTGTCCTTGGAAGGAACACATACTACCACGATTCTGCCAAGGAATAACTGAAGCCTAATCCAGAGTAGTTGCCTGAAGCCATCACTTGCATTGAAATCACTTCTACCTGGGTCACAATGCACGTACATACATGCATCATGATAACCTGACGTACACTGGCAATATTCAAGGAACGTTGAATCATTCCTCCTCAGACAATTGACTACAGTTGTCCTAGGGAATAGCTACATGGAGAAAAACCCAAAATTGCTGCTTTCCAGGATGCATTTCTGACTGGGATAATTAGGATGAAAGCATCCAACTGACACTGATCCTGGATTACTTTAAACCACACATGCGCCACCACACATAAAAACACCCACAGAATGGCTGTGATCCATGAATATGAACTATTTTGGAGTAAGTGAATTTCTGGGCTTTCATCTAAGAAGAACACCTTTCACCAGAACTCATACTTACGAATACCTGGAAACATTGGTGAACGAGGTGAATGTCTTCAAACCTTCACTGCTCGTGGTTTAATGGACCTGCAGACCAGAGAAGAATTTATGTCAGATCAACAGGTGTCTGTGCTGTGCCTCCATGTAAACTTTTCCTCCCTTGCCAATCCACTAGAACCACACCCTGAGATCACGTGGGCAGGAACAGAAGCAGAAACCAAGGCTGCCTGTACACCACAGCGAAATATAGGCGGCCTGTTCTGCTTGGTGAGTTTACAAGCAGAAACCAAGGCTGCCTTTACACCAGAGCGACTTGCAGGCAGCCTGTTCTGCTTGGTGAGTTGCCTGCCCCAGTGACACAGACACCTATGGCAGGTTTCAGAAACACCATAACCTATGGAAGAAGCATAAAACTCTCAGGCAAGACCTTCAAATCTGCAGAGGTTCTCTGAGGCACATCACAGTACACCTTTCATTCATGGAAACGAAGACATAAAGTCAGAGCCACACCAGGGTGCTCCTCAAGTGACTTCGGGAAGGAACCTAATTTCTACCCAACAGTGATGGCAAACTGAACAACAAATATCCCACACACCCTCACACACACGAAAATAGTGATATACTAACAGTTATCTTGTGTGTGCATTTCTTACATGCTATGGAGTTAATTACAGCTTTGAGCAAGACCAGAAGTCATGGAACATCACACAGCCTTGTTCATTCCATGTGTTTCCCCAGAGGAAATGAAAGATTTTGATTAAAGGAGACTTTTGCATGGCTACGCAGCGGAAACAGTCAAAGAGTGTGAAATAGTTGCGAGTTTGAGAATTTATGACAAGGAGCAAAGAAATTAATACATGAAGATACTACAGGTATTAAACAGACACAAGGACAGACACACATACACAAAGATAAACAGAGAGGTCGACACACAGACACAAACACACACACACACACACACACACACACACATACACACACACATACACACACAAACATACACCCAGGAGCGCAGCCTGTACTCAAGGCAAGTCGAATGTTATCTGCAACGGCTGAAATCCTTTTGTTATCCTACTGAGTGGACACTTTCAGCACTTGAGAAAGGATCAAACTTAGAAAAACACGTGAAGTGACATGGGTTCCACCAATGTCCTTGAAGGAAGACATACTACCACCATTATGCCAAGGAACGAGTAAGACTAATCCAGAGTCAGTGCCTGAAGCCATCACTTGAGTTGAAGTCAATTCTAGCGAAGTAACGATGCATGTACATACATGCATCGCGATAGCCTGACTACACTGGCCATATTCAAGGAACAGTGAATCTTTCCTCCTCAGACAATTGATTACAGTTGATCTAGGGAATAACAACGCAGAGAAAAACTCAAAATTACTGTCTTCCAAGTAGCATTCCTGAGTGGCATTATGAGGATCTGTTCATCTAATGGATACTGATCCAGGAAATATTTTTAACCACACATGCGCCCCTACACATAAACACACCCACAGAGTGCCTGTGATCCATGAATATTAACGATTTTGGAGTAAGTGAATTACTTACTCCAAAAGTAAAAGACTTCTCATCTAAGAAAAGTACCTTTTAGCAGAACGCATTCTTAGGAATACCTACAAACACTGGGGATGAGGTGAATTTCTTGAAACCTTCAATGCCCGTGGTTTAATGGACCCTGCAGACCAGAGAAGAAATTATGTTAGATCAACAAGTGCCTGTGCTGGGCCTCCATGTAACCTTTTCCTCCCTTGACAATCCACTAGAACCACACCCTGAGATCACGTGATCAGGATTAGCAGCAGAAACCAAGGCTTCCTGGGAGCACAATGACATCCAGGCGGCCTATTATGCTTGGTGAGTTCCTGCGAAACGACGCAGAGGACTATGGACACTAAAAGCTGTGTGGCACAGTCGCTTATGGTAGCTGTGAAGAATGGAACAACTCGAATCTGATATGCTCAGGTCACCCATGTGCTCCTGCCATGCGTGCCCCGTATACCTAGGACCCAAGTAAAAGAGAAGGCTTCCACACAACACAGTGGCTCCTACCTCCAGCTTCTCATGCTTGGCTGGCTGCGCTACCATAGCAACAGGCCATGCAGGAGCTGCCTCAGGATTCTTTATGTTCCAGGGGCTGGGATCCCACTGTGACTTCACAACCAAGTATGTCCTGATTGGTCAGACCACGTAAGCACTGCCTCTAAGGCCCCTCTCCCTGCAGTCTCCAGCCACTTGTGTGGCAGTTTCCTGGCAAGAACTGATCTGGGGATTGCTTTTCTCCTCCATGTTCTCTCCACAGATCATTGAATGTTCAACTGGCATGACATTTCTGTCATGTTCCAAACTACTCCCAATCTGGACCCCACACTTTGGAGGACAGGAAGGATTTCACCTGGTGAGTACAAAAATACCTCAAGCCCCTTGAAGGTAAAGCAGACCAGAAAACTCCCTGAACCTTGCATCAGGCAACTTCCTTCAAAGAACTACATCTCCCATCATCTCGGAGGGGATTCCCTCATGTGGACCAAAAAAGTCACACAGTGAGGACCAGGGACTCTTATCCAGCTTTTTGTGTTCCTATCTTGAACAAAACATGCAAACACACACACTGGCTGCCAAGAGCCTCAAGGTGACCACATGAATTCATTGCCTCTCGACACAGAAATTACTTCACTTTGATCTGAGAAATACATAGGCACCACACGCTATTGTCTAGGAATGCTTAGGTTTCTCTAGTCAGTGAAAGTTTTACCAAGTCTCGGGACAATGGCACGTTTCAGAAAGACCATAACCTATGGAATAAGCATGAAACTCTCAGGGAAGACCTTCAAATCTGCAAAGGTTCTCTGAGGGACATCACAGTACACCTTTCATTCATGGAACCGAAGACATAAAGTCAGAGCCACACAATGCTGCTCCTCAAGTGACTTCGGGAAGGAACCTAATTCCTACAAATCAGTGATGGCAGCCCGAACAACAGATATTCCACACACACTCACACACACAAAATTAGTGATGTACTCAAAATTATCTTGTATGTGAATTTCGTACATTCTATGGAGTGATTTACATCCGTTAGCATGACCAGAAGTCATGGAACATCACACAGCCTTCTACATTCCATCTGTTTCCACAGTTTTAAAGATAGATTTTGATTCAAGGAGACTTCCGCATGCCTAAGCAGTGGATACATTCAACGAGGGTGAAATAGTTGCTAGTATAAGAATTTATGAGAAACTGCAAGGAAATTAATACATGAAGACACTGCAAATATTAAACACAGACACAAAAACAAACATACACAAAAAGAAAGACAGACAGACAGGTAGACACACACACACAACTCACACACACACCCCCAGGAACTTGGCCTGTATTTCAACGCATGTCCAATATTATCTGCAAACTCTGAAATTCTGGCGGGACCTTACTGAGGGGACATTTTAAGCACTTTACAAAGGATCAAACTTAGAAAACCACTTAAAGTGAGATTGGGTCCAGCAGTGTCCTTGGAAGGAACACATACTACCACGATTCTGCCAAGGAATAACTGAAGCCTAATCCAGAGTAGTTGCCTGAAGCCATCACTTGCATTGAAATCACTTCTACCTGGGTCACAATGCACGTACATACATGCATCATGATAACCTGACGTACACTGGCAATATTCAAGGAACGTTGAATCATTCCTCCTCAGACAATTGACTACAGTTGTCCTAGGGAATAGCTACATGGAGAAAAACCCAAAATTGCTGCTTTCCAGGATGCATTTCTGACTGGGATAATTAGGATGAAAGCATCCAACTGACACTGATCCTGGATTACTTTAAACCACACATGCGCCGCCACACATAAAAACACCCACAGAATGGCTGTGATCCATGAATATGACCTATTTTGGAGTAAGTGAATTTCTGGGCTTTCATCTAAGAAGAACACCTTTCACCAGAACTCATACTTACGAATACCTGGAAACATTGGTGAACGAGGTGAATGTCTTCAAACCTTCACTGCTCGTGGTTTAATGGACCTGCAGACCAGAGAAGAATTTATGTCAGATCAACAGGTGTCTGTGCTGTGCCTCCATGTAAACTTTTCCACCCTTGCCAATCCACTAGAACCACACCCTGAGATCACGTGGGCAGGAACAGAAGCAGAAACCAAGGCTGCCTGTACACCACAGCGAAATATAGGCGGCCTGTTCTGCTTGGTGAGTTTACAAGCAGAAACCAAGGCTGCCTTTACACCAGAGCGACTTGCAGGCAGCCTGTTCTGCTTGGTGAGTTGCCTGCCCCAGTGACACAGACACCTATGGCAGGTTTCAGAAACACCATAACCTATGGAAGAAGCATAAAACTCTCAGGCAAGACCTTTAAATCTGCAGAGGTTCTCTGAGGCACATCACAGTACACCTTTCATTCATGGAAACGAAGACATAAAGTCAGAGCCACACCAGGGTGCTCCTCAAGTGACTTCGGGAAGGAACCTAATTTCTACCCAACAGTGATGGCAAACTGAACAACAAATATCCCACACACCCTCACACACACGAAAATAGTGATATACTAACAGTTATCTTGTGTGTGCATTTCTTACATGCTATGGAGTTAATTACAGCTTTGAGCAAGACCAGAAGTCATGGAACATCACACAGCCTTCTTCATTCCATGTGTTTCCCCAGAGGAAATGAAAGATTTTGATTAAAGGAGACTTTTGCATGGCTACGCAGCGGAAACAGTCAAAGAGTGTGAAATAGTTGCGAGTTTGAGAATTTATGACAAGGAGCAAAGAAATTAATACATGAAGATACTACAGGTATTAAACAGACACAAGGACAGACACACATACACAAAGATAAACAGAGAGGTCGACACACAGACACAAACACACACACACACACACACACACACACACATACACACACACATACACACACAAACATACACCCAGGAGCACAGCCTGTACTCAAGGCAAGTCGAATGTTATCTGCAACGGCTGAAATCCTTTTGTTATCCTACTGAGTGGACACTTTCAGCACTTGAGAAAGGATCAAACTTAGAAAAACACGTGAAGTGACATGGGTTCCACCAATGTCCTTGAAGGAAGACATACTACCACCATTATGCCAAGGAACGAGTAAGACTAATCCAGAGTCAGTGCCTGAAGCCATCACTTGAGTTGAAGTCAATTCTAGCAAAGTAACGATGCATGTACATACATGCATCGCGATAGCCTGACTACACTGGCCATATTCAAGGAACAGTGAATCTTTCCTCCTCAGACAATTGATTACAGTTGATCTAGGGAATAACAACGCAGAGAAAAACTCAAAATTACTGTCTTCCAAGTAGCATTCCTGAGTGGCATTATGAGGATCTGATCATCTAATGGATACTGATCCAGGAAATATTTTTAACCACACATGCGCCCCTACACATAAACACACCCACAGAGTGCCTGTGATCCATGAATATTAACGATTTTGGAGTAAGTGAATTACTTACTCCAAAAGTAAATGACTTCTCATCTAAGAAAAGTACCTTTTAGCAGAACCCATTCTTAGGAATACCTACAAACACTGGGGATGAGGTGAATTTCTTGAAACCTTCAATGCCCGTGGTTTAATGGACCCTGCAGACCAGAGAAGAAATTATGTTAGATCAACAAGTGCCTGTGCTGGGCCTCCATGTAACCTTTTCCTCCCTTGACAGTCCACTAGAACCACACCCTGAGATCACGTGGTCAGGATTAGCAGCAGAAACCAAGGCTTCCTGGGAGCACAATGACATCCAGGCGGCCTATTATGCTTGGTGAGTTCCTGCGAAACGACGCAGAGGACTATGGACACTAAAAGCTGTGTGGCACAGTCGCTTATGGTAGCTGTGAAGAATGGAACAACTCGAATCTGATATGCTCAGGTCACCCATGTGCTCCTGCCATGCGTGCCCCGTATACCTAGGACCCAAGTAAAAGAGAAGGCTTCCACACAACACAGTGGCTCCTACCTCCAGCTTCTCATGCTTGGCTGGCTGCGCTACCATAGCAACAGGCCATGCAGGAGCTGCCTCAGGATTCTTTATGTTCCAGGGGCTGGGATCCCACTGTGACTTCACAACCAAGTATGTCCTGATTGGTCAGACCACGTAAGCACTGCCTCTAAGGCCCCTCTCCCTGCAGTCTCCAGCCACTTGTGTGGCAGTTTCCTGGCAAGAACTGATCTGGGGATTGCTTTTCTCCTCCATGTTCTCTCCACAGATCATTGAATGTTCAACTGGCATGACATTTCTGTCATGTTCCAAACTACTCCCAATCTGGACCCCACACTTTGGAGGACAGGAAGGATTTCACCTGGTGAGTACAAAAATACCTCAAGCCCCTTGAAGGTAAAGCAGACCAGAAAACTCCCTGAACCTTGCATCAGGCAACTTCCTTCAAAGAACTACATCTCCCATCATCTCGGAGGGGATTCCCTCATGTGGACCAAAAAAGTCACACAGTGAGGACCAGGGACTCTTATCCAGCTTTTTGTGTTTCTATCTTGAACAAAACATGCAAACACACACACTGGCTGCCAAGAGCCTCAAGGTGACCACATGAATTCATTGCCTCTCGACACAGAAATTACTTCACTTTGATCTGAGAAATACATAGGCACCACACGCTATTGTCTAGGAATGCTTAGGTTTCTCTAGTCAGTGAAAGTTTTACCAAGTCTCGGGACAATGGCACGTTTCAGAAAGACCATAACCTATGGAATAAGCATGAAACTCTCAGGGAAGACCTTCAAATCTGCAAAGGTTCTCTGAGGGACATCACAGTACACCTTTTATTCATGGAACCAAAGACATAAAGTCAGAGCCACACAATGCTGCTCCTCAAGTGACTTCGGGAAGGAACCTAATTCCTACAAATCAGTGATGGCAGCCCGAACAACAGATATTCCACACACACTCACACACACAAAATTAGTGATGTACTCAAAATTATCTTGTATGTGAATTTCGTACATTCTATGGAGTGATTTACATCCGTTAGCATGACCAGAAGTCATGGAACATCACACAGCCTTCTACATTCCATCTGTTTCCACAGTTTTAAAGATAGATTTTGATTCAAGGAGACTTCCGCATGCCTAAGCAGTGGATACATTCAACGAGGGTGAAATAGTTGCTAGTATAAGAACTTATGAGAAACTGCAAGGAAATTAATACATGAAGACACTGCAAATATTAAACACAGACACAAAAACAAACATACACAAAAAGAAAGACAGACAGACAGGTAGACACACACACACAACTCACACACACACCCCCAGGAACTTGGCCTGTATTTCAACGCATGTCCAATATTATCTGCAAACCCTGAAATTCTGGCGGGACCTTACTGAGGGGACATTTTAAGCACTTTACAAAGGATCAAACTTAGAAAACCACTTAAAGTGAGATTGGGTCCAGCAGTGTCCTTGGAAGGAACACATACTACCACGATTCTGCCAAGGAATAACTGAAGCCTAATCCAGAGTAGTTGCCTGAAGCCATCACTTGCATTGAAATCACTTCTACCTGGGTCACAATGCACGTACATACATGCATCATGATAACCTGACGTACACTGGCTATATTCAAGGAACGTTGAATCATTCCTCCTCAGACAATTGACTACAGTTGTCCTAGGGAATAGCTACACGGAGAAAAACCCAAAATTGCTGCTTTCCAGGATGCATTTCTGACTGGGATAATTAGGATGAAAGCATCCAACTGACACTGATCCTGGATTACTTTAAACCACACATGCGCCACCACACATAAAAACACCCACAGAATGGCTGTGATCCATGAATATGAACTATTTTGGAGTAAGTGAATTTCTGGGCTTTCATCTAAGAAGAACACCTTTCACCAGAACTCATACTTACGAATACCTGGAAACACTGGTGAACGAGGTGAATGTCTTCAAACCTTCACTGCTCGTGGTTTAATGGACCTGCAGACCAGAGAAGAATTTATGTCAGATCAACAGGTGTCTGTGCTGTGCCTCCATGTAAACTTTTCCTCCCTTGCCAATCCACTAGAACCACACCCTGAGATCACGTGGGCAGGAACAGAAGCAGAAACCAAGGCTGCCTGTACACCACAGCGAAATATAGGCGGCCTGTTCTGCTTGGTGAGTTTACAAGCAGAAACCAAGGCTGCCTTTACACCAGAGCGACTTGCAGGCAGCCTGTTCTGCTTGGTGAGTTGCCTGCCCCAGTGACACAGACACCTATGGCAGGTTTCAGAAACACCATAACCTATGGAAGAAGCATAAAACTCTCAGGCAAGACCTTCAAATCTGCAGAGGTTCTCTGAGGCACATCACAGTACACCTTTCATTCATGGAAACGAAGACATAAAGTCAGAGCCACACCAGGGTGCTCCTCAAGTGACTTCGGGAAGGAACCTAATTTCTACCCAACAGTGATGGCAAACTGAACAACAAATATCCCACACACCCTCACACACACGAAAATAGTGATATACTAACAGTTATCTTGTGTGTGCATTTCTTACATGCTATGGAGTTAATTACAGCTTTGAGCAAGACCAGAAGTCATGGAACATCACACAGCCTTCTTCATTCCATGTGTTTCCCCAGAGGAAATGAAAGATTTTGATTAAAGGAGACTTTTGCATGGCTACGCAGCGGAAACAGTCAAAGAGTGTGAAATAGTTGCGAGTTTGAGAATTTATGACAAGGAGCAAAGAAATTAATACATGAAGATACTACAGGTATTAAACAGACACAAGGACAGACACACATACACAAAGATAAACAGAGAGGTCGACACACAGACACAAACACACACACACACACACACACACACACACATACACACACACATACACACACAAACATACACCCAGGAGCACAGCCTGTACTCAAGGCAAGTCGAATGTTATCTGCAACGGCTGAAATCCTTTTGTTATCCTACTGAGTGGACACTTTCAGCACTTGAGAAAGGATCAAACTTAGAAAAACACGTGAAGTGACATGGGTTCCACCAATGTCCTTGAAGGAAGACATACTACCACCATTATGCCAAGGAACGAGTAAGACTAATCCAGAGTCAGTGCCTGAAGCCATCACTTGAGTTGAAGTCAATTCTAGCAAAGTAACGATGCATGTACATACATGCATCGCGATAGCCTGACTACACTGGCCATATTCAAGGAACAGTGAATCTTTCCTCCTCAGACAATTGATTACAGTTGATCTAGGGAATAACAACGCAGAGAAAAACTCAAAATTACTGTCTTCCAAGTAGCATTCCTGAGTGGCATTATGAGGATCTGATCATCTAATGGATACTGATCCAGGAAATATTTTTAACCACACATGCGCCCCTACACATAAACACACCCACAGAGTGCCTGTGATCCATGAATATTAACGATTTTGGAGTAAGTGAATTACTTACTCCAAAAGTAAATGACTTCTCATCTAAGAAAAGTACCTTTTAGCAGAACCCATTCTTAGGAATACCTACAAACACTGGGGATGAGGTGAATTTCTTGAAACCTTCAATGCCCGTGGTTTAATGGACCCTGCAGACCAGAGAAGAAATTATGTTAGATCAACAAGTGCCTGTGCTGGGCCTCCATGTAACCTTTTCCTCCCTTGACAGTCCACTAGAACCACACCCTGAGATCACGTGGTCAGGATTAGCAGCAGAAACCAAGGCTTCCTGGGAGCACAATGACATCCAGGCGGCCTATTATGCTTGGTGAGTTCCTGCGAAACGACGCAGAGGACTATGGACACTAAAAGCTGTGTGGCACAGTCGCTTATGGTAGCTGTGAAGAATGGAACAACTCGAATCTGATATGCTCAGGTCACCCATGTGCTCCTGCCATGCGTGCCCCGTATACCTAGGACCCAAGTAAAAGAGAAGGCTTCCACACAACACAGTGGCTCCTACCTCCAGCTTCTCATGCTTGGCTGGCTGCGCTACCATAGCAACAGGCCATGCAGGAGCTGCCTCAGGATTCTTTATGTTCCAGGGGCTGGGATCCCACTGTGACTTCACAACCAAGTATGTCCTGATTGGTCAGACCACGTAAGCACTGCCTCTAAGGCCCCTCTCCCTGCAGTCTCCAGCCACTTGTGTGGCAGTTTCCTGGCAAGAACTGATCTGGGGATTGCTTTTCTCCTCCATGTTCTCTCCACAGATCATTGAATGTTCAACTGGCATGACATTTCTGTCATGTTCCAAACTACTCCCAATCTGGACCCCACACTTTGGAGGACAGGAAGGATTTCACCTGGTGAGTACAAAAATACCTCAAGCCCCTTGAAGGTAAAGCAGACCAGAAAACTCCCTGAACCTTGCATCAGGCAACTTCCTTCAAAGAACTACATCTCCCATCATCTCGGAGGGGATTCCCTCATGTGGACCAAAAAAGTCACACAGTGAGGACCAGGGACTCTTATCCAGCTTTTTGTGTTTCTATCTTGAACAAAACATGCAAACACACACACTGGCTGCCAAGAGCCTCAAGGTGACCACATGAATTCATTGCCTCTCGACACAGAAATTACTTCACTTTGATCTGAGAAATACATAGGCACCACACGCTATTGTCTAGGAATGCTTAGGTTTCTCTAGTCAGTGAAAGTTTTACCAAGTCTCGGGACAATGGCACGTTTCAGAAAGACCATAACCTATGGAATAAGCATGAAACTCTCAGGGAAGACCTTCAAATCTGCAAAGGTTCTCTGAGGGACATCACAGTACACCTTTTATTCATGGAACCAAAGACATAAAGTCAGAGCCACACAATGCTGCTCCTCAAGTGACTTCGGGAAGGAACCTAATTCCTACAAATCAGTGATGGCAGCCCGAACAACAGATATTCCACACACACTCACACACACAAAATTAGTGATGTACTCAAAATTATCTTGTATGTGAATTTCGTACATTCTATGGAGTGATTTACATCCGTTAGCATGACCAGAAGTCATGGAACATCACACAGCCTTCTACATTCCATCTGTTTCCACAGTTTTAAAGATAGATTTTGATTCAAGGAGACTTCCGCATGCCTAAGCAGTGGATACATTCAACGAGGGTGAAATAGTTGCTAGTATAAGAACTTATGAGAAACTGCAAGGAAATTAATACATGAAGACACTGCAAATATTAAACACAGACACAAAAACAAACATACACAAAAAGAAAGACAGACAGACAGGTAGACACACACACACAACTCACACACACACCCCCAGGAACTTGGCCTGTATTTCAACGCATGTCCAATATTATCTGCAAACCCTGAAATTCTGGCGGGACCTTACTGAGGGGACATTTTAAGCACTTTACAAAGGATCAAACTTAGAAAACCACTTAAAGTGAGATTGGGTCCAGCAGTGTCCTTGGAAGGAACACATACTACCACGATTCTGCCAAGGAATAACTGAAGCCTAATCCAGAGTAGTTGCCTGAAGCCATCACTTGCATTGAAATCACTTCTACCTGGGTCACAATGCACGTACATACATGCATCATGATAACCTGACGTACACTGGCTATATTCAAGGAACGTTGAATCATTCCTCCTCAGACAATTGACTACAGTTGTCCTAGGGAATAGCTACACGGAGAAAAACCCAAAATTGCTGCTTTCCAGGATGCATTTCTGACTGGGATAATTAGGATGAAAGCATCCAACTGACACTGATCCTGGATTACTTTAAACCACACATGCGCCACCACACATAAAAACACCCACAGAATGGCTGTGATCCATGAATATGAACTATTTTGGAGTAAGTGAATTTCTGGGCTTTCATCTAAGAAGAACACCTTTCACCAGAACTCATACTTACGAATACCTGGAAACACTGGTGAACGAGGTGAATGTCTTCAAACCTTCACTGCTCGTGGTTTAATGGACCTGCAGACCAGAGAAGAATTTATGTCAGATCAACAGGTGTCTGTGCTGTGCCTCCATGTAAACTTTTCCTCCCTTGCCAATCCACTAGAACCACACCCTGAGATCACGTGGGCAGGAACAGAAGCAGAAACCAAGGCTGCCTGTACACCACAGCGAAATATAGGCGGCCTGTTCTGCTTGGTGAGTTTACAAGCAGAAACCAAGGCTGCCTTTACACCAGAGCGACTTGCAGGCAGCCTGTTCTGCTTGGTGAGTTGCCTGCCCCAGTGACACAGACACCTATGGCAGGTTTCAGAAACACCATAACCTATGGAAGAAGCATAAAACTCTCAGGCAAGACCTTCAAATCTGCAGAGGTTCTCTGAGGCACATCACAGTACACCTTTCATTCATGGAAACGAAGACATAAAGTCAGAGCCACACCAGGGTGCTCCTCAAGTGACTTCGGGAAGGAACCTAATTTCTACCCAACAGTGATGGCAAACTGAACAACAAATATCCCACACACCCTCACACACACGAAAATAGTGATATACTAACAGTTATCTTGTGTGTGCATTTCTTACATGCTATGGAGTTAATTACAGCTTTGAGCAAGACCAGAAGTCATGGAACATCACACAGCCTTCTTCATTCCATGTGTTTCCCCAGAGGAAATGAAAGATTTTGATTAAAGGAGACTTTTGCATGGCTACGCAGCGGAAACAGTCAAAGAGTGTGAAATAGTTGCGAGTTTGAGAATTTATGACAAGGAGCAAAGAAATTAATACATGAAGATACTACAGGTATTAAACAGACACAAGGACAGACACACATACACAAAGATAAACAGAGAGGTCGACACACAGACACAAACACACACACGCACACACACACACACATACACACACACATACACACACAAACATACACCCAGGAGCACAGCCTGTATTCAAGGCATGTCGAATATTATCTGCAACGGCTGAAATCCTTTTGTTATCCTACTGAGTGGACACTTTCAGCACTTGAGAAAGGATCAAACTTAGAAAAACACGTGAAGTGACATGGGTTCCACCAATGTCCTTGAAGGAAGACATACTACCACCATTATGCCAAGGAACGAGTAAGACTAATCCAGAGTCAGTGCCTGAAGCCATCACTTGAGTTGAAGTCAATTCTAGCAAAGTAACGATGCATGTACATACATGCATCGCGATAGCCTGACTACACTGGCCATATTCAAGGAACAGTGAATCTTTCCTCCTCAGACAATTGATTACAGTTGATCTAGGGAATAACAACGCAGAGAAAAACTCAAAATTACTGTCTTCCAAGTAGCATTCCTGAGTGGCATTATGAGGATCTGATCATCTAATGGATACTGATCCAGGAAATATTTTTAACCACACATGCGCCCCTACACATAAACACACCCACAGAGTGCCTGTGATCCATGAATATTAACGATTTTGGAGTAAGTGAATTACTTACTCCAAAAGTAAATGACTTCTCATCTAAGAAAAGTACCTTTTAGCAGAACCCATTCTTAGGAATACCTACAAACACAGGGGATGAGGTGAATTTCTTGAAACCTTCAATGCCCGTGGTTTAATGGACCCTGCAGACCAGAGAAGAAATTATGTTAGATCAACAAGTGCCTGTGCTGGGCCTCCATGTAACCTTTTCCTCCCTTGACAGTCCACTAGAACCACACCCTGAGATCACGTGGTCATGATTAGCAGCAGAAACCAAGGCTTCCTGGGAGCACAATGACATCCAGGCGGCCTATTATGCTTGGTGAGTTCCTGCGAAACGACGCAGAGGACTATGGACACTAAAAGCTGTGTGGCACAGTCGCTTATGGTAGCTGTGAAGAATGGAACAACTCGAATCTGATATGCTCAGGTCACCCATGTGCTCCTGCCATGCGTGCTCCGTATACCTAGGACCCAAGTAAAAGAGAAGGCTTCCACACAACACAGTGGCTCCTACCTCCAGCTTCTCATGCTTGGCTGGCTGCGCTACCATAGCAACAGGCCATGCAGGAGCTGCCTCAGGATTCTTTATGTTCCAGGGGCTGGGATCCCACTGTGACTTCACAACCAAGTATGTCCTGATTGGTCAGACCACGTAAGCACTGCCTCTAAGGCCCCTCTCCCTGCAGTCTCCAGCCACTTGTGTGGCAGTTTCCTGGCAAGAACTGATCTGGGGATTGCTTTTCTCCTCCATGTTCTCTCCACAGATCATTGAATGTTCAACTGGCATGACATTTCTGTCATGTTCCAAACTACTCCCAATCTGGACCCCACACTTTGGAGGACAGGAAGGATTTCACCTGGTGAGTACAAAAATACCTCAAGCCCCTTGAAGGTAAAGCAGACCAGAAAACTCCCTGAACCTTGCATCAGGCAACTTCCTTCAAAGAACTACATCTCCCATCATCTCGGAGGGGATTCCCTCATGTGGACCAAAAAAGTCACACAGTGAGGACCAGGGACTCTTATCCAGCTTTTTGTGTTTCTATCTTGAACAAAACATGCAAACACACACACTGGCTGCCAAGAGCCTCAAGGTGACCACATGAATTCATTGCCTCTCGACACAGAAATTACTTCACTTTGATCTGAGAAATACATAGGCACCACACGCTATTGTCTAGGAATGCTTAGGTTTCTCTAGTCAGTGAAAGTTTTACCAAGTCTCGGGACAATGGCACGTTTCAGAAAGACCATAACCTATGGAATAAGCATGAAACTCTCAGGGAAGACCTTCAAATCTGCAAAGGTTCTCTGAGGGACATCACAGTACACCTTTCATTCATGGAACCGAAGACATAAAGTCAGAGCCACACAATGCTGCTCCTCAAGTGACTTCGGGAAGGAATCTAATTCCTACAAATCAGTGATGGCAGCCCGAACAACAGATATTCCACACACACTCACACACACAAAATTAGTGATGTACTCAAAATTATCTTGTATGTGAATTTCGTACATTCTATGGAGTGATTTACATCCGTTAGCATGACCAAAAGTCATGGAACATCACACAGCCTTCTACATTCCATCTGTTTCCACAGTTTTAAAGATAGATTTTGATTCAAGGAGACTTCCGCATGCCTAAGCAGTGGATACATTCAACGAGGGTGAAATAGTTGCTAGTATAAGAACTTATGAGAAACTGCAAGGAAATTAATACATGAAGACACTGCAAATATTAAACACAGACACAAAAACAAACATACACAAAAAGAAAGACAGACAGACAGGTAGACACACACACACAACTCACACAGACACCCCCAGGAACTTGGCCTGTATTTCAACGCATGTCCAATATTATCTGCAAACCCTGAAATTCTGGCGGGACCTTACTGAGGGGACATTTTAAGCACTTTACAAAGGATCAAACTTAGAAAACCACTTAAAGTGAGATTGGGTCCAGCAGTGTCCTTGGAAGGAACACATACTACCACGATTCTGCCAAGGAATAACTGAAGCCTAATCCAGAGTAGTTGCCTGAAGCCATCACTTGCATTGAAATCACTTCTACCTGGGTCACAATGCACGTACATACATGCATCATGATAACCTGACGTACACTGGCTATATTCAAGGAACGTTGAATCATTCCTCCTCAGACAATTGACTACAGTTGTCCTAGGGAATAGCTACACGGAGAAAAACCCAAAATTGCTGCTTTCCAGGATGCATTTCTGACTGGGATAATTAGGATGAAAGCATCCAACTGACACTGATCCTGGATTACTTTAAACCACACATGCGCCACCACACATAAAAACACCCACAGAATGGCTGTGATCCATGAATATGAACTATTTTGGAGTAAGTGAATTTCTGGGCTTTCATCTAAGAAGAACACCTTTCACCAGAACTCATACTTACGAATACCTGGAAACACTGGTGAACGAGGTGAATGTCTTCAAACCTTCACTGCTCGTGGTTTAATGGACCTGCAGACCAGAGAAGAATTTATGTCAGATCAACAGGTGTCTGTGCTGTGCCTCCATGTAAACTTTTCCTCCCTTGCCAATCCACTAGAACCACACCCTGAGATCACGTGGGCAGGAACAGAAGCAGAAACCAAGGCTGCCTGTACACCACAGCGAAATATAGGCGGCCTGTTCTGCTTGGTGAGTTTACAAGCAGAAACCAAGGCTGCCTTTACACCAGAGCGACTTGCAGGCAGCCTGTTCTGCTTGGTGAGTTGCCTGCCCCAGTGACACAGACACCTATGGCAGGTTTCAGAAACACCATAACCTATGGAAGAAGCATAAAACTCTCAGGCAAGACCTTCAAATCTGCAGAGGTTCTCTGAGGCACATCACAGTACACCTTTCATTCATGGAAACGAAGACATAAAGTCAGAGCCACACCAGGGTGCTCCTCAAGTGACTTCGGGAAGGAACCTAATTTCTACCCAACAGTGATGGCAAACTGAACAACAAATATCCCACACACCCTCACACACACGAAAATAGTGATATACTAACAGTTATCTTGTGTGTGCATTTCTTACATGCTATGGAGTTAATTACAGCTTTGAGCAAGACCAGAAGTCATGGAACATCACACAGCCTTCTTCATTCCATGTGTTTCCCCAGAGGAAATGAAAGATTTTGATTAAAGGAGACTTTTGCATGGCTACGCAGCGGAAACAGTCAAAGAGTGTGAAATAGTTGCGAGTTTGAGAATTTATGACAAGGAGCAAAGAAATTAATACATGAAGATACTACAGGTATTAAACAGACACAAGGACAGACACACATACACAAAGATAAACAGAGAGGTCGACACACAGACACAAACACACACACGCACACACACACACACATACACACACACATACACACACAAACATACACCCAGGAGCACAGCCTGTATTCAAGGCATGTCGAATATTATCTGCAACGGCTGAAATCCTTTTGTTATCCTACTGAGTGGACACTTTCAGCACTTGAGAAAGGATCAAACTTAGAAAAACACGTGAAGTGACATGGGTTCCACCAATGTCCTTGAAGGAAGACGTACTACCACCATTATGCCAAGGAACGAGTAAGACTAATCCAGAGTCAGTGCCTGAAGCCATCACTTGAGTTGAAGTCAATTCTAGCAAAGTAACGATGCATGTACATACATGCATCGCGATAGCCTGACTACACTGGCCATATTCAAGGAACAGTGAATCTTTCCTCCTCAGACAATTGATTACAGTTGATCTAGGGAATAACAACGCAGAGAAAAACTCAAAATTACTGTCTTCCAAGTAGCATTCCTGAGTGGCATTATGAGGATCTGATCATCTAATGGATACTGATCCAGGAAATATTTTTAACCACACATGCGCCCCTACACATAAACACACCCACAGAGTGCCTGTGATCCATGAATATTAACGATTTTGGAGTAAGTGAATTACTTACTCCAAAAGTAAATGACTTCTCATCTAAGAAAAGTACCTTTTAGCAGAACCCATTCTTAGGAATACCTACAAACACTGGGGATGAGGTGAATTTCTTGAAACCTTCAATGCCCGTGGTTTAATGGACCCTGCAGACCAGAGAAGAAATTATGTTAGATCAACAAGTGCCTGTGCTGGGCCTCCATGTAACCTTTTCCTCCCTTGACAGTCCACTAGAACCACACCCTGAGATCACGTGGTCATGATTAGCAGCAGAAACCAAGGCTTCCTGGGAGCACAATGACATCCAGGCGGCCTATTATGCTTGGTGAGTTCCTGCGAAACGACGCAGAGGACTATGGACACTAAAAGCTGTGTGGCACAGTCGCTTATGGTAGCTGTGAAGAATGGAACAACTCGAATCTGATATGCTCAGGTCACCCATGTGCTCCTGCCATGCGTGCTCCGTATACCTAGGACCCAAGTAAAAGAGAAGGCTTCCACACAACACAGTGGCTCCTACCTCCAGCTTCTCATGCTTGGCTGGCTGCGCTACCATAGCAACAGGCCATGCAGGAGCTGCCTCAGGATTCTTTATGTTCCAGGGGCTGGGATCCCACTGTGACTTCACAACCAAGTATGTCCTGATTGGTCAGACCACGTAAGCACTGCCTCTAAGGCCCCTCTCCCTGCAGTCTCCAGCCACTTGTGTGGCAGTTTCCTGGCAAGAACTGATCTGGGGATTGCTTTTCTCCTCCATGTTCTCTCCACAGATCATTGAATGTTCAACTGGCATGACATTTCTGTCATGTTCCAAACTACTCCCAATCTGGACCCCACACTTTGGAGGACAGGAAGGATTTCACCTGGTGAGTACAAAAATACCTCAAGCCCCTTGAAGGTAAAGCAGACCAGAAAACTCCCTGAACCTTGCATCAGGCAACTTCCTTCAAAGAACTACATCTCCCATCATCTCGGAGGGGATTCCCTCATGTGGACCAAAAAAGTCACACAGTGAGGACCAGGGACTCTTATCCAGCTTTTTGTGTTTCTATCTTGAACAAAACATGCAAACACACACACTGGCTGCCAAGAGCCTCAAGGTGACCACATGAATTCATTGCCTCTCGACACAGAAATTACTTCACTTTGATCTGAGAAATACATAGGCACCACACGCTATTGTCTAGGAATGCTTAGGTTTCTCTAGTCAGTGAAAGTTTTACCAAGTCTCGGGACAATGGCACGTTTCAGAAAGACCATAACCTATGGAATAAGCATGAAACTCTCAGGGAAGACCTTCAAATCTGCAAAGGTTCTCTGAGGGACATCACAGTACACCTTTCATTCATGGAACCGAAGACATAAAGTCAGAGCCACACAATGCTGCTCCTCAAGTGACTTCGGGAAGGAATCTAATTCCTACAAATCAGTGATGGCAGCCCGAACAACAGATATTCCACACACACTCACACACACAAAATTAGTGATGTACTCAAAATTATCTTGTATGTGAATTTCGTACATTCTATGGAGTGATTTACATCCGTTAGCATGACCAAAAGTCATGGAACATCACACAGCCTTCTACATTCCATCTGTTTCCACAGTTTTAAAGATAGATTTTGATTCAAGGAGACTTCCGCATGCCTAAGCAGTGGATACATTCAACGAGGGTGAAATAGTTGCTAGTATAAGAACTTATGAGAAACTGCAAGGAAATTAATACATGAAGACACTGCAAATATTAAACACAGACACAAAAACAAACATACACAAAAAGAAAGACAGACAGACAGGTAGACACACACACACAACTCACACACACACCCCCAGGAACTTGGCCTGTATTTCAACGCATGTCCAATATTATCTGCAAACCCTGAAATTCTGGCGGGACCTTACTGAGGGGACATTTTAAGCACTTTACAAAGGATCAAACTTAGAAAACCACTTAAAGTGAGATTGGGTCCAGCAGTGTCCTTGGAAGGAACACATACTACCACGATTCTGCCAAGGAATAACTGAAGCCTAATCCAGAGTAGTTGCCTGAAGCCATCACTTGCATTGAAATCACTTCTACCTGGGTCACAATGCACGTACATACATGCATCATGATAACCTGACGTACACTGGCTATATTCAAGGAACGTTGAATCATTCCTCCTCAGACAATTGACTACAGTTGTCCTAGGGAATAGCTACACGGAGAAAAACCCAAAATTGCTGCTTTCCAGGATGCATTTCTGACTGGGATAATTAGGATGAAAGCATCCAACTGACACTGATCCTGGATTACTTTAAACCACACATGCGCCACCACACATAAAAACACCCACAGAATGGCTGTGATCCATGAATATGAACTATTTTGGAGTAAGTGAATTTCTGGGCTTTCATCTAAGAAGAACACCTTTCACCAGAACTCATACTTACGAATACCTGGAAACACTGGTGAACGAGGTGAATGTCTTCAAACCTTCACTGCTCGTGGTTTAATGGACCTGCAGACCAGAGAAGAATTTATGTCAGATCAACAGGTGTCTATGCTGTGCCTCCATGTAAACTTTTCCTCCCTTGCCAATCCACTAGAACCACACCCTGAGATCACGTGGGCAGGAACAGAAGCAGAAACCAAGGCTGCCTGTACACCACAGCGAAATATAGGCGGCCTGTTCTGCTTGGTGAGTTTACAAGCAGAAACCAAGGCTGCCTTTACACCAGAGCGACTTGCAGGCAGCCTGTTCTGCTTGGTGAGTTGCCTGCCCCAGTGACACAGACACCTATGGCAGGTTTCAGAAACACCATAACCTATGGAAGAAGCATAAAACTCTCAGGCAAGACCTTCAAATCTGCAGAGGTTCTCTGAGGCACATCACAGTACACCTTTCATTCATGGAAACGAAGACATAAAGTCAGAGCCACACCAGGGTGCTCCTCAAGTGACTTCGGGAAGGAACCTAATTTCTACCCAACAGTGATGGCAAACTGAACAACAAATATCCCACACACCCTCACACACACGAAAATAGTGATATACTAACAGTTATCTTGTGTGTGCATTTCTTACATGCTATGGAGTTAATTACAGCTTTGAGCAAGACCAGAAGTCATGGAACATCACACAGCCTTCTTCATTCCATGTGTTTCCCCAGAGGAAATGAAAGATTTTGATTAAAGGAGACTTTTGCATGGCTACGCAGCGGAAACAGTCAAAGAGTGTGAAATAGTTGCGAGTTTGAGAATTTATGACAAGGAGCAAAGAAATTAATACATGAAGATACTACAGGTATTAAACAGACACAAGGACAGACACACATACACAAAGATAAACAGAGAGGTCGACACACAGACACAAACACACACACACACACACACACACACACATACACACACACATACACACACAAACATACACCCAGGAGCGCAGCCTGTACTCAAGGCATGTCGAATGTTATCTGCAACGGCTGAAATCCTTTTGTTATCCTACTGAGTGGACACTTTCAGCACTTGAGAAAGGATCAAACTTAGAAAAACACGTGAAGTGACATGGGTTCCACCAATGTCCTTGAAGGAAGACATACTACCACCATTATGCCAAGGAACGAGTAAGACTAATCCAGAGTCAGTGCCTGAAGCCATCACTTGAGTTGAAGTCAATTCTAGCAAAGTAACGATGCATGTACATACATGCATCGCGATAGCCTGACTACACTGGCCATATTCAAGGAACAGTGAATCTTTCCTCCTCAGACAATTGATTACAGTTGATCTAGGGAATAACAACGCAGAGAAAAACTCAAAATTACTGTCTTCCAAGTAGCATTCCTGAGTGGCATTATGAGGATCTGATCATCTAATGGATACTGATCCAGGAAATATTTTTAACCACACATGCGCCCCTACACATAAACACACCCACAGAGTGCCTGTGATCCATGAATATTAACGATTTTGGAGTAAGTGAATTACTTACTCCAAAAGTAAAAGACTTCTCATCTAAGAAAAGTACCTTTTAGCAGAACGCATTCTTAGGAATACCTACAAACACTGGGGATGAGGTGAATTTCTTGAAACCTTCAATGCCCGTGGTTTAATGGACCCTGCAGACCAGAGAAGAAATTATGTTAGATCAACAAGTGCCTGTGCTGGGCCTCCATGTAACCTTTTCCTCCCTTGACAGTCCACTAGAACCACACCCTGAGATCACGTGTTCAGGATTAGCAGCAGAAACCAAGGCTTCCTGGGAGCACAATGACATCCAGGCGGCCTATTATGCTTGGTGAGTTCCTGCGAAACGACGCAGAGGACTATGGACACTAAAAGCTGTGTGGCACAGTCGCTTATGGTAGCTGTGAAGAATGGAACAACTCGAATCTGATATGCTCAGGTCACCCATGTGCTCCTGCCATGCGTGCCCCGTATACCTAGGACCCAAGTAAAAGAGAAGGCTTCCACACAACACAGTGGCTCCTACCTCCAGCTTCTCATGCTTGGCTGGCTGCGCTACCATAGCAACAGGCCATGCAGGAGCTGCCTCAGGATTCTTTATGTTCCAGGGGCTGGGATCCCACTGTGACTTCACAACCAAGTATGTCCTGATTGGTCAGACCACGTAAGCACTGCCTCTAAGGCCCCTCTCCCTGCAGTCTCCAGCCACTTGTGTGGCAGTTTCCTGGCAAGAACTGATCTGGGGATTGCTTTTCTCCTCCATGTTCTCTCCACAGATCATTGAATGTTCAACTGGCATGACATTTCTGTCATGTTCCAAACTACTCCCAATCTGGACCCCACACTTTGGAGGACAGGAAGGATTCCACCTGGTGAGTACAAAAATACCTCAAGCCCCTTGAAGGTAAAGCAGACCAGAAAACTCCCTGAACCTTGCATCAGGCAACTTCCTTCAAAGAACTACATCTCCCATCATCTCGGAGGGGATTCCCTCATGTGGACCAAAAAAGTCACACAGTGAGGACCAGGGACTCTTATCCAGCTTTTTGTGTTTCTATCTTGAACAAAACATGCAAACACACACACTGGCTGCCAAGAGCCTCAAGGTGACCACATGAATTCATTGCCTCTCGACACAGAAATTACTTCACTTTGATCTGAGAAATACATAGGCACCACACGCTATTGTCTAGGAATGCTTAGGTTTCTCTAGTCAGTGAAAGTTTTACCAAGTCTCGGGACAATGGCACGTTTCAGAAAGACCATAACCTATGGAATAAGCATGAAACTCTCAGGGAAGACCTTCAAATCTGCAAAGGTTCTCTGAGGGACATCACAGTACACCTTTCATTCATGGAACCGAAGACATAAAGTCAGAGCCACACAATGCTGCTCCTCAAGTGACTTCGGGAAGGAATCTAATTCCTACAAATCAGTGATGGCAGCCCGAACAACAGATATTCCACACACACTCACACACACAAAATTAGTGATGTACTCAAAATTATCTTGTATGTGAATTTCGTACATTCTATGGAGTGATTTACATCCGTTAGCATGACCAAAAGTCATGGAACATCACACAGCCTTCTACATTCCATCTGTTTCCACAGTTTTAAAGATAGATTTTGATTCAAGGAGACTTCCGCATGCCTAAGCAGTGGATACATTCAACGAGGGTGAAATAGTTGCTAGTATAAGAACTTATGAGAAACTGCAAGGAAATTAATACATGAAGACACTGCAAATATTAAACACAGACACAAAAACAAACATACACAAAAAGAAAGACAGACAGACAGGTAGACACACACACACAACTCACACACACACCCCCAGGAACTTGGCCTGTATTTCAACGCATGTCCAATATTATCTGCAAACCCTGAAATTCTGGCGGGACCTTACTGAGGGGACATTTTAAGCACTTTACAAAGGATCAAACTTAGAAAACCACTTAAAGTGAGATTGGGTCCAGCAGTGTCCTTGGAAGGAACACATACTACCACGATTCTGCCAAGGAATAACTGAAGCCTAATCCAGAGTAGTTGCCTGAAGCCATCACTTGCATTGAAATCACTTCTACCTGGGTCACAATGCACGTACATACATGCATCATGATAACCTGACGTACACTGGCTATATTCAAGGAACGTTGAATCATTCCTCCTCAGACAATTGACTACAGTTGTCCTAGGGAATAGCTACACGGAGAAAAACCCAAAATTGCTGCTTTCCAGGATGCATTTCTGACTGGGATAATTAGGATGAAAGCATCCAACTGACACTGATCCTGGATTACTTTAAACCACACATGCGCCACCACACATAAAAACACCCACAGAATGGCTGTGATCCATGAATATGAACTATTTTGGAGTAAGTGAATTTCTGGGCTTTCATCTAAGAAGAACACCTTTCACCAGAACTCATACTTACGAATACCTGGAAACACTGGTGAACGAGGTGAATGTCTTCAAACCTTCACTGCTCGTGGTTTAATGGACCTGCAGACCAGAGAAGAATTTATGTCAGATCAACAGGTGTCTATGCTGTGCCTCCATGTAAACTTTTCCTCCCTTGCCAATCCACTAGAACCACACCCTGAGATCACGTGGGCAGGAACAGAAGCAGAAACCAAGGCTGCCTGTACACCACAGCGAAATATAGGCGGCCTGTTCTGCTTGGTGAGTTTACAAGCAGAAACCAAGGCTGCCTTTACACCAGAGCGACTTGCAGGCAGCCTGTTCTGCTTGGTGAGTTGCCTGCCCCAGTGACACAGACACCTATGGCAGGTTTCAGAAACACCATAACCTATGGAAGAAGCATAAAACTCTCAGGCAAGACCTTCAAATCTGCAGAGGTTCTCTGAGGCACATCACAGTACACCTTTCATTCATGGAAACGAAGACATAAAGTCAGAGCCACACCAGGGTGCTCCTCAAGTGACTTCGGGAAGGAACCTAATTTCTACCCAACAGTGATGGCAAACTGAACAACAAATATCCCACACACCCTCACACACACGAAAATAGTGATATACTAACAGTTATCTTGTGTGTGCATTTCTTACATGCTATGGAGTTAATTACAGCTTTGAGCAAGACCAGAAGTCATGGAACATCACACAGCCTTCTTCATTCCATGTGTTTCCCCAGAGGAAATGAAAGATTTTGATTAAAGGAGACTTTTGCATGGCTACGCAGCGGAAACAGTCAAAGAGTGTGAAATAGTTGCGAGTTTGAGAATTTATGACAAGGAGCAAAGAAATTAATACATGAAGATACTACAGGTATTAAACAGACACAAGGACAGACACACATACACAAAGATAAACAGAGAGGTCGACACACAGACACAAACACACACACACACACACACACACACACATACACACACACATACACACACAAACATACACCCAGGAGCGCAGCCTGTACTCAAGGCATGTCGAATGTTATCTGCAACGGCTGAAATCCTTTTGTTATCCTACTGAGTGGACACTTTCAGCACTTGAGAAAGGATCAAACTTAGAAAAACACGTGAAGTGACATGGGTTCCACCAATGTCCTTGAAGGAAGACATACTACCACCATTATGCCAAGGAACGAGTAAGACTAATCCAGAGTCAGTGCCTGAAGCCATCACTTGAGTTGAAGTCAATTCTAGCAAAGTAACGATGCATGTACATACATGCATCGCGATAGCCTGACTACACTGGCCATATTCAAGGAACAGTGAATCTTTCCTCCTCAGACAATTGATTACAGTTGATCTAGGGAATAACAACGCAGAGAAAAACTCAAAATTACTGTCTTCCAAGTAGCATTCCTGAGTGGCATTATGAGGATCTGTTCATCTAATGGATACTGATCCAGGAAATATTTTTAACCACACATGCGCCCCTACACATAAACACACCCACAGAGTGCCTGTGATCCATGAATATTAACGATTTTGGAGTAAGTGAATTACTTACTCCAAAAGTAAAAGACTTCTCATCTAAGAAAAGTACCTTTTAGCAGAACGCATTCTTAGGAATACCTACAAACACTGGGGATGAGGTGAATTTCTTGAAACCTTCAATGCCCGTGGTTTAATGGACCCTGCAGACCAGAGAAGAAATTATGTTAGATCAACAAGTGCCTGTGCTGGGCCTCCATGTAACCTTTTCCTCCCTTGACAGTCCACTAGAACCACACCCTGAGATCACGTGTTCAGGATTAGCAGCAGAAACCAAGGCTTCCTGGGAGCACAATGACATCCAGGCGGCCTATTATGCTTGGTGAGTTCCTGCGAAACGACGCAGAGGACTATGGACACTAAAAGCTGTGTGGCACAGTCGCTTATGGTAGCTGTGAAGAATGGAACAACTCGAATCTGATATGCTCAGGTCACCCATGTGCTCCTGCCATGCGTGCCCCGTATACCTAGGACCCAAGTAAAAGAGAAGGCTTCCACACAACACAGTGGCTCCTACCTCCAGCTTCTCATGCTTGGCTGGCTGCGCTACCATAGCAACAGGCCATGCAGGAGCTGCCTCAGGATTCTTTATGTTCCAGGGGCTGGGATCCCACTGTGACTTCACAACCAAGTATGTCCTGATTGGTCAGACCACGTAAGCACTGCCTCTAAGGCCCCTCTCCCTGCAGTCTCCAGCCACTTGTGTGGCAGTTTCCTGGCAAGAACTGATCTGGGGATTGCTTTTCTCCTCCATGTTCTCTCCACAGATCATTGAATGTTCAACTGGCATGACATTTCTGTCATGTTCCAAACTACTCCCAATCTGGACCCCACACTTTGGAGGACAGGAAGGATTTCACCTGGTGAGTACAAAAATACCTCAAGCCCCTTGAAGGTAAAGCAGACCAGAAAACTCCCTGAACCTTGCATCAGGCAACTTCCTTCAAAGAACTACATCTCCCATCATCTCGGAGGGGATTCCCTCATGTGGACCAAAAAAGTCACACAGTGAGGACCAGGGACTCTTATCCAGCTTTTTGTGTTTCTATCTTGAACAAAACATGCAAACACACACACTGGCTGCCAAGAGCCTCAAGGTGACCACATGAATTCATTGCCTCTCGACACAGAAATTACTTCACTTTGATCTGAGAAATACATAGGCACCACACGCTATTGTCTAGGAATGCTTAGGTTTCTCTAGTCAGTGAAAGTTTTACCAAGTCTCGGGACAATGGCACGTTTCAGAAAGACCATAACCTATGGAATAAGCATGAAACTCTCAGGGAAGACCTTCAAATCTGCAAAGGTTCTCTGAGGGACATCACAGTACACCTTTCATTCATGGAACCGAAGACATAAAGTCAGAGCCACACAATGCTGCTCCTCAAGTGACTTCGGGAAGGAATCTAATTCCTACAAATCAGTGATGGCAGCCCGAACAACAGATATTCCACACACACTCACACACACAAAATTAGTGATGTACTCAAAATTATCTTGTATGTGAATTTCGTACATTCTATGGAGTGATTTACATCCGTTAGCATGACCAGAAGTCATGGAACATCACACAGCCTTCTACATTCCATCTGTTTCCACAGTTTTAAAGATAGATTTTGATTCAAGGAGACTTCCGCATGCCTAAGCAGTGGATACATTCAACGAGGGTGAAATAGTTGCTAGTATAAGAACTTATGAGAAACTGCAAGGAAATTAATACATGAAGACACTGCAAATATTAAACACAGACACAAAAACAAACATACACAAAAAGAAAGACAGACAGACAGGTAGACACACACACACAACTCACACACACACCCCCAGGAACTTGGCCTGTATTTCAAGGCATGTCCAATATTATCTGCAAACCCTGAAATTCTGGCGGGACCTTACTGAGGGGACATTTTAAGCACTTTACAAAGGATCAAACTTAGAAAACCACTTAAAGTGAGATTGGGTCCAGCAGTGTCCTTGGAAGGAACACATACTACCACGATTCTGCCAAGGAATAACTGAAGCCTAATCCAGAGTAGTTGCCTGAAGCCATCACTTGCATTGAAATCACTTCTACCTGGGTCACAATGCACGTACATACATGCATCATGATAACCTGACGTACACTGGCTATATTCAAGGAACGTTGAATCATTCCTCCTCAGACAATTGACTACAGTTGTCCTAGGGAATAGCTACACGGAGAAAAACCCAAAATTGCTGCTTTCCAGGATGCATTTCTGACTGGGATAATTAGGATGAAAGCATCCAACTGACACTGATCCTGGATTACTTTAAACCACACATGCGCCACCACACATAAAAACACCCACAGAATGGCTGTGATCCATGAATATGAACTATTTTGGAGTAAGTGAATTTCTGGGCTTTCATCTAAGAAGAACACCTTTCACCAGAACTCATACTTACGAATACCTGGAAACACTGGTGAACGAGGTGAATGTCTTCAAACCTTCACTGCTCGTGGTTTAATGGACCTGCAGACCAGAGAAGAATTTATGTCAGATCAACAGGTGTCTGTGCTGTGCCTCCATGTAAACTTTTCCTCCCTTGCCAATCCACTAGAACCACACCCTGAGATCACGTGGGCAGGAACAGAAGCAGAAACCAAGGCTGCCTGTACACCACAGCGAAATATAGGCGGCCTGTTCTGCTTGGTGAGTTTACAAGCAGAAACCAAGGCTGCCTTTACACCAGAGCGACTTGCAGGCAGCCTGTTCTGCTTGGTGAGTTGCCTGCCCCAGTGACACAGACACCTATGGCAGGTTTCAGAAACACCATAACCTATGGAAGAAGCATAAAACTCTCAGGCAAGACCTTCAAATCTGCAGAGGTTCTCTGAGGCACATCACAGTACACCTTTCATTCATGGAAACGAAGACATAAAGTCAGAGCCACACCAGGGTGCTCCTCAAGTGACTTCGGGAAGGAACCTAATTTCTACCCAACAGTGATGGCAAACTGAACAACAAATATCCCACACACCCTCACACACACGAAAATAGTGATATACTAACAGTTATCTTGTGTGTGCATTTCTTACATGCTATGGAGTTAATTACAGCTTTGAGCAAGACCAGAAGTCATGGAACATCACACAGCCTTCTTCATTCCATGTGTTTCCCCAGAGGAAATGAAAGATTTTGATTAAAGGAGACTTTTGCATGGCTACGCAGCGGAAACAGTCAAAGAGTGTGAAATAGTTGCGAGTTTGAGAATTTATGACAAGGAGCAAAGAAATTAATACATGAAGATACTACAGGTATTAAACAGACACAAGGACAGACACACATACACAAAGATAAACAGAGAGATCGACACACAGACACAAACACACACACGCACACACACACACACATACACACACACATACACACACAAACATACACCCAGGAGCGCAGCCTGTATTCAAGGCATGTCGAATGTTATCTGCAACGGCTGAAATCCTTTTGTTATCCTACTGAGTGGACACTTTCAGCACTTGAGAAAGGATCAAACTTAGAAAAACACGTGAAGTGACATGGGTTCCACCAATGTCCTTGAAGGAAGACATACTACCACCATTATGCCAAGGAACGAGTAAGACTAATCCAGAGTCAGTGCCTGAAGCCATCACTTGAGTTGAAGTCAATTCTAGCAAAGTAACGATGCATGTACATACATGCATCGCGATAGCCTGACTACACTGGCCATATTCAAGGAACAGTGAATCTTTCCTCCTCAGACAATTGATTACAGTTGATCTAGGGAATAACAACGCAGAGAAAAACTCAAAATTACTGTCTTCCAAGTAGCATTCCTGAGTGGCATTATGAGGATCTGATCATCTAATGGATACTGATCCAGGAAATATTTTTAACCACACATGCGCCCCTACACATAAACACACCCACAGAGTGCCTGTGATCCATGAATATTAACGATTTTGGAGTAAGTGAATTACTTACTCCAAAAGTAAAAGACTTCTCATCTAAGAAAAGTACCTTTTAGCAGAACGCATTCTTAGGAATACCTACAAACACTGGGGATGAGGTGAATTTCTTGAAACCTTCAATGCCCGTGGTTTAATGGACCCTGCAGACCAGAGAAGAAATTATGTTAGATCAACAAGTGCCTGTGCTGGGCCTCCATGTAACCTTTTCCTCCCTTGACAGTCCACTAGAACCACACCCTGAGATCACGTGGTCAGGATTAGCAGCAGAAACCAAGGCTTCCTGGGAGCACAATGACATCCAGGCGGCCTATTATGCTTGGTGAGTTCCTGCGAAACGACGCAGAGGACTATGGACACTAAAAGCTGTGTGGCACAGTCGCTTATGGTAGCTGTGAAGAATGGAACAACTCGAATCTGATATGCTCAGGTCACCCATGTGCTCCTGCCATGCGTGCCCCGTATACCTAGGACCCAAGTAAAAGAGAAGGCTTCCACACAACACAGTGGCTCCTACCTCCAGCTTCTCATGCTTGGCTGGCTGCGCTACCATAGCAACAGGCCATGCAGGAGCTGCCTCAGGATTCTTTATGTTCCAGGGGCTGGGATCCCACTGTGACTTCACAACCAAGTATGTCCTGATTGGTCAGACCACGTAAGCACTGCCTCTAAGGCCCCTCTCCCTGCAGTCTCCAGCCACTTGTGTGGCAGTTTCCTGGCAAGAACTGATCTGGGGATTGCTTTTCTCCTCCATGTTCTCTCCACAGATCATTGAATGTTCAACTGGCATGACATTTCTGTCATGTTCCAAACTACTCCCAATCTGGACCCCACACTTTGGAGGACAGGAAGGATTTCACCTGGTGAGTACAAAAATACCTCAAGCCCCTTGAAGGTAAAGCAGACCAGAAAACTCCCTGAACCTTGCATCAGGCAACTTCCTTCAAAGAACTACATCTCCCATCATCTCGGAGGGGATTCCCTCATGTGGACCAAAAAAGTCACACAGTGAGGACCAGGGACTCTTATCCAGCTTTTTGTGTTCCTATCTTGAACAAAACATGCAAACACACACACTGGCTGCCAAGAGCCTCAAGGTGACCACATGAATTCATTGCCTCTCGACACAGAAATTACTTCACTTTGATCTGAGAAATACATAGGCACCACACGCTATTGTCTAGGAATGCTTAGGTTTCTCTAGTCAGTGAAAGTTTTACCAAGTCTCGGGACAATGGCACGTTTCAGAAAGACCATAACCTATGGAATAAGCATGAAACTCTCAGGGAAGACCTTCAAATCTGCAAAGGTTCTCTGAGGGACATCACAGTACACCTTTCATTCATGGAACCGAAGACATAAAGTCAGAGCCACACAATGCTGCTCCTCAAGTGACTTCGGGAAGGAACCTAATTCCTACAAATCAGTGATGGCAGCCCGAACAACAGATATTCCACACACACTCACACACACAAAATTAGTGATGTACTCAAAATTATCTTGTATGTGAATTTCGTACATTCTATGGAGTGATTTACATCCGTTAGCATGACCAGAAGTCATGGAACATCACACAGCCTTCTACATTCCATCTGTTTCCACAGTTTTAAAGATAGATTTTGATTCAAGGAGACTTCCGCATGCCTAAGCAGTGGATACATTCAACGAGGGTGAAATAGTTGCTAGTATAAGAATTTATGAGAAACTGCAAGGAAATTAATACATGAAGACACTGCAAATATTAAACACAGACACAAAAACAAACATACACAAAAAGAAAGACAGACAGACAGGTAGACACACACACACAACTCACACACACACCCCCAGGAACTTGGCCTGTATTTCAACGCATGTCCAATATTATCTGCAAACCCTGAAATTCTGGCGGGACCTTACTGAGGGGACATTTTAAGCACTTTACAAAGGATCAAACTTAGAAAACCACTTAAAGTGAGATTGGGTCCAGCAGTGTCCTTGGAAGGAACACATACTACCACGATTCTGCCAAGGAATAACTGAAGCCTAATCCAGAGTAGTTGCCTGAAGCCATCACTTGCATTGAAATCACTTCTACCTGGGTCACAATGCACGTACATACATGCATCATGATAACCTGACGTACACTGGCAATATTCAAGGAACGTTGAATCATTCCTCCTCAGACAATTGACTACAGTTGTCCTAGGGAATAGCTACATGGAGAAAAACCCAAAATTGCTGCTTTCCAGGATGCATTTCTGACTTTGATAATTAGGATGAAAGCATCCAACTGACACTGATCCTGGATTACTTTAAACCACACATGCGCCGCCACACATAAAAACACCCAGAGAATGGCTGTGATCCATGAATATGAACTATTTTGGAGTAAGTGAATTTCTGGGCTTTCATCTAAGAAGAACACCTTTCACCAGAACTCATACTTACGAATACCTGGAAACACTGGTGAACGAGGTGAATGTCTTCAAACCTTCACTGCTCGTGGTTTAATGGACCTGCAGACCAGAGAAGAATTTATGTCAGATCAACAGGTGTCTGTGCTGTGCCTCCATGTAAACTTTTCCACCCTTGCCAATCCACTAGAACCACACCCTGAGATCACGTGGGCAGGAACAGAAGCAGAAACCAAGGCTGCCTGTACACCACAGCGAAATATAGGTGGCCTGTTCTGCTTGGTGAGTTTACAAGCAGAAACCAAGGCTGCCTTTACACCAGAGCGACTTGCAGGCAGCCTGTTCTGCTTGGTGAGTTGCCTGCCCCAGTGACACAGACACCTATGGCAGGTTTCAGAAACACCATAACCTATGGAAGAAGCATAAAACTCTCAGGCAAGACCTTCAAATCTGCAGAGGTTCTCTGAGGCACATCACAGTACACCTTTCATTCATGGAAACGAAGACATAAAGTCAGAGCCACACCAGGGTGCTCCTCAAGTGACTTCGGGAAGGAACCTAATTTCTACCCAACAGTGATGGCAAACTGAATAACAAATATCCCACACACCCTCACACACACGAAAATAGTGATATACTAACAGTTATCTTGTGTGTGCATTTCTTACATGCTATGGAGTTAATTACAGCTTTGAGCAAGACCAGAAGTCATGGAACATCACACAGCCTTCTTCATTCCATGTGTTTCCCCAGAGGAAATGAAAGATTTTGATTAAAGGAGACTTTTGCATGGCTACGCAGCGGAAACAGTCAAAGAGTGTGAAATAGTTGCGAGTTTGAGAATTTATGACAAGGAGCAAAGAAATTAATACATGAAGATACTACAGGTATTAAACAGACACAAGGACAGACACACATACACAAAGATAAACAGAGAGGTCGACACACAGACACAAACACACACACACACACACACACACACACACACACACATACACACACACATACACACACAAACATACACCCAGGAGCGCAGCCTGTACTCAAGGCAAGTCGAATGTTATCTGCAACGGCTGAAATCCTTTTGTTATCCTACTGAGTGGACACTTTCAGCACTTGAGAAAGGATCAAACTTAGAAAAACACGTGAAGTGACATGGGTTCCACCAATGTCCTTGAAGGAAGACATACTACCACCATTATGCCAAGGAACGAGTAAGACTAATCCAGAGTCAGTGCCTGAAGCCATCACTTGAGTTGAAGTCAATTCTAGCAAAGTAACGATGCATGTACATACATGCATCGCGATAGCCTGACTACACTGGCCATATTCAAGGAACAGTGAATCTTTCCTCCTCAGACAATTGATTACAGTTGATCTAGGGAATAACAACGCAGAGAAAAACTCAAAATTACTGTCTTCCAAGTAGCATTCCTGAGTGGCATTATGAGGATCTGATCATCTAATGGATACTGATCCAGGAAATATTTTTAACCACACATGCGCCCCTACACATAAACACACCCACAGAGTGCCTGTGATCCATGAATATTAACGATTTTGGAGTAAGTGAATTACTTACTCCAAAAGTAAATGACTTCTCATCTAAGAAAAGTACCTTTTAGCAGAACCCATTCTTAGGAATACCTACAAACACTGGGGATGAGGTGAATTTCTTGAAACCTTCAATGCCCGTGGTTTAATGGACCCTGCAGACCAGAGAAGAAATTATGTTAGATCAACAAGTGCCTGTGCTGGGCCTCCATGTAACCTTTTCCTCCCTTGACAGTCCACTAGAACCACACCCTGAGATCACGTGGTCAGGATTAGCAGCAGAAACCAAGGCTTCCTGGGAGCACAATGACATCCAGGCGGCCTATTATGCTTGGTGAGTTCCTGCGAAACGACGCAGAGGACTATGGACACTAAAAGCTGTGTGGCACAGTCGCTTATGGTAGCTGTGAAGAATGGAACAACTCGAATCTGATATGCTCAGGTCACCCATGTGCTCCTGCCATGCGTGCCCCGTATACCTAGGACCCAAGTAAAAGAGAAGGCTTCCACACAACACAGTGGCTCCTACCTCCAGCTTCTCATGCTTGGCTGGCTGCGCTACCATAGCAACAGGCCATGCAGGAGCTGCCTCAGGATTCTTTATGTTCCAGGGGCTGGGATCCCACTGTGACTTCACAACCAAGTATGTCCTGATTGGTCAGACCACGTAAGCACTGCCTCTAAGGCCCCTCTCCCTGCAGTCTCCAGCCACTTGTGTGGCAGTTTCCTGGCAAGAACTGATCTGGGGATTGCTTTTCTCCTCCATGTTCTCTCCACAGATCATTGAATGTTCAACTGGCATGACATTTCTGTCATGTTCCAAACTACTCCCAATCTGGACCCCACACTTTGGAGGACAGGAAGGATTTCACCTGGTGAGTACAAAAATACCTCAAGCCCCTTGAAGGTAAAGCAGACCAGAAAACTCCCTGAACCTTGCATCAGGCAACTTCCTTCAAAGAACTACATCTCCCATCATCTCGGAGGGGATTCCCTCATGTGGACCAAAAAAGTCACACAGTGAGGACCAGGGACTCTTATCCAGCTTTTTGTGTTCCTATCTTGAACAAAACATGCAAACACACACACTGGCTGCCAAGAGCCTCAAGGTGACCACAGGAATTCATTTCCTCTCGACACAGAAATTACTTCACTTTGATCTGAGAAATACATAGGCACCACACGCTATTGTCTAGGAATGCTTAGGTTTCTCTAGTCAGTGAAAGTTTTACCAAGTCTCGGGACAATGGCACGTTTCAGAAAGACCATAACCTATGGAATAAGCATGAAACTCTCAGGGAAGACCTTCAAATCTGCAAAGGTTCTCTGAGGGACATCACAGTACACCTTTCATTCATGGAACCGAAGACATAAATTCAGAGCCACACAATGCTGCTCCTCAAGTGACTTCGGGAAGGAACCTAATTCCTACAAATCAGTGATGGCAGCCCGAACAATAGATATTCCACACACACTCACACACACAAAATTAGTGATGTACTCAAAATTATCTTGTATGTGAATTTCGTACATTCTATGGAGTGATTTACATCCGTTAGCATGACCAGAAGTCATGGAACATCACACAGCCTTCTACATTCCATCTGTTTCCACAGTTTTAAAGATAGATTTTGATTCAAGGAGACTTCCGCATGCCTAAGCAGTGGATACATTCAACGAGGGTGAAATAGTTGCTAGTATAAGAACTTATGAGAAACTGCAAGGAAATTAATACATGAAGACACTGCAAATATTAAACACAGACACAAAAACAAACATACACAAAAAGAAAGACAGACAGACAGGTAGACACACACACACAACTCACACACACACCCCCAGGAACTTGGCCTGTATTTCAACGCATGTCCAATATTATCTGCAAACCCTGAAATTCTGGCGGGACCTTACTGAGGGGACATTTTAAGCACTTTACAAAGGATCAAACTTAGAAAACCACTTAAAGTGAGATTGGGTCCAGCAGTGTCCTTGGAAGGAACACATACTACCACGATTCTGCCAAGGAATAACTGAAGCCTAATCCAGAGTAGTTGCCTGAAGCCATCACTTGCATTGAAATCACTTCTACCTGGGTCACAATGCACGTACATACATGCATCATGATAACCTGACGTACACTGGCTATATTCAAGGAACGTTGAATCATTCCTCCTCAGACAATTGACTACAGTTGTCCTAGGGAATAGCTACACGGAGAAAAACCCAAAATTGCTGCTTTCCAGGATGCATTTCTGACTGGGATAATTAGGATGAAAGCATCCAACTGACACTGATCCTGGATTACTTTAAACCACACATGCGCCACCACACATAAAAACACCCACAGAATGGCTGTGATCCATGAATATGAACTATTTTGGAGTAAGTGAATTTCTGGGCTTTCATCTAAGAAGAACACCTTTCACCAGAACTCATACTTACGAATACCTGGAAACACTGGTGAACGAGGTGAATGTCTTCAAACCTTCACTGCTCGTGGTTTAATGGACCTGCAGACCAGAGAAGAATTTATGTCAGATCAACAGGTGTCTGTGCTGTGCCTCCATGTAAACTTTTCCTCCCTTGCCAATCCACTAGAACCACACCCTGAGATCACGTGGGCAGGAACAGAAGCAGAAACCAAGGCTGCCTGTACACCACAGCGAAATATAGGCGGCCTGTTCTGCTTGGTGAGTTTACAAGCAGAAACCAAGGCTGCCTTTACACCAGAGCGACTTGCAGGCAGCCTGTTCTGCTTGGTGAGTTGCCTGCCCCAGTGACACAGACACCTATGGCAGGTTTCAGAAACACCATAACCTATGGAAGAAGCATAAAACTCTCAGGCAAGACCTTCAAATCTGCAGAGGTTCTCTGAGGCACATCACAGTACACCTTTCATTCATGGAAACGAAGACATAAAGTCAGAGCCACACCAGGGTGCTCCTCAAGTGACTTCGGGAAGGAACCTAATTTCTACCCAACAGTGATGGCAAACTGAACAACAAATATCCCACACACCCTCACACACACGAAAATAGTGATATACTAACAGTTATCTTGTGTGTGCATTTCTTACATGCTATGGAGTTAATTACAGCTTTGAGCAAGACCAGAAGTCATGGAACATCACACAGCCTTCTTCATTCCATGTGTTTCCCCAGAGGAAATGAAAGATTTTGATTAAAGGAGACTTTTGCATGGCTACGCAGCGGAAACAGTCAAAGAGTGTGAAATAGTTGCGAGTTTGAGAATTTATGACAAGGAGCAAAGAAATTAATACATGAAGATACTACAGGTATTAAACAGACACAAGGACAGACACACATACACAAAGATAAACAGAGAGGTCGACACACAGACACAAACACACACACACACACACACACACACATACACACACACATACACACACCAACATACACCCAGGAGCGCAGCCTGTATTCAAGGCATGTCGAATGTTATCTGCAACGGCTGAAATCCTTTTGTTATCCTACTGAGTGGACACTTTCAGCACTTGAGAAAGGATCAAACTTAGAAAAACACGTGAAGTGACATGGGTTCCACCAATGTCCTTGAAGGAAGACATACTACCACCATTATGCCAAGGAACGAGTAAGACTAATCCAGAGTCAGTGCCTGAAGCCATCACTTGAGTTGAAGTCAATTCTAGCAAAGTAACGATGCATGTACATACATGCATCGCGATAGCCTGACTACACTGGCCATATTCAAGGAACAGTGAATCTTTCCTCCTCAGACAATTGATTACAGTTGATCTAGGGAATAACAACGCAGAGAAAAACTCAAAATTACTGTCTTCCAAGTAGCATTCCTGAGTGGCATTATGAGGATCTGATCATCTAATGGATACTGATCCAGGAAATATTTTTAACCACACATGCGCCCCTACACATAAACACACCCACAGAGTGCCTGTGATCCATGAATATTAACGATTTTGGAGTAAGTGAATTACTTACTCCAAAAGTAAATGACTTCTCATCTAAGAAAAGTACCTTTTAGCAGAACCCATTCTTAGGAATACCTACAAACACTGGGGATGAGGTGAATTTCTTGAAACCTTCAATGCCCGTGGTTTAATGGACCCTGCAGACCAGAGAAGAAATTATGTTAGATCAACAAGTGCCTGTGCTGGGCCTCCATGTAACCTTTTCCTCCCTTGACAGTCCACTAGAACCACACCCTGAGATCACGTGGTCAGGATTAGCAGCAGAAACCAAGGCTTCCTGGGAGCACAATGACATCCAGGCGGCCTATTATGCTTGGTGAGTTCCTGCGAAACGACGCAGAGGACTATGGACACTAAAAGCTGTGTGGCACAGTCGCTTATGGTAGCTGTGAAGAATGGAACAACTCGAATCTGATATGCTCAGGTCACCCATGTGCTCCTGCCATGCGTGCCCCGTATACCTAGGACCCAAGTAAAAGAGAAGGCTTCCACACAACACAGTGGCTCCTACCTCCAGCTTCTCATGCTTGGCTGGCTGCGCTACCATAGCAACAGGCCATGCAGGAGCTGCCTCAGGATTCTTTATGTTCCAGGGGCTGGGATCCCACTGTGACTTCACAACCAAGTATGTCCTGATTGGTCAGACCACGTAAGCACTGCCTCTAAGGCCCCTCTCCCTGCAGTCTCCAGCCACTTGTGTGGCAGTTTCCTGGCAAGAACTGATCTGGGGATTGCTTTTCTCCTCCATGTTCTCTCCACAGATCATTGAATGTTCAACTGGCATGACATTTCTGTCATGTTCCAAACTACTCCCAATCTGGACCCCACACTTTGGAGGACAGGAAGGATTTCACCTGGTGAGTACAAAAATACCTCAAGCCCCTTGAAGGTAAAGCAGACCAGAAAACTCCCTGAACCTTGCATCAGGCAACTTCCTTCAAAGAACTACATCTCCCATCATCTCGGAGGGGATTCCCTCATGTGGACCAAAAAAGTCACACAGTGAGGACCAGGGACTCTTATCCAGCTTTTTGTGTTCCTATCTTGAACAAAACATGCAAACACACACACTGGCTGCCAAGAGCCTCAAGGTGACCACAGGAATTCATTTCCTCTCGACACAGAAATTACTTCACTTTGATCTGAGAAATACATAGGCACCACACGCTATTGTCTAGGAATGCTTAGGTTTCTCTAGTCAGTGAAAGTTTTACCAAGTCTCGGGACAATGGCACGTTTCAGAAAGACCATAACCTATGGAATAAGCATGAAACTCTCAGGGAAGACCTTCAAATCTGCAAAGGTTCTCTGAGGGACATCACAGTACACCTTTCATTCATGGAACCGAAGACATAAAGTCAGAGCCACACAATGCTGCTCCTCAAGTGACTTCGGGAAGGAACCTAATTCCTACAAATCAGTGATGGCAGCCCGAACAATAGATATTCCACACACACTCACACACACAAAATTAGTGATGTACTCAAAATTATCTTGTATGTGAATTTCGTACATTCTATGGAGTGATTTACATCCGTTAGCATGACCAGAAGTCATGGAACATCACACAGCCTTCTACATTCCATCTGTTTCCACAGTTTTAAAGATAGATTTTGATTCAAGGAGACTTCCGCATGCCTAAGCAGTGGATACATTCAACGAGGGTGAAATAGTTGCTAGTATAAGAACTTATGAGAAACTGCAAGGAAATTAATACATGAAGACACTGCAAATATTAAACACAGACACAAAAACAAACATACACAAAAAGAAAGACAGACAGACAGGTAGACACACACACACAACTCACACACACACCCCCAGGAACTTGGCCTGTATTTCAACGCATGTCCAATATTATCTGCAAACCCTGAAATTCTGGCGGGACCTTACTGAGGGGACATTTTAAGCACTTTACAAAGGATCAAACTTAGAAAACCACTTAAAGTGAGATTGGGTCCAGCAGTGTCCTTGGAAGGAACACATACTACCACGATTCTGCCAAGGAATAACTGAAGCCTAATCCAGAGTAGTTGCCTGAAGCCATCACTTGCATTGAAATCACTTCTACCTGGGTCACAATGCACGTACATACATGCATCATGATAACCTGACGTACACTGGCTATATTCAAGGAACGTTGAATCATTCCTCCTCAGACAATTGACTACAGTTGTCCTAGGGAATAGCTACATGGAGAAAAACCCAAAATTGCTGCTTTCCAGGATGCATTTCTGACTGGGATAATTAGGATGAAAGCATCCAACTGACACTGATCCTGGATTACTTTAAACCACACATGCGCCACCACACATAAAAACACCCACAGAATGGTTGTGATCCATGAATATGAACTATTTTGGAGTAAGTGAATTTCTGGGCTTTCACCTAAGAAGAACACCTTTCACCAGAACTCATACTTACGAATACCTGGAAACACTGGTGAACGAGGTGAATGTCTTCAAACCTTCACTGCTCGTGGTTTAATGGACCTGCAGACCAGAGAAGAATTTATGTCAGATCAACAGGTGTCTGTGCTGTGCCTCCATGTAAACTTTTCCTCCCTTGCCAATCCACTAGAACCACACCCTGAGATCACGTGGGCAGGAACAGAAGCAGAAACCAAGGCTGCCTGTACACCACAGCGAAATATAGGCGGCCTGTTCTGCTTGGTGAGTTTACAAACAGAAACCAAGGCTGCCTTTACACCAGAGCGACTTGCAGGCAGCCTGTTCTGCTTGGTGAGTTGCCTGCCCCAGTGACACAGACACCTATGGCAGGTTTCAGAAACACCATAACCTATGGAAGAAGCATAAAACTCTCAGGCAAGACCTTCAAATCTGCAGAGGTTCTCTGAGGCACATCACAGTACACCTTTCATTCATGGAAACGAAGACATAAAGTCAGAGCCACACCAGGGTGCTCCTCAAGTGACTTCGGGAAGGAACCTAATTTCTACCCAACAGTGATGGCAAACTGAACAACAAATATCCCACACACCCTCACACACACGAAAATAGTGATATACTAACAGTTATCTTGTGTGTGCATTTCTTACATGCTATGGAGTTAATTACAGCTTTGAGCAAGACCAGAAGTCATGGAACATCACACAGCCTTCTTCATTCCATGTGTTTCCCCAGAGGAAATGAAAGATTTTGATTAAAGGAGACTTTTGCATGGCTACGCAGCGGAAACAGTCAAAGAGTGTGAAATAGTTGCGAGTTTGAGAATTTATGACAAGGAGCAAAGAAATTAATACATGAAGATACTACAGGTATTAAACAGACACAAGGACAGACACACATACACAAAGATAAACAGAGAGGTCGACACACAGACACAAACACACACACACACACACACACACACACATACACACACACATACACACACCAACATACACCCAGGAGCGCAGCCTGTATTCAAGGCATGTCGAATGTTATCTGCAACGGCTGAAATCCTTTTGTTATCCTACTGAGTGGACACTTTCAGCACTTGAGAAAGGATCAAACTTAGAAAAACACGTGAAGTGACATGGGTTCCACCAATGTCCTTGAAGGAAGACATACTACCACCATTATGCCAAGGAACGAGTAAGACTAATCCAGAGTCAGTGCCTGAAGCCATCACTTGAGTTGAAGTCAATTCTAGCAAAGTAACGATGCATGTACATACATGCATCGCGATAGCCTGACTACACTGGCCATATTCAAGGAACAGTGAATCTTTCCTCCTCAGACAATTGATTACAGTTGATCTAGGGAATAACAACGCAGAGAAAAACTCAAAATTACTGTCTTCCAAGTAGCATTCCTGAGTGGCATTATGAGGATCTGATCATCTAATGGATACTGATCCAGGAAATATTTTTAACCACACATGCGCCCCTACACATAAACACACCCACAGAGTGCCTGTGATCCATGAATATTAACGATTTTGGAGGAAGTGAATTACTTACTCCAAAAGTAAAAGACTTCTCATCTAAGAAAAGTACCTTTTAGCAGAACGCATTCTTAGGAATACCTACAAACACTGGGGATGAGGTGAATTTCTTGAAACCTTCAATGCCCGTGGTTTAATGGACCCTGCAGACCAGAGAAGAAATTATGTTAGATCAACAAGTGCCTGTGCTGGGCCTCCATGTAACCTTTTCCTCCCTTGGCAGTCCACTAGAACCACACCCTGAGATCACGTGGTCAGGATTAGCAGCAGAAACCAAGGCTTCCTGGGAGCACAATGACATCCAGGCGGCCTATTATGCTTGGTGAGTTCCTGCGAAACGACGCAGAGGACTATGGACACTAAAAGCTGTGTGGCACAGTCGCTTATGGTAGCTGTGAAGAATGGAACAACTCGAATCTGATATGCTCAGGTCACCCATGTGCTCCTGCCATGCGTGCCACGTATACCTAGGACCCAAGTAAAAGAGAAGGCTTCCACACAACACAGTGGCTCCTACCTCCAGCTTCTCATGCTTCGCTGGCTGCGCTACCATAGCAACAGGCCATGCAGGAGCTGCCTCAGGATTCTTTATGTTCCAGGGGCTGGGATCCCACTGTGACTTCACAACCAAGTATGTCCTGATTGGTCAGACCACGTAAGCACTGCCTCTAAGGCCCCTCTCCCTGCAGTCTCCAGCCACTTGTGTGGCAGTTTCCTGGCAAGAACTGATCTGGGGATTGCTTTTCTCCTCCATGTTCTCTCCACAGATCATTGAATGTTCAACTGGCATGACATTTCTGTCATGTTCCAAACTACTCCCAATCTGGACCCCACACTTTGGAGGACAGGAAGGATTTCACCTGGTGAGTACAAAAATACCTCAAGCCCCTTGAAGGTAAAGCAGACCAGAAAACTCCCTGAACCTTGCATCAGGCAACTTCCTTCAAAGAACTACATCTCCCATCATCTCGGAGGGGATTCCCTCATGTGGACCAAAAAAGTCACACAGTGAGGACCAGGGACTCTTATCCAGCTTTTTGTGTTTCTATCTTGAACAAAACATGCAAACACACACACTGGCTGCCAAGAGCCTCAAGGTGACCACATGAATTCATTGCCTCTCGACACAGAAATTACTTCACTTTGATCTGAGAAATACATAGGCACCACACGCTATTGTCTAGGAATGCTTAGGTTTCTCTAGTCAGTGAAAGTTTTACCAAGTCTCGGGACAATGGCACGTTTCAGAAAGACCATAACCTATGGAATAAGCATGAAACTCTCAGGGAAGACCTTCAAATCTGCAAAGGTTCTCTGAGGGACATCACAGTACACCTTTCATTCATGGAACCGAAGACATAAAGTCAGAGCCACACAATGCTGCTCCTCAAGTGACTTCGGGAAGGAATCTAATTCCTACAAATCAGTGATGGCAGCCCGAACAACAGATATTCCACACACACTCACACACACAAAATTAGTGATGTACTCAAAATTATCTTGTATGTGAATTTCGTACTTTCTATGGAGTGATTTACATCCGTTAGCATGACCAGAAGTCATGGAACATCACACAGCCTTCTACATTCCATCTGTTTCCACAGTTTTAAAGATAGATTTTGATTCAAGGAGACTTCCGCATGCCTAAGCAGTGGATACATTCAACGAGGGTGAAATAGTTGCTAGTATAAGAACTTATGAGAAACTGCAAGGAAATTAATACATGAAGACACTGCAAATATTAAACACAGACACAAAAACAAACATACACAAAAAGAAAGACAGACAGACAGGTAGACACACACACACAACTCACACACACACCCCCAGGAACTTGGCCTGTATTTCAACGCATGTCCAATATTATCTGCAAACCCTGAAATTCTGGCGGGACCTTACTGAGGGGACATTTTAAGCACTTTACAAAGGATCAAACTTAGAAAACCACTTAAAGTGAGATTGGGTCCAGCAGTGTCCTTGGAAGGAACACATACTACCACGATTCTGCCAAGGAATAACTGAAGCCTAATCCAGAGTAGTTGCCTGAAGCCATCACTTGCATTGAAATCACTTCTACCTGGGTCACAATGCACGTACATACATGCATCATGATAACCTGACGTACACTGGCTATATTCAAGGAACGTTGAATCATTCCTCCTCAGACAATTGACTACAGTTGTCCTAGGGAATAGCTACACGGAGAAAAACCCAAAATTGCTGCTTTCCAGGATGCATTTCTGACTGGGATAATTAGGATGAAAGCATCCAACTGACACTGATCCTGGATTACTTTAAACCACACATGCGCCACCACACATAAAAACACCCACAGAATGGCTGTGATCCATGAATATGAACTATTTTGGAGTAAGTGAATTTCTGGGCTTTCATCTAAGAAGAACACCTTTCACCAGAACTCATACTTACGAATACCTGGAAACACTGGTGAACGAGGTGAATGTCTTCAAACCTTCACTGCTCGTGGTTTAATGGACCTGCAGACCAGAGAAGAATTTATGTCAGATCAACAGGTGTCTGTGCTGTGCCTCCATGTAAACTTTTCCTCCCTTGCCAATCCACTAGAACCACACCCTGAGATCACGTGGGCAGGAACAGAAGCAGAAACCAAGGCTGCCTGTACACCACAGCGAAATATAGACGGCCTGTTCTGCTTGGTGAGTTTACAAGCAGAAACCAAGGCTGCCTTTACACCAGAGCGACTTGCAGGCAGCCTGTTCTGCTTGGTGAGTTGCCTGCCCCAGTGACACAGACACCTATGGCAGGTTTCAGAAACACCATAACCTATGGAAGAAGCATAAAACTCTCAGGCAAGACCTTCAAATCTGCAGAGGTTCTCTGAGGCACATCACAGTACACCTTTCATTCATGGAAACGAAGACATAAAGTCAGAGCCACACCAGGGTGCTCCTCAAGTGACTTCGGGAAGGAACCTAATTTCTACCCAACAGTGATGGCAAACTGAACAACAAATATCCCACACACCCTCACACACACGAAAATAGTGATATACTAACAGTTATCTTGTGTGTGCATTTCTTACATGCTATGGAGTTAATTACAGCTTTGAGCAAGACCAGAAGTCATGGAACATCACACAGCCTTCTTCATTCCATGTGTTTCCCCAGAGGAAATGAAAGATTTTGATTAAAGGAGACTTTTGCATGGCTACGCAGCGGAAACAGTCAAAGAGTGTGAAATAGTTGCGAGTTTGAGAATTTATGACAAGGAGCAAAGAAATTAATACATGAAGATACTACAGGTATTAAACAGACACAAGGACAGACACACATACACAAAGATAAACAGAGAGGTCGACACACAGACACAAACACACACATGCACACACACACACACATACACACACACATACACACACAAACATACACCCAGGAGCGCAGCCTGTATTCAAGGCATGTCGAATGTTATCTGCAACGGCTGAAATCCTTTTGTTATCCTACTGAGTGGACACTTTCAGCACTTGAGAAAGGATCAAACTTAGAAAAACACGTGAAGTGACATGGGTTCCACCAATGTCCTTGAAGGAAGACATACTACCACCATTATGCCAAGGAACGAGTAAGACTAATCCAGAGTCAGTGCCTGAAGCCATCACTTGAGTTGAAGTCAATTCTAGCAAAGTAACGATGCATGTACATACATGCATCGCGATAGCCTGACTACACTGGCCATATTCAAGGAACAGTGAATCTTTCCTCCTCAGACAATTGATTACAGTTGATCTAGGGAATAACAACGCAGAGAAAAACTCAAAATTACTGTCTTCCAAGTAGCATTCCTGAGTGGCATTATGAGGATCTGATCATCTAATGGATACTGATCCAGGAAATATTTTTAACCACACATGCGCCCCTACACATAAACACACCCACAGAGTGCCTGTGATCCATGAATATTAACGATTTTGGAGGAAGTGAATTACTTACTCCAAAAGTAAAAGACTTCTCATCTAAGAAAAGTACCTTTTAGCAGAACGCATTCTTAGGAATACCTACAAACACTGGGGATGAGGTGAATTTCTTGAAACCTTCAATGCCCGTGGTTTAATGGACCCTGCAGACCAGAGAAGAAATTATGTTAGATCAACAAGTGCCTGTTCTGGGCCTCCATGTAACCTTTTCCTCCCTTGGCAGTCCACTAGAACCACACCCTGAGATCACGTGGTCAGGATTAGCAGCAGAAACCAAGGCTTCCTGGGAGCACAATGACATCCAGGCGGCCTATTATGCTTGGTGAGTTCCTGCGAAACGACGCAGAGGACTATGGACACTAAAAGCTGTGTGGCACAGTCGCTTATGGTAGCTGTGAAGAATGGAACAACTCGAATCTGATATGCTCAGGTCACCCATGTGCTCCTGCCATGCGTGCCACGTATACCTAGGACCCAAGTAAAAGAGAAGGCTTCCACACAACACAGTGGCTCCTACCTCCAGCTTCTCATGCTTGGCTGGCTGCGCTACCATAGCAACAGGCCATGCAGGAGCTGCCTCAGGATTCTTTATGTTCCAGGGGCTGGGATCCCACTGTGACTTCACAACCAAGTATGTCCTGATTGGTCAGACCACGTAAGCACTGCCTCTAAGGCCCCTCTCCCTGCAGTCTCCAGCCACTTGTGTGGCAGTTTCCTGGCAAGAACTGATCTGGGGATTGCTTTTCTCCTCCATGTTCTCTCCACAGATCATTGAATGTTCAACTGGCATGACATTTCTGTCATGTTCCAAACTACTCCCAATCTGGACCCCACACTTTGGAGGACAGGAAGGATTTCACCTGGTGAGTACAAAAACACCTCAAGCCCCTTGAAGGTAAAGCAGACCAGAAAACTCCCTGAACATTGCATCAGGCAACTTCCTTCAAAGAACTACATCTCCCATCATCTCGGAGGGGATTCCCTCATGTGGACCAAAAAAGTCACACAGTGAGGACCAGGGACTCTTATCCAGCTTTTTGTGTTCCTATCTTGAACAAAACATGCAAACACACACACTGGCTGCCAAGAGCCTCAAGGTGACCACATGAATTCATTGCCTCTCGACACAGAAATTACTTCACTTTGATCTGAGAAATACATAGGCACCACACACTATTGTCTAGGAATGCTTAGGTTTCTCTAGTCAGTGAAAGTTTTACCAAGTCTCGGGACAATGGCACGTTTCAGAAAGACCATAACCTATGGAATAAGCATGAAACTCTCAGGGAAGACCTTCAAATCTGCAAAGGTTCTCTGAGGGACATCACAGTACACCTTTCATTCATGGAACCGAAGACATAAAGTCAGAGCCACACAATGCTGCTCCTCAAGTGACTTCGGGAAGGAACCTAATTCCTACAAATCAGTGATGGCAGCCCGAACAACAGATATTCCACACACACTCACACACACAAAATTAGTGATGTACTCAAAATTATCTTGTATGTGAATTTCGTACATTCTATGGAGTGATTTACATCCGTTAGCATGACCAGAAGTCATGGAACATCACACAGCCTTCTACATTCCATCTGTTTCCACAGTTTTAAAGATAGATTTTGATTCAAGGAGACTTCCGCATGCCTAAGCAGTGGATACATTCAACGAGGGTGAAATAGTTGCTAGTATAAGAATTTATGAGAAACTGCAAGGAAATTAATACATGAAGACACTGCAAATATTAAACACAGACACAAAAACAAACATACACAAAAAGAAAGACAGACAGACAGGTAGACACACACACACAACTCACACACACACCCCCAGGAACTTGGCCTGTATTTCAACGCATGTCCAATATTATCTGCAAACCCTGAAATTCTGGCGGGACCTTACTGAGGGGACATTTTAAGCACTTTACAAAGGATCAAACTTAGAAAACCACTTAAAGTGAGATTGGGTCCAGCAGTGTCCTTGGAAGGAACACATACTACCACGATTCTGCCAAGGAATAACTGAAGCCTAATCCAGAGTAGTTGCCTGAAGCCATCACTTGCATTGAAATCACTTCTACCTGGGTCACAATGCACGTACATACATGCATCATGATAACCTGACGTACACTGGCAATATTCAAGGAACGTTGAATCATTCCTCCTCAGACAATTGACTACAGTTGTCCTAGGGAATAGCTACATGGAGAAAAACCCAAAATTGCTGCTTTCCAGGATGCATTTCTGACTGGGATAATTAGGATGAAAGCATCCAACTGACACTGATCCTGGATTACTTTAAACCACACATGCGCCACCACACATAAAAACACCCACAGAATGGCTGTGATCCATGAATATGAACTATTTTGGAGTAAGTGAATTTCTGGGCTTTCATCTAAGAAGAACACCTTTCACCAGAACTCATACTTACGAATACCTGGAAACATTGGTGAACGAGGTGAATGTCTTCAAACCTTCACTGCTCGTGGTTTAATGGACCTGCAGACCAGAGAAGAATTTATGTCAGATCAACAGGTGTCTGTGCTGTGCCTCCATGTAAACTTTTCCTCCCTTGCCAATCCACTAGAACCACACCCTGAGATCACGTGGGCAGGAACAGAAGCAGAAACCAAGGCTGCCTGTACACCACAGCGAAATATAGGCGGCCTGTTCTGCTTGGTGAGTTTACAAGCAGAAACCAAGGCTGCCTTTACACCAGAGCGACTTGCAGGCAGCCTGTTCTGCTTGGTGAGTTGCCTGCCCCAGTGACACAGACACCTATGGCAGGTTTCAGAAACACCATAACCTATGGAAGAAGCATAAAACTCTCAGGCAAGACCTTCAAATCTGCAGAGGTTCTCTGAGGCACATCACAGTACACCTTTCATTCATGGAAACGAAGACATAAAGTCAGAGCCACACCAGGGTGCTCCTCAAGTGACTTCGGGAAGGAACCTAATTTCTACCCAACAGTGATGGGAAACTGAACAACAAATATCCCACACACCCTCACACACACGAAAATAGTGATATACTAACAGTTATCTTGTGTGTGCATTTCTTACATGCTATGGAGTTAATTACAGCTTTGAGCAAGACCAGAAGTCATGGAACATCACACAGCCTTCTTCATTCCATGTGTTTCCCCAGAGGAAATGAAAGATTTTGATTAAAGGAGACTTTTGCATGGCTACGCAGCGGAAACAGTCAAAGAGTGTGAAATAGTTGCGAGTTTGAGAATTTATGACAAGGAGCAAAGAAATTAATACATGAAGATACTACAGGTATTAAACAGACACAAGGACAGACACACATACACAAAGATAAACAGAGAGGTCGACACACAGACACAAACACACACACACACACACACACACACACACATACACACACACATACACACACAAACATACACCCAGGAGCGCAGCCTGTACTCAAGGCAAGTCGAATGTTATCTGCAACGGCTGAAATCCTTTTGTTATCCTACTGAGTGGACACTTTCAGCACTTGAGAAAGGATCAAACTTAGAAAAACACGTGAAGTGACATGGGTTCCACCAATGTCCTTGAAGGAAGACATACTACCACCATTATGCCAAGGAACGAGTAAGACTAATCCAGAGTCAGTGCCTGAAGCCATCACTTGAGTTGAAGTCAATTCTAGCAAAGTAACGATGCATGTACATACATGCATCGCGATAGCCTGACTACACTGGCCATATTCAAGGAACAGTGAATCTTTCCTCCTCAGACAATTGATTACAGTTGATCTAGGGAATAACAACGCAGAGAAAAACTCAAAATTACTGTCTTCCAAGTAGCATTCCTGAGTGGCATTATGAGGATCTGTTCATCTAATGGATACTGATCCAGGAAATATTTTTAACCACACATGCGCCCCTACACATAAACACACCCACAGAGTGCCTGTGATCCATGAATATTAACGATTTTGGAGTAAGTGAATTACTTACTCCAAAAGTAAATGACTTCTCATCTAAGAAAAGTACCTTTTAGCAGAACCCATTCTTAGGAATACCTACAAACACTGGGGATGAGGTGAATTTCTTGAAACCTTCAATGCCCGTGGTTTAATGGACCCTGCAGACCAGAGAAGAAATTATGTTAGATCAACAAGTGCCTGTGCTGGGCCTCCATGTAACCTTTTCCTCCCTTGACAGTCCACTAGAACCACACCCTGAGATCACGTGGTCAGGATTAGCAGCAGAAACCAAGGCTTCCTGGGAGCACAATGACATCCAGGCGGCCTATTATGCTTGGTGAGTTCCTGCGAAACGACGCAGAGGACTATGGACACTAAAAGCTGTGTGGCACAGTCGCTTATGGTAGCTGTGAAGAATGGAACAACTCGAATCTGATATGCTCAGGTCACCCATGTGCTCCTGCCATGCGTGCCCCGTATACCTAGGACCCAAGTAAAAGAGAAGGCTTCCACACAACACAGTGGCTCCTACCTCCAGCTTCTCATGCTTGGCTGGCTGCGCTACCATAGCAACAGGCCATGCAGGAGCTGCCTCAGGATTCTTTATGTTCCAGGGGCTGGGATCCCACTGTGACTTCACAACCAAGTATGTCCTGATTGGTCAGACCACGTAAGCACTGCCTCTAAGGCCCCTCTCCCTGCAGTCTCCAGCCACTTGTGTGGCAGTTTCCTGGCAAGAACTGATCTGGGGATTGCTTTTCTCCTCCATGTTCTCTCCACAGATCATTGAATGTTCAACTGGCATGACATTTCTGTCATGTTCCAAACTACTCCCAATCTGGACCCCACACTTTGGAGGACAGGAAGGATTTCACCTGGTGAGTACAAAAATACCTCAAGCCCCTTGAAGGTAAAGCAGACCAGAAAACTCCCTGAACCTTGCATCAGGCAACTTCCTTCAAAGAACTACATCTCCCATCATCTCGGAGGGGATTCCCTCATGTGGACCAAAAAAGTCACACAGTGAGGACCAGGGACTCTTATCCAGCTTTTTGTGTTTCTATCTTGAACAAAACATGCAAACACACACACTGGCTGCCAAGAGCCTCAAGGTGACCACATGAATTCATTGCCTCTTGACACAGAAATTACTTCACTTTGATCTGAGAAATACATAGGCACCACACGCTATTGTCTAGGAATGCTTAGGTTTCTCTAGTCAGTGAAAGTTTTACCAAGTCTCGGGACAATGGCACGTTTCAGAAAGACCATAACCTATGGAATAAGCATGAAACTCTCAGGGAAGACCTTCAAATCTGCAAAGGTTCTCTGAGGGACATCACAGTACACCTTTTATTCATGGAACCGAAGACATAAAGTCAGAGCCACACAATGCTGCTCCTCAAGTGACTTCGGGAAGGAACCTAATTCCTACAAATCAGTGATGGCAGCCCGAACAACAGATATTCCACACACACTCACACACACAAAATTAGTGATGTACTCAAAATTATCTTGTATGTGAATTTCGTACATTCTATGGAGTGATTTACATCCGTTAGCATGACCAGAAGTCATGGAACATCACACAGCCTTCTACATTCCATCTGTTTCCACAGTTTTAAAGATAGATTTTGATTCAAGGAGACTTCCGCATGCCTAAGCAGTGGATACATTCAACGAGGGTGAAATAGTTGCTAGTATAAGAACTTATGAGAAACTGCAAGGAAATTAATACATGAAGACACTGCAAATATTAAACACAGACACAAAAACAAACATACACAAAAAGAAAGACAGACAGACAGGTAGACACACACACACAACTCACACACACACCCCCAGGAACTTGGCCTGTATTTCAACGCATGTCCAATATTATCTGCAAACCCTGAAATTCTGGCGGGACCTTACTGAGGGGACATTTTAAGCACTTTACAAAGGATCAAACTTAGAAAACCACTTAAAGTGAGATTGGGTCCAGCAGTGTCCTTGGAAGGAACACATACTACCACGATTCTGCCAAGGAATAACTGAAGCCTAATCCAGAGTAGTTGCCTGAAGCCATCACTTGCATTGAAATCACTTCTACCTGGGTCACAATGCACGTACATACATGCATCATGATAACCTGACGTACACTGGCTATATTCAAGGAACGTTGAATCATTCCTCCTCAGACAATTGACTACAGTTGTCCTAGGGAATAGCTACACGGAGAAAAACCCAAAATTGCTGCTTTCCAGGATGCATTTCTGACTGGGATAATTAGGATGAAAGCATCCAACTGACACTGATCCTGGATTACTTTAAACCACACATGCGCCACCACACATAAAAACACCCACAGAATGGCTGTGATCCATGAATATGAACTATTTTGGAGTAAGTGAATTTCTGGGCTTTCATCTAAGAAGAACACCTTTCACCAGAACTCATACTTACGAATACCTGGAAACACTGGTGAACGAGGTGAATGTCTTCAAACCTTCACTGCTCGTGGTTTAATGGACCTGCAGACCAGAGAAGAATTTATGTCAGATCAACAGGTGTCTGTGCTGTGCCTCCATGTAAACTTTTCCTCCCTTGCCAATCCACTAGAACCACACCCTGAGATCACGTGGGCAGGAACAGAAGCAGAAACCAAGGCTGCCTGTACACCACAGCGAAATATAGGCGGCCTGTTCTGCTTGGTGAGTTTACAAGCAGAAACCAAGGCTGCCTTTACACCAGAGCGACTTGCAGGCAGCCTGTTCTGCTTGGTGAGTTGCCTGCCCCAGTGACACAGACACCTATGGCAGGTTTCAGAAACACCATAACCTATGGAAGAAGCATAAAACTCTCAGGCAAGACCTTCAAATCTGCAGAGGTTCTCTGAGGCACATCACAGTACACTTTTCATTCATGGAAACGAAGACATAAAGTCAGAGCCACACCAGGGTGCTCCTCAAGTGACTTCGGGAAGGAACCTAATTTCTACCCAACAGTGATGGCAAACTGAACAACAAATATCCCACACACCCTCACACACACGAAAATAGTGATATACTAACAGTTATCTTGTGTGTGCATTTCTTACATGCTATGGAGTTAATTACAGCTTTGAGCAAGACCAGAAGTCATGGAACATCACACAGCCTTCTTCATTCCATGTGTTTCCCCAGAGGAAATGAAAGATTTTGATTAAAGGAGACTTTTGCATGGCTACGCAGCGGAAACAGTCAAAGAGTGTGAAATAGTTGCGAGTTTGAGAATTTATGACAAGGAGCAAAGAAATTAATACATGAAGATACTACAGGTATTAAACAGACACAAGGACAGACACACATACACAAAGATAAACAGAGAGGTCGACACACAGACACAAACACACACACACACACACACACACACACACATACACACACACATACACACACAAACATACACCCAGGAGCGCAGCCTGTACTCAAGGCATGTCGAATGTTATCTGCAACGGCTGAAATCCTTTTGTTATCCTACTGAGTGGACACTTTCAGCACTTGAGAAAGGATCAAACTTAGAAAAACACGTGAAGTGACATGGGTTCCACCAATGTCCTTGAAGGAAGACATACTACCACCATTATGCCAAGGAACGAGTAAGACTAATCCAGAGTCAGTGCCTGAAGCCATCACTTGAGTTGAAGTCAATTCTAGCAAAGTAACGATGCATGTACATACATGCATCGCGATAGCCTGACTACACTGGCCATATTCAAGGAACAGTGAATCTTTCCTCCTCAGACAATTGATTACAGTTGATCTAGGGAATAACAACGCAGAGAAAAACTCAAAATTACTGTCTTCCAAGTAGCATTCCTGAGTGGCATTATGAGGATCTGATCATCTAATGGATACTGATCCAGGAAATATTTTTAACCACACATGCGCCCCTACACATAAACACACCCACAGAGTGCCTGTGATCCATGAATATTAACGATTTTGGAGTAAGTGAATTACTTACTCCAAAAGTAAAAGACTTCTCATCTAAGAAAAGTACCTTTTAGCAGAACGCATTCTTAGGAATACCTACAAACACTGGGGATGAGGTGAATTTCTTGAAACCTTCAATGCCCGTGGTTTAATGGACCCTGCAGACCAGAGAAGAAATTATGTTAGATCAACAAGTGCCTGTGCTGGGCCTCCATGTAACCTTTTCCTCCCTTGACAGTCCACTAGAACCACACCCTGAGATCACGTGTTCAGGATTAGCAGCAGAAACCAAGGCTTCCTGGGAGCACAATGACATCCAGGCGGCCTATTATGCTTGGTGAGTTCCTGCGAAACGACGCAGAGGACTATGGACACTAAAAGCTGTGTGGCACAGTCGCTTATGGTAGCTGTGAAGAATGGAACAACTCGAATCTGATATGCTCAGGTCACCCATGTGCTCCTGCCATGCGTGCCCCGTATACCTAGGACCCAAGTAAAAGAGAAGGCTTCCACACAACACAGTGGCTCCTACCTCCAGCTTCTCATGCTTGGCTGGCTGCGCTACCATAGCAACAGGCCATGCAGGAGCTGCCTCAGGATTCTTTATGTTCCAGGGGCTGGGATCCCACTGTGACTTCACAACCAAGTATGTCCTGATTGGTCAGACCACGTAAGCACTGCCTCTAAGGCCCCTCTCCCTGCAGTCTCCAGCCACTTGTGTGGCAGTTTCCTGGCAAGAACTGATCTGGGGATTGCTTTTCTCCTCCATGTTCTCTCCACAGATCATTGAATGTTCAACTGGCATGACATTTCTGTCATGTTCCAAACTACTCCCAATCTGGACCCCACACTTTGGAGGACAGGAAGGATTTCACCTGGTGAGTACAAAAATACCTCAAGCCCCTTGAAGGTAAAGCAGACCAGAAAACTCCCTGAACCTTGCATCAGGCAACTTCCTTCAAAGAACTACATCTCCCATCATCTCGGAGGGGATTCCCTCATGTGGACCAAAAAAGTCACACAGTGAGGACCAGGGACTCTTATCCAGCTTTTTGTGTTTCTATCTTGAACAAAACATGCAAACACACACACTGGCTGCCAAGAGCCTCAAGGTGACCACATGAATTCATTGCCTCTCGACACAGAAATTACTTCACTTTGATCTGAGAAATACATAGGCACCACACGCTATTGTCTAGGAATGCTTAGGTTTCTCTAGTCAGTGAAAGTTTTACCAAGTCTCGGGACAATGGCACGTTTCAGAAAGACCATAACCTATGGAATAAGCATGAAACTCTCAGGGAAGACCTTCAAATCTGCAAAGGTTCTCTGAGGGACATCACAGTACACCTTTCATTCATGGAACCGAAGACATAAAGTCAGAGCCACACAATGCTGCTCCTCAAGTGACTTCGGGAAGGAATCTAATTCCTACAAATCAGTGATGGCAGCCCGAACAACAGATATTCCACACACACTCACACACACAAAATTAGTGATGTACTCAAAATTATCTTGTATGTGAATTTCGTACATTCTATGGAGTGATTTACATCCGTTAGCATGACCAGAAGTCATGGAACATCACACAGCCTTCTACATTCCATCTGTTTCCACAGTTTTAAAGATAGATTTTGATTCAAGGAGACTTCCGCATGCCTAAGCAGTGGATACATTCAACGAGGGTGAAATAGTTGCTAGTATAAGAACTTATGAGAAACTGCAAGGAAATTAATACATGAAGACACTGCAAATATTAAACACAGACACAAAAACAAACATACACAAAAAGAAAGACAGACAGACAGGTAGACACACACACACAACTCACACACACACCCCCAGGAACTTGGCCTGTATTTCAACGCATGTCCAATATTATCTGCAAACCCTGAAATTCTGGCGGGACCTTACTGAGGGGACATTTTAAGCACTTTACAAAGGATCAAACTTAGAAAACCACTTAAAGTGAGATTGGGTCCAGCAGTGTCCTTGGAAGGAACACATACTACCACGATTCTGCCAAGGAATAACTGAAGCCTAATCCAGAGTAGTTGCCTGAAGCCATCACTTGCATTGAAATCACTTCTACCTGGGTCACAATGCACGTACATACATGCATCATGATAACCTGACGTACACTGGCTATATTCAAGGAACGTTGAATCATTCCTCCTCAGACAATTGACTACAGTTGTCCTAGGGAATAGCTACACGGAGAAAAACCCAAAATTGCTGCTTTCCAGGATGCATTTCTGACTGGGATAATTAGGATGAAAGCATCCAACTGACACTGATCCTGGATTACTTTAAACCACACATGCGCCGCCACACATAAAAACACCTACAGAATGGCTGTGATCCATGAATATGAACTACTTTGGAGTAAGTGAATTTCTGGGCTTTCATCTAAGAAGAACACCTTTCACCAGAACTCATACTTACGAATACCTGGAAACACTGGTGAACGAGGTGAATGTCTTCAAACCTTCACTGCTCGTGGTTTAATGGACCTGCAGACCAGAGAAGAATTTATGTCAGATCAACAGGTGTCTGTGCTGTGCCTCCATGTAAACTTTTCCTCCCTTGCCAATCCACTAGAACCACACCCTGAGATCACGTGGGCAGGAACAGAAGCAGAAACCAAGGCTGCCTGTACACCACAGCGAAATATAGGCGGCCTGTTCTGCTTGGTGAGTTTACAAGCAGAAACCAAGGCTGCCTTTACACCAGAGCGACTTGCAGGCAGCCTGTTCTGCTTGGTGAGTTGCCTGCCCCAGTGACACAGACACCTATGGCAGGTTTCAGAAACACCATAACCTATGGAAGAAGCATAAAACTCTCAGGCAAGACCTTCAAATCTGCAGAGGTTCTCTGAGGCACATCACAGTACACCTTTCATTCATGGAAACGAAGACATAAAGTCAGAGCCACACCAGGGTGCTCCTCAAGAGACTTCGGGAAGGAACCTAATTTCTACCCAACAGTGATGGCAAACTGAACAACAAATATCCCACACACCCTCACACACACGAAAATAGTGATATACTAACAGTTATCTTGTGTGTGCATTTCTTACATGCTATGGAGGTAATTACAGCTTTGAGCAAGACCAGAAGTCATGGAACATCACACAGCCTTCTTCATTCCATGTGTTTCCCCAGAGGAAATGAAAGATTTTGATTAAAGGAGACTTTTGCATGGCTACGCAGCGGAAACAGTCAAAGAGTGTGAAATAGTTGCGAGTTTGAGAATTTATGACAAGGAGCAAAGAAATTAATACATGAAGATACTACAGGTATTAAACAGACACAAGGACAGACACACATACACAAAGATAAACAGAGAGATCGACACACAGACACAAACACACACACGCACACACACACACACATACACACACACATACACACACAAACATACACCCAGGAGCACAGCCTGTATTCAAGGCATGTCGAATGTTATCTGCAACGGCTGAAATCCTTTTGTTATCCTACTGAGTGGACACTTTCAGCACTTGAGAAAGGATCAAACTTAGAAAAACACGTGAAGTGACATGGGTTCCACCAATGTCCTTGAAGGAAGACATACTACCACCATTATGCCAAGGAACGAGTAAGACTAATCCAGAGTCAGTGCCTGAAGCCATCACTTGAGTTGAAGTCAATTCTAGCAAAGTAACGATGCATGTACATACATGCATCGCGATAGCCTGACTACACTGGCCATATTCAAGGAACAGTGAATCTTTCCTCCTCAGACAATTGATTACAGTTGATCTAGGGAATAACAACGCAGAGAAAAACTCAAAATTACTGTCTTCCAAGTAGCATTCCTGAGTGGCATTATGAGGATCTGATCATCTAATGGATACTGATCCAGGAAATATTTTTAACCACACATGCGCCCCTACACATAAACACACCCACAGAGTGCCTGTGATCCATGAATATTAACGATTTTGGAGTAAGTGAATTACTTACTCCAAAAGTAAAAGACTTCTCATCTAAGAAAAGTACCTTTTAGCAGAACGCATTCTTAGGAATACCTACAAACACTGGGGATGAGGTGAATTTCTTGAAACCTTCAATGCCCGTGGTTTAATGGACCCTGCAGACCAGAGAAGAAATTATGTTAGATCAACAAGTGCCTGTGCTGGGCCTCCATGTAACCTTTTCCTCCCTTGACAGTCCACTAGAACCACACCCTGAGATCACGTGGTCAGGATTAGCAGCAGAAACCAAGGCTTCCTGGGAGCACAATGACATCCAGGCGGCCTATTATGCTTGGTGAGTTCCTGCGAAACGACGCAGAGGACTATGGACACTAAAAGCTGTGTGGCACAGTCGCTTATGGTAGCTGTGAAGAATGGAACAACTCGAATCTGATATGCTCAGGTCACCCATGTGCTCCTGCCATGCGTGCCCCGTATACCTAGGACCCAAGTAAAAGAGAAGGCTTCCACACAACACAGTGGCTCCTACCTCCAGCTTCTCATGCTTGGCTGGCTGCGCTACCATAGCAACAGGCCATGCAGGAGCTGCCTCAGGATTCTTTATGTTCCAGGGGCTGGGATCCCACTGTGACTTCACAACCAAGTATGTCCTGATTGGTCAGACCACGTAAGCACTGCCTCTAAGGCCCCTCTCCCTGCAGTCTCCAGCCACTTGTGTGGCAGTTTCCTGGCAAGAACTGATCTGGGGATTGCTTTTCTCCTCCATGTTCTCTCCACAGATCATTGAATGTTCAACTGGCATGACATTTCTGTCATGTTCCAAACTACTCCCAATCTGGACCCCACACTTTGGAGGACAGGAAGGATTTCACCTGGTGAGTACAAAAATACCTCAAGCCCCTTGAAGGTAAAGCAGACCAGAAAACTCCCTGAACCTTGCATCAGGCAACTTCCTTCAAAGAACTACATCTCCCATCATCTCGGAGGGGATTCCCTCATGTGGACCAAAAAAGTCACACAGTGAGGACCAGGGACTCTTATCCAGCTTTTTGTGTTTCTATCTTGAACAAAACATGCAAACACACACACTGGCTGCCAAGAGCCTCAAGGTGACCACATGAATTCATTGCCTCTCGACACAGAAATTACTTCACTTTGATCTGAGAAATACATAGGCACCACACGCTATTGTCTAGGAATGCTTAGGTTTCTCTAGTCAGTGAAAGTTTTACCAAGTCTCGGGACAATGGCACGTTTCAGAAAGACCATAACCTATGGAATAAGCATGAAACTCTCAGGGAAGACCTTCAAATCTGCAAAGGTTCTCTGAGGGACATCACAGTACACCTTTTATTCATGGAACCGAAGACATAAAGTCAGAGCCACACAATGCTGCTCCTCAAGTGACTTCGGGAAGGAATCTAATTCCTACAAATCAGTGATGGCAGCCCGAACAACAGATATTCCACACACACTCACACACACAAAATTAGTGATGTACTCAAAATTATCTTGTATGTGAATTTTGTACATTCTATGGAGTGATTTACATCCGTTAGCATGACCAGAAGTCATGGAACATCACACAGCCTTCTACATTCCATCTGTTTCCACAGTTTTAAAGATAGATTTTGATTCAAGGAGACTTCCGCATGCCTAAGCAGTGGATACATTCAACGAGGGTGAAATAGTTGCTAGTATAAGAACTTATGAGAAACTGCAAGGAAATTAATACATGAAGACACTGCAAATATTAAACACAGACACAAAAACAAACATACACAAAAAGAAAGACAGACAGACAGGTAGACACACACACACAACTCACACACACACCCCCAGGAACTTGGCCTGTATTTCAACGCATGTCCAATATTATCTGCAAACCCTGAAATTCTGGCGGGACCTTACTGAGGGGACATTTTAAGCACTTTACAAAGGATCAAACTTAGAAAACCACTTAAAGTGAGATTGGGTCCAGCAGTGTCCTTGGAAGGAACACATACTACCACGATTCTGCCAAGGAATAACTGAAGCCTAATCCAGAGTAGTTGCCTGAAGCCATCACTTGCATTGAAATCACTTCTACCTGGGTCACAATGCACGTACATACATGCATCATGATAACCTGACGTACACTGGCTATATTCAAGGAACGTTGAATCATTCCTCCTCAGACAATTGACTACAGTTGTCCTAGGGAATAGCTACACGGAGAAAAACCCAAAATTGCTGCTTTCCAGGATGCATTTCTGACTGGGATAATTAGGATGAAAGCATCCAACTGACACTGATCCTGGATTACTTTAAACCACACATGCGCCACCACACATAAAAACACCCACAGAATGGCTGTGATCCATGAATATGAACTATTTTGGAGTAAGTGAATTTCTGGGCTTTCATCTAAGAAGAACACCTTTCACCAGAACTCATACTTACGAATACCTGGAAACACTGGTGAACGAGGTGAATGTCTTCAAACCTTCACTGCTCTTGGTTTAATGGACCTGCAGACCAGAGAAGAATTTATGTCAGATCAACAGGTGTCTGTGCTGTGCCTCCATGTAAACTTTTCCTCCCTTGCCAATCCACTAGAACCACACCCTGAGATCACGTGGGCAGGAACAGAAGCAGAAACCAAGGCTGCCTGTACACCACAGCGAAATATAGGCGGCCTGTTCTGCTTGGTGAGTTTACAAGCAGAAACCAAGGCTGCCTTTACACCAGAGCGACTTGCAGGCAGCCTGTTCTGCTTGGTGAGTTGCCTGCCCCAGTGACACAGACACCTATGGCAGGTTTCAGAAACACCATAACCTATGGAAGAAGCATAAAACTCTCAGGCAAGACCTTCAAATCTGCACAGGTTCTCTGAGGCACATCACAGTACACCTTTCATTCATGGAAACGAAGACATAAAGTCAGAGCCACACCAGGGTGCTCCTCAAGTGACTTCGGGAAGGAACCTAATTTCTACCCAACAGTGATGGCAAACTGAACAACAAATATCCCACACACCCTCACACACACGAAAATAGTGATATACTAACAGTTATCTTGTGTGTGCATTTCTTACATGCTATGGAGTTAATTACAGCTTTGAGCAAGACCAGAAGTCATGGAACATCACACAGCCTTCTTCATTCCATGTGTTTCCCCAGAGGAAATGAAAGATTTTGATTAAAGGAGACTTTTGCATGGCTACGCAGCGGAAACAGTCAAAGAGTGTGAAATAGTTGCGAGTTTGAGAATTTATGACAAGGAGCAAAGAAATTAATACATGAAGATACTACAGGTATTAAACAGACACAAGGACAGACACACATACACAAAGATAAACAGAGAGGTCGACACACAGACACAAACACACACACGCACACACACACACACATACACACACACATACACACACAAACATACACCCAGGAGCACAGCCTGTATTCAAGGCATGTCGAATATTATCTGCAACGGCTGAAATCCTTTTGTTATCCTACTGAGTGGACACTTTCAGCACTTGAGAAAGGATCAAACTTAGAAAAACACGTGAAGTGACATGGGTTCCACCAATGTCCTTGAAGGAAGACATACTACCACCATTATGCCAAGGAACGAGTAAGACTAATCCAGAGTCAGTGCCTGAAGCCATCACTTGAGTTGAAGTCAATTCTAGCAAAGTAACGATGCATGTACATACATGCATCGCGATAGCCTGACTACACTGGCCATATTCAAGGAACAGTGAATCTTTCCTCCTCAGACAATTGATTACAGTTGATCTAGGGAATAACAACGCAGAGAAAAACTCAAAATTACTGTCTTCCAAGTAGCATTCCTGAGTGGCATTATGAGGATCTGATCATCTAATGGATACTGATCCAGGAAATATTTTTAACCACACATGCGCCCCTACACATAAACACACCCACAGAGTGCCTGTGATCCATGAATATTAACGATTTTGGAGTAAGTGAATTACTTACTCCAAAAGTAAATGACTTCTCATCTAAGAAAAGTACCTTTTAGCAGAACCCATTCTTAGGAATACCTACAAACACTGGGGATGAGGTGAATTTCTTGAAACCTTCAATGCCCGTGGTTTAATGGACCCTGCAGACCAGAGAAGAAATTATGTTAGATCAACAAGTGCCTGTGCTGGGCCTCCATGTAACCTTTTCCTCCCTTGACAGTCCACTAGAACCACACCCTGAGATCACGTGGTCAGGATTAGCAGCAGAAACCAAGGCTTCCTGGGAGCACAATGACATCCAGGCGGCCTATTATGCTTGGTGAGTTCCTGCGAAACGACGCAGAGGACTATGGACACTAAAAGCTGTGTGGCACAGTCGCTTATGGTAGCTGTGAAGAATGGAACAACTCGAATCTGATATGCTCAGGTCACCCATGTGCTCCTGCCATGCGTGCCCCGTATACCTAGGACCCAAGTAAAAGAGAAGGCTTCCACACAACACAGTGGCTCCTACCTCCAGCTTCTCATGCTTGGCTGGCTGTGCTACCATAGCAACAGGCCATGCAGGAGCTGCCTCAGGATTCTTTATGTTCCAGGGGCTGGGATCCCACTGTGACTTCACAACCAAGTATGTCCTGATTGGTCAGACCACGTAAGCACTGCCTCTAAGGCCCCTCTCCCTGCAGTCTCCAGCCACTTGTGTGGCAGTTTCCTGGCAAGAACTGATCTGGGGATTGCTTTTCTCCTCCATGTTCTCTCCACAGATCATTGAATGTTCAACTGGCATGACATTTCTGTCATGTTCCAAACTACTCCCAATCTGGACCCCACACTTTGGAGGACAGGAAGGATTTCACCTGGTGAGTACAAAAATACCTCAAGCCCCTTGAAGGTAAAGCAGACCAGAAAACTCCCTGAACCTTGCATCAGGCAACTTCCTTCAAAGAACTACATCTCCCATCATCTCGGAGGGGATTCCCTCATGTGGACCAAAAAAGTCACACAGTGAGGACCAGGGACTCTTATCCAGCTTTTTGTGTTCCTATCTTGAACAAAACATGCAAACACACACACTGGCTGCCAAGAGCCTCAAGGTGACCACATGAATTCATTGCCTCTCGACACAGAAATTACTTCACTTTGATCTGAGAAATACATAGGCACCACACGCTATTGTCTAGGAATGCTTAGGTTTCTCTAGTCAGTGAAAGTTTTACCAAGTCTCGGGACAATGGCACGTTTCAGAAAGACCATAACCTATGGAATAAGCATGAAACTCTCAGGGAAGACCTTCAAATCTGCAAAGGTTCTCTGAGGGACATCACAGTACACCTTTCATTCATGGAACCGAAGACATAAAGTCAGAGCCACACAATGCTGCTCCTCAAGTGACTTCGGGAAGGAACCTAATTCCTACAAATCAGTGATGGCAGCCCGAACAACAGATATTCCACACACACTCACACACACAAAATTAGTGGTGTACTCAAAATTATCTTGTATGTGAATTTTGTACATTCTATGGAGTGATTTACATCCGTTAGCATGACCAGAAGTCATGGAACATCACACAGCCTTCTACATTCCATCTGTTTCCACAGTTTTAAAGATAGATTTTGATTCAAGGAGACTTCCGCATGCCTAAGCAGTGGATACATTCAACGAGGGTGAAATAGTTGCTAGTATAAGAATTTATGAGAAACTGCAAGGAAATTAATACATGAAGACACTGCAAATATTAAACACAGACACAAAAACAAACATACACAAAAAGAAAGACAGACAGACAGGTAGACACACACACACAACTCACACACACACCCCCAGGAACTTGGCCTGTATTTCAACGCATGTCCAATATTATCTGCAAACCCTGAAATTCTGGCGGGACCTTACTGAGGGGACATTTTAAGCACTTTACAAAGGATCAAACTTAGAAAACCACTTAAAGTGAGATTGGGTCCAGCAGTGTCCTTGGAAGGAACACATACTACCACGATTCTGCCAAGGAATAACTGAAGCCTAATCCAGAGTAGTTGCCTGAAGCCATCACTTGCATTGAAATCACTTCTACCTGGGTCACAATGCACGTACATACATGCATCATGATAACCTGACGTACACTGGCAATATTCAAGGAACGTTGAATCATTCCTCCTCAGACAATTGACTACAGTTGTCCTAGGGAATAGCTACATGGAGAAAAACCCAAAATTGCTGCTTTCCAGGATGCATTTCTGACTGGGATAATTAGGATGAAAGCATCCAACTGACACTGATCCTGGATTACTTTAAACCACACATGTGCCACCACACATAAAAACACCCACAGAATGGCTGTGATCCATGAATATGAACTATTTTGGAGTAAGTGAATTTCTGGGCTTTCATCTAAGAAGAACACCTTTCACCAGAACTCATACTTACGAATACCTGGAAACACTGGTGAACGAGGTGAATGTCTTCAAACCTTCACTGCTCGTGGTTTAATGGACCTGCAGACCAGAGAAGAATTTATGTCAGATCAACAGGTGTCTGTGCTGTGCCTCCATGTAAACTTTTCCACCCTTGCCAATCCACTAGAACCACACCCTGAGATCACGTGGGCAGGAACAGAAGCAGAAACCAAGGCTGCCTGTACACCACAGCGAAATATAGGCGGCCTGTTCTGCTTGGTGAGTTTACAAGCAGAAACCAAGGCTGCCTTTACACCAGAGCGACTTGCAGGCAGCCTGTTCTGCTTGGTGAGTTGCCTGCCCCAGTGACACAGACACCTATGGCAGGTTTCAGAAACACCATAACCTATGGAAGAAGCATAAAACTCTCAGGCAAGACCTTCAAATCTGCAGAGGTTCTCTGAGGCACATCACAGTACACCTTTCATTCATGGAAACGAAGACATAAAGTCAGAGCCACACCAGGGTGCTCCTCAAGTGACTTCGGGAAGGAACCTAATTTCTACCCAACAGTGATGGCAAACTGAATAACAAATATCCCACACACCCTCACACACACGAAAATAGTGATATACTAACAGTTATCTTGTGTGTGCATTTCTTACATGCTATGGAGTTAATTACAGCTTTGAGCAAGACCAGAAGTCATGGAACATCACACAGCCTTCTTCATTCCATGTGTTTCCCCAGAGGAAATGAAAGATTTTGATTAAAGGAGACTTTTGCATGGCTACGCAGCGGAAACAGTCAAAGAGTGTGAAATAGTTGCGAGTTTGAGAATTTATGACAAGGAGCAAAGAAATTAATACATGAAGATACTACAGGTATTAAACAGACACAAGGACAGACACACATACACAAAGATAAACAGAGAGGTCGACACACAGACACAAACACACACACACACACACACACACACACACACATACACACACACATACACACACAAACATACACCCAGGAGCGCAGCCTGTACTCAAGGCAAGTCGAATGTTATCTGCAACGGCTGAAATCCTTTTGTTATCCTACTGAGTGGACACTTTCAGCACTTGAGAAAGGATCAAACTTAGAAAAACACGTGAAGTGACATGGGTTCCACCAATGTCCTTGAAGGAAGACATACTACCACCATTATGCCAAGGAACGAGTAAGACTAATCCAGAGTCAGTGCCTGAAGCCATCACTTGAGTTGAAGTCAATTCTAGCAAAGTAACGATGCATGTACATACATGCATCGCGATAGCCTGACTACACTGGCCATATTCAAGGAACAGTGAATCTTTCCTCCTCAGACAATTGATTACAGTTGATCTAGGGAATAACAACGCAGAGAAAAACTCAAAATTACTGTCTTCCAAGTAGCATTCCTGAGTGGCATTATGAGGATCTGATCATCTAATGGATACTGATCCAGGAAATATTTTTAACCACACATGCGCCCCTACACATAAACACACCCACAGAGTGCCTGTGATCCATGAATATTAACGATTTTGGAGTAAGTGAATTACTTACTCCAAAAGTAAATGACTTCTCATCTAAGAAAAGTACCTTTTAGCAGAACCCATTCTTAGGAATACCTACAAACACTGGGGATGAGGTGAATTTCTTGAAACCTTCAATGCCCGTGGTTTAATGGACCCTGCAGACCAGAGAAGAAATTATGTTAGATCAACAAGTGCCTGTGCTGGGCCTCCATGTAACCTTTTCCTCCCTTGACAGTCCACTAGAACCACACCCTGAGATCACGTGGTCAGGATTAGCAGCAGAAACCAAGGCTTCCTGGGAGCACAATGACATCCAGGCGGCCTATTATGCTTGGTGAGTTCCTGCGAAACGACGCAGAGGACTATGGACACTAAAAGCTGTGTGGCACAGTCGCTTATGGTAGCTGTGAAGAATGGAACAACTCGAATCTGATATGCTCAGGTCACCCATGTGCTCCTGCCATGCGTGCCCCGTATACCTAGGACCCAAGTAAAAGAGAAGGCTTCCACACAACACAGTGGCTCCTACCTCCAGCTTCTCATGCTTGGCTGGCTGCGCTACCATAGCAACAGGCCATGCAGGAGCTGCCTCAGGATTCTTTATGTTCCAGGGGCTGGGATCCCACTGTGACTTCACAACCAAGTATGTCCTGATTGGTCAGACCACGTAAGCACTGCCTCTAAGGCCCCTCTCCCTGCAGTCTCCAGCCACTTGTGTGGCAGTTTCCTGGCAAGAACTGATCTGGGGATTGCTTTTCTCCTCCATGTTCTCTCCACAGATCATTGAATGTTCAACTGGCATGACATTTCTGTCATGTTCCAAACTACTCCCAATCTGGACCCCACACTTTGGAGGACAGGAAGGATTTCACCTGGTGAGTACAAAAATACCTCAAGCCCCTTGAAGGTAAAGCAGACCAGAAAACTCCCTGAACCTTGCATCAGGCAACTTCCTTCAAAGAACTACATCTCCCATCATCTCGGAGGGGATTCCCTCATGTGGACCAAAAAAGTCACACAGTGAGGACCAGGGACTCTTATCCAGCTTTTTGTGTTCCTATCTTGAACAAAACATGCAAACACACACACTGGCTGCCAAGAGCCTCAAGGTGACCACAGGAATTCATTTCCTCTCGACACAGAAATTACTTCACTTTGATCTGAGAAATACATAGGCACCACACGCTATTGTCTAGGAATGCTTAGGTTTCTCTAGTCAGTGAAAGTTTTACCAAGTCTCGGGACAATGGCACGTTTCAGAAAGACCATAACCTATGGAATAAGCATGAAACTCTCAGGGAAGACCTTCAAATCTGCAAAGGTTCTCTGAGGGACATCACAGTACACCTTTCATTCATGGAACCGAAGACATAAAGTCAGAGCCACACAATGCTGCTCCTCAAGTGACTTCGGGAAGGAACCTAATTCCTACAAATCAGTGATGGCAGCCCGAACAACAGATATTCCACACACACTCACACACACAAAATTAGTGATGTACTCAAAATTATCTTGTATGTGAATTTCGTACATTCTATGGAGTGATTTACATCCGTTAGCATGACCAGAAGTCATGGAACATCACACAGCCTTCTACATTCCATCTGTTTCCACAGTTTTAAAGATAGATTTTGATTCAAGGAGACTTCCGCATGCCTAAGCAGTGGATACATTCAACGAGGGTGAAATAGTTGCTAGTATAAGAACTTATGAGAAACTGCAAGGAAATTAATACATGAAGACACTGCAAATATTAAACACAGACACAAAAACAAACATACACAAAAAGAAAGACAGACAGACAGGTAGACACACACACACAACTCACACACACACCCCCAGGAACTTGGCCTGTATTTCAACGCATGTCCAATATTATCTGCAAACCCTGAAATTCTGGCGGGACCTTACTGAGGGGACATTTTAAGCACTTTACAAAGGATCAAACTTAGAAAACCACTTAAAGTGAGATTGGGTCCAGCAGTGTCCTTGGAAGGAACACATACTACCACGATTCTGCCAAGGAATAACTGAAGCCTAATCCAGAGTAGTTGCCTGAAGCCATCACTTGCATTGAAATCACTTCTACCTGGGTCACAATGCACGTACATACATGCATCATGATAACCTGACGTACACTGGCTATATTCAAGGAACATTGAATCATTCCTCCTCAGACAATTGACTACAGTTGTCCTAGGGAATAGCTACACGGAGAAAAACCCAAAATTGCTGCTTTCCAGGATGCATTTCTGACTGGGATAATTAGGATGAAAGCATCCAACTGACACTGATCCTGGATTACTTTAAACCACACATGCGCCACCACACATAAAAACACCCACAGAATGGCTGTGATCCATGAATATGAACTATTTTGGAGTAAGTGAATTTCTGGGCTTTCATCTAAGAAGAACACCTTTCACCAGAACTCATACTTACGAATACCTGGAAACACTGGTGAACGAGGTGAATGTCTTCAAACCTTCACTGCTCGTGGTTTAATGGACCTGCAGACCAGAGAAGAATTTATGTCAGATCAACAGGTGTCTGTGCTGTGCCTCCATGTAAACTTTTCCTCCCTTGCCAATCCACTAGAACCACACCCTGAGATCACGTGGGCAGGAACAGAAGCAGAAACCAAGGCTGCCTGTACACCACAGCGAAATATAGGCGGCCTGTTCTGCTTGGTGAGTTTACAAACAGAAACCAAGGCTGCCTTTACACCAGAGCGACTTGCAGGCAGCCTGTTCTGCTTGGTGAGTTGCCTGCCCCAGTGACACAGACACCTATGGCAGGTTTCAGAAACACCATAACCTATGGAAGAAGCATAAAACTCTCAGGCAAGACCTTCAAATCTGCAGAGGTTCTCTGAGGCACATCACAGTACACCTTTCATTCATGGAAACGAAGACATAAAGTCAGAGCCACACCAGGGTGCTCCTCAAGTGACTTCGGGAAGGAACCTAATTTCTACCCAACAGTGATGGCAAACTGAACAACAAATATCCCACACACCCTCACACACACGAAAATAGTGATATACTAACAGTTATCTTGTGTGTGCATTTCTTACATGCTATGGAGTTAATTACAGCTTTGAGCAAGACCAGAAGTCATGGAACATCACACAGCCTTCTTCATTCCATGTGTTTCCCCAGAGGAAATGAAAGATTTTGATTAAAGGAGACTTTTGCATGGCTACGCAGCGGAAACAGTCAAAGAGTGTGAAATAGTTGCGAGTTTGACAATTTATGACAAGGAGCAAAGAAATTAATACATGAAGATACTACAGGTATTAAACAGACACAAGGACAGACACACATACACAAAGATAAACAGAGAGGTCGACACACAGACACAAACACACACACACACACACACACACACATACACACACACATACACACACCAACATACACCCAGGAGCGCAGCCTGTATTCAAGGCATGTCGAATATTATCTGCAACGGCTGAAATCCTTTTGTTATCCTACTGAGTGGACACTTTCAGCACTTGAGAAAGGATCAAACTTAGAAAAACACGTGAAGTGACATGGGTTCCACCAATGTCCTTGAAGGAAGACATACTACCACCATTATGCCAAGGAACGAGTAAGACTAATCCAGAGTCAGTGCCTGAAGCCATCACTTGAGTTGAAGTCAATTCTAGCAAAGTAACGATGCATGTACATACATGCATCGCGATAGCCTGACTACACTGGCCATATTCAAGGAACAGTGAATCTTTCCTCCTCAGACAATTGATTACAATTGATCTAGGGAATAACAACGCAGAGAAAAACTCAAAATTACTGTCTTCCAAGTAGCATTCCTGAGTGGCATTATGAGGATCTGATCATCTAATGGATACTGATCCAGGAAATATTTTTAACCACACATGCGCCCCTACACATAAACACACCCACAGAGTGCCTGTGATCCATGAATATTAACGATTTTGGAGGAAGTGAATTACTTACTCCAAAAGTAAAAGACTTCTCATCTAAGAAAAGTACCTTTTAGCAGAACGCATTCTTAGGAATACCTACAAACACTGGGGATGAGGTGAATTTCTTGAAACCTTCAATGCCCGTGGTTTAATGGACCCTGCAGACCAGAGAAGAAATTATGTTAGATCAACAAGTGCCTGTGCTGGGCCTCCATGTAACCTTTTCCTCCCTTGGCAGTCCACTAGAACCACACCCTGAGATCACGTGGTCAGGATTAGCAGCAGAAACCAAGGCTTCCTGGGAGCACAATGACATCCAGGCGGCCTATTATGCTTGGTGAGTTCCTGCGAAACGACGCAGAGGACTATGGACACTAAAAGCTGTGTGGCACAGTCGCTTATGGTAGCTGTGAAGAATGGAACAACTCGAATCTGATATGCTCAGGTCACCCATGTGCTCCTGCCATGCGTGCCACGTATACCTAGGACCCAAGTAAAAGAGAAGGCTTCCACACAACACAGTGGCTCCTACCTCCAGCTTCTCATGCTTGGCTGGCTGCGCTACCATAGCAACAGGCCATGCAGGAGCTGCCTCAGGATTCTTTATGTTCCAGGGGCTGGGATCCCACTGTGACTTCACAACCAAGTATGTCCTGATTGGTCAGACCACGTAAGCACTGCCTCTAAGGCCCCTCTCCCTGCAGTCTCCAGCCACTTGTGTGGCAGTTTCCTGGCAAGAACTGATCTGGGGATTGCTTTTCTCCTCCATGTTCTCTCCACAGATCATTGAATGTTCAACTGGCATGACATTTCTGTCATGTTCCAAACTACTCCCAATCTGGACCCCACACTTTGGAGGACAGGAAGGATTTCACCTGGTGAGTACAAAAATACCTCAAGCCCCTTGAAGGTAAAGCAGACCAGAAAACTCCCTGAACCTTGCATCAGGCAACTTCCTTCAAAGAACTACATCTCCCATCATCTCGGAGGGGATTCCCTCATGTGGACCAAAAAAGTCACACAGTGAGGACCAGGGACTCTTATCCAGCTTTTTGTGTTTCTATCTTGAACAAAACATGCAAACACACACACTGGCTGCCAAGAGCCTCAAGGTGACCACATGAATTCATTGCCTCTCGACACAGAAATTACTTCACTTTGATCTGAGAAATACATAGGCACCACACGCTATTGTCTAGGAATGCTTAGGTTTCTCTAGTCAGTGAAAGTTTTACCAAGTCTCGGGACAATGGCACGTTTCAGAAAGACCATAACCTATGGAATAAGCATGAAACTCTCAGGGAAGACCTTCAAATCTGCAAAGGTTCTCTGAGGGACATCACAGTACACCTTTCATTCATGGAACCGAAGACATAAAGTCAGAGCCACACAATGCTGCTCCTCAAGTGACTTCGGGAAGGAATCTAATTCCTACAAATCAGTGATGGCAGCCCGAACAACAGATATTCCACACACACTCACACACACAAAATTAGTGATGTACTCAAAATTATCTTGTATGTGAATTTCGTACATTCTATGGAGTGATTTACATCCGTTAGCATGACCAGAAGTCATGGAACATCACACAGCCTTCTACATTCCATCTGTTTCCACAGTTTTAAAGATAGATTTTGATTCAAGGAGACTTCCGCATGCCTAAGCAGTGGATACATTCAACGAGGGTGAAATAGTTGCTAGTATAAGAACTTATGAGAAACTGCAAGGAAATTAATACATGAAGACACTGCAAATATTAAACACAGACACAAAAACAAACATACACAAAAAGAAAGACAGACAGACAGGTAGACACACACACACAACTCACACACACACCCCCAGGAACTTGGCCTGTATTTCAACGCATGTCCAATATTATCTGCAAACCCTGAAATTCTGGCGGGACCTTACTGAGGGGACATTTTAAGCACTTTACAAAGGATCAAACTTAGAAAACCACTTAAAGTGAGATTGGGTCCAGCAGTGTCCTTGGAAGGAACACATACTACCACGATTCTGCCAAGGAATAACTGAAGCCTAATCCAGAGTAGTTGCCTGAAGCCATCACTTGCATTGAAATCACTTCTACCTGGGTCACAATGCACGTACATACATGCATCATGATAACCTGACGTACACTGGCTATATTCAAGGAACGTTGAATCATTCCTCCTCAGACAATTGACTACAGTTGTCCTAGGGAATAGCTACACGGAGAAAAACCCAAAATTGCTGCTTTCCAGGATGCATTTCTGACTGGGATAATTAGGATGAAAGCATCCAACTGACACTGATCCTGGATTACTTTAAACCACACATGCGCCACCACACATAAAAACACCCACAGAATGGCTGTGATCCATGAATATGAACTATTTTGGAGTAAGTGAATTTCTGGGCTTTCATCTAAGAAGAACACCTTTCACCAGAACTCATACTTACGAATACCTGGAAACACTGGTGAACGAGGTGAATGTCTTCAAACCTTCACTGCTCGTGGTTTAATGGACCTGCAGACCAGAGAAGAATTTATGTCAGATCAACAGGTGTCTGTGCTGTGCCTCCATGTAAACTTTTCCTCCCTTGCCAATCCACTAGAACCACACCCTGAGATCACGTGGGCAGGAACAGAAGCAGAAACCAAGGCTGCCTGTACACCACAGCGAAATATAGGCGGCCTGTTCTGCTTGGTGAGTTTACAAGCAGAAACCAAGGCTGCCTTTACACCAGAGCGACTTGCAGGCAGCCTGTTCTGCTTGGTGAGTTGCCTGCCCCAGTGACACAGACACCTATGGCAGGTTTCAGAAACACCATAACCTATGGAAGAAGCATAAAACTCTCAGGCAAGACCTTCAAATCTGCAGAGGTTCTCTGAGGCACATCACAGTACACCTTTCATTCATGGAAACGAAGACATAAAGTCAGAGCCACACCAGGGTGCTCCTCAAGTGACTTCGGGAAGGAACCTAATTTCTACCCAACAGTGATGGCAAACTGAACAACAAATATCCCACACACCCTCACACACACGAAAATAGTGATATACTAACAGTTATCTTGTGTGTGCATTTCTTACATGCTATGGAGTTAATTACAGCTTTGAGCAAGACCAGAAGTCATGGAACATCACACAGCCTTCTTCATTCCATGTGTTTCCCCAGAGGAAATGAAAGATTTTGATTAAAGGAGACTTTTGCATGGCTACGCAGCGGAAACAGTCAAAGAGTGTGAAATAGTTGCGAGTTTGAGAATTTATGACAAGGAGCAAAGAAATTAATACATGAAGATACTACAGGTATTAAACAGACACAAGGACAGACACACATACACAAAGATAAACAGAGAGGTCGACACACAGACACAAACACACACACGCACACACACACACACATACAAACACACATACACACACAAACATACACCCAGGAGCGCAGCCTGTATTCAAGGCATGTCGAATGTTATCTGCAACGGCTGAAATCCTTTTGTTATCCTACTGAGTGGACACTTTCAGCACTTGAGAAAGGATCAAACTTAGAAAAACACGTGAAGTGACATGGGTTCCACCAATGTCCTTGAAGGAAGACATACTACCACCATTATGCCAAGGAACGAGTAAGACTAATCCAGAGTCAGTGCCTGAAGCCATCACTTGAGTTGAAGTCAATTCTAGCAAAGTAACGATGCATGTACATACATGCATCGCGATAGCCTGACTACACTGGCCATATTCAAGGAACAGTGAATCTTTCCTCCTCAGACAATTGATTACAGTTGATCTAGGGAATAACAACGCAGAGAAAAACTCAAAATTACTGTCTTCCAAGTAGCATTCCTGAGTGGCATTATGAGGATCTGATCATCTAATGGATACTGATCCAGGAAATATTTTTAACCACACATGCGCCCCTACACATAAACACACCCACAGAGTGCCTGTGATCCATGAATATTAACGATTTTGGAGGAAGTGAATTACTTACTCCAAAAGTAAAAGACTTCTCATCTAAGAAAAGTACCTTTTAGCAGAACGCATTCTTAGGAATACCTACAAACACTGGGGATGAGGTGAATTTCTTGAAACCTTCAATGCCCGTGGTTTAATGGACCCTGCAGACCAGAGAAGAAATTATGTTAGATCAACAAGTGCCTGTGCTGGGCCTCCATGTAACCTTTTCCTCCCTTGGCAGTCCACTAGAACCACACCCTGAGATCACGTGGTCAGGATTAGCAGCAGAAACCAAGGCTTCCTGGGAGCACGACATCCAGGCGGCCTATTATGCTTGGTGAGTTCCTGCGAAACGACGCAGAGGACTATGGACACTAAAAGCTGTGTGGCACAGTCGCTTATGGTAGCTGTGAAGAATGGAACAACTCGAATCTGATATGCTCAGGTCACCCATGTGCTCCTGCCATGCGTGCCACGTATACCTAGGACCCAAGTAAAAGAGAAGGCTTCCACACAACACAGTGGCTCCTACCTCCAGCTTCTCATGCTTGGCTGGCTGCGCTACCATAGCAACAGGCCATGCAGGAGCTGCCTCAGGATTCTTTATGTTCCAGGGGCTGGGATCCCACTGTGACTTCACAACCAAGTATGTCCTGATTGGTCAGACCACGTAAGCACTGCCTCTAAGGCCCCTCTCCCTGCAGTCTCCAGCCACTTGTGTGGCAGTTTCCTGGCAAGAACTGATCTGGGGATTGCTTTTCTCCTCCATGTTCTCTCCACAGATCATTGAATGTTCAACTGGCATGACATTTCTGTCATGTTCCAAACTACTCCCAATCTGGACCCCACACTTTGGAGGACAGGAAGGATTTCACCTGGTGAGTACAAAAACACCTCAAGCCCCTTGAAGGTAAAGCAGACCAGAAAACTCCCTGAACCTTGCATCAGGCAACTTCCTTCAAAGAACTACATCTCCCATCATCTCGGAGGGGATTCCCTCATGTGGACCAAAAAAGTCACACAGTGAGGACCAGGGACTCTTATCCAGCTTTTTGTGTTCCTATCTTGAACAAAACATGCAAACACACACACTGGCTGCCAAGAGCCTCAAGGTGACCACATGAATTCATTGCCTCTCGACACAGAAATTACTTCACTTTGATCTGAGAAATACATAGGCACCACACGCTATTGTCTAGGAATGCTTAGGTTTCTCTAGTCAGTGAAAGTTTTACCAAGTCTCGGGACAATGGCACGTTTCAGAAAGACCATAACCTATGGAATAAGCATGAAACTCTCAGGGAAGACCTTCAAATCTGCAAAGGTTCTCTGAGGGACATCACAGTACACCTTTCATTCATGGAACCGAAGACATAAAGTCAGAGCCACACAATGCTGCTCCTCAAGTGACTTCGGGAAGGAACCTAATTCCTACAAATCAGTGATGGCAGCCCGAACAACAGATATTCCACACACACTCACACACACAAAATTAGTGATGTACTCAAAATTATCTTGTATGTGAATTTCGTACATTCTATGGAGTGATTTACATCCGTTAGCATGACCAGAAGTCATGGAACATCACACAGCCTTCTACATTCCATCTGTTTCCACAGTTTTAAAGATAGATTTTGATTCAAGGAGACTTCCGCATGCCTAAGCAGTGGATACATTCAATGAGGCTGAAATAGTTGCTAGTATAAGAATTTATGAGAAACTGCAAGGAAATTAATACATGAAGACACTGCAAATATTAAACACAGACACAAAAACAAACATACACAAAAAGAAAGACAGACAGACAGGTAGACACACACACACAACTCACACACACACCCCCAGGAACTTGGCCTGTATTTCAACGCATGTCCAATATTATCTGCAAACCCTGAAATTCTGGCGGGACCTTACTGAGGGGACATTTTAAGCACTTTACAAAGGATCAAACTTAGAAAACCACTTAAAGTGAGATTGGGTCCAGCAGTGTCCTTGGAAGGAACACATACTACCACGATTCTGCCAAGGAATAACTGAAGCCTAATCCAGAGTAGTTGCCTGAAGCCATCACTTGCATTGAAATCACTTCTACCTGGGTCACAATGCACGTACATACATGCATCATGATAACCTGACGTACACTGGCAATATTCAAGGAACGTTGAATCATTCCTCCTCAGACAATTGACTACAGTTGTCCTAGGGAATAGCTACATGGAGAAAAACCCAAAATTGCTGCTTTCCAGGATGCATTTCTGACTGGGATAATTAGGATGAAAGCATCCAACTGACACTGATCCTGGATTACTTTAAACCACACATGCGCCACCACACATAAAAACACCCACAGAATGGCTGTGATCCATGAATATGAACTATTTTGGAGTAAGTGAATTTCTGGGCTTTCATCTAAGAAGAACACCTTTCACCAGAACTCATACTTACGAATACCTGGAAACATTGGTGAACGAGGTGAATGTCTTCAAACCTTCACTGCTCGTGGTTTAATGGACCTGCAGACCAGAGAAGAATTTATGTCAGATCAACAGGTGTCTGTGCTGTGCCTCCATGTAAACTTTTCCTCCCTTGCCAATCCACTAGAACCACACCCTGAGATCACGTGGGCAGGAACAGAAGCAGAAACCAAGGCTGCCTGTACACCACAGCGAAATATAGGCGGCCTGTTCTGCTTGGTGAGTTTACAAGCAGAAACCAAGGCTGCCTTTACACCAGAGCGACTTGCAGGCAGCCTGTTCTGCTTGGTGAGTTGCCTGCCCCAGTGACACAGACACCTATGGCAGGTTTCAGAAACACCATAACCTATGGAAGAAGCATAAAACTCTCAGGCAAGACCTTCAAATCTGCAGAGGTTCTCTGAGGCACATCACAGTACACCTTTCATTCATGGAAACGAAGACATAAAGTCAGAGCCACACCAGGGTGCTCCTCAAGTGACTTCGGGAAGGAACCTAATTTCTACCCAACAGTGATGGCAAACTGAACAACAAATATCCCACACACCCTCACACACACGAAAATAGTGATATACTAACAGTTATCTTGTGTGTGCATTTCTTACATGCTATGGAGTTAATTACAGCTTTGAGCAAGACCAGAAGTCATGGAACATCACACAGCCTTCTTCATTCCATGTGTTTCCCCAGAGGAAATGAAAGATTTTGATTAAAGGAGACTTTTGCATGGCTACGCAGCGGAAACAGTCAAAGAGTGTGAAATAGTTGCGAGTTTGAGAATTTATGACAAGGAGCAAAGAAATTAATACATGAAGATACTACAGGTATTAAACAGACACAAGGACAGACACACATACACAAAGATAAACAGAGAGGTCGACACACAGACACAAACACACACACACACACACACACACACACACATACACACACACATACACACACAAACATACACCCAGGAGCGCAGCCTGTACTCAAGGCAAGTCGAATGTTATCTGCAACGGCTGAAATCCTTTTGTTATCCTACTGAGTGGACACTTTCAGCACTTGAGAAAGGATCAAACTTAGAAAAACACGTGAAGTGACATGGGTTCCACCAATGTCCTTGAAGGAAGACATACTACCACCATTATGCCAAGGAACGAGTAAGACTAATCCAGAGTCAGTGCCTGAAGCCATCACTTGAGTTGAAGTCAATTCTAGCAAAGTAACGATGCATGTACATACATGCATCGCGATAGCCTGACTACACTGGCCATATTCAAGGAACAGTGAATCTTTCCTCCTCAGACAATTGATTACAGTTGATCTAGGGAATAACAACGCAGAGAAAAACTCAAAATTACTGTCTTCCAAGTAGCATTCCTGAGTGGCATTATGAGGATCTGTTCATCTAATGGATACTGATCCAGGAAATATTTTTAACCACACATGCGCCCCTACACATAAACACACCCACAGAGTGCCTGTGATCCATGAATATTAACGATTTTGGAGTAAGTGAATTACTTACTCCAAAAGTAAAAGACTTCTCATCTAAGAAAAGTACCTTTTAGCAGAACGCATTCTTAGGAATACCTACAAACACTGGGGATGAGGTGAATTTCTTGAAACCTTCAATGCCCGTGGTTTAATGGACCCTGCAGACCAGAGAAGAAATTATGTTAGATCAACAAGTGCCTGTGCTGGGCCTCCATGTAACCTTTTCCTCCCTTGACAATCCACTAGAACCACACCCTGAGATCACGTGGTCAGGATTAGCAGCAGAAACCAAGGCTTCCTGGGAGCACAATGACATCCAGGCGGCCTATTATGCTTGGTGAGTTCCTGCGAAACGACGCAGAGGACTATGGACACTAAAAGCTGTGTGGCACAGTCGCTTATGGTAGCTGTGAAGAATGGAACAACTCGAATCTGATATGCTCAGGTCACCCATGTGCTCCTGCCATGCGTGCCCCGTATACCTAGGACCCAAGTAAAAGAGAAGGCTTCCACACAACACAGTGGCTCCTACCTCCAGCTTCTCATGCTTGGCTGGCTGCGCTACCATAGCAACAGGCCATGCAGGAGCTGCCTCAGGATTCTTTATGTTCCAGGGGCTGGGATCCCACTGTGACTTCACAACCAAGTATGTCCTGATTGGTCAGACCACGTAAGCACTGCCTCTAAGGCCCCTCTCCCTGCAGTCTCCAGCCACTTGTGTGGCAGTTTCCTGGCAAGAACTGATCTGGGGATTGCTTTTCTCCTCCATGTTCTCTCCACAGATCATTGAATGTTCAACTGGCATGACATTTCTGTCATGTTCCAAACTACTCCCAATCTGGACCCCACACTTTGGAGGACAGGAAGGATTTCACCTGGTGAGTACAAAAATACCTCAAGCCCCTTGAAGGTAAAGCAGACCAGAAAACTCCCTGAACCTTGCATCAGGCAACTTCCTTCAAAGAACTACATCTCCCATCATCTCGGAGGGGATTCCCTCATGTGGACCAAAAAAGTCACACAGTGAGGACCAGGGACTCTTATCCAGCTTTTTGTGTTCCTATCTTGAACAAAACATGCAAACACACACACTGGCTGCCAAGAGCCTCAAGGTGACCACATGAATTCATTGCCTCTCGACACAGAAATTACTTCACTTTGATCTGAGAAATACATAGGCACCACACGCTATTGTCTAGGAATGCTTAGGTTTCTCTAGTCAGTGAAAGTTTTACCAAGTCTCGGGACAATGGCACGTTTCAGAAAGACCATAACCTATGGAATAAGCATGAAACTCTCAGGGAAGACCTTCAAATCTGCAAAGGTTCTCTGAGGGACATCACAGTACACCTTTCATTCATGGAACCGAAGACATAAAGTCAGAGCCACACAATGCTGCTCCTCAAGTGACTTCGGGAAGGAACCTAATTCCTACAAATCAGTGATGGCAGCCCGAACAACAGATATTCCACACACACTCACACACACAAAATTAGTGATGTACTCAAAATTATCTTGTATGTGAATTTCGTACATTCTATGGAGTGATTTACATCCGTTAGCATGACCAGAAGTCATGGAACATCACACAGCCTTCTACATTCCATCTGTTTCCACAGTTTTAAAGATAGATTTTGATTCAAGGAGACTTCCGCATGCCTAAGCAGTGGATACATTCAACGAGGGTGAAATAGTTGCTAGTATAAGAATTTATGAGAAACTGCAAGGAAATTAATACATGAAGACACTGCAAATATTAAACACAGACACAAAAACAAACATACACAAAAAGAAAGACAGACAGACAGGTAGACACACACACACAACTCACACACACACCCCCAGGAACTTGGCCTGTATTTCAACGCATGTCCAATATTATCTGCAAACCCTGAAATTCTGGCGGGACCTTACTGAGGGGACATTTTAAGCACTTTACAAAGGATCAAACTTAGAAAACCACTTAAAGTGAGATTGGGTCCAGCAGTGTCCTTGGAAGGAACACATACTACCACGATTCTGCCAAGGAATAACTGAAGCCTAATCCAGAGTAGTTGCCTGAAGCCATCACTTGCATTGAAATCACTTCTACCTGGGTCACAATGCACGTACATACATGCATCATGATAACCTGACGTACACTGGCAATATTCAAGGAACGTTGAATCATTCCTCCTCAGACAATTGACTACAGTTGTCCTAGGGAATAGCTACATGGAGAAAAACCCAAAATTGCTGCTTTCCAGGATGCATTTCTGACTGGGATAATTAGGATGAAAGCATCCAACTGACACTGATCCTGGATTACTTTAAACCACACATGCGCCGCCACACATAAAAACACCCACAGAATGGCTGTGATCCATGAATATGAACTATTTTGGAGTAAGTGAATTTCTGGGCTTTCATCTAAGAAGAACACCTTTCACCAGAACTCATACTTACGAATACCTGGAAACATTGGTGAACGAGGTGAATGTCTTCAAACCTTCACTGCTCGTGGTTTAATGGACCTGCAGACCAGAGAAGAATTTATGTCAGATCAACAGGTGTCTGTGCTGTGCCTCCATGTAAACTTTTCCACCCTTGCCAATCCACTAGAACCACACCCTGAGATCACGTGGGCAGGAACAGAAGCAGAAACCAAGGCTGCCTGTACACCACAGCGAAATATAGGCGGCCTGTTCTGCTTGGTGAGTTTACAAGCAGAAACCAAGGCTGCCTTTACACCAGAGCGACTTGCAGGCAGCCTGTTCTGCTTGGTGAGTTGCCTGCCCCAGTGACACAGACACCTATGGCAGGTTTCAGAAACACCATAACCTATGGAAGAAGCATAAAACTCTCAGGCAAGACCTTCAAATCTGCAGAGGTTCTCTGAGGCACATCACAGTACACCTTTCATTCATGGAAACGAAGACATAAAGTCAGAGCCACACCAGGGTGCTCCTCAAGTGACTTCGGGAAGGAACCTAATTTCTACCCAACAGTGATGGCAAACTGAACAACAAATATCCCACACACCCTCACACACACGAAAATAGTGATATACTAACAGTTATCTTGTGTGTGCATTTCTTACATGCTATGGAGTTAATTACAGCTTTGAGCAAGACCAGAAGTCATGGAACATCACACAGCCTTCTTCATTCCATGTGTTTCCCCAGAGGAAATGAAAGATTTTGATTAAAGGAGACTTTTGCATGGCTACGCAGCGGAAACAGTCAAAGAGTGTGAAATAGTTGCGAGTTTGAGAATTTATGACAAGGAGCAAAGAAATTAATACATGAAGATACTACAGGTATTAAACAGACACAAGGACAGACACACATACACAAAGATAAACAGAGAGGTCGACACACAGACACAAACACACACACACACACACACACACACACACATACACACACACATACACACACAAACATACACCCAGGAGCACAGCCTGTACTCAAGGCAAGTCGAATGTTATCTGCAACGGCTGAAATCCTTTTGTTATCCTACTGAGTGGACACTTTCAGCACTTGAGAAAGGATCAAACTTAGAAAAACACGTGAAGTGACATGGGTTCCACCAATGTCCTTGAAGGAAGACATACTACCACCATTATGCCAAGGAACGAGTAAGACTAATCCAGAGTCAGTGCCTGAAGCCATCACTTGAGTTGAAGTCAATTCTAGCAAAGTAACGATGCATGTACATACATGCATCGCGATAGCCTGACTACACTGGCCATATTCAAGGAACAGTGAATCTTTCCTCCTCAGACAATTGATTACAGTTGATCTAGGGAATAACAACGCAGAGAAAAACTCAAAATTACTGTCTTCCAAGTAGCATTCCTGAGTGGCATTATGAGGATCTGATCATCTAATGGATACTGATCCAGGAAATATTTTTAACCACACATGCGCCCCTACACATAAACACACCCACAGAGTGCCTGTGATCCATGAATATTAACGATTTTGGAGTAAGTGAATTACTTACTCCAAAAGTAAATGACTTCTCATCTAAGAAAAGTACCTTTTAGCAGAACCCATTCTTAGGAATACCTACAAACACTGGGGATGAGGTGAATTTCTTGAAACCTTCAATGCCCGTGGTTTAATGGACCCTGCAGACCAGAGAAGAAATTATGTTAGATCAACAAGTGCCTGTGCTGGGCCTCCATGTAACCTTTTCCTCCCTTGACAGTCCACTAGAACCACACCCTGAGATCACGTGGTCAGGATTAGCAGCAGAAACCAAGGCTTCCTGGGAGCACAATGACATCCAGGCGGCCTATTATGCTTGGTGAGTTCCTGCGAAACGACGCAGAGGACTATGGACACTAAAAGCTGTGTGGCACAGTCGCTTATGGTAGCTGTGAAGAATGGAACAACTCGAATCTGATATGCTCAGGTCACCCATGTGCTCCTGCCATGCGTGCCCCGTATACCTAGGACCCAAGTAAAAGAGAAGGCTTCCACACAACACAGTGGCTCCTACCTCCAGCTTCTCATGCTTGGCTGGCTGCGCTACCATAGCAACAGGCCATGCAGGAGCTGCCTCAGGATTCTTTATGTTCCAGGGGCTGGGATCCCACTGTGACTTCACAACCAAGTATGTCCTGATTGGTCAGACCACGTAAGCACTGCCTCTAAGGCCCCTCTCCCTGCAGTCTCCAGCCACTTGTGTGGCAGTTTCCTGGCAAGAACTGATCTGGGGATTGCTTTTCTCCTCCATGTTCTCTCCACAGATCATTGAATGTTCAACTGGCATGACATTTCTGTCATGTTCCAAACTACTCCCAATCTGGACCCCACACTTTGGAGGACAGGAAGGATTTCACCTGGTGAGTACAAAAATACCTCAAGCCCCTTGAAGGTAAAGCAGACCAGAAAACTCCCTGAACCTTGCATCAGGCAACTTCCTTCAAAGAACTACATCTCCCATCATCTCGGAGGGGATTCCCTCATGTGGACCAAAAAAGTCACACAGTGAGGACCAGGGACTCTTATCCAGCTTTTTGTGTTCCTATCTTGAACAAAACATGCAAACACACACACTGGCTGCCAAGAGCCTCAAGGTGACCACATGAATTCATTGCCTCTCGACACAGAAATTACTTCACTTTGATCTGAGAAATACATAGGCACCACACGCTATTGTCTAGGAATGCTTAGGTTTCTCTAGTCAGTGAAAGTTTTACCAAGTCTCGGGACAATGGCACGTTTCAGAAAGACCATAACCTATGGAATAAGCATGAAACTCTCAGGGAAGACCTTCAAATCTGCAAAGGTTCTCTGAGGGACATCACAGTACACCTTTCATTCATGGAACCGAAGACATAAAGTCAGAGCCACACAATGCTGCTCCTCAAGTGACTTCGGGAAGGAACCTAATTCCTACAAATCAGTGATGGCAGCCCGAACAACAGATATTCCACACACACTCACACACACAAAATTAGTGATGTACTCAAAATTATCTTGTATGTGAATTTCGTACATTCTATGGAGTGATTTACATCCGTTAGCATGACCAGAAGTCATGGAACATCACACAGCCTTCTACATTCCATCTGTTTCCACAGTTTTAAAGATAGATTTTGATTCAAGGAGACTTCCGCATGCCTAAGCAGTGGATACATTCAACGAGGGTGAAATAGTTGCTAGTATAAGAATTTATGAGAAACTGCAAGGAAATTAATACATGAAGACACTGCAAATATTAAACACAGACACAAAAACAAACATACACAAAAAGAAAGACAGACAGACAGGTAGACACACACACACAACTCACACACACACCCCCAGGAACTTGGCCTGTATTTCAACGCATGTCCAATATTATCTGCAAACCCTGAAATTCTGGCGGGACCTTACTGAGGGGACATTTTAAGCACTTTACAAAGGATCAAACTTAGAAAACCACTTAAAGTGAGATTGGGTCCAGCAGTGTCCTTGGAAGGAACACATACTACCACGATTCTGCCAAGGAATAACTGAAGCCTAATCCAGAGTAGTTGCCTGAAGCCATCACTTGCATTGAAATCACTTCTACCTGGGTCACAATGCACGTACATACATGCATCATGATAACCTGACGTACACTGGCAATATTCAAGGAACGTTGAATCATTCCTCCTCAGACAATTGACTACAGTTGTCCTAGGGAATAGCTACATGGAGAAAAACCCAAAATTGCTGCTTTCCAGGATGCATTTCTGACTGGGATAATTAGGATGAAAGCATCCAACTGACACTGATCCTGGATTACTTTAAACCACACATGCGCCGCCACACATAAAAACACCCACAGAATGGCTGTGATCCATGAATATGAACTATTTTGGAGTAAGTGAATTTCTGGGCTTTCATCTAAGAAGAACACCTTTCACCAGAACTCATACTTACAAATACCTGGAAACATTGGTGAACGAGGTGAATGTCTTCAAACCTTCACTGCTCGTGGTTTAATGGACCTGCAGACCAGAGAAGAATTTATGTCAGATCAACAGGTGTCTGTGCTGTGCCTCCATGTAAACTTTTCCACCCTTGCCAATCCACTAGAACCACACCCTGAGATCACGTGGGCAGGAACAGAAGCAGAAACCAAGGCTGCCTGTACACCACAGCGAAATATAGGCGGCCTGTTCTGCTTGGTGAGTTTACAAGCAGAAACCAAGGCTGCCTTTACACCAGAGCGACTTGCAGGCAGCCTGTTCTGCTTGGTGAGTTGCCTGCCCCAGTGACACAGACACCTATGGCAGGTTTCAGAAACACCATAACCTATGGAAGAAGCATAAAACTCTCAGGCAAGACCTTCAAATCTGCAGAGGTTCTCTGAGGCACATCACAGTACACCTTTCATTCATGGAAACGAAGACATAAAGTCAGAGCCACACCAGGGTGCTCCTCAAGTGACTTCGGGAAGGAACCTAATTTCTACCCAACAGTGATGGCAAACTGAACAACAAATATCCCACACACCCTCACACACACGAAAATAGTGATATACTAACAGTTATCTTGTGTGTGCATTTCTTACATGCTATGGAGTTAATTACAGCTTTGAGCAAGACCAGAAGTCATGGAACATCACACAGCCTTCTTCATTCCATGTGTTTCCCCAGAGGAAATGAAAGATTTTGATTAAAGGAGACTTTTGCATGGCTACGCAGCGGAAACAGTCAAAGAGTGTGAAATAGTTGCGAGTTTGAGAATTTATGACAAGGAGCAAAGAAATTAATACATGAAGATACTACAGGTATTAAACAGACACAAGGACAGACACACATACACAAAGATAAACAGAGAGGTCGACACACAGACACAAACACACACACACACACACACACACACACACACATACACACACACATACACACACAAACATACACCCAGGAGCACAGCCTGTACTCAAGGCAAGTCGAATGTTATCTGCAACGGCTGAAATCCTTTTGTTATCCTACTGAGTGGACACTTTCAGCACTTGAGAAAGGATCAAACTTAGAAAAACACGTGAAGTGACATGGGTTCCACCAATGTCCTTGAAGGAAGACATACTACCACCATTATGCCAAGGAACGAGTAAGACTAATCCAGAGTCAGTGCCTGAAGCCATCACTTGAGTTGAAGTCAATTCTAGCAAAGTAACGATGCATGTACATACATGCATCGCGATAGCCTGACTACACTGGCCATATTCAAGGAACAGTGAATCTTTCCTCCTCAGACAATTGATTACAGTTGATCTAGGGAATAACAACGCAGAGAAAAACTCAAAATTACTGTCTTCCAAGTAGCATTCCTGAGTGGCATTATGAGGATCTGATCATCTAATGGATACTGATCCAGGAAATATTTTTAACCACACATGCGCCCCTACACATAAACACACCCACAGAGTGCCTGTGATCCATGAATATTAACGATTTTGGAGTAAGTGAATTACTTACTCCAAAAGTAAATGACTTCTCATCTAAGAAAAGTACCTTTTAGCAGAACCCATTCTTAGGAATACCTACAAACACTGGGGATGAGGTGAATTTCTTGAAACCTTCAATGCCCGTGGTTTAATGGACCCTGCAGACCAGAGAAGAAATTATGTTAGATCAACAAGTGCCTGTGCTGGGCCTCCATGTAACCTTTTCCTCCCTTGACAGTCCACTAGAACCACACCCTGAGATCACGTGGTCAGGATTAGCAGCAGAAACCAAGGCTTCCTGGGAGCACAATGACATCCAGGCGGCCTATTATGCTTGGTGAGTTCCTGCGAAACGACGCAGAGGACTATGGACACTAAAAGCTGTGTGGCACAGTCGCTTATGGTAGCTGTGAAGAATGGAACAACTCGAATCTGATATGCTCAGGTCACCCATGTGCTCCTGCCATGCGTGCCCCGTATACCTAGGACCCAAGTAAAAGAGAAGGCTTCCACACAACACAGTGGCTCCTACCTCCAGCTTCTCATGCTTGGCTGGCTGCGCTACCATAGCAACAGGCCATGCAGGAGCTGCCTCAGGATTCTTTATGTTCCAGGGGCTGGGATCCCACTGTGACTTCACAACCAAGTATGTCCTGATTGGTCAGACCACGTAAGCACTGCCTCTAAGGCCCCTCTCCCTGCAGTCTCCAGCCACTTGTGTGGCAGTTTCCTGGCAAGAACTGATCTGGGGATTGCTCTTCTCCTCCATGTTCTCTCCACAGATCATTGAATGTTCAACTGGCATGACATTTCTGTCATGTTCCAAACTACTCCCAATCTGGACCCCACACTTTGGAGGACAGGAAGGATTTCACCTGGTGAGTACAAAAATACCTCAAGCCCCTTGAAGGTAAAGCAGACCAGAAAACTCCCTGAACCTTGCATCAGGCAACTTCCTTCAAAGAACTACATCTCCCATCATCTCGGAGGGGATTCCCTCATGTGGACCAAAAAAGTCACACAGTGAGGACCAGGGACTCTTATCCAGCTTTTTGTGTTTCTATCTTGAACAAAACATGCAAACACACACACTGGCTGCCAAGAGCCTCAAGGTGACCACATGAATTCATTGCCTCTCGACACAGAAATTACTTCACTTTGATCTGAGAAATACATAGGCACCACACGCTATTGTCTAGGAATGCTTAGGTTTCTCTAGTCAGTGAAAGTTTTACCAAGTCTCGGGACAATGGCATGTTTCAGAAAGACCATAACCTATGGAATAAGCATGAAACTCTCAGGGAAGACCTTCAAATCTGCAAATGTTCTCTGAGGGACATCACAGTACACCTTTTATTCATGGAACCGAAGACATAAAGTCAGAGCCACACAATGCTGCTCCTCAAGTGACTTCGGGAAGGAACCTAATTCCTACAAATCAGTGATGGCAGCCCGAACAACAGATATTCCACACACACTCACACACACAAAATTAGTGATGTACTCAAAATTATCTTGTATGTGAATTTCGTACATTCTATGGAGTGATTTACATCCGTTAGCATGACCAGAAGTCATGGAACATCACACAGCCTTCTACATTCCATCTGTTTCCACAGTTTTAAAGATAGATTTTGATTCAAGGAGACTTCCGCATGCCTAAGCAGTGGATACATTCAACGAGGGTGAAATAGTTGCTAGTATAAGAACTTATGAGAAACTGCAAGGAAATTAATACATGAAGACACTGCAAATATTAAACACAGACACAAAAACAAACATACACAAAAAGAAAGACAGACAGACAGGTAGACACACACACACAACTCACACACACACCCCCAGGAACTTGGCCTGTATTTCAACGCATGTCCAATATTATCTGCAAACCCTGAAATTCTGGCGGGACCTTACTGAGGGGACATTTTAAGCACTTTACAAAGGATCAAACTTAGAAAACCACTTAAAGTGAGATTGGGTCCAGCAGTGTCCTTGGAAGGAACACATACTACCACGATTCTGCCAAGGAATAACTGAAGCCTAATCCAGAGTAGTTGCCTGAAGCCATCACTTGCATTGAAATCACTTCTACCTGGGTCACAATGCACGTACATACATGCATCATGATAACCTGACGTACACTGGCTATATTCAAGGAACGTTGAATCATTCCTCCTCAGACAATTGACTACAGTTGTCCTAGGGAATAGCTACACGGAGAAAAACCCAAAATTGCTGCTTTCCAGGATGCATTTCTGACTGGGATAATTAGGATGAAAGCATCCAACTGACACTGATCCTGGATTACTTTAAACCACACATGCGCCACCACACATAAAAACACCCACAGAATGGCTGTGATCCATGAATATGAACTATTTTGGAGTAAGTGAATTTCTGGGCTTTCATCTAAGAAGAACACCTTTCACCAGAACTCATACTTACGAATACCTGGAAACACTGGTGAACGAGGTGAATGTCTTCAAACCTTCACTGCTCGTGGTTTAATGGACCTGCAGACCAGAGAAGAATTTATGTCAGATCAACAGGTGTCTGTGCTGTGCCTCCATGTAAACTTTTCCTCCCTTGCCAATCCACTAGAACCACACCCTGAGATCACGTGGGCAGGAACAGAAGCAGAAACCAAGGCTGCCTGTACACCACAGCGAAATATAGGCGGCCTGTTCTGCTTGGTGAGTTTACAAGCAGAAACCAAGGCTGCCTTTACACCAGAGCGACTTGCAGGCAGCCTGTTCTGCTTGGTGAGTTGCCTGCCCCAGTGACACAGACACCTATGGCAGGTTTCAGAAACACCATAACCTATGGAAGAAGCATAAAACTCTCAGGCAAGACCTTCAAATCTGCAGAGGTTCTCTGAGGCACATCACAGTACACCTTTCATTCATGGAAACGAAGACATAAAGTCAGAGCCACACCAGGGTGCTCCTCAAGTGACTTCGGGAAGGAACCTAATTTCTACCCAACAGTGATGGCAAACTGAACAACAAATATCCCACACACCCTCACACACACGAAAATAGTGATATACTAACAGTTATCTTGTGTGTGCATTTCTTACATGCTATGGAGTTAATTACAGCTTTGAGCAAGACCAGAAGTCATGGAACATCACACAGCCTTCTTCATTCCATGTGTTTCCCCAGAGGAAATGAAAGATTTTGATTAAAGGAGACTTTTGCATGGCTACGCAGCGGAAACAGTCAAAGAGTGTGAAATAGTTGCGAGTTTGAGAATTTATGACAAGGAGCAAAGAAATTAATACATGAAGATACTACAGGTATTAAACAGACACAAGGACAGACACACATACACAAAGATAAACAGAGAGGTCGACACACAGACACAAACACACACACGCACACACACACACACATACACACACACATACACACACAAACATACACCCAGGAGCACAGCCTGTATTCAAGGCATGTCGAATATTATCTGCAACGGCTGAAATCCTTTTGTTATCCTACTGAGTGGACACTTTCAGCACTTGAGAAAGGATCAAACTTAGAAAAACACGTGAAGTGACATGGGTTCCACCAATGTCCTTGAAGGAAGACATACTACCACCATTATGCCAAGGAACGAGTAAGACTAATCCAGAGTCAGTGCCTGAAGCCATCACTTGAGTTGAAGTCAATTCTAGCAAAGTAACGATGCATGTACATACATGCATCGCGATAGCCTGACTACACTGGCCATATTCAAGGAACAGTGAATCTTTCCTCCTCAGACAATTGATTACAGTTGATCTAGGGAATAACAACGCAGAGAAAAACTCAAAATTACTGTCTTCCAAGTAGCATTCCTGAGTGGCATTATGAGGATCTGATCATCTAATGGATACTGATCCAGGAAATATTTTTAACCACACATGCGCCCCTACACATAAACACACCCACAGAGTGCCTGTGATCCATGAATATTAACGATTTTGGAGTAAGTGAATTACTTACTCCAAAAGTAAATGACTTCTCATCTAAGAAAAGTACCTTTTAGCAGAACCCATTCTTAGGAATACCTACAAACACTGGGGATGAGGTGAATTTCTTGAAATCTTCAATGCCCGTGGTTTAATGGACCCTGCAGACCAGAGAAGAAATTATGTTAGATCAACAAGTGCCTGTGCTGGGCCTCCATGTAACCTTTTCCTCCCTTGACAGTCCACTAGAACCACACCCTGAGATCACGTGGTCATGATTAGCAGCAGAAACCAAGGCTTCCTGGGAGCACAATGACATCCAGGCGGCCTATTATGCTTGGTGAGTTCCTGCGAAACGACGCAGAGGACTATGGACACTAAAAGCTGTGTGGCACAGTCGCTTATGGTAGCTGTGAAGAATGGAACAACTCGAATCTGATATGCTCAGGTCACCCATGTGCTCCTGCCATGCGTGCTCCGTATACCTAGGACCCAAGTAAAAGAGAAGGCTTCCACACAACACAGTGGCTCCTACCTCCAGCTTCTCATGCTTGGCTGGCTGCGCTACCATAGCAACAGGCCATGCAGGAGCTGCCTCAGGATTCTTTATGTTCCAGGGGCTGGGATCCCACTGTGACTTCACAACCAAGTATGTCCTGATTGGTCAGACCACGTAAGCACTGCCTCTAAGGCCCCTCTCCCTGCAGTCTCCAGCCACTTGTGTGGCAGTTTCCTGGCAAGAACTGATCTGGGGATTGCTTTTCTCCTCCATGTTCTCTCCACAGATCATTGAATGTTCAACTGGCATGACATTTCTGTCATGTTCCAAACTACTCCCAATCTGGACCCCACACTTTGGAGGACAGGAAGGATTTCACCTGGTGAGTACAAAAATACCTCAAGCCCCTTGAAGGTAAAGCAGACCAGAAAACTCCCTGAACCTTGCATCAGGCAACTTCCTTCAAAGAACTACATCTCCCATCATCTCGGAGGGGATTCCCTCATGTGGACCAAAAAAGTCACACAGTGAGGACCAGGGACTCTTATCCAGCTTTTTGTGTTTCTATCTTGAACAAAACATGCAAACACACACACTGGCTGCCAAGAGCCTCAAGGTGACCACATGAATTCATTGCCTCTCGACACAGAAATTACTTCACTTTGATCTGAGAAATACATAGGCACCACACGCTATTGTCTAGGAATGCTTAGGTTTCTCTAGTCAGTGAAAGTTTTACCAAGTCTCGGGACAATGGCACGTTTCAGAAAGACCATAACCTATGGAATAAGCATGAAACTCTCAGGGAAGACCTTCAAATCTGCAAAGGTTCTCTGAGGGACATCACAGTACACCTTTCATTCATGGAACCGAAGACATAAAGTCAGAGCCACACAATGCTGCTCCTCAAGTGACTTCGGGAAGGAATCTAATTCCTACAAATCAGTGATGGCAGCCCGAACAACAGATATTCCACACACACTCACACACACAAAATTAGTGATGTACTCAAAATTTTCTTGTATGTGAATTTCGTACATTCTATGGAGTGATTTACATCCGTTAGCATGACCAAAAGTCATGGAACATCACACAGCCTTCTACATTCCATCTGTTTCCACAGTTTTAAAGATAGATTTTGATTCAAGGAGACTTCCGCATGCCTAAGCAGTGGATACATTCAACGAGGGTGAAATAGTTGCTAGTATAAGAACTTATGAGAAACTGCAAGGAAATTAATACATGAAGACACTGCAAATATTAAACACAGACACAAAAACAAACATACACAAAAAGAAAGACAGACAGACAGGTAGACACACACACACAACTCACACACACACCCCCAGGAACTTGGCCTGTATTTCAACGCATGTCCAATATTATCTGCAAACCCTGAAATTCTGGCGGGACCTTACTGAGGGGACATTTTAAGCACTTTACAAAGGATCAAACTTAGAAAACCACTTAAAGTGAGATTGGGTCCAGCAGTGTCCTTGGAAGGAACACATACTACCACGATTCTGCCAAGGAGTAACTGAAGCCTAATCCAGAGTAGTTGCCTGAAGCCATCACTTGCATTGAAATCACTTCTACCTGGGTCACAATGCACGTACATACATGCATCATGATAACCTGACGTACACTGGCTATATTCAAGGAACGTTGAATCATTCCTCCTCAGACAATTGACTACAGTTGTCCTAGGGAATAGCTACACGGAGAAAAACCCAAAATTGCTGCTTTCCAGGATGCATTTCTGACTGGGATAATTAGGATGAAAGCATCCAACTGACACTGATCCTGGATTACTTTAAACCACACATGCGCCACCACACATAAAAACACCCACAGAATGGCTGTGATCCATGAATATGAACTATTTTGGAGTAAGTGAATTTCTGGGCTTTCATCTAAGAAGAACACCTTTCACCAGAACTCATACTTACGAATACCTGGAAACACTGGTGAACGAGGTGAATGTCTTCAAACCTTCACTGCTCGTGGTTTAATGGACCTGCAGACCAGAGAAGAATTTATGTCAGATCAACAGGTGTCTATGCTGTGCCTCCATGTAAACTTTTCCTCCCTTGCCAATCCACTAGAACCACACCCTGAGATCACGTGGGCAGGAACAGAAGCAGAAACCAAGGCTGCCTGTACACCACAGCGAAATATAGGCGGCCTGTTCTGCTTGGTGAGTTTACAAGCAGAAACCAAGGCTGCCTTTACACCAGAGCGACTTGCAGGCAGCCTGTTCTGCTTGGTGAGTTGCCTGCCCCAGTGACACAGACACCTATGGCAGGTTTCAGAAACACCATAACCTATGGAAGAAGCATAAAACTCTCAGGCAAGACCTTCAAATCTGCAGAGGTTCTCTGAGGCACATCACAGTACACCTTTCATTCATGGAAACGAAGACATAAAGTCAGAGCCACACCAGGGTGCTCCTCAAGTGACTTCGGGAAGGAACCTAATTTCTACCCAACAGTGATGGCAAACTGAACAACAAATATCCCACACACCCTCACACACACGAAAATAGTGATATACTAACAGTTATCTTGTGTGTGCATTTCTTACATGCTATGGAGTTAATTACAGCTTTGAGCAAGACCAGAAGTCATGGAACATCACACAGCCTTCTTCATTCCATGTGTTTCCCCAGAGGAAATGAAAGATTTTGATTAAAGGAGACTTTTGCATGGCTACGCAGCGGAAACAGTCAAAGAGTGTGAAATAGTTGCGAGTTTGAGAATTTATGACAAGGAGCAAAGAAATTAATACATGAAGATACTACAGGTATTAAACAGACACAAGGACAGACACACATACACAAAGATAAACAGAGAGGTCGACACACAGACACAAACACACACACGCACACACACACACACATACACACACACATACACACACAAACATACACCCAGGAGCGCAGCCTGTACTCAAGGCATGTCGAATGTTATCTGCAACGGCTGAAATCCTTTTGTTATCCTACTGAGTGGACACTTTCAGCACTTGAGAAAGGATCAAACTTAGAAAAACACGTGAAGTGACATGGGTTCCACCAATGTCCTTGAAGGAAGACATACTACCACCATTATGCCAAGGAACGAGTAAGACTAATCCAGAGTCAGTGCCTGAAGCCATCACTTGAGTTGAAGTCAATTCTAGCAAAGTAACGATGCATGTACATACATGCATCGCGATAGCCTGACTACACTGGCCATATTCAAGGAACAGTGAATCTTTCCTCCTCAGACAATTGATTACAGTTGATCTAGGGAATAACAACGCAGAGAAAAACTCAAAATTACTGTCTTCCAAGTAGCATTCCTGAGTGGCATTATGAGGATCTGTTCATCTAATGGATACTGATCCAGGAAATATTTTTAACCACACATGCGCCCCTACACATAAACACACCCACAGAGTGCCTGTGATCCATGAATATTAACGATTTTGGAGTAAGTGAATTACTTACTCCAAAAGTAAAAGACTTCTCATCTAAGAAAAGTACCTTTTAGCAGAACGCATTCTTAGGAATACCTACAAACACTGGGGATGAGGTGAATTTCTTGAAACCTTCAATGCCCGTGGTTTAATGGACCCTGCAGACCAGAGAAGAAATTATGTTAGATCAACAAGTGCCTGTGCTGGGCCTCCATGTAACCTTTTCCTCCCTTGACAGTCCACTAGAACCACACCCTGAGATCACGTGTTCAGGATTAGCAGCAGAAACCAAGGCTTCCTGGGAGCACAATGACATCCAGGCGGCCTATTATGCTTGGTGAGTTCCTGCGAAACGACGCAGAGGATTATGGACACTAAAAGCTGTGTGGCACAGTCGCTTATGGTAGCTGTGAAGAATGGAACAACTCGAATCTGATATGCTCAGGTCACCCATGTGCTCCTGCCATGCGTGCCCCGTATACCTAGGACCCAAGTAAAAGAGAAGGCTTCCACACAACACAGTGGCTCCTACCTCCAGCTTCTCATGCTTGGCTGGCTGCGCTACCATAGCAACAGGCCATGCAGGAGCTGCCTCAGGATTCTTTATGTTCCAGGGGCTGGGATCCCACTGTGACTTCACAACCAAGTATGTCCTGATTGGTCAGACCACGTAAGCACTGCCTCTAAGGCCCCTCTCCCTGCAGTCTCCAGCCACTTGTGTGGCAGTTTCCTGGCAAGAACTGATCTGGGGATTGCTTTTCTCCTCCATGTTCTCTCCACAGATCATTGAATGTTCAACTGGCATGACATTTCTGTCATGTTCCAAACTACTCCCAATCTGGACCCCACACTTTGGAGGACAGGAAGGATTTCACCTGGTGAGTACAAAAATACCTCAAGCCCCTTGAAGGTAAAGCAGACCAGAAAACTCCCTGAACCTTGCATCAGGCAACTTCCTTCAAAGAACTACATCTCCCATCATCTCGGAGGGGATTCCCTCATGTGGACCAAAAAAGTCACACAGTGAGGACCAGGGACTCTTATCCAGCTTTTTGTGTTTCTATCTTGAACAAAACATGCAAACACACACACTGGCTGCCAAGAGCCTCAAGGTGACCACATGAATTCATTGCCTCTCGACACAGAAATTACTTCACTTTGATCTGAGAAATACATAGGCACCACACGCTATTGTCTAGGAATGCTTAGGTTTCTCTAGTCAGTGAAAGTTTTACCAAGTCTCGGGACAATGGCACGTTTCAGAAAGACCATAACCTATGGAATAAGCATGAAACTCTCAGGGAAGACCTTCAAATCTGCAAAGGTTCTCTGAGGGACATCACAGTACACCTTTCATTCATGGAACCGAAGACATAAACTCAGAGCCACACAATGCTGCTCCTCAAGTGACTTCGGGAAGGAATCTAATTCCTACAAATCAGTGATGGCAGCCCGAACAACAGATATTCCACACACACTCACACACACAAAATTAGTGATGTACTCAAAATTATCTTGTATGTGAATTTCGTACATTCTATGGAGTGATTTACATCCGTTAGCATGACCAGAAGTCATGGAACATCACACAGCCTTCTACATTCCATCTGTTTCCACAGTTTTAAAGATAGATTTTGATTCAAGGAGACTTCCGCATGCCTAAGCAGTGGATACATTCAACGAGGGTGAAATAGTTGCTAGTATAAGAACTTATGAGAAACTGCAAGGAAATTAATACATGAAGACACTGCAAATATTAAACACAGACACAAAAACAAACATACACAAAAAGAAAGACAGACAGACAGGTAGACACACACACACAACTCACACACACACCCCCAGGAACTTGGCCTGTATTTCAACGCATGTCCAATATTATCTGCAAACCCTGAAATTCTGGCGGGACCTTACTGAGGGGACATTTTAAGCACTTTACAAAGGATCAAACTTAGAAAACCACTTAAAGTGAGATTGGGTCCAGCAGTGTCCTTGGAAGGAACACATACTACCACGATTCTGCCAAGGAATAACTGAAGCCTAATCCAGAGTAGTTGCCTGAAGCCATCACTTGCATTGAAATCACTTCTACCTGGGTCACAATGCACGTACATACATGCATCATGATAACCTGACGTACACTGGCTATATTCAAGGAACGTTGAATCATTCCTCCTCAGACAATTGACTACAGTTGTCCTAGGGAATAGCTACACGGAGAAAAACCCAAAATTGCTGCTTTCCAGGATGCATTTCTGACTGGGATAATTAGGATGAAAGCATCCAACTGACACTGATCCTGGATTACTTTAAACCACACATGCGCCACCACACATAAAAACACCCACAGAATGGCTGTGATCCATGAATATGAACTATTTTGGAGTAAGTGAATTTCTGGGCTTTCATCTAAGAAGAACACCTTTCACCAGAACTCATACTTACGAATACCTGGAAACACTGGTGAACGAGGTGAATGTCTTCAAACCTTCACTGCTCGTGGTTTAATGGACCTGCAGACCAGAGAAGAATTTATGTCAGATCAACAGGTGTCTGTGCTGTGCCTCCATGTAAACTTTTCCTCCCTTGCCAATCCACTAGAACCACACCCTGAGATCACGTGGGCAGGAACAGAAGCAGAAACCAAGGCTGCCTGTACACCACAGCGAAATATAGGCGGCCTGTTCTGCTTGGTGAGTTTACAAGCAGAAACCAAGGCTGCCTTTACACCAGAGCGACTTGCAGGCAGCCTGTTCTGCTTGGTGAGTTGCCTGCCCCAGTGACACAGACACCTATGGCAGGTTTCAGAAACACCATAACCTATGGAAGAAGCATAAAACTCTCAGGCAAGACCTTCAAATCTGCAGAGGTTCTCTGAGGCACATCACAGTACACCTTTCATTCATGGAAACGAAGACATAAAGTCAGAGCCACACCAGGGTGCTCCTCAAGTGACTTCGGGAAGGAACCTAATTTCTACCCAACAGTGATGGCAAACTGAACAACAAATATCCCACACACCCTCACACACACGAAAATAGTGATATACTAACAGTTATCTTGTGTGTGCATTTCTTACATGCTATGGAGTTAATTACAGCTTTGAGCAAGACCAGAAGTCATGGAACATCACACAGCCTTCTTCATTCCATGTGTTTCCCCAGAGGAAATGAAAGATTTTGATTAAAGTAGACTTTTGCATGGCTACGCAGCGGAAACAGTCAAAGAGTGTGAAATAGTTGCGAGTTTGAGAATTTATGACAAGGAGCAAAGAAATTAATACATGAAGATACTACAGGTATTAAACAGACACAAGGACAGACACACATACACAAAGATAAACAGAGAGATCGACACACAGACACAAACACACACACGCACACACACACACACATACACACACACATACACACACAAACATACACCCAGGAGCGCAGCCTGTATTCAAGGCATGTCGAATGTTATCTGCAACGGCTGAAATCCTTTTGTTATCCTACTGAGTGGACACTTTCAGCACTTGAGAAAGGATCAAACTTAGAAAAACACGTGAAGTGACATGGGTTCCACCAATGTCCTTGAAGGAAGACATACTACCACCATTATGCCAAGGAACGAGTAAGACTAATCCAGAGTCAGTGCCTGAAGCCATCACTTGAGTTGAAGTCAATTCTAGCAAAGTAACGATGCATGTACATACATGCATCGCGATAGCCTGACTACACTGGCCATATTCAAGGAACAGTGAATCTTTCCTCCTCAGACAATTGATTACAGTTGATCTAGGGAATAACAACGCAGAGAAAAACTCAAAATTACTGTCTTCCAAGTAGCATTCCTGAGTGGCATTATGAGGATCTGTTCATCTAATGGATACTGATCCAGGAAATATTTTTAACCACACATGCGCCCCTACACATAAACACACCCACAGAGTGCCTGTGATCCATGAATATTAACGATTTTGGAGTAAGTGAATTACTTACTCCAAAAGTAAAAGACTTCTCATCTAAGAAAAGTACCTTTTAGCAGAACGCATTCTTAGGAATACCTACAAACACTGGGGATGAGGTGAATTTCTTGAAACCTTCAATGCCCGTGGTTTAATGGACCCTGCAGACCAGAGAAGAAATTATGTTAGATCAACAAGTGCCTGTGCTGGGCCTCCATGTAACCTTTTCCTCCCTTGACAGTCCACTAGAACCACACCCTGAGATCACGTGGTCAGGATTAGCAGCAGAAACCAAGGCTTCCTGGGAGCACAATGACATCCAGGCGGCCTATTATGCTTGGTGAGTTCCTGCGAAACGACGCAGAGGACTATGGACACTAAAAGCTGTGTGGCACAGTCGCTTATGGTAGCTGTGAAGAATGGAACAACTCGAATCTGATATGCTCAGGTCACCCATGTGCTCCTGCCATGCGTGCCCCGTATACCTAGGACCCAAGTAAAAGAGAAGGCTTCCACACAACACAGTGGCTCCTACCTCCAGCTTCTCATGCTTGGCTGGCTGCGCTACCATAGCAACAGGCCATGCAGGAGCTGCCTCAGGATTCTTTATGTTCCAGGGGCTGGGATCCCACTGTGACTTCACAACCAAGTATGTCCTGATTGGTCAGACCACGTAAGCACTGCCTCTAAGGCCCCTCTCCCTGCAGTCTCCAGCCACTTGTGTGGCAGTTTCCTGGCAAGAACTGATCTGGGGATTGCTTTTCTCCTCCATGTTCTCTCCACAGATCATTGAATGTTCAACTGGCATGACATTTCTGTCATGTTCCAAACTACTCCCAATCTGGACCCCACACTTTGGAGGACAGGAAGGATTTCACCTGGTGAGTACAAAAATACCTCAAGCCCCTTGAAGGTAAAGCAGACCAGAAAACTCCCTGAACCTTGCATCAGGCAACTTCCTTCAAAGAACTACATCTCCCATCATCTCGGAGGGGATTCCCTCATGTGGACCAAAAAAGTCACACAGTGAGGACCAGGGACTCTTATCCAGCTTTTTGTGTTTCTATCTTGAACAAAACATGCAAACACACACACTGGCTGCCAAGAGCCTCAAGGTGACCACATGAATTCATTGCCTCTCGACACAGAAATTACTTCACTTTGATCTGAGAAATACATAGGCACCACACGCTATTGTCTAGGAATGCTTAGGTTTCTCTAGTCAGTGAAAGTTTTACCAAGTCTCGGGACAATGGCACGTTTCAGAAAGACCATAACCTATGGAATAAGCATGAAACTCTCAGGGAAGACCTTCAAATCTGCAAAGGTTCTCTGAGGGACATCACAGTACACCTTTCATTCATGGAACCGAAGACATAAAGTCAGAGCCACACAATGCTGCTCCTCAAGTGACTTCGGGAAGGAATCTAATTCCTACAAATCAGTGATGGCAGCCCGAACAACAGATATTCCACACACACTCACACACACAAAATTAGTGATGTACTCAAAATTATCTTGTATGTGAATTTCGTACATTCTATGGAGTGATTTACATCCGTTAGCATGACCAGAAGTCATGGAACATCACACAGCCTTCTACATTCCATCTGTTTCCACAGTTTTAAAGATAGATTTTGATTCAAGGAGACTTCCGCATGCCTAAGCAGTGGATACATTCAACGAGGGTGAAATAGTTGCTAGTATAAGAACTTATGAGAAACTGCAAGGAAATTAATACATGAAGACACTGCAAATATTAAACACAGACACAAAAACAAACATACACAAAAAGAAAGACAGACAGACAGGTAGACACACACACACAACTCACACACACACCCCCAGGAACTTGGCCTGTATTTCAACGCATGTCCAATATTATCTGCAAACCCTGAAATTCTGGCGGGACCTTACTGAGGGGACATTTTAAGCACTTTACAAAGGATCAAACTTAGAAAACCACTTAAAGTGAGATTGGGTCCAGCAGTGTCCTTGGAAGGAACACATACTACCACGATTCTGCCAAGGAATAACTGAAGCCTAATCCAGAGTAGTTGCCTGAAGCCATCACTTGCATTGAAATCACTTCTACCTGGGTCACAATGCACGTACATACATGCATCATGATAACCTGACGTACACTGGCTATATTCAAGGAACGTTGAATCATTCCTCCTCAGACAATTGACTACAGTTGTCCTAGGGAATAGCTACACGGAGAAAAACCCAAAATTGCTGCTTTCCAGGATGCATTTCTGACTGGGATAATTAGGATGAAAGCATCCAACTGACACTGATCCTGGATTACTTTAAACCACACATGCGCCGCCACACATAAAAACACCCACAGAATGGCTGTGATCCATGAATATGAACTATTTTGGAGTAAGTGAATTTCTGGGCTTTCATCTAAGAAGAACACCTTTCACCAGAACTCATACTTACGAATACCTGGAATCACTGGTGAACGAGGTGAATGTCTTCAAACCTTCACTGCTCGTGGTTTAATGGACCTGCAGACCAGAGAAGAATTTATGTCAGATCAACAGGTGTCTGTGCTGTGCCTCCATGTAAACTTTTCCTCCCTTGCCAATCCACTAGAACCACACCCTGAGATCACGTGGGCAGGAACAGAAGCAGAAACCAAGGCTGCCTGTACACCACAGCGAAATATAGGCGGCCTGTTCTGCTTGGTGAGTTTACAAGCAGAAACCAAGGCTGCCTTTACACCAGAGCGACTTGCAGGCAGCCTGTTCTGCTTGGTGAGTTGCCTGCCCCAGTGACACAGACACCTATGGCAGGTTTCAGAAACACCATAACCTATGGAAGAAGCACAAAACTCTCAGGCAAGACCTTCAAATCTGCAGAGGTTCTCTGAGGCACATCACAGTACACCTTTCATTCATGGAAACGAAGACATAAAGTCAGAGCCACACCAGGGTGCTCCTCAAGTGACTTCGGGAAGGAACCTAATTTCTACCCAACAGTGATGGCAAACTGAACAACAAATATCCCACACACCCTCACACACACGAAAATAGTGATATACTAACAGTTATCTTGTGTGTGCATTTCTTACATGCTATGGAGGTAATTACAGCTTTGAGCAAGACCAGAAGTCATGGAACATCACACAGCCTTCTTCATTCCATGTGTTTCCCCAGAGGAAATGAAAGATTTTGATTAAAGGAGACTTTTGCATGGCTACGCAGCGGAAACAGTCAAAGAGTGTGAAATAGTTGCGAGTTTGAGAATTTATGACAAGGAGCAAAGAAATTAATACATGAAGATACTACAGGTATTAAACAGACACAAGGACAGACACACATACACAAATATAAACAGAGAGATCGACACACAGACACAAACACACACACGCACACACACACACACATACACACACACATACACACACAAACATACACCCAGGAGCACAGCCTGTATTCAAGGCATGTCGAATGTTATCTGCAACGGCTGAAATCCTTTTGTTATCCTACTGAGTGGACACTTTCAGCACTTGAGAAAGGATCAAACTTAGAAAAACACGTGAAGTGACATGGGTTCCACCAATGTCCTTGAAGGAAGACATACTACCACCATTATGCCAAGGAACGAGTAAGACTAATCCAGAGTCAGTGCCTGAAGCCATCACTTGAGTTGAAGTCAATTCTAGCAAAGTAACGATGCATGTACATACATGCATCGCGATAGCCTGACTACACTGGCCATATTCAAGGAACAGTGAATCTTTCCTCCTCAGACAATTGATTACAGTTGATCTAGGGAATAACAACGCAGAGAAAAACTCAAAATTACTGTCTTCCAAGTAGCATTCCTGAGTGGCATTATGAGGATCTGATCATCTAATGGATACTGATCCAGGAAATATTTTTAACCACACATGCGCCCCTACACATAAACACACCCACAGAGTGCCTGTGATCCATGAATATTAACGATTTTGGAGTAAGTGAATTACTTACTCCAAAAGTAAAAGACTTCTCATCTAAGAAAAGTACCTTTTAGCAGAACGCATTCTTAGGAATACCTACAAACACTGGTGATGAGGTGAATTTCTTGAAACCTTCAATGCCCGTGGTTTAATGGACCCTGCAGACCAGAGAAGAAATTATGTTAGATCAACAAGTGCCTGTGCTGGGCCTCCATGTAACCTTTTCCTCCCTTGACAGTCCACTAGAACCACACCCTGAGATCACGTGGTCAGGATTAGCAGCAGAAACCAAGGCTTCCTGGGAGCACAATGACATCCAGGCGGCCTATTATGCTTGGTGAGTTCCTGCGAAACGACGCAGAGGACTATGGACACTAAAAGCTGTGTGGCACAGTCGCTTATGGTAGCTGTGAAGAATGGAACAACTCGAATCTGATATGCTCAGGTCACCCATGTGCTCCTGCCATGCGTGCCCCGTATACCTAGGACCCAAGTAAAAGAGAAGGCTTCCACACAACACAGTGGCTCCTACCTCCAGCTTCTCATGCTTGGCTGGCTGTGCTACCATAGCAACAGGCCATGCAGGAGCTGCCTCAGGATTCTTTATGTTCCAGGGGCTGGGATCCCACTGTGACTTCACAACCAAGTATGTCCTGATTGGTCAGACCACGTAAGCACTGCCTCTAAGGCCCCTCTCCCTGCAGTCTCCAGCCACTTGTGTGGCAGTTTCCTGGCAAGAACTGATCTGGGGATTGCTTTTCTCCTCCATGTTCTCTCCACAGATCATTGAATGTTCAACTGGCATGACATTTCTGTCATGTTCCAAACTACTCCCAATCTGGACCCCACACTTTGGAGGACAGGAAGGATTTCACCTGGTGAGTACAAAAATACCTCAAGCCCCTTGAAGGTAAAGCAGACCAGAAAACTCCCTGAACCTTGCATCAGGCAACTTTCTTCAAAGAACTACATCTCCCATCATCTCGGAGGGGATTCCCTCATGTGGACCAAAAAAGTCACACAGTGAGGACCAGGGACTCTTATCCAGCTTTTTGTGTTCCTATCTTGAACAAAACATGCAAACACACACACTGGCTGCCAAGAGCCTCAAGGTGACCACATGAATTCATTGCCTCTCGACACAGAAATTACTTCACTTTGATCTGAGAAATACATAGGCACCACACGCTATTGTCTAGGAATGCTTAGGTTTCTCTAGTCAGTGAAAGTTTTACCAAGTCTCGGGACAATGGCACGTTTCAGAAAGACCATAACCTATGGAATAAGCATGAAACTCTCAGGGAAGACCTTCAAATCTGCAAAGGTTCTCTGAGGGACATCACAGTACACCTTTCATTCATGGAACCGAAGACATAAAGTCAGAGCCACACAATGCTGCTCCTCAAGTGACTTCGGGAAGGAACCTAATTCCTACAAATCAGTGATGGCAGCCCGAACAACAGATATTCCACACACACTCACACACACAAAATTAGTGATGTACTCAAAATTATCTTGTATGTGAATTTCGTACATTCTATGGAGTGATTTACATCCGTTAGCATGACCAGAAGTCATGGAACATCACACAGCCTTCTACATTCCATCTGTTTCCACAGTTTTAAAGATAGATTTTGATTCAAGGAGACTTCCGCATGCCTAAGCAGTGGATACATTCAACGAGGGTGAAATAGTTGCTAGTATAAGAACTTATGAGAAACTGCAAGGAAATTAATACATGAAGACACTGCAAATATTAAACACAGACACAAAAACAAACATACACAAAAAGAAAGACAGACAGACAGGTAGACACACACACACAACTCACACACACACCCCCAGGAACTTGGCCTGTATTTCAACGCATGTCCAATATTATCTGCAAACCCTGAAATTCTGGCGGGACCTTACTGAGGGGACATTTTAAGCACTTTACAAAGGATCAAACTTAGAAAACCACTTAAAGTGAGATTGGGTCCAGCAGTGTCCTTGGAAGGAACACATACTACCACGATTCTGCCAAGGAATAACTGAAGCCTAATCCAGAGTAGTTGCCTGAAGCCATCACTTGCATTGAAATCACTTCTACCTGGGTCACAATGCACGTACATACATGCATCATGATAACCTGACGTACACTGGCAATATTCAAGGAACGTTGAATCATTCCTCCTCAGACAATTGACTACAGTTGTCCTAGGGAATAGCTACATGGAGAAAAACCCAAAATTGCTGCTTTCCAGGATGCATTTCTGACTGGGATAATTAGGATGAAAGCATCCAACTGACACTGATCCTGGATTACTTTAAACCACACATGCGCCACCACACATAAAAACACCCACAGAATGGCTGTGATCCATGAATATGAACTATTTTGGAGTAAGTGAATTTCTGGGCTTTCATCTAAGAAGAACACCTTTCACCAGAACTCATACTTACGAATACCTGGAAACATTGGTGAACGAGGTGAATGTCTTCAAACCTTCACTGCTCGTGGTTTAATGGACCTGCAGACCAGAGAAGAATTTATGTCAGATCAACAGGTGTCTGTGCTGTGCCTCCATGTAAACTTTTCCTCCCTTGCCAATCCACTAGAACCACACCCTGAGATCACGTGGGCAGGAACAGAAGCAGAAACCAAGGCTGCCTGTACACCACAGCGAAATATAGGCGGCCTGTTCTGCTTGGTGAGTTTACAAGCAGAAACCAAGGCTGCCTTTACACCAGAGCGACTTGCAGGCAGCCTGTTCTGCTTGGTGAGTTGCCTGCCCCAGTGACACAGACACCTATGGCAGGTTTCAGAAACACCATAACCTATGGAAGAAGCATAAAACTCTCAGGCAAGACCTTCAAATCTGCAGAGGTTCTCTGAGGCACATCACAGTACACCTTTCATTCATGGAAACGAAGACATAAAGTCAGAGCCACACCAGGGTGCTCCTCAAGTGACTTCGGGAAGGAACCTAATTTCTACCCAACAGTGATGGCAAACTGAACAACAAATATCCCACACACCCTCACACACACGAAAATAGTGATATACTAACAGTTATCTTGTGTGTGCATTTCTTACATGCTATGGAGTTAATTACAGCTTTGAGCAAGACCAGAAGTCATGGAACATCACACAGCCTTCTTCATTCCATGTGTTTCCCCAGAGGAAATGAAAGATTTTGATTAAAGGAGACTTTTGCATGGCTACGCAGCGGAAACAGTCAAAGAGTGTGAAATAGTTGCGAGTTTGAGAATTTATGACAAGGAGCAAAGAAATTAATACATGAAGATACTACAGGTATTAAACAGACACAAGGACAGACACACATACACAAAGATAAACAGAGAGGTCGACACACAGACACAAACACACACACACACACACACACACACACACATACACACACACATACACACACAAACATACACCCAGGAGCGCAGCCTGTACTCAAGGCAAGTCGAATGTTATCTGCAACTGCTGAAATCCTTTTGTTATCCTACTGAGTGGACACTTTCAGCACTTGAGAAAGGATCAAACTTAGAAAAACACGTGAAGTGACATGGGTTCCACCAATGTCCTTGAAGGAAGACATACTACCACCATTATGCCAAGGAACGAGTAAGACTAATCCAGAGTCAGTGCCTGAAGCCATCACTTGAGTTGAAGTCAATTCTAGCAAAGTAACGATGCATGTACATACATGCATCGCGATAGCCTGACTACACTGGCCATATTCAAGGAACAGTGAATCTTTCCTCCTCAGACAATTGATTACAGTTGATCTAGGGAATAACAACGCAGAGAAAAACTCAAAATTACTGTCTTCCAAGTAGCATTCCTGAGTGGCATTATGAGGATCTGTTCATCTAATGGATACTGATCCAGGAAACATTTTTAACCACACATGCGCCCCTACACATAAACACACCCACAGAGTGCCTGTGATCCATGAATATTAACGATTTTGGAGTAAGTGAATTACTTACTCCAAAAGTAAAAGACTTCTCATCTAAGAAAAGTACCTTTTAGCAGAACGCATTCTTAGGAATACCTACAAACACTGGGGATGAGGTGAATTTCTTGAAACCTTCAATGCCCGTGGTTTAATGGACCCTGCAGACCAGAGAAGAAATTATGTTAGATCAACAAGTGCCTGTGCTGGGCCTCCATGTAACCTTTTCCTCCCTTGACAGTCCACTAGAACCACACCCTGAGATCACGTGGTCAGGATTAGCAGCAGAAACCAAGGCTTCCTGGGAGCACAATGACATCCAGGCGGCCTATTATGCTTGGTGAGTTCCTGCGAAACGACGCAGAGGACTATGGACACTAAAAGCTGTGTGGCACAGTCGCTTATGGTAGCTGTGAAGAATGGAACAACTCGAATCTGATATGCTCAGGTCACCCATGTGCTCCTGCCATGCGTGCCCCGTATACCTAGGACCCAAGTAAAAGAGAAGGCTTCCACACAACACAGTGGCTCCTACCTCCAGCTTCTCATGCTTGGCTGGCTGCGCTACCATAGCAACAGGCCATGCAGGAGCTGCCTCAGGATTCTTTATGTTCCAGGGGCTGGGATCCCACTGTGACTTCACAACCAAGTATGTCCTGATTGGTCAGACCACGTAAGCACTGCCTCTAAGGCCCCTCTCCCTGCAGTCTCCAGCCACTTGTGTGGCAGTTTCCTGGCAAGAACTGATCTGGGGATTGCTTTTCTCCTCCATGTTCTCTCCACAGATCATTGAATGTTCAACTGGCATGACATTTCTGTCATGTTCCAAACTACTCCCAATCTGGACCCCACACTTTGGAGGACAGGAAGGATTTCACCTGGTGAGTACAAAAATACCTCAAGCCCCTTGAAGGTAAAGCAGACCAGAAAACTCCCTGAACCTTGCATCAGGCAACTTCCTTCAAAGAACTACATCTCCCATCATCTCGGAGGGGATTCCCTCATGTGGACCAAAAAAGTCACACAGTGAGGACCAGGGACTCTTATCCAGCTTTTTGTGTTTCTATCTTGAACAAAACATGCAAACACACACACTGGCTGCCAAGAGCCTCAAGGTGACCACATGAATTCATTGCCTCTCGACACAGAAATTACTTCACTTTGATCTGAGAAATACATAGGCACCACACGCTATTGTCTAGGAATGCTTAGGTTTCTCTAGTCAGTGAAAGTTTTACCAAGTCTCGGGACAATGGCACGTTTCAGAAAGACCATAACCTATGGAATAAGCATGAAACTCTCAGGGAAGACCTTCAAATCTGCAAAGGTTCTCTGAGGGACATCACAGTACACCTTTTATTCATGGAACCGAAGACATAAAGTCAGAGCCACACAATGCTGCTCCTCAAGTGACTTCGGGAAGGAACCTAATTCCTACAAATCAGTGATGGCAGCCCGAACAACAGATATTCCACACACACTCACACACACAAAATTAGTGATGTACTCAAAATTATCTTGTATGTGAATTTCGTACATTCTATGGAGTGATTTACATCCGTTAGCATGACCAGAAGTCATGGAACATCACACAGCCTTCTACATTCCATCTGTTTCCACAGTTTTAAAGATAGATTTTGATTCAAGGAGACTTCCGCATGCCTAAGCAGTGGATACATTCAACGAGGGTGAAATAGTTGCTAGTATAAGAACTTATGAGAAACTGCAAGGAAATTAATACATGAAGACACTGCAAATATTAAACACAGACACAAAAACAAACATACACAAAAAGAAAGACAGACAGACAGGTAGACACACACACACAACTCACACACACACCCCCAGGAACTTGGCCTGTATTTCAACGCATGTCCAATATTATCTGCAAACCCTGAAATTCTGGCGGGACCTTACTGAGGGGACATTTTAAGCACTTTACAAAGGATCAAACTTAGAAAACCACTTAAAGTGAGATTGGGTCCAGCAGTGTCCTTGGAAGGAACACATACTACCACGATTCTGCCAAGGAATAACTGAAGCCTAATCCAGAGTAGTTGCCTGAAGCCATCACTTGCATTGAAATCACTTCTACCTGGGTCACAATGCACGTACATACATGCATCATGATAACCTGACGTACACTGGCTATATTCAAGGAACGTTGAATCATTCCTCCTCAGACAATTGACTACAGTTGTCCTAGGGAATAGCTACACGGAGAAAAACCCAAAATTGCTGCTTTCCAGGATGCATTTCTGACTGGGATAATTAGGATGAAAGCATCCAACTGACACTGATCCTGGATTACTTTAAACCACACATGCGCCACCACACATAAAAACACCCACAGAATGGCTGTGATCCATGAATATGAACTATTTTGGAGTAAGTGAATTTCTGGGCTTTCATCTAAGAAGAACACCTTTCACCAGAACTCATACTTACGAATACCTGGAAACACTGGTGAACGAGGTGAATGTCTTCAAACCTTCACTGCTCGTGGTTTAATGGACCTGCAGACCAGAGAAGAATTTATGTCAGATCAACAGGTGTCTGTGCTGTGCCTCCATGTAAACTTTTCCTCCCTTGCCAATCCACTAGAACCACACCCTGAGATCACGTGGGCAGGAACAGAAGCAGAAACCAAGGCTGCCTGTACACCACAGCGAAATATAGGCGGCCTGTTCTGCTTGGTGAGTTTACAAGCAGAAACCAAGGCTGCCTTTACACCAGAGCGACTTGCAGGCAGCCTGTTCTGCTTGGTGAGTTGCCTGCCCCAGTGACACAGACACCTATGGCAGGTTTCAGAAACACCATAACCTATGGAAGAAGCATAAAACTCTCAGGCAAGACCTTCAAATCTGCAGAGGTTCTCTGAGGCACATCACAGTACACCTTTCATTCATGGAAACGAAGACATAAAGTCAGAGCCACACCAGGGTGCTCCTCAAGTGACTTCGGGAAGGAACCTAATTTCTACCCAACAGTGATGGCAAACTGAACAACAAATATCCCACACACCCTCACACACACGAAAATAGTGATATACTAACAGTTATCTTGTGTGTGCATTTCTTACATGCTATGGAGTTAATTACAGCTTTGAGCAAGACCAGAAGTCATGGAACATCACACAGCCTTCTTCATTCCATGTGTTTCCCCAGAGGAAATGAAAGATTTTGATTAAAGGAGACTTTTGCATGGCTACGCAGCGGAAACAGTCAAAGAGTGTGAAATAGTTGCGAGTTTGAGAATTTATGACAAGGAGCAAAGAAATTAATACATGAAGATACTACAGGTATTAAACAGACACAAGGACAGACACACATACACAAAGATAAACAGAGAGGTCGACACACAGACACAAACACACACACACACACACACACACACACACACATACACACACAAACATACACCCAGGAGCGCAGCCTGTACTCAAGGCAGGTCGAATGTTATCTGCAACGGCTGAAATCCTTTTGTTATCCTACTGAGTGGACACTTTCAGCACTTGAGAAAGGATCAAACTTAGAAAAACACGTGAAGTGACATGGGTTCCACCAATGTCCTTGAAGGAAGACATACTACCACCATTATGCCAAGGAACGAGTAAGACTAATCCAGAGTCAGTGCCTGAAGCCATCACTTGAGTTGAAGTCAATTCTAGCAAAGTAACGATGCATGTACATACATGCATCGCGATAGCCTGACTACACTGGCCATATTCAAGGAACAGTGAATCTTTCCTCCTCAGACAATTGATTACAGTTGATCTAGGGAATAACAACGCAGAGAAAAACTCAAAATTACTGTCTTCCAAGTAGCATTCCTGAGTGGCATTATGAGGATCTGATCATCTAATGGATACTGATCCAGGAAATATTTTTAACCACACATGCGCCCCTACACATAAACACACCCACAGAGTGCCTGTGATCCATGAATATTAACGATTTTGGAGTAAGTGAATTACTTACTCCAAAAGTAAATGACTTCTCATCTAAGAAAAGTACCTTTTAGCAGAACCCATTCTTAGGAATACCTACAAACACTGGGGATGAGGTGAATTTCTTGAAACCTTCAATGCCCTTGGTTTAATGGACCCTGCAGACCAGAGAAGAAATTATGTTAGATCAACAAGTGCCTGTGCTGGGCCTCCATGTAACCTTTTCCTCCCTTGACAGTCCACTAGAACCACACCCTGAGATCACGTGGTCAGGATTAGCAGCAGAAACCAAGGCTTCCTGGGAGCACAATGACATCCAGGCGGCCTATTATGCTTGGTGAGTTCCTGCGAAACGACGCAGAGGACTATGGACACTAAAAGCTGTGTGGCACAGTCGCTTATGGTAGCTGTGAAGAATGGAACAACTCGAATCTGATATGCTCAGGTCACCCATGTGCTCCTGCCATGCGTGCCCCGTATACCTAGGACCCAAGTAAAAGAGAAGGCTTCCACACAACACAGTGGCTCCTACCTCCAGCTTCTCATGCTTGGCTGGCTGTGCTACCATAGCAACAGGCCATGCAGGAGCTGCCTCAGGATTCTTTATGTTCCAGGGGCTGGGATCCCACTGTGACTTCACAACCAAGTATGTCCTGATTGGTCAGACCACGTAAGCACTGCCTCTAAGGCCCCTCTCCCTGCAGTCTCCAGCCACTTGTGTGGCAGTTTCCTGGCAAGAACTGATCTGGGGATTGCTTTTCTCCTCCATGTTCTCTCCACAGATCATTGAATGTTCAACTGGCATGACATTTCTGTCATGTTCCAAACTACTCCCAATCTGGACCCCACACTTTGGAGGACAGGAAGGATTTCACCTGGTGAGTACAAAAATACCTCAAGCCCCTTGAAGGTAAAGCAGACCAGAAAACTCCCTGAACCTTGCATCAGGCAACTTCCTTCAAAGAACTACATCTCCCATCATCTCGGAGGGGATTCCCTCATGTGGACCAAAAAAGTCACACAGTGAGGACCAGGGACTCTTATCCAGCTTTTTGTGTTCCTATCTTGAACAAAACATGCAAACACACACACTGGCTGCCAAGAGCCTCAAGGTGACCACATGAATTCATTGCCTCTCGACACAGAAATTACTTCACTTTGATCTGAGAAATACATAGGCACCACACGCTATTGTCTAGGAATGCTTAGGTTTCTCTAGTCAGTGAAAGTTTTACCAAGTCTCGGGACAATGGCACGTTTCAGAAAGACCATAACCTATGGAATAAGCATGAAACTCTCAGGGAAGACCTTCAAATCTGCAAAGGTTCTCTGAGGGACATCACAGTACACCTTTCATTCATGGAACCGAAGACATAAAGTCAGAGGCACACAATGCTGCTCCTCAAGTGACTTCGGGAAGGAACCTAATTCCTACAAATCAGTGATGGCAGCCCGAACAACAGATATTCCACACACACTCACACACACAAAATTAGTGGTGTACTCAAAATTATCTTGTATGTGAATTTTGTACATTCTATGGAGTGATTTACATCCGTTAGCATGACCAGAAGTCATGGAACATCACACAGCCTTCTACATTCCATCTGTTTCCACAGTTTTAAAGATAGATTTTGATTCAAGGAGACTTCCGCATGCCTAAGCAGTGGATACATTCAACGAGGGTGAAATAGTTGCTAGTATAAGAATTTATGAGAAACTGCAAGGAAATTAATACATGAAGACACTGCAAATATTAAACACAGACACAAAAACAAACATACACAAAAAGAAAGACAGACAGACAGGTAGACACACACACACAACTCACACACACACCCCCAGGAACTTGGCCTGTATTTCAACGCATGTCCAATATTATCTGCAAACCCTGAAATTCTTGCGGGACCTTACTGAGGGGACATTTTAAGCACTTTACAAAGGATCAAACTTAGAAAACCACTTAAAGTGAGATTGGGTCCAGCAGTGTCCTTGGAAGGAACACATACTACCACGATTCTGCCAAGGAATAACTGAAGCCTAATCCAGAGTAGTTGCCTGAAGCCATCACTTGCATTGAAATCACTTCTACCTGGGTCACAATGCACGTACATACATGCATCATGATAACCTGACGTACACTGGCAATATTCAAGGAACGTTGAATCATTCCTCCTCAGACAATTGACTACAGTTGTCCTAGGGAATAGCTACATGGAGAAAAACCCAAAATTGCTGCTTTCCAGGATGCATTTCTGACTGGGATAATTAGGATGAAAGCATCCAACTGACACTGATCCTGGATTACTTTAAACCACACATGCGCCACCACACATAAAAACACCCACAGAATGGCTGTGATCCATGAATATGAACTATTTTGGAGTAAGTGAATTTCTGGGCTTTCATCTAAGAAGAACACCTTTCACCAGAACTCATACTTACGAATACCTGGAAACATTGGTGAACGAGGTGAATGTCTTCAAACCTTCACTGCTCGTGGTTTAATGGACCTGCAGACCAGAGAAGAATTTATGTCAGATCAACAGGTGTCTGTGCTGTGCCTCCATGTAAACTTTTCCACCCTTGCCAATCCACTAGAACCACACCCTGAGATCACGTGGGCAGGAACAGAAGCAGAAACCAAGGCTGCCTGTACACCACAGCGAAATATAGGCGGCCTGTTCTGCTTGGTGAGTTTACAAGCAGAAACCAAGGCTGCCTTTACACCAGAGCGACTTGCAGGCAGCCTGTTCTGCTTGGTGAGTTGCCTGCCCCAGTGACACAGACACCTATGGCAGGTTTCAGAAACACCATAACCTATGGAAGAAGCATAAAACTCTCAGGCAAGACCTTCAAATCTGCAGAGGTTCTCTGAGGCACATCACAGTACACCTTTCATTCATGGAAACGAAGACATAAAGTCAGAGCCACACCAGGGTGCTCCTCAAGTGACTTCGGGAAGGAACCTAATTTCTACCCAACAGTGATGGCAAACTGAATAACAAATATCCCACACACCCTCACACACACGAAAATAGTGATATACTAACAGTTATCTTGTGTGTGCATTTCTTACATGCTATGGAGTTAATTACAGCTTTGAGCAAGACCAGAAGTCATGGAACATCACACAGCCTTCTTCATTCCATGTGTTTCCCCAGAGGAAATGAAAGATTTTGATTAAAGGAGACTTTTGCATGGCTACGCAGCGGAAACAGTCAAAGAGTGTGAAATAGTTGCGACTTTGAGAATTTATGACAAGGAGCAAAGAAATTAATACATGAAGATACTACAGGTATTAAACAGACACAAGGACAGACACACATACACAAAGATAAACAGAGAGGTCGACACACAGACACAAACACACACACACACACACACACACACACACACACATACACACACAAACATACACCCAGGAGCGCAGCCTGTACTCAAGGCAAGTCGAATGTTATCTGCAACGGCTGAAATCCTTTTGTTATCCTACTGAGTGGACACTTTCAGCACTTGAGAAAGGATCAAACTTAGAAAAACACGTGAAGTGACATGGGTTCCACCAATGTCCTTGAAGGAAGACATACTACCACCATTATGCCAAGGAACGAGTAAGACTAATCCAGAGTCAGTGCCTGAAGCCATCACTTGAGTTGAAGTCAATTCTAGCAAAGTAACGATGCATGTACATACATGCATCGCGATAGCCTGACTACACTGGCCATATTCAAGGAACAGTGAATCTTTCCTCCTCAGACAATTGATTACAGTTGATCTAGGGAATAACAACGCAGAGAAAAACTCAAAATTACTGTCTTCCAAGTAGCATTCCTGAGTGGCATTATGAGGATCTGATCATCTAATGGATACTGATCCAGGAAATATTTTTAACCACACATGCGCCCCTACACATAAACACACCCACAGAGTGCCTGTGATCCATGAATATTAACGATTTTGGAGTAAGTGAATTACTTACTCCAAAAGTAAATGACTTCTCATCTAAGAAAAGTACCTTTTAGCAGAACCCATTCTTAGGAATACCTACAAACACTGGGGATGAGGTGAATTTCTTGAAACCTTCAATGCCCGTGGTTTAATGGACCCTGCAGACCAGAGAAGAAATTATGTTAGATCAACAAGTGCCTGTGCTGGGCCTCCATGTAACCTTTTCCTCCCTTGACAGTCCACTAGAACCACACCCTGAGATCACGTGGTCAGGATTAGCAGCAGAAACCAAGGCTTCCTGGGAGCACAATGACATCCAGGCGGCCTATTATGCTTGGTGAGTTCCTGCGAAACGACGCAGAGGACTATGGACACTAAAAGCTGTGTGGCACAGTCGCTTATGGTAGCTGTGAAGAATGGAACAACTCGAATCTGATATGCTCAGGTCACCCATGTGCTCCTGCCATGCGTGCCCCGTATACCTAGGACCCAAGTAAAAGAGAAGGCTTCCACACAACACAGTGGCTCCTACCTCCAGCTTCTCATGCTTGGCTGGCTGCGCTACCATAGCAACAGGCCATGCAGGAGCTGCCTCAGGATTCTTTATGTTCCAGGGGCTGGGATCCCACTGTGACTTCACAACCAAGTATGTCCTGATTGGTCAGACCACGTAAGCACTGCCTCTAAGGCCCCTCTCCCTGCAGTCTCCAGCCACTTGTGTGGCAGTTTCCTGGCAAGAACTGATCTGGGGATTGCTTTTCTCCTCCATGTTCTCTCCACAGATCATTGAATGTTCAACTGGCATGACATTTCTGTCATGTTCCAAACTACTCCCAATCTGGACCCCACACTTTGGAGGACAGGAAGGATTTCACCTGGTGAGTACAAAAATACCTCAAGCCCCTTGAAGGTAAAGCAGACCAGAAAACTCCCTGAACCTTGCATCAGGCAACTTCCTTCAAAGAACTACATCTCCCATCATCTCGGAGGGGATTCCCTCATGTGGACCAAAAAAGTCACACAGTGAGGACCAGGGACTCTTATCCAGCTTTTTGTGTTCCTATCTTGAACAAAACATGCAAACACACACACTGGCTGCCAAGAGCCTCAAGGTGACCACATGAATTCATTGCCTCTCGACACAGAAATTACTTCACTTTGATCTGAGAAATACATAGGCACCACACGCTATTGTCTAGGAATGCTTAGGTTTCTCTAGTCAGTGAAAGTTTTACCAAGTCTCGGGACAATGGCACGTTTCAGAAAGACCATAACCTATGGAATAAGCATGAAACTCTCAGGGAAGACCTTCAAATCTGCAAAGGTTCTCTGAGGGACATCACAGTACACCTTTCATTCATGGAACCGAAGACATAAAGTCAGAGCCACACAATGCTGCTCCTCAAGTGACTTCGGGAAGGAACCTAATTCCTACAAATCAGTGATGGCAGCCCGAACAACAGATATTCCACACACACTCACACACACAAAATTAGTGGTGTACTCAAAATTATCTTGTATGTGAATTTTGTACATTCTATGGAGTGATTTACATCCGTTAGCATGACCAGAAGTCATGGAACATCACACAGCCTTCTACATTCCATCTGTTTCCACAGTTTTAAAGATAGATTTTGATTCAAGGAGACTTCCGCATGCCTAAGCAGTGGATACATTCAACGAGGGTGAAATAGTTGCTAGTATAAGAATTTATGAGAAACTGCAAGGAAATTAATACATGAAGACACTGCAAATATTAAACACAGACACAAAAACAAACATACACAAAAAGAAAGACAGACAGACAGGTAGACACACACACACAACTCACACACACACCCCCAGGAACTTGGCCTGTATTTCAACGCATGTCCAATATTATCTGCAAACCCTGAAATTCTGGCGGGACCTTACTGAGGGGACATTTTAAGCACTTTACAAAGGATCAAACTTAGAAAACCACTTAAAGTGAGATTGGGTCCAGCAGTGTCCTTGGAAGGAACACATACTACCACGATTCTGCCAAGGAATAACTGAAGCCTAATCCAGAGTAGTTGCCTGAAGCCATCACTTGCATTGAAATCACTTCTACCTGGGTCACAATGCACGTACATACATGCATCATGATAACCTGACGTACACTGGCTATATTCAAGGAACGTTGAATCATTCCTCCTCAGACAATTGACTACAGTTGTCCTAGGGAATAGCTACACGGAGAAAAACCCAAAATTGCTGCTTTCCAGGATGCATTTCTGACTGGGATAATTAGGATGAAAGCATCCAACTGACACTGATCCTGGATTACTTTAAACCACACATGCGCCACCACACATAAAAACACCCACAGAATGGCTGTGATCCATGAATATGAACTATTTTGGAGTAAGTGAATTTCTGGGCTTTCATCTAAGAAGAACACCTTTCACCAGAACTCATACTTACGAATACCTGGAAACACTGGTGAACGAGGTGAATGTCTTCAAACCTTCACTGCTCGTGGTTTAATGGACCTGCAGACCAGAGAAGAATTTATGTCAGATCAACAGGTGTCTGTGCTGTGCCTCCATGTAAACTTTTCCTCCCTTGCCAATCCACTAGAACCACACCCTGAGATCACGTGGGCAGGAACAGAAGCAGAAACCAAGGCTGCCTGTACACCACAGCGAAATATAGGCGGCCTGTTCTGCTTGGTGAGTTTACAAGCAGAAACCAAGGCTGCCTTTACACCAGAGCGACTTGCAGGCAGCCTGTTCTGCTTGGTGAGTTGCCTGCCCCAGTGACACAGACACCTATGGCAGGTTTCAGAAACACCATAACCTATGGAAGAAGCATAAAACTCTCAGGCAAGACCTTCAAATCTGCAGAGGTTCTCTGAGGCACATCACAGTACACCTTTCATTCATGGAAACGAAGACATAAAGTCAGAGCCACACCAGGGTGCTCCTCAAGTGACTTCGGGAAGGAACCTAATTTCTACCCAACAGTGATGGCAAACTGAACAACAAATATCCCACACACCCTCACACACACGAAAATAGTGATATACTAACAGTTATCTTGTGTGTGCATTTCTTACATGCTATGGAGTTAATTACAGCTTTGAGCAAGACCAGAAGTCATGGAACATCACACAGCCTTCTTCATTCCATGTGTTTCCCCAGAGGAAATGAAAGATTTTGATTAAAGGAGACTTTTGCATGGCTACGCAGCGGAAACAGTCAAAGAGTGTGAAATAGTTGCGAGTTTGAGAATTTATGACAAGGAGCAAAGAAATTAATACATGAAGATACTACAGGTATTAAACAGACACAAGGACAGACACACATACACAAAGATAAACAGAGAGGTCGACACACAGACACAAACACACACACACACACACACACACACACACACACATACACACACAAACATACACCCAGGAGCGCAGCCTGTACTCAAGGCAAGTCGAATGTTATCTGCAACGGCTGAAATCCTTTTGTTATCCTACTGAGTGGACACTTTCAGCACTTGAGAAAGGATCAAACTTAGAAAAACACGTGAAGTGACATGGGTTCCACCAATGTCCTTGAAGGAAGACATACTACCACCATTATGCCAAGGAACGAGTAAGACTAATCCAGAGTCAGTGCCTGAAGCCATCACTTGAGTTGAAGTCAATTCTAGCAAAGTAACGATGCATGTACATACATGCATCGCGATAGCCTGACTACACTGGCCATATTCAAGGAACAGTGAATCTTTCCTCCTCAGACAATTGATTACAGTTGATCTAGGGAATAACAACGCAGAGAAAAACTCAAAATTACTGTCTTCCAAGTAGCATTCCTGAGTGGCATTATGAGGATCTGATCATCTAATGGATACTGATCCAGGAAATATTTTTAACCACACATGCGCCCCTACACATAAACACACCCACAGAGTGCCTGTGATCCATGAATATTAACGATTTTGGAGTAAGTGAATTACTTACTCCAAAAGTAAATGACTTCTCATCTAAGAAAAGTACCTTTTAGCAGAACCCATTCTTAGGAATACCTACAAACACTGGGGATGAGGTGAATTTCTTGAAACCTTCAATGCCCGTGGTTTAATGGACCCTGCAGACCAGAGAAGAAATTATGTTAGATCAACAAGTGCCTGTGCTGGGCCTCCATGTAACCTTTTCCTCCCTTGACAGTCCACTAGAACCACACCCTGAGATCACGTGGTCAGGATTAGCAGCAGAAACCAAGGCTTCCTGGGAGCACAATGACATCCAGGCGGCCTATTATGCTTGGTGAGTTCCTGCGAAACGACGCAGAGGACTATGGACACTAAAAGCTGTGTGGCACAGTCGCTTATGGTAGCTGTGAAGAATGGAACAACTCGAATCTGATATGCTCAGGTCACCCATGTGCTCCTGCCATGCGTGCCCCGTATACCTAGGACCCAAGTAAAAGAGAAGGCTTCCACACAACACAGTGGCTCCTACCTCCAGCTTCTCATGCTTGGCTGGCTGCGCTACCATAGCAACAGGCCATGCAGGAGCTGCCTCAGGATTCTTTATGTTCCAGGGGCTGGGATCCCACTGTGACTTCACAACCAAGTATGTCCTGATTGGTCAGACCACGTAAGCACTGCCTCTAAGGCCCCTCTCCCTGCAGTCTCCAGCCACTTGTGTGGCAGTTTCCTGGCAAGAACTGATCTGGGGATTGCTTTTCTCCTCCATGTTCTCTCCACAGATCATTGAATGTTCAACTGGCATGACATTTCTGTCATGTTCCAAACTACTCCCAATCTGGACCCCACACTTTGGAGGACAGGAAGGATTTCACCTGGTGAGTACAAAAATACCTCAAGCCCCTTGAAGGTAAAGCAGACCAGAAAACTCCCTGAACCTTGCATCAGGCAACTTCCTTCAAAGAACTACATCTCCCATCATCTCGGAGGGGATTCCCTCATGTGGACCAAAAAAGTCACACAGTGAGGACCAGGGACTCTTATCCAGCTTTTTGTGTTCCTATCTTGAACAAAACATGCAAACACACACACTGGCTGCCAAGAGCCTCAAGGTGACCACATGAATTCATTGCCTCTCGACACAGAAATTACTTCACTTTGATCTGAGAAATACATAGGCACCACACGCTATTGTCTAGGAATGCTTAGGTTTCTCTAGTCAGTGAAAGTTTTACCAAGTCTCGGGACAATGGCACGTTTCAGAAAGACCATAACCTATGGAATAAGCATGAAACTCTCAGGGAAGACCTTCAAATCTGCAAAGGTTCTCTGAGGGACATCACAGTACACCTTTCATTCATGGAACCGAAGACATAAAGTCAGAGCCACACAATGCTGCTCCTCAAGTGACTTCGGGAAGGAACCTAATTCCTACAAATCAGTGATGGCAGCCCGAACAACAGATATTCCACACACACTCACACACACAAAATTAGTGGTGTACTCAAAATTATCTTGTATGTGAATTTTGTACATTCTATGGAGTGATTTACATCCGTTAGCATGACCAGAAGTCATGGAACATCACACAGCCTTCTACATTCCATCTGTTTCCACAGTTTTAAAGATAGATTTTGATTCAAGGAGACTTCCGCATGCCTAAGCAGTGGATACATTCAACGAGGGTGAAATAGTTGCTAGTATAAGAATTTATGAGAAACTGCAAGGAAATTAATACATGAAGACACTGCAAATATTAAACACAGACACAAAAACAAACATACACAAAAAGAAAGACAGACAGACAGGTAGACACACACACACAACTCACACACACACCCCCAGGAACTTGGCCTGTATTTCAACGCATGTCCAATATTATCTGCAAACCCTGAAATTCTGGCGGGACCTTACTGAGGGGACATTTTAAGCACTTTACAAAGGATCAAACTTAGAAAACCACTTAAAGTGAGATTGGGTCCAGCAGTGTCCTTGGAAGGAACACATACTACCACGATTCTGCCAAGGAATAACTGAAGCCTAATCCAGAGTAGTTGCCTGAAGCCATCACTTGCATTGAAATCACTTCTACCTGGGTCACAATGCACGTACATACATGCATCATGATAACCTGACGTACACTGGCTATATTCAAGGAACGTTGAATCATTCCTCCTCAGACAATTGACTACAGTTGTCCTAGGGAATAGCTACACGGAGAAAAACCCAAAATTGCTGCTTTCCAGGATGCATTTCTGACTGGGATAATTAGGATGAAAGCATCCAACTGACACTGATCCTGGATTACTTTAAACCACACATGCGCCACCACACATAAAAACACCCACAGAATGGCTGTGATCCATGAATATGAACTATTTTGGAGTAAGTGAATTTCTGGGCTTTCATCTAAGAAGAACACCTTTCACCAGAACTCATACTTACGAATACCTGGAAACACTGGTGAACGAGGTGAATGTCTTCAAACCTTCACTGCTCGTGGTTTAATGGACCTGCAGACCAGAGAAGAATTTATGTCAGATCAACAGGTGTCTGTGCTGTGCCTCCATGTAAACTTTTCCTCCCTTGCCAATCCACTAGAACCACACCCTGAGATCACGTGGGCAGGAACAGAAGCAGAAACCAAGGCTGCCTGTACACCACAGCGAAATATAGGCGGCCTGTTCTGCTTGGTGAGTTTACAAGCAGAAACCAAGGCTGCCTTTACACCAGAGCGACTTGCAGGCAGCCTGTTCTGCTTGGTGAGTTGCCTGCCCCAGTGACACAGACACCTATGGCAGGTTTCAGAAACACCATAACCTATGGAAGAAGCATAAAACTCTCAGGCAAGACCTTCAAATCTGCAGAGGTTCTCTGAGGCACATCACAGTACACCTTTCATTCATGGAAACGAAGACATAAAGTCAGAGCCACACCAGGGTGCTCCTCAAGTGACTTCGGGAAGGAACCTAATTTCTACCCAACAGTGATGGCAAACTGAACAACAAATATCCCACACACCCTCACACACACGAAAATAGTGATATACTAACAGTTATCTTGTGTGTGCATTTCTTACATGCTATGGAGTTAATTACAGCTTTGAGCAAGACCAGAAGTCATGGAACATCACACAGCCTTCTTCATTCCATGTGTTTCCCCAGAGGAAATGAAAGATTTTGATTAAAGGAGACTTTTGCATGGCTACGCAGCGGAAACAGTCAAAGAGTGTGAAATAGTTGCGAGTTTGAGAATTTATGACAAGGAGCAAAGAAATTAATACATGAAGATACTACAGGTATTAAACAGACACAAGGACAGACACACATACACAAAGATAAACAGAGAGGTCGACACACAGACACAAACACACACACGCACACACACACACACACATACACACACACATACACACACAAACATACACCCAGGAGCACAGCCTGTATTCAAGGCATGTCGAATATTATCTGCAACGGCTGAAATCCTTTTGTTATCCTACTGAGTGCACACTTTCAGCACTTGAGAAAGGATCAAACTTAGAAAGACACGTGAAGTGACATGGGTTCCACCAATGTCCTTGAAGGAAGACATACTACCACCATTATGCCAAGGAACGAGTAAGACTAATCCAGAGTCAGTGCCTGAAGCCATCACTTGAGTTGAAGTCAATTCTAGCAAAGTAACGATGCATGTACATACATGCATCGCGATAGCCTGACTACACTGGCCATATTCAAGGAACAGTGAATCTTTCCTCCTCAGACAATTGATTACAGTTGATCTAGGGAATAACAACGCAGAGAAAAACTCAAAATTACTGTCTTCCAAGTAGCATTCCTGAGTGGCATTATGAGGATCTGATCATCTAATGGATACTGATCCAGGAAATATTTTTAACCACACATGCGCCCCTACACATAAACACACCCACAGAGTGCCTGTGATCCATGAATATTAACGATTTTGGAGTAAGTGAATTACTTACTCCAAAAGTAAATGACTTCTCATCTAAGAAAAGTACCTTTTAGCAGAACCCATTCTTAGGAATACCTACAAACACTGGGGATGAGGTGAATTTCTTGAAACCTTCAATGCCCGTGGTTTAATGGACCCTGCAGACCAGAGAAGAAATTATGTTAGATCAACAAGTGCCTGTGCTGGGCCTCCATGTAACCTTTTCCTCCCTTGACAGTCCACTAGAACCACACCCTGAGATCACGTGGTCAGGATTAGCAGCAGAAACCAAGGCTTCCTGGGAGCACAATGACATCCAGGCGGCCTATTATGCTTGGTGAGTTCCTGCGAAACGACGCAGAGGACTATGGACACTAAAAGCTGTGTGGCACAGTCGCTTATGGTAGCTGTGAAGAATGGAACAACTCGAATCTGATATGCTCAGGTCACCCATGTGCTCCTGCCATGCGTGCCCCGTATACCTAGGACCCAAGTAAAAGAGAAGGCTTCCACACAACACAGTGGCTCCTACCTCCAGCTTCTCATGCTTGGCTGGCTGCGCTACCATAGCAACAGGCCATGCAGGAGCTGCCTCAGGATTCTTTATGTTCCAGGGGCTGGGATCCCACTGTGACTTCACAACCAAGTATGTCCTGATTGGTCAGACCACGTAAGCACTGCCTCTAAGGCCCCTCTCCCTGCAGTCTCCAGCCACTTGTGTGGCAGTTTCCTGGCAAGAACTGATCTGGGGATTGCTTTTCTCCTCCATGTTCTCTCCACAGATCATTGAATGTTCAACTGGCATGACATTTCTGTCATGTTCCAAACTACTCCCAATCTGGACCCCACACTTTGGAGGACAGGAAGGATTTCACCTGGTGAGTACAAAAATACCTCAAGCCCCTTGAAGGTAAAGCAGACCAGAAAACTCCCTGAACCTTGCATCAGGCAACTTCCTTCAAAGAACTACATCTCCCATCATCTCGGAGGGGATTCCCTCATGTGGACCAAAAAAGTCACACAGTGAGGACCAGGGACTCTTATCCAGCTTTTTGTGTTTCTATCTTGAACAAAACATGCAAACACACACACTGGCTGCCAAGAGCCTCAAGGTGACCACATGAATTCATTGCCTCTCGACACAGAAATTACTTCACTTTGATCTGAGAAATACATAGGCACCACACGCTATTGTCTAGGAATGCTTAGGTTTCTCTAGTCAGTGAAAGTTTTACCAAGTCTCGGGACAATGGCACGTTTCAGAAAGACCATAACCTATGGAATAAGCATGAAACTCTCAGGGAAGACCTTCAAATCTGCAAAGGTTCTCTGAGGGACATCACAGTACACCTTTTATTCATGGAACCGAAGACATAAAGTCAGAGCCACACAATGCTGCTCCTCAAGTGACTTCGGGAAGGAACCTAATTCCTACAAATCAGTGATGGCAGCCCGAACAACAGATATTCCACACACACTCACACACACAAAATTAGTGATGTACTCAAAATTATCTTGTATGTGAATTTCGTACATTCTATGGAGTGATTTACATCCGTTAGCATGACCAGAAGTCATGGAACATCACACAGCCTTCTACATTCCATCTGTTTCCACAGTTTTAAAGATAGATTTTGATTCAAGGAGACTTCTGCATGCCTAAGCAGTGGATACATTCAACGAGGGTGAAATAGTTGCTAGTATAAGAACTTATGAGAAACTGCAAGGAAATTAATACATGAAGACACTGCAAATATTAAACACAGACACAAAAACAAACATACACAAAAAGAAAGACAGACAGACAGGTAGACACACACACACAACTCACACACACACCCCCAGGAACTTGGCCTGTATTTCAACGCATGTCCAATATTATCTGCAAACCCTGAAATTCTGGCGGGACCTTACTGAGGGGACATTTTAAGCACTTTACAAAGGATCAAACTTAGAAAACCACTTAAAGTGAGATTGGGTCCAGCAGTGTCCTTGGAAGGAACACATACTACCACGATTCTGCCAAGGAATAACTGAAGCCTAATCCAGAGTAGTTGCCTGAAGCCATCACTTGCATTGAAATCACTTCTACCTGGGTCACAATGCACGTACATACATGCATCATGATAACCTGACGTACACTGGCTATATTCAAGGAACGTTGAATCATTCCTCCTCAGACAATTGACTACAGTTGTCCTAGGGAATAGCTACACGGAGAAAAACCCAAAATTGCTGCTTTCCAGGATGCATTTCTGACTGGGATAATTAGGATGAAAGCATCCAACTGACACTGATCCTGGATTACTTTAAACCACACATGCGCCACCACACATAAAAACACCCACAGAATGGCTGTGATCCATGAATATGAACTATTTTGGAGTAAGTGAATTTCTGGGCTTTCATCTAAGAAGAACACCTTTCACCAGAACTCATACTTACGAATACCTGGAAACACTGGTGAACGAGGTGAATGTCTTCAAACCTTCACTGCTCGTGGTTTAATGGACCTGCAGACCAGAGAAGAATTTATGTCAGATCAACAGGTGTCTGTGCTGTGCCTCCATGTAAACTTTTCCTCCCTTGCCAATCCACTAGAACCACACCCTGAGATCACGTGGGCAGGAACAGAAGCAGAAACCAAGGCTGCCTGTACACCACAGCGAAATATAGGCGGCCTGTTCTGCTTGGTGAGTTTACAAGCAGAAACCAAGGCTGCCTTTACACCAGAGCGACTTGCAGGCAGCCTGTTCTGCTTGGTGAGTTGCCTGCCCCAGTGACACAGACACCTATGGCAGGTTTCAGAAACACCATAACCTATGGAAGAAGCATAAAACTCTCAGGCAAGACCTTCAAATCTGCAGAGGTTCTCTGAGGCACATCACAGTACACCTTTCATTCATGGAAACGAAGACATAAAGTCAGAGCCACACCAGGGTGCTCCTCAAGTGACTTCGGGAAGGAACCTAATTTCTACCCAACAGTGATGGCAAACTGAACAACAAATATCCCACACACCCTCACACACACGAAAATAGTGATATACTAACAGTTATCTTGTGTGTGCATTTCTTACATGCTATGGAGTTAATTACAGCTTTGAGCAAGACCAGAAGTCATGGAACATCACACAGCCTTCTTCATTCCATGTGTTTCCCCAGAGGAAATGAAAGATTTTGATTAAAGGAGACTTTTGCATGGCTACGCAGCGGAAACAGTCAAAGAGTGTGAAATAGTTGCGAGTTTGAGAATTTATGACAAGGAGCAAAGAAATTAATACATGAAGATACTACAGGTATTAAACAGACACAAGGACAGACACACATACACAAAGATAAACAGAGAGGTCGACACACAGACACAAACACACACACGCACACACACACACACACATACACACACACATACACACACAAACATACACCCAGGAGCACAGCCTGTATTCAAGGCATGTCGAATATTATCTGCAACGGCTGAAATCCTTTTGTTATCCTACTGAGTGCACACTTTCAGCACTTGAGAAAGGATCAAACTTAGAAAGACACGTGAAGTGACATGGGTTCCACCAATGTCCTTGAAGGAAGACATACTACCACCATTATGCCAAGGAACGAGTAAGACTAATCCAGAGTCAGTGCCTGAAGCCATCACTTGAGTTGAAGTCAATTCTAGCAAAGTAACGATGCATGTACATACATGCATCGCGATAGCCTGACTACACTGGCCATATTCAAGGAACAGTGAATCTTTCCTCCTCAGACAATTGATTACAGTTGATCTAGGGAATAACAACGCAGAGAAAAACTCAAAATTACTGTCTTCCAAGTAGCATTCCTGAGTGGCATTATGAGGATCTGATCATCTAATGGATACTGATCCAGGAAATATTTTTAACCACACATGCGCCCCTACACATAAACACACCCACAGAGTGCCTGTGATCCATGAATATTAACGATTTTGGAGTAAGTGAATTACTTACTCCAAAAGTAAATGACTTCTCATCTAAGAAAAGTACCTTTTAGCAGAACCCATTCTTAGGAATACCTACAAACACTGGGGATGAGGTGAATTTCTTGAAACCTTCAATGCCCGTGGTTTAATGGACCCTGCAGACCAGAGAAGAAATTATGTTAGATCAACAAGTGCCTGTGCTGGGCCTCCATGTAACCTTTTCCTCCCTTGACAGTCCACTAGAACCACACCCTGAGATCACGTGGTCAGGATTAGCAGCAGAAACCAAGGCTTCCTGGGAGCACAATGACATCCAGGCGGCCTATTATGCTTGGTGAGTTCCTGCGAAACGACGCAGAGGACTATGGACACTAAAAGCTGTGTGGCACAGTCGCTTATGGTAGCTGTGAAGAATGGAACAACTCGAATCTGATATGCTCAGGTCACCCATGTGCTCCTGCCATGCGTGCCCCGTATACCTAGGACCCAAGTAAAAGAGAAGGCTTCCACACAACACAGTGGCTCCTACCTCCAGCTTCTCATGCTTGGCTGGCTGTGCTACCATAGCAACAGGCCATGCAGGAGCTGCCTCAGGATTCTTTATGTTCCAGGGGCTGGGATCCCACTGTGACTTCACAACCAAGTATGTCCTGATTGGTCAGACCACGTAAGCACTGCCTCTAAGGCCCCTCTCCCTGCAGTCTCCAGCCACTTGTGTGGCAGTTTCCTGGCAAGAACTGATCTGGGGATTGCTTTTCTCCTCCATGTTCTCTCCACAGATCATTGAATGTTCAACTGGCATGACATTTCTGTCATGTTCCAAACTACTCCCAATCTGGACCCCACACTTTGGAGGACAGGAAGGATTTCACCTGGTGAGTACAAAAATACCTCAAGCCCCTTGAAGGTAAAGCAGACCAGAAAACTCCCTGAACCTTGCATCAGGCAACTTCCTTCAAAGAACTACATCTCCCATCATCTCGGAGGGGATTCCCTCATGTGGACCAAAAAAAGTCACACAGTGAGGACCAGGGACTCTTATCCAGCTTTTTGTGTTCCTATCTTGAACAAAACATGCAAACACACACACTGGCTGCCAAGAGCCTCAAGGTGACCACATGAATTCATTGCCTCTCGACACAGAAATTACTTCACTTTGATCTGAGAAATACATAGGCACCACACGCTATTGTCTAGGAATGCTTAGGTTTCTCTAGTAACTGAAATGCTTATCATCTCTCAGGAGAATGGCAGATTTCAGGAACACCACAACCTATGGAATAAACATGAAACTCTCAGGAAGGACATTCAAATCTGCAAAGGTTCTCTGATGGACATCACAGTACTCCTTTCATTCATGGAACCGAAGACATAAAGTCTGTGCCACACAAGGTTGTTCCTCAACTGACTTGGAGAAGGAACCTAAATTTTATAATCCAGTGTTGGGAAGTTAAACAACAAATATTCCCCAAACACTCACACACAGATAATGAGTGATATACTAATAGTTATCTTGTATGTACATTTCTTACATTCTATGCATTAATTACAACTTTGAGCAAGAGCAGAAGTCATGGAACATCACACAGCCTTGTTCATTCCATCTATTTCCCCAGTTTAATGATAGATTTTGATTCAAGAAGACTGCTGCATGCCTATGTAGCGGATACACTCAACGAGTGTGAAAAAGTTGGTAGCATGAGAATTTATGAGTAATAGCAAAGAAATTAATACATGAAGAAACTAGAAATATTAAACGCAGACACAAAGACAGACACATACACACAAGAAAGACAGACAGACAGGTAGACACAGACACCCAGAACCTGGCCTCTATCAACGCAATTCGAATATTATCTGCAAAGGCTGAAATCCTGGCGTTAACCTACTAAGGGGACACTTTAAGCACTTTAGAAAAGATCAAACTTAGAAAAACACGTGAAGTGACATCGGTTCCATCAATGTCCTTGGAAGGAAGACATTCTACCACCATTATGCCAAGGAACAACTAAAGCCTAATCAAGAGTCAGTGCCTGAAGCCATCACTTGAACTGAAATCAGTTCCAGCAGGGTAATGATGCACGTACATACATGCATCATGATAGCCTGACATACTATGGACATATTCAAGGATCCCTGAATCCTTCCTCCTCAGAGAATTGATTACCGTTTACCTAGGGAATAGCAACACAGAGAAAAACCCAAAATTACTGCCTTCCTAGGAAGCATTCCTGACTGGCATTATTAGGAACAGTGCATCTAATGGACACTGATCCAGGAACTATTTTCAACCACACATGCGGCCCCACACACAAACCCACCCACAGAATGGCTGTGATCATGAATATTAACTATTTTGGAGTAAGTGAATTTCTAGGCTTTCATCGAAGAAAAGTACCTTTCAGCAGAACCCATACTTATGAACACCTGGAAACACTGTTGAATGAGGTGAATTTCTTCAGACCTTCTCTGCCTGTGCTTTGATGAACTCTGCAGACCAGAGAAGATTTTATGTCAGATCAACATGTTCCTGTGCTGTGCCTCCATGTAACCTTTTCTTCCCTTGCCAGCCCACTAGAACCACACCCTGAGATCACGTGGTGAGGATTAGAAGCAGAAACCAAGGCTACAGAATGGGGGAAATCTTTGCCAGGTATACATCTGACTGAAATTAATACCAAGAATATTCTCAAAAACTACATTCCCATAAAATTAATGACCCAATGAAGAAATACACAAATGAACTTAACAGAGCTTTTTCCAAGGCAGAATTCCAAATGACCTAAAACTACATAAAGAAATGCTCACCATCGCTAATCATAAAGGAAACACAAATCAAAACCATACCAAGATTCCAACTCACTCCTATTATAATGGCTATCATCAAGAACACAAAAAACTAATGTTTTCAAGGATGTCTAAAAAAAGGAACCCTCATATGCTGTTAGTGGGAATGTAAATTAGTACAACAAGTATGGAAAACAATATGGAGGCTTCTCAAAACTAAAAGTAGAATTGCTGTGTGATCCAGCATTATCATTCATAGGGATATCCCTGAATGAATGCAAGTCAGGTTACAATACAGACACCTGCACATCCATGTTTACTGCAGCATTATTCACAACAGCTAAGATATGTAAACAGACAACACGCCTCACTACTGACATCAAAAACTGTGGCATTTATACACAATGGAATTTTATTCAGCCTTAAATAAGAATGAAATTTTGTTGTTTGCAGGTAAATAGATGGAACTGGAAAACATCAACTTAAGTGAAATTAGTCAGGTTACGGAAACCAAAGGTCACATGTTTTTTCTCACACATGGACTAGAGACCTGATACACATACAAGCAGTATTATGAACAACAGGTCTAAGGGGAGCTCATTTACAAGAGAGAGAAGGTAAAAGGAGGAGGTTAACCAGGTCAATATGGTTGTTGTACTTTCTGTAGAAGAATGCAGAATTTTAAAACCTTTTGAAACTACCATAAGGAGAATAAAGTAGAAAAGCAAAAATTAGAGGGAATGACCCAATTTGTGTTATAACATGTACATATATATACATGCATATATCTATATATGTATGTGGAAATGTCACAATGAAACATCCTGTGTAGCTATCTTAATTAAACAAAAATGTGCTGGGCACCAGTGGCTCACGCCTGCAATCTTTGTGACTCAGGAGGAAGAGATAAGGAAGATCATGGTTCAAAGACAGCTTGGGCAAATAGTTTGCAAGACCCTATCTCGAAAACACCTATCACAAAAAAGGGCTGGTGGACTGCCTCAAGGTAGAGTCCCTGAGTTCAAGCCCCAGTTCTGCCCCCCACACCAAAAAAAAATAAACACAAAAATGTATTTTTGTTGTTAAAAATGGAGAACAGAAATGGAAGATAGGTCCTGTATAGGGAGTTGTTTTCTTGTGGGAGGGGTCAGGATATAAGGAAAGGGTGTAGGATATGGTATAAATACTATATATTCATGTACGAAAATGGAAAAACGAGACCTGATGATACTATTCCAGGAATGGGGTGAGAGAGGATAAAGGAGAATGATGGAGGGATGAATTCAACTATGGTATATTATAAGAACTTTTGTAAATGTCACAATGTACCCCCACTACAGTAAGTTTTTTAAAACTCAGTAATGAAAAAAGTTTTTTTTTTAATCATTGTGTTCATTTCACTGAGCTTCACAGACAGAAGTTACACAACCACACTTAATCGGCCATTTTTCCTACAAACTAACACCCATATGACTTACTATGCATGTTAGTTCTGATGACCTCCTACCTCCTCACAAACATTATAGCACTGACATCACCCAACTGCAGATGTGAGGAACAGAGCCCTGTGCTCCAAACACCTCTGACAATAGCTGCACCAGCACAGGTAATCATTCAAGCTCTCTGCATAGATTTCCCTATAAAATAAGAAGGTTGGTCTAAATGACATATAAGGTCAGTTTGTGTTCTAACATTCTACTAACATTTTGGGTCACTTTTGCTCAACTGGGCAGTTCTCAAATGCCTGACCCACAGAAAATGAGCGAATTATGTTTTTCTTGTTTACTATGCTAAAAGTTGGAGAAATTTGTTACACAGATATAGGTAACTAATAGATGGAAGATGACAGGCCCATCTGCTAACTACTGGTGGCATCCAAAAGTGCTCCACAACCTAAGGGGCTTGGATTGAAAGCCCGGGGGCATCTTGACATCTGCCCTGCAATAAAGCATCTGTGGCCTCTGCAAAAATCCTACCAGTGCATTTGGTGGGGTGCTGACAAAAAATTCTTAAATGATACATACATGCTAAGGGACCCAGGGCTCATGAACTCGTCCTCAACTCAGTCACTGCTAGAGGCTGGGGTATGGGAGTTGTTTATCTCATAGAAGAAAGATCTCTGATCAAACATGCTCCTTAACTCACCTGAATTTGTAGAATCTGAAATTCAAGTTGAAAAGTAACCATGTGGTAATTTCCTGATAATCTGTGTAACTGTATAACTTTCTTTACATCTGTAAATTAGAAAAACAAGAATTTTTAATGGAATTTTATTCAGCCACAAAAAATGAGATTTTTATCCTTTGCAGGGAAATGGATGGAAATGGAGATTATCTTAAGTGAAATTAGCCAGGTTCTGAAAACCAAACACTGCATGTTTTCTCTCAGATGTAGAATATAGGCCCAATAAAAATACAAAGAATATTATGAAAAACAACTCAATCTGATGGGAAGTCCCCAATGGGAGGGAGAACATTTAAAAGAATGAAGTTAAGAATGTGAATACGGTTGATGTATTTTCTATACATCAAAAATGGAAGGGGAATAAAGTACAAAGGACAAAAGAAAGGGATGAAACAATTAGGATTATAATACATATATGTACATGGAAATGTCACAGTGAAACTCCCTATAGAGCTATCTTAAACAAAAAAATATCATTTTTTTTTCAAAAAAAGAGAACAGACCCAGTCCCACCAAAAACAAAGAAATAAACTAATAAAAAACATAACACAAGAAAGTAAAACTGGTCTTGTCTGGGGGTTAGTTACATTGGGAGCAGGGAGGATTATTAGTAAAGGGTTGTGAGGGTGAATATGATGGAAATATTATGTACTCATGTATGAAAATGGAAACATGAGACCTGTTAAACTATTCCAGGAATAGAGAGAGAGAAAATAAAGGAAAATGATGGAAGGGATGAATTTAACTATGACATATTGTAAAAAACTTTTGTAAATGTAACAACATATACCCAGTACAACAGTACTCAATAAAAAATATTTAAAAAAAGAAAAACCATAACACTCCAGCAGACCTTTTGTGCGTTGAGTATTTTCAATATAGGATTGTGGAAAATATTTGCCAGAGCTGGCTTTGAACTGCGATCCTCCTGTTTCTTCCTGCTGAGTAGAGAGAAATGCAGGTATACATCACAGGCAAACAGCCCAAATTTCAATATATTACTATTGGTTTTTTATCACATATGTATCCATTCCTAAACAATATAGTGATTGGTTTTGGATGGTTTGGCTCTGTTTATCCTTTTAGGGGTTCACTGTACTTCTTTAACCTAAAGATTTATAGACTTGGATGGGAGGTGTTGCTAAAGGGGTAGAGCAACTGCTTTGCAAGTGAAAAGCCCTGAGTTCCAATCCCAGTATTACCAGTCCCAACAGTCCCAGCAAAAACAAAAAAGTCTATGAAGATCTCTAGTCTTCAGGAAATTTAGAAAAAGAATTTAAGCACTGAGTATATTTTTAACAAAATTAGCGAACACCACTAATTTTCTTCAAAATAATCAAATATGAAGCCCACACATTCATGCTTCACAATATAATTTTAGAGCTCATAAAATGGTTAAGAACACTCCTCATTAGGACAGTGCTGAGAAGTCATGAAAAAAATAGTTAAGAACAGAGGCTGGGCAGAGTGATTCATGCTTGTAGCAATACCAGCTACTTGGTAGGCAGAAATCAGGAGGATCACAGTTCTAATCCAGGGAAGGCAAAAAGTTAATGAGACCTGGGCTGGTAATATGGCTCAAATGGTAGACTGCCTGCCTAGCAATTACAATGCCCAGAGATCAAACCCCAATACTACAAAATAAAATCCCCAAAGTTAGCAAGACCCCATCTCAACCAGTAATCTGAGCATGTTATTGTGTGCCTGTATTCTTATCTGTGTCCCAAGTCCCACCACACCCAAAATAATCCAATCTGTGTAGGGAGGAGGATCAAGGTCTGAGGGCCCACCCTGGGTAAAAACTCAAAAGACCATATCTGAAAAATAACTAAAAGAAAAACGGGCTAGGGGTATGGCTCAAGTGGTAGAGCACCTACCAAGCAAGTAAGAGACCCTGACTTCAAACACCATTATTATCAAAAATTTTTAAAAAGAACAGAATCTGAGAATGCATTACTTGCCTAGCACAGTCAAGGAACTGGGTTCAATCTCCAGCACTGGAAAAAAAACAAAAATTAAATGAAAAACTATTCTTACATTGGTAATACATGCAGGTACACTTAATTTTGAATTTCAAACTCATTATTTTGTAAACCAACTCATTAGGAAACAAAACTGAGGATACTCAAAACAATGATCATGTGCACAAAAGGAAATTCCAAAACAATTCTAACAATGTTTGGAGAAATGAAAACATAACCGCCTCAAAGGATACATTCCTCAAATACTACTATTTGATTGACTGGCTTCTACTGTATTCATTAATAATCCAGAGGAATTGTAACAGCACAATTATGTCAATTGAAAGAGATGACTTCAAATTATTGACTTTCCAACAGCACCTGACCCAGTGACTCAGGCAGACACAATATGAATTTGTTGATTAAGTAAACATGTGAAGACATCAAATTCAGATCAAGCTTTTTGTCTGTAAATTTGCTCAGTATGTCAAAAAGCTGTCAAAAAATAGAATTATAAATACCATTTTGAACAATGCTGTATCACTTGGCCTCAGGAACTTACCTGCCAATCTTTTTTTATATTTTGTAACAAAGCATAACCCAGGTGAATATAATCTTCAATGTCAGGGCTCTCAGGCATTTTTATGCTGTGAAGCTTATCAACTGTTCTGCTTTTTGTGATATCATCTAAGTATTTTTAAAAGGCAGGCTTTTTTTGTGTGAAAAAAAGAAAAGAAAATCTGAAAACCAGTGATACAAAAAACTGTATAATCACAGTTTATTCACATCTAGATTCCACTTGCGTACTTGCATCAGACTGCATTCTTTTACTGCTCAAAATGCTTCTCTTCCAGTACCATTCCTCTTGCCAAATTATATCACTAATCATTCTCACAACTATTTTGATTGATGGCTTTAAAATATTACTTCTTGGGTCAGAGATGTAGCTCAGTTGTAGAACCCTTGCCCAGTATGTGCAAAGGTCCTGGGTTTAATCCTCAGCACAGAGGGGAAAAAAGAATGTGAGTGTGTATATATATTCTTTATTATAATTTTTATTCTTTTCCAAGTTTGCTAAAATAAGTACATACTACTCATAGAGAAGAAAAGTATTTCATCTTTTGAAATATCTTTGTCTGAAATCTCCTTTCTAGCTACAGGAGTTTTTTTAAGACCCTGAACTTTTACATCTGGCTAGCCTTACTCTATTTCTTTTTGCAGTGGTAATGAAATTCGAACTCAGGGCCTCATGCATGGTAGTCAGGCACTCTAACTGCTTGAGCCACTCCACCAGTCTATACTCTCTGTACATTCAGCACCCATCTCTTCCTTTCAAGTAATTAAGGTCTCTAAATTCCATCACTCCATCTCTATAAATAATTCAAAATACCCCTGCAGTGAGTTGCCTCTCCCTCTAAGAGCTATTTCAGTAGAAAAATCAGAAACCACTTCCAAAAATGATTTCTGCTCAAAGATTGTAATTCTTGTCCAACCAAAGTTCCTAATATCTAGTTATCCAGTTGCAAGGTTAAATTAGCTTCCTCTTATCTGTCAGAGCACCATAGACATTTAGCAATAAAACTTACTCTTTAAGACCAGATATCTTCCTTCTGGAACAAGCTTCAGTGGCTTAACATTTATTGACTATAGGCAATGATAGTGCACTACAGTGAGACAGCTTTCATGTGAGTGAGCAACAAATTGTAAGATTTATTAATTAAAATCTGGGTTTAATGGCGCATACCTATAATGTCAGCAATTGGGCAGCTGAGGTAGGAGGCCAGCCTGGGCTACACAGCAAGCTCATGTCTCAAAAAACCAAAATTAAGCTGGTGGCAGGGTTCAAGTGGTAGAGCACTTGCCTAGCATGCATGAAGCCCTAGATTCAATTCCCAATACTTAAAAGAATAAATAAAGTGGTGTTAAAACACAAAAATCCCATACCACTTACTTGACTAGGAAGGTTCTTAAAGACACTGTGCTGTTAATAGTTACCTTAGGCAACTTTTAAGAGTGTTGAAGCTGGAATGTGGCTTCAGAGTTAGAGAGCCTCCCTAGCAGACACAAAGTCTGAATTCGCACCCTCGGGCCACAAAAAAAGTATTGAGCAAATGTGATGTGCAAAAGATGCCTTCATTTACAAGTACACGATGACAGTGAACTTGCAGAATCCTAAATCAACATTTGACAACCAAGTTCCTGTGCATAATACAGTGAGCTTCAAAACTTCTTCTGCACTGAAACAATGCTCACCTTTTCTGTCCTCTCAGAGCTTGGTAGCCCTTGTCTTCCTGAAGGAATTTCTCGCACTGAAAGCAGTCAGCATACCTAGAAATGACAGTTCTCGTTTTAAATGTCCACGCTGACTTCTCAAGTCTTCAGAAGAATCCATCCCACAGAATATGATCTGCAGATTTTCTGAACTGATTCCATAAAAAAGCAAATATTAGAAAGTTATTCCAACTACTAACAATTATTTCAGATAGTACACAATTTTCCTAAAAAAATTCTCATTTTGTTCCTCATAATCTCTCCACATTCAACCTCACAATTTTCTGAAAACCAATGTGACCTATACCATAATTTCTACTTTCAACCAACCCCCCCACAAATCATAGTACTGTGTTTGTAGCCCTGGGAAACACAGTGACAAACCTGGTCTCAAAACAGCATCTACAAGCACCCACAGTAGCCCTGGTTGCAGAGCTGCTCTGCAGGACAGCAGTGCAGCAGGAGCCTTGCCAGGGCTCATTGAGCCTCAGACCAGTTCTGGGGGAAGAGGCAGTGGCTTCAGGGCAGGAGGAGAAGGTGTGACTTGCTTTCCCCTGTCACCAGCCAAGAGCACCAAGGGCGGGGCAACACCTTCCAACTGTTCCTGCCCCACAGCACAGAGTTCATAAGCTTCAAGTCGGAGCTCTGTGGCTTCTTCTGCACCAAGACCACCAGCTCTCTACCCAGTGCTGCTCCAAGGTTATCCATGGCTGTGCTTCCTCCGGGGTCTGGGGCCGGACCCCAGCGACACCCACCCCGTGTCCGAGGTACTGCAAGCCTGACCCCCCACCTCCCAACGTACTGCCTGCTGACCCATGCCGCCTACAACCCAACGCAGGGCACGCTGACCCCAGAACCCGGACACACCACAAGCCTGTCCCCTGCTGCCCACAACTCGATGCACTGCACGCTGACCCCCAAAACCCAACACAAAGCACGCCTGACTGACGCCAACCACAGCCCGATGGATACACCACCCACAGCCCTATGCACCACACGCCTGACCCCCTCCGCCCGCATCCTGGCGCACCTCCCACCTGACCCACACTGCGTGCAGCCGGACCTCCTCCCGCCTGACCCCCGCCTGACCTCCGCCGCAGGACGCACCAGCACGCCCGACCCCCGCCGCCTGATGCACCGCTCGCCTGACCCCGCTGCCCACAACCTGACCCACCGCACGCCTGATCCCCGCCGCCCCCATCCCGGTGCACCTCCCGCCTAACCCAGGCCACACGCATCCCCACGCAGCTCAAGCCTGACCCCCCGCCGCGCTCATTTGGAAGCAATTCCTGCCTGACCCCCGCCACGCGCAGCCCAACGCACTGCCTGACCCCAGATGCCCGCAGCCCTGTGCACTTCCCACCTGACCCCCGCCGCACGACGCACCGCACGCCTGATCCCGCCAACCATAACCCGACGCACTGCACGCCTGACCCCCGCCGCTAGCATCCTGACGCACCTCCCGCCTGACCCACGCCACTCACAGCCCGACCCCTTCCCGCCTGACCCCCGCCGCCGGAAGCACTGCACGCCTGACCTCGCCGCGCGCATCCCTAAGCACCTCCCACCAGACCCCAGCCGCGCACATCCTGAAGCACCTCCAGCCTGACCCCCGCCGCCCACAACCCGATGCACCGCACGCCGGACCTCGCGGCCCACAACCCGACACACTGCCTGCCTGATCCCCGCCACCCGCAGCACCTCCAGCCTGACCCCCCCCGCCTGCAGTCCGACGGCCTCCCGCCTGACCCCCGCCGCCTGAAGCACTGCACGCCTGACCGCCCCCCGCCCGATGCACCGCTCGCCTGACCCCGCTGCTCACAACCCGACGCACCGCAAGCCTGACCCCCGCCACCCGCAGCCTGGTACCTCCAGCCTGACCCACACTGCCAGCATCCCCACGCACATCCCACCTGACCCCCACCTCTCGCAGCCCGACATACCTCCCGCCTGACCCCTGCCGTGCTCATCCCAAAGCACCTCCCACCTGACCACACCGCCCGCTGACCCCGGCAACCCGACGCACCACACGCCTAACCCCCGCCGTCCACAGTCCGACGCACCTCCTGCCTGACCCCCGCTTTCCGCAATCCGACGCACCTCCCGCCTGACCCCCCGCCTTCCGCAGCCTGACGCACTTCCCGCCTGACCCCGCTGCCCGCAGCCAGACCCACTGCCTGACCACCCCCCTATGCGGGCAGCCCGACACACCTCCCACCTGATCACGCAGCCCGCTGACCCCGGCAACCCGACTCACTGCACGCCTGACCTTCGCCGTCAAATGCCAGATGCACCTCCCGTCTGACCCCGCCGCCCGCTGACCCCGGCAACCCGACGCACCGCACGCCTGAACCCCGCCGACCGCAGCCGAACACCTCCCGCCTGACCCCTGCTGCCCGCAGCCAGACCCACTGCCTGACCGCCCTTCCCCATGCCGGCAGCCTGACGCACCTCCTGCCTGACCCCGCAACCTGACTCAATGTCCTGCCTGACCCCGCCACCTCCCCTAACCCCCCACCACTTCCCGACCCATCCCCACCGCCCGGGCTAGGACGCTCCTCAGATAGGAAGAGGGACCTACAATTGCCAAGCCCTGCTCCGGAGGGCCGTCACCCCTCGTTGATCACCTTGCCCACTTTCTGAGACTGCCTGGGCTTGTGGGGCGAGCGCTGTCTGGCTGTGGGGCCAACACAGCAAGCCAAGGCCTGCCAGTGGGCATGGAGTCCGTGCGGAGGCCCTGCTCTTCTAGAGCTTCCACCCTAGGCGCTGCTCCAGGGCGCCCCCTGCCGGCCTCCTGCCAGCAGCCACTTTGCAGTGAACAAAGTTGAGTGTTTACTTATCTCATTCTCTAGTACACGTTATGCCCCTGCCCGGCGCTGAGAATGCTGGCAGCAGCCTGAGACTCCAGGACTGGGGCCCTGCTCGCCCCCAGCGCCTGGTACCGCGCATGCAGGAGGAGAGCGTGGACCCTCAGCTGGCCCTAGCCCTGCACCATGGCCACATGTCCAGGAACCCAGGTGCTCATCCCTTGAAGACTCCACCTCACTGGTCTGTCTACAAGTCCTCCAACGACGTCATCCTTCTCCAAAGCAACTTGATTTCCTGCTTGTGCAGTAAGCCACAGTATTTCTTGCTGTCCCCTCCTGAGTAGCTGTGGTTATAGGAATGAATAACCTGAGCTGGCTCTTCTACTTTTTAGGTGTCTCTGTGATAAACAAGTCTATTTCTCCTGTTACTAAATATTTAGAAAACGTGTGTGCTGCAAAAATATTATTTAATATTTTTAAATGAAATGGAAGGGTGGAATAGTACAAATTCAAGTAGCAAAAGAGAACTTTTTGCACAGGTAAGGTTTGACCTACATGGATTTAATCGCTATTTCTTTATATTGTTATCCATTTTATATATTCACTTCATTTATTTAAAATTATCAAGTAATGTGCTATTAGCGAATTCACACATTGCAAGTTCAGCTGAATCCCCTGTCAAGTCTGACTCTCTTTATCCCCAGACCTCATAGAAATAGAATTCAGTGCATTTGCATGTGTGTACTTTAAGCTAGTAAAATATGTTTATTTTCTGTTTGCACAACCTTCTATGGTCATGTAGACTTTCCTCTCCTTTGTCATGACTGTTGTATGATTTTCAAAAATGGCTGTACTACAGTGCAGTTGGTCCTGTCCCACTGATGACTGCTTCCAGCTTTTCATGATTATAGATGATCCTTGAGGATGTCTCTTATAGATGCTCAAGTGTTTCCCCCGGGTTCGTGGCAAAAAGTGAAGTTGCTGAATATTAAAGTTGTATATACTTAAATTTCAATAGATGCTCCTGAGTTGCTTATACTGATTTTAACTGTTAATGCTACTGTCATTCAAAGATATAAGGGGAAAATATCCATATGAGAGGCATAAGAATAATTATGCATGAGACTTTAGAACAAGACAGTATAAGAACCATTGCAGTAACTTCTATTCAGTAAAGACAAGAAAAGGTGAAATTGAAGGTCTAGGTTACCTCACCAGCATGTATCCCAAACCAGTCAATCTAGTGTTTAAAGACAAGGGAATACCAGAACAGATGAACGACAAAGTTGATTACTCTTAATAGTTACCTCCACATTCAGTTAACCTCAGCACTTTGCTCAAATATCTTTCTCTTTGTATTTGCTTCCTAATATTCTCTGCTCACTTTATTTTTCTGTTTCTCCTCTTTGTGATTATATCTTACAATAAATAAAACATCAACACAGTTTTGCCTCATGCTCTATGTTCTAGGGAACCCAGTCAAAGACATTCCCTGAAAGCAAAACAAAACTAGTAGACTGCAGGTAGTTTCATGAGTACAGAAAATAAATCCTACTTAACATAAATTTAATAGGTAGCAGTCTTGGAAATGACTCACGCTGAAATATACCAATCAAGTATCCACATAAATATAGCTACAACAATTATCCATTATCCTTCTATACATAATCAATTTTTCTTTGAAACAGTGTTATATCAATTAAAATATATTTGAAGGTTACATTTTAGTTAAATGTAAAATTTCTAGCAAATAAAGACTGCAGAATAAATATCACATCTATGTAGCAAGCAAGTCAAAGGGTAATTAATAGGGAACAGACATTAGAATCCTCTTTAAAAGGAAGTCATTTGGGATTTAAGTGCCCTTTTAGCTGATGTTCATTTTATAATAGACTCAATTATGCAAACTCCAAAGATTTTTTTCTAAGGTCAAAGAAGTAATTCATATGTGTGCATGCTTTTCTCCTCATTATTAAAAAAGCCATTTAAACTATTTTTCCTCATGATCCCTAGAGATTATATCCTGACTTAAGGGCCCACAAGAACTTCCAAGTCAAATTGTCTATTGTAATACTGTAAGTATCAATTTTTGCCCAGAATATTAAATATTGAATGTTCATACATTCCCAAGAATTGGTAAATGGAGTCAGGAAACAGAAGCCAATAAAATATAGAGGTGTATTAGGTTACCTTATGCATAAACTGAACAGTATTCAAATAAAGTTCAAGCTCCTATATGAAAACATTTGCCCACACTTTGTAACTCTACCATATTCAACAGTATTTTTCCTGTAATGTCATATGTAGCATTTTTCTTTTGTCTCTACCTCAGTGTAAATGTTACCATATTCTTCTGTAGTGCTTATGCTTCTGTAGTGCTAAGCCAAAGGCCTGACTCTGGGAGTTTCAACATGTCAAGTCTGCCTACTTACCTGAAAGAAAGTAAACAAATATAATCATGAAAAGGAAAGAAAAAATTTTAATCAAAAATTTTTGAAAATTTTGGGAAAATGGATGTTAGTCATTTCAGCCCATATTTGAGGTACTGACATGAGTTTTAGGTTTACATACAGGCAGAATTGGGGTAGGGGGCAACAAGTAGGCATAATTAAGCAATCTTAGTCATAGTGTACTCCCATTCATTTTTATCTCAGTTCTGATTCTACAGGAAGACTCTGCAGAAGTCATTGTCACTTGAGGGGACAATCTTGTTCCTCTGAGATTATTATGGGATGATCTCATCTTAGAGTGATCTGTCTGTGACTCTTTGCTTTTCTGGGAGTCCAAGATGAGTACAGACTTTCAGGTACTTCTTAAGAGTTCTGGAATAGGGCATTAAAAACACTGATGGAAGAATGTTTAATTTCTCTTACCTCTGTGCCTTCATCTGAGAAGAGGTATGAGGTTGGATAAGTATCATCAGTTTTTAGACAGACAGGCCTTGAATGATCTACATGCCTAATGTAGAATTAAGCAGGTGTCTGACCCAAAGTTCTAACAAAAGGAGACAGATGTAAACTGAAGGCAGGATACCATCCTTTTTTCTTGCTTACTTTGTGGTACCAGGTGAAGAGTCAGTGTTTTTTTGTTTGTTTTGTTTTTTTAACAAAGGGGGTTTCTAAGAACTTGATAAAATTTTGCTTCCTGTTCATGCTTGCAAACAGTACATGAAAATTTAAGCCTTAGTGTATTATACACTTTGTACTAAATGTTGGATATCAGTGTTTTTGCCTCAGTTTACCATCAAATACGTAGATAAGCAAGGATTCCTGTTCATCTGAGAAAACAGTAATTCCAAAATAGAGGAGATGGACCTTTTTTGGGTTATAGTACAGATATACATGGAAATGTTACAATGAAACCCCCAGTATAGCTATAGTAGCAAGCAAATGTAATTTTCTTTTTAAAAAAAGTGGAAAACAGGAAGGCAAAACAGGTCCTGTCTAAGGTTGTTAGAACTGTGAAGGGGAGGATCCAAGGAAAGGATGTAGGAGGATGAATATGGTGGAAATATTATGTACACATGTATGTAAATGGAAAAATGAGAATTGTTGAAACTGGTCCAGGAATGGGGGAGGAGGAATAAAGGAGAATGACCGAGGGGGTGAATTCAACTACAATATATTGTAAGAACTTTTGTAAATGTCACATTGTACAGCAATAATAACAATTTTTTTTAAAAACCCAGTGTAATGCATCGTTACTGTTTGTACTTTCTGCTTTAAAACAGTATGTGGTATTAATGCTTCATAATTTATTCTAAACTATGTACACCATTACTTTATTAAAACATTTCCTTATTGGTAAGATTTGATGTTTATTCAATTTTAACACTACAATCCAGAATTTGCCATACACCTATAAGTAAATTATATAAGGAACAACACCTTTTAACATAATTGCTTAGGTTTCTTCTTCTAAGGGCTAGATCTTTGTGTCTTTTTTCCCCCCAATTTTGCATTTCTTTCTTTTTTAGTTTTTGGTATTTAACTTTTGTCTCTTGAGGAGTAGAAGCTCTTTTGTACAATAATCATGTTAGTTGTTTATCTGTCAATTGTAAAGCAAATAATTTCCAAGATAATACATTTTTAAACCTGCTTCCTTTCTCATAATTTTAAAATTATTTTATAAATGGAACATTTCAAGAATGAAAAATTATATAAAACTATAAGAGACACAGTAATAATATCAAAACTAGATAGATATATTTGCTGAGGAAAAGTTAAATGCCTGTAGAGAGGAAGTATTGTTTAACTGAGAATTAAATGATTTGCTGTGTCTGTTATCATAAATAGAATATTTGCAAATAAAAACATGTTCAACAGATGATTACCACACTAGATTATAATTGTGTTCAATTTCTGCACTTGTATTACAACTTCAGTTTATTGGTATATTCTGGCACAGTGACCAGTAATATACCATTATTTTTTCATCCTGAAAAACAGAGTAAATTTGTGTGTGTGTGTGTGTGTGAGAGAGAGAGAGTGTGTTCAATACCATTTCCCCAAAAAGATGAATAAATCATAGAGCCAAACAAATATACCTCTTCTGTAAAATGTTGCATATCTAGGTGTGTTCCATAAGACCATTACTTACTATGAGTTATTGTAGATGTGTAACCGGGAAGACAGAAACTTACTTTTGCCTTCCCCCCCTAAACCTATCCTTAATCATTTTGTGACTCAGAGGCCCCTATAATGCCTCCTTCTCTCTTTAGGACATATGAATTGAATTTGAGAAATGTAACATGTTTGACTGAAAAGTAAATGCAGTTGCTTAACCTAGGAGGTCAATACCTCATGCTAAGGAGAGGAAATCCCTGTCCAAGAAGGGGATTTCCTGCCCATTGTCTCGCTGCAGACCCTTTATGTCTCATGAAAGCCCTACACACCCTGCGGTGCTCATTGGTTTTCAAGATCAGAACATTATTGTTTGTATTCCAATGTTTATTCTCTCTATATGTTGTCAAAATACAGTTTTAATATTTTTATCTAGATGGTACATTTTATTTCCTTGTTTTTTGTTATCTAAACATCCTTATAATAGGGGAGGAAATGCAATTACTTACATTTTAAGATGCTTAGCTCTAAAGTTCAAAGATTCCATTTTAAATAACTTTTAGATCATTCTAGGATTGTTTCAGTACTTTATCCGAGTTTTTGTTGTATTAATTCATGTACTGAGAACACAAAATTAAATTACCATCTTCAAGAGCCAACTAGAATAGCATTGATTAAAGTATTGAATCATTATCCTTTTGAAATTTGAATAAGTAAATCCAGAAGACTATATATTACATCATTTGAAATGATAACAAATTGTTGGATATTTATAAATGACTGAATATTAATGTAAATACATCATAATTTTGAGTCACAAAATAATATAGATTAAAAGTAGTGCTGTTACCAGAAATAAAAGTAGTAGTGTTACCAGAAATTGGCCTAGAAAATTCACCTTGGTTCTTGTATACATCAGAGGAAGAATTCAAGCAAGATGCAAAGATACAATAAAATTAATAGGAAAAAAATACTCTTTCAACAGACTGAAAGCAAGTTGTCTCTAGAATGAGAGGAGTGGGGTTGTAGGAGAGAGACATTTCTTGTTCCCCACACAGGAATGGGAACAAAAACTCAAAATCTTATATCCCACCTATTCTTGTATTGGAGAGCTGAGGGAATACACTGGTCAAAGGTAATGGATTTTGATGACTGAGATGGTTGTTAAAACAGGGAGGGGTCATTTTGGCCTCTGGGATGATTTTCTGGGTTTGGGTCATTGTCTTATTAAGAAATATATTGAATAATTTACTAGTTCCTGTTCTACTTGATAGATAATTTCTGTTTAAAAATTCCTAACCTTTGCTTTATCTTAGGTCTTGATGTTTAGGGTATGGATTACCCATGGATTGAGAGTGAATTAAGTATTAGGGTAGCGGCTAACTTCAAATTATCCTGTGAGATCCCCTGGGCTCTGGCTACCTGATCTTAAATAGAGATTAGTGGATTTGGGAAGTTGAATTAAAATGATTTTTTCCCTATGTCTTCCTCTTGTGGCCACTGCTTATGTCTACCTGCTACCAGTCAATTGTACTGAATGTGCATACATATATGTTGCAATTGTACATATTTAAATTATATGTATATATAATAAGGTTTTATTAACAGGTTTTTTTCTATAATTGATTATTTGGTAAGTATTGGATGACAGTAAGTTTAAGATTGTCCTTCCAATAATAATTTTGAATGAAGTTGTTGTCCCTTGCATGTATGTGTAAAAGTTCTTAAATGTCCAGCTAGAACATACTGAAGTTGCCCTTGTTAATCATCCTTGTGAAAATGAAGGATCCCAGGAAAAACATATTACTTAGTTAGAGCTTGGGAGGACTTAGTGTGGCAGGAAGGTGGGGAGGGGGAAGAAAGATAATAAGAGGTAATGAGTGCAACAGTGGAAAAAAAAAAAAGAACAGACTTGAGGAATGTCAAGTAGCACCTGGGGCATGACCAGAGAAGGGTCACCTCCCCCCAGAGGTTAAAGTAAATAGCATATGACCACGTATGGGACAAGTTGTATCCCCCATTTCTGTAACCTGCTATAAACAGTATATAAGGAAAGTCCCTTTTGTTTTTGGGGCTCAGCCTTGGGATGCAAATCTGCCTAATAAATGCTGGCCTGCTTAATAAACTTGCTTCCCAAAAGCTTTGGTGCCTCATCTCTGTCTGAGACTTCCTGAAACATTTCCAGGGGCTCATTTCCTGGATTCAGAAGTGGTATTTTCACCTCCTCATCACAGGCTCAGCCTCCCCAGGAGAGCTGACCTTGCCAGGCACCACAGGATGGCGGTTGATGTGATGGGAGGGAACCTCTCTCTCAGTGAACTAAGGAGGTGAGATTTGGTCACACAAAGGAACCCAGAAATGCTTAGGAACCAACTTGGGAGCCCCACTCATCAGACTGGAACCCAGGTTCAAATTTAGGCCTGCCATAGGAGGCAGCGATGGAGTCTGATCAACCCCAAGAGGCACCTGAGTAACCCACTTTTGGGGCAAAACCATGTCTCTTAAGTCCAGGCAGTGGGGTGGAAGTACTGTGCTGTGTGAGAGTGTGTGAAAGTGCAAGCCTGAGATGTAGCCCAGCTGCAAAGTGAGTGAGAAATCCCAAAGCAGTTCCATGGTGATCCTCATATACTCTATGGTGTGTGGCCCATTTGGGGCTCTGGTACATGATTTATATGGTCTCACTATGGCTAAGAGGTGCCTATGTCCTCACTAGGGGAATGGCCAGAGACAAGGTGAGTGGTGTTCTTTTTGCCTGTGTACCAGAAAGAAGGACCCCTTACCTCCTCTCCACAACCCTCATACATTCCATTTCTGTCTCTGTCTTGATATCTGGTAACTTGAGGCATAGGAGGAGGTCAGAGTAAGAACAACCCCTCTGAGTGCATGCTTAAGAACTTTGAAAAGGGATTTAAGGAAGATTTTAGAGTCAAGCTGACTCCTGGCAAGCTTAAGACCTTCTGTGAAATAGACAGGCCTGCTTTTGGTGTAGGATGGCCCTCAGAGGGGTCATTAGATAAGGTCATAGTCAATACAGTTTTTGAAGTGGTTGTAGGGGAGCCTGGACACTCAGATCAGTTTTCTTATATTGATTGCTGGGCAGGATGTGGTCTGCAGTTGGCCCATGTGACTAAAGCCCCATCTAGAGTAAGCATCTAGGGTCACAGTAGCCAGGTTGGCAGCAGCTTCCAAGTGCAGGGAAAAATGTGAAAAACCACAGAAACCCATATTAGTGGGGGACCTCAAGGAGATCTTACCCCCTTATGTGCCTCTGTACCTACATTTGCCACCACTTTCCACCCCTTTGCTGCCACCCTAAGGGGAAGCAACATCAGACAGGGAAGCCCAGCAGCAAATACGCCTACAAGGCTGGGCCAAGGAGTCCTTGAACCTACAACAATCACACATTCCTCAGACTCTGAGCCCACCAGTCCTCACTCCACAGCTCCTTGTGAGACCAGCCCCTAGGTCCAACTAGGAACATATGAACAGTCCCAAAATGGGCCTAGCCTCTCCCCTGGGACACACTTCCCTGCAGATGCCCCTGTGAGAAGTGCAGATCCCAATATATTATGACCAGCATGGTCAGATACAAGAAGAAAGGCAGACATTCATCTACCAGCCCTTTATCACAATAGACCTCCTAAATTGGAAGCACCATATCTATCCCCTCCTTCATGGAAAAGCCTCAAGCTCTGATTGATCTAAGCAATCCATCATCCAAACTCATAATTTTGCCCACCTGAACAGACTGCTGACAGCTTCTTCTGACTCTATTTAATACTGAGGAGCAATGCTGTATAACCTTGGCAGCTCTAAAGTGGCCAGGAGATCATGCACCTGCAGGCACTTTAAGTGCCCAAGCCTATGCTCATGGCAAGTTCCCTGAGGAGGACCTCCATTGGGACCCTAATGATGACTGAGATTGCCAGCAGCTTGAATGGTATCTGGAGGCATTATAAGGAAGCGTGAAGTAATGTATGTGTTCCTTTACCTTCCTGATTGCCCTATGGCTTTGATCGGCAAAGACTTATTGTGCAAACTATGGGACCAGATAACTTTTGACCCAATGGCACAGCAGCCTTAAAGCTGAGAGGGCCTGACACCAAGATTCTAACTCTCATGGTTGCACAGGAGAAGGAATGCCAACTCTACGCCCCTGAGAAAGAGATTCCTGTCATGCCTGAGCTTCCCTCTAAGATTCCAGGGATATGGGCTAAGGACAATCCCCCTAGACCAGCTTGGAGCATACCTCCAATGGTGGTAGAATTAAAGCCAGGAGCCATTCCTGGTAGCCAGAGGTCATACTACATTCCTTACAAGGCCCAAGTTGGGATCCAAAATCATCTTGACAGGCTTCTAAGTATGAGATGCTTCGGACTTGTTAAACTCCCTGGAACACTCCCTTTCTGTCTGATCAAAAACAAGGGACTGAAGATTTTAGGCCAGTTCAGGATGTCTGTGCAGTCAACTCAGCAACTGTTACTTTACACCCTCCATCCCCAAACCATATATGCTTTGGGGCCTTTTCCCAGTTGAGGCAAAGTTCTTAATATGCCTGGACCTTAAGGACACATTTTTCTGCATCTGCCTGGCCCCACAGAGCCAACCCATCTTTTCCTTCCAATGGGAAAGTCCTAGTACTGGAGAGAAGGGACAATTGACATGTACTAGGTTGCCACAAGGCTACAAAAACTCTCCACTCTCTTTGGGAATACCTTGGCATCCTACCCAAAGGCTGTCTCATCTGACCAGCATGGCTGCACACTCCTCCAGTACAAAGATGACCTTCAGTTGGCTAGACCAACTCAGGAGGATTGTATGGAAGGAACTCACCTCCTTCTCTCCCTTTTGTGGAAGAGAGGACATAAGGTTGCCCAAAAGAAGGAAGGCTCAGATTTTTCAAATACCTTGGGTTTCACCTGTCACAACAACAATGTAGACTGGGCCCTGAGAAGAAACAGGCCATCTGTTCCATTCTGGTCCCCAAGATCCTTCAAGAGATTAGAGAATTTCTAGAAGTACAGGTTGTGCCTGATCTGGATCCCCAATTAATCTCTCTTAGCAAAACTCTTTTATGAAGCTAGAAAGGGTGGAAAACAGAAACCCATGGTATGGGGAGAGGAGCAAGAAAAGGCCTTTAAGGAAATTAAGAGGGCACTCACAAATGCCCCTGCTCTGGGTTTGCCAGATGTGATGAAGCCCTTCTTTCTATATGTACATGACAGACTGGGGTCAGCTGTAGTAGTCTTGACCCAGCTGCTAGTTTTCTGGCACCATCTGGTGGCCTATTTATCAAAGCAACTTGTTGCAGCTTCCTGAGACTGGCCACCCTGCCTGTGCACCCTGGTGGCTACTGTCATCTTGGTGACTGAAGCAGACAAACTTACTTTGGGACAAAAACACACAGAATTCCCTACTCTGTTTTGACTCTTATGGAATATAAAGAAAATTATTGGCTGACAATCTCCTAAATGGTCAGATATCAAAGCATGTTATGTGAAAACCCATGTATCCAATTAGAGGTTGGTAAGACCCGAAACCCAGCCACCCATTACCGATTAATTCTGGCCCTGCAAGCATGACTGTTAAAAGGCTATGGACGAAATGTTCTCCACCTGGTGGGACTTGACTGATCAGTCTATCAGTCATCCAGACATTGAGTATTTCCCAGATGGCAGCAGCTTTGTATGGGACAGCACATGTTTTGCCAGATATGCATTATTGACTCTGGATACTGTCATTGAAGCATGTCTGCTGTCAGTCAGGACCTCTGTACAAAAGGCTGAGCTTATTACTCTCACATGGGTGCTCCTGCTCACTGCAGGAATGCAGGTAAACATCTATATGGACTCAAAATATGTCTTGCTTGGGATTAGGTCAAGCCCCACCAAGTGGATGGGTCTCTCCCCTTTTGAAATTCTTTTTGGGTGCTTACCCTCTTTAGTCAAGGGCCTGTGAGGGGACCTTAAGGCAATAGGTGACCTCACCCCAAGACAGATGTTGCAGGTCCTTGGGTTCACTCTCAAAACTCAATGACTTGGTTAGATAGAGACTCCCCATTAGACTCACAACTCCCACATAGCCTTATAAATCATGGAATGCTGTTTGGGTAAAGGAATGGGATGGTCAACTGCTAAAGCCCCACTGGAGGGGCCCTTTTGTTATTGTTTTATCCACTCCCATTGCTGTTTAGGTAGCAGAGATCATTCCCTGGATCCCCCACAACCAAGTGAAGCCAGCTTCCCTCAAATGGGAGTGCATCCCTGACCCAGTCCCATCATGCAAGATCACCCTTTAGAACACCTGTGCCCTTCCCTGGCAAGACCCTGCTTCCCAGGAGACAAGAGACCACAAACAATGAGGTATCAGCCCTAATTATGATTTCAAAGAAATATTGAGGAGTTTATTCTTCAAAATATATAACAAAAATTGTTATAACAAATCTATAACAATATTATCATATCAAAAGGCTAAAAGGCCCTAAGCAATTCAATTTATCCCTAATGTATTTGACTTCATTGTGTTTTACACTTGAATACTTAAGCCCTAAGCATGTGTATATTTCTTTTCAGAAAATTTCTTTGACAACTGAATTTGAAATATGTTTTAGAGGAAATGTCATACTTTTTGGAGATTTGTTAAATTAATAATGACTAATATCCAAGAAAAGAGAGTATGACATATAAAAACTGAGTTATTATTTGATTTAAACTAAACTGGACTATGTAATTATAATTTTGAAAACAATTGGAAGAGCAGAGCTTACAATCTTTAGAAACTCTTGAAAGGATGTGAGAAATATTCTCCAGGCCACTAATTGTATTGTGTGTTTTAATGTGGAGTACTGTGTAGAGGGTACAGAAGTACCCTTATCTAAAAGGAGTTCTGGAATTCACCAAGCAAAGGTAATTGATATTCATAATATTAAAATATCAATGCATTGATGACCATTTCTTGTCTATAAGAAAATATTTTTCACATGAGATGGCAAGAATCAAGATTGTCAAGGAACAGAACTTATAAAATGAGCTTTGAACATAAGCAATTATTAACATATGAAAGAAGTCTTTTCTTAAGTAAGAGTTGCTAATATAGTTTGACTCCTACATTAATATTACTTTACCTGACTTTTAGTATTTCCAGTCTAGTCCTAAATGTACATTGCCTCTTAAATACCATTATCAAGTCCATATCTGTAATGACGGTATTAAGACTTGAAGAAAGCAGAAGGAAAGTTAACACAAATATCTAGATCCTCCTTGGCAAGTGGGAGTGCATTCTTAGAAAGGTTCTTAACTAAAAAAGCAAGTGTTGATATAAAATGATATCAAAGGATTTAATTACACAATTTTCAAGGTGTCAGCCCATATGTTAGATTAACTGCTGTTTGTGGTCTATTGTAAAGAGCATGCCATGTTGCAAAAAGTAATCTATAGATTCATTGCAAAATTCATCAAATTCCAATTACATTCTTCACAGAAATGGAAGAGAAGTCCCAACATTCATGCTTCTTTGTGGAAGCATAGAAGACCCCTAATAACTAGGACAAACCTGAGAAAAGGTGTTGGAAGTTATCCCAAGACTTGACTTCAAACTATACTACCAAACCACAACAACAAACACAGCACGGTACTGGCACAAAAATAGACATGTAGACAATGGAACAAAATAGAGAACCCCCAAATAAGTCCACATAGCTACAGTCACCTGATTCTTGACAAAGGAACCAAAACCATGCATCAAACCTACAAAAAAGCACATGCTCTTTCACAGGGTGTTGCCGGGAAAACTGAATATTCACATGTAGAAGATTGAAACTAGATCCTTACTTCTCACCCTGTATAAAAATCAACTCAAAATCGACTTTCTTTAATGAAAGACATAAAACTTTGAAACTAGAGGAAAACATAAAAGATACACATCATGACATAGCACAAGAAAAAACAAGGATTGACAAACGGAATTACATCAAATTAAAAAGCTCCTGGACAGTGACAGAAAAAATTATTAGAGTAAAGATCTTTGCATATCTAGCAGAAGATTAATATTCAGAATATATAAAGATGTAAACAAATTAATCTCAAAATAAGCAAATATTCCAATCAATAAATGAGCAAATGAACTCAATAGGTTATTTTTTTGTTTTGTTTTGAGAAAGGATCTCATTTTGTTGCCCAGGATGATATTGAATTTGAGATCCTCTTGCCTCCACTTCCTAAGTGCTGGGATTACAGGAATGAAATGAATATACTCTTTTCAAATCAAGCAAAAATGGCCAATACATGGAAAAAGTTCAGCATTCTTATTCTTCAGAGAAATGCAAATCCAAACTTCCTTGAGCATCAATGTCCCCTGAGTCAGAATGATTATCATCATGAAAACAAACCCCAGCAAAGAGTGGTGAAGATGTAGTGGAGCAAAGAATGCATTATACCCTGTTGGTGAGAATATAAATTAGTGCAGCCACCATGGAAATCAATGTGGAAGTTTCTCAAAAAATGCAAAGTACAGCTACAATATGATTTGGCTATACCAGTCCCAGACACATATCCAAAAGAGTGAAAGCAAACTTGAATAGAGATACCTTCACATCCATTGCAGTACCATTTGCAATTGCCTAATTATGGAATTAGTCAAGGTGTCAATCAACGGATGAGTGGATAAAGAAAATGTGGTATATATATCTTTGAGGAAAGATGAGATTGCTGACAGGCACCATTTCCCTGTGTCTCTATGAATCTGAAATAATCCCTCCCTAATAATCAACAACCCTTTGCACATAAACTGAACAGACAATTTTCAAAGGAGGAAGTTCAAGTATGTGAAGAAATTCTCCACATCTCTGGTCCTAAAGGAAATGCAAATCAAAACTACATTGAGATTTCACCTCACCCCTGTCAGAATGACTATCAATAATACAAACAACAAAAATGTTGATGCAAATGTGAGGAAAAAGAAACCCATAAATATTGTTAATAAGAAGGTAAATTAGTTCAATCATTATAGAAAACAGTATGGACATTCTCAAAAAAATATTAATAAGAGCTACCATATGTGTCAGCCATACCATTCCTGGGTATATATCTGAAAGAATGTAAGCCAGGAAACAATAAAGACACTTTTCACACCCATGTTTATTTCAGCACCATTCACAATACCCAAGCTATGGAAATAGCACAGATGCCTTCCAATGATGACTGGATTAAGAAAGCATGGTATATATACACAATGGAATATTATTCAGCCATAAAGTAGAATCAAATTGTGACGTTTGCAGGAAAATGGATGGAACTGGAGTTTGCCATGTTAAGTGAAATAAACCAGATTCAGAAAGACCAAGTTCTAATGTTTTCTCTAATATATTGAAGACAGATCCAAAAGATAAACATATACATAGTGCAAACACGATTGTAAATGACATTATTATATTTATAATGTGATTTTTATTATGTATTTTTATAGATGAACTATAACTCTGTAATATACATATATTACTATAGTATATTATATATGTATATATCATATTATTAATATATGTATGTAGATAATATGTACTATTATTTAGATTGTATATTGTTACATATTACATATTATATAGTATATATATTATACATATATATATGTTTGAGGAGACAAGGGGCAGGAGGGAGAAGAAAAGAGAATGATAGAGAGTGAATAATATTGAAAAACTTTGAATACATTGTGTTGGAAGATGACATACAGAAACTCACTGAAAGCTGTTGAGTAATAGGAGTAGTGGAAAGGGGTAAGGGAGAGAAATAGAGGGGATTAGTCTGATTAAATACAGCATATTTGTGGGTGAAACACCATAGCAAAACCCCTTTGAACAATAAATATACTCTTAAAAAATGAAGGACAAGAATGTAAAACAGGTCCTGTTAGGGGTGGGTATTAATGGGAGCCTGTGGGTGAATGTAGAAGGTTAAGGATGGTGATTGTGAACCATTTAGTTTATTTTATGAAAATAAAACAATGTAACCTGTTGAAATAAGTGTCAGTAGGGGGAGTAGGATGAGATAGAATGTTGGTGGGGATCCTAACCAAGGTACATTGTAGGTATATATGAAAATATCATAGTGAAGCCCCCTGTATAACTAATATATGGTAATACAAATATTGAAAAATTAAAAAAGAAAATGTAGATTGTTTAAAGAATGAAATTTTGTCATTTGCAGGAAAATGGATGAAACTTGATGTCATAATATTAAGTAAAATAAGCCAGACCCAGAGTGTTTTTCCTTATATGTGGAATTTTGGGGAGAAAACATAAAATTAAAATGGGGACTATTAGGGATGGAGAAGGGGTTAAGGAATGGGAGATAATGAAGTGTAATAGAGAGATAGAAATATGATCAAAGTACATTATTTGCTGTATGAAGTGTCACAATTAAACCTGCTACTTTGAACAATTAATATAAGCTGACTAAGAGTTTGTCAAGTTCTCCCCACCTCTACCTACTCTCAAAGGAAGAACTGATACTGTATACATCCAGGACCTAATTCTAAAGCCTTCAAGGGCACTTCTCTGTATTTGCGGAGTGTCAAAGAATGACATTTATGTACTTTTTTCTCCATTGTTTACTCATGAATTATAGTGATGTTTCCTTGACAGCAGGCAAGAAAAAAATCACAAGAGAGCAGAATAAGAAAATCAGCTTCAACCCTTGCGAATGATCAGAAAGAGCTATTCTGGCTACATAACCAAAGCAGAGCCAAGTCGTCACTGCTGATGATTGGCTACAACACTCATTATCTGCCACTATGCATGCTTTAAGGGCAGTCTGCAATCATACTACTTGAAATACTGCTATTCCAAACAATGTCGGGTAGATGAGAATCTGGCCTAGATGTAGCAGTGAACAATATAGATAAATGCTGCTTTCAAGAGAATTACAGGAAATACAAACAAACAATAGCTACATAATATATAATGTACATGAAGAGGTTGTGCCATAATAACAGTTTTGAAAATGATATAGTATAAGTAAATATCAAAATGCATGGGTCAAGGCAAGGTAACTATAATAACTATAGTTACTATTTTGGCTTCTCTAGGGAAACTGAAAATCCTTTCCTATTATAAATCCCTACTAAATCCATCTACACTATTCCAGACTGGTAATTCTAACACATTATCAGTTCTTATTTGAAGTATCCTTTAATCTTGGTCCTTTGCTCTCACATTGCATCAGAATGATCTTCACAGAAAGACAAATACCACATGATGTCACTAATTTGTGAAATCTATAAAAGCTAATCTGACTGAAGTAGAAAATAGAATAGCTGATATTCTGGACATAATCATAGAGTACTCAAAATGAGCAGAGGGGGAAGAATGGTCAGTAGGTACTAAATAACAGTTAGGTAAGATACGAACTTCTGCTATTCTATTACACAGTAGGTTAGCAATATATATTTTACTGTATGTTTCAATATAACCAGAGAGGAAAACTTTATATGTTCTCACCATAAAGAAATGATAAATTTTTGAAGCAATGGGTATGCTCACTCCTATTTTGATCATTACACAAAACAAAATAAAAGAATAAATATTAACTGGTGATTTTGCAAGTATCAATTAATGTGTTTTTGCTGAAAGTACCTGGAGTACTTTTTGTTTTCTTTATAAGGTTATATACAAAATGAGATATAGTTCCAAAAATGGCTTCAAGAACTAGATAATCAAAAATGGTAATGAACAATAAAAATCTTTCCAGGTGTTTTTGATAAATGGTGGAGTCTCCTTGGCAGTGGACAAGGGATACTGATTTTCTGTGGCATGTAGTTCCAAACGACTATTTAAATCATCATCTACATTCCAATAAACTGCCTTTTGAAGTAAGGATTAGGTAGTCACTGCAAGACTTTCATGATACCTGGCTACTTTTGTCAATTGACCCCCACTTAGAGATATAAAATAACATGTTTATGACTTTAAATTCTTAGTCCATGCATTAACAGAAGTATTCAACCTTAAGTTATATTTTATGTTTTGTATTTGCAGAACATAGATGTCTGAAACAAAAGGTGATTAATTCTATAGGTTCCAAAATTAAGAGGTGATTGTATGGAATAACTAAATTGCTTACCTAAAATTTAGGGCATTTGTTAGGTAAGAGTTACACTCTAAAACTTAAAGTAGATACATAGTGAAGGGCTTAGGTCACTGTGAACATGGAAACTATCTGCTGAATATTTTGGCTTTTGTTGGCTATTGTAATGATCAGAATGACAGATTTTCCTACATGTTTGTAAACAGAAGATTTCCAGGGATAACTTCCTTCCTTGTCCAGTTATCCAAGATGACCAAATTCAATGCTGTCATAAAGGTCAGCAAGACTACTCCACCAAATAAAGAGAATTACTTAAAATGACAACTAAGGGCAAAGAAGACATAAACCAGGCAGTGGAAGTAGAAAATTAAATGCACCAAAATCTCATGACTAATTGAAGGCATTTGATGTAAAACTAGACATGTTCTTTTATTAGTTTTTGTTGGCATATACTACCTTTGTTTTCATTTATCCTAGGTATGAGTTAGGTATGAGTCAAGTTGCTGATTTACCTTATAACTGTATCTTTGATTGTCATAAAAGAACTTACCACCTCAAGACACATTCACTTGTATGAATGGTCTGTGTTGCATGAGACCAAAGTATGCTATTGCTGATTTTGCCATTGCTCACAAGTTCAAATATACCATAGGCAGAACTGTGGGAAAGAATGATTGTTTGGCAATGAGCACCAAATCCTAAATCCTTTGTGCTCTTTCTATTGGTGTAAGGACTGTGAGCTGAGGACTGTATATCTCAATTCCCTTTCATCCTATTTTCTGGGTGAAAATTAACTTCCACTTTTGAGGTCCAGAGGGTTCAAGGGAAGTAAATACCATATTAATGTTCATCAGTCGTGGTAAATTGATTGCTTTTATTTATTGTTGTTAGCTTTTTTGTTATCAAACTTATGCATCCTCTGTTCTGCATTCCTCCATGCTGCATGCAAAGTAATAACTGGTGATGGTATCTTGCATTGGGAGCAGAAGAGGAACAGAAGCTCCCTGATTCCCTCTACAAAATTTGATCAGTAAAATCTGGAAGCTTTGACATCTCCCATTGACTTTCACTTCATTAGTCACTAAGCAATTTTGTAAGTGCCTGATTGCATGTATTAAATACCGTTTTTCTTAAAAACAAACTTTAATATTTCTCTTTTCCAGAATAAGTGTTAATTGGTTTGAGTAATCAGTTAATCATTAACTCAAGTCAAAATTTTTTCACTAGAAAGTGATATAAAATTCTGAAATTATGGATGTGCACCAATAATATTTCTAAAACCTCTTATTAGTATCATTCATATGTTACTGAACTGTACATGACAATACCACATATTTATAACTAACTGCTAAGTATTGCCAACTATTTATGCTTCCTAGGTTTTGGAAGATGTAGGGGAGCACATTAAAATGATCCTCAGAATGCCAAATAAGAGAAATTATTTCCATACCCTACAATCCTTCTAAAAGCAACAAATAGTCACATGTGAATTGGGACTGTTGAAGCCTTTGCCCGGCAAATCCCTGTGTGACTTGTAGCAGAAAACCTGAAATGTCCTAAAATCCATTGCTGGGAAAATTTTAATCCGTTAAAAGGATGCATTCAAAATTACCCATTACAGGACTATAGATCTTCAACCTAAATTTTGGATGATATTTTTATTTCAAATTTTGGTAAAGGATATTTTGAGGGTTTATTTCCATTGCTTCAATTTTTATAATTTAAAATAAAATAAGTAGTTCATATGAATATGCTTTATAGGCATTTAAATATGAAGGGATAAGTTGGGTTGTATTAATTGCCTGTATTTTATTAGTAATTATGAATAAGAAATGTCATTAAATATACAAGAACATTTTGTGTAAACACGAATAAAAAGTAAGTAATAGAAATTTCTAAAACTTGTCTACTACATTAAAGAAACATTGACTTGAAACTACTGTAAAATAAATCTTCTATTAGCTTCATATATAAATGTTTTAATAATTTGTAAAATGCATTGAGCAATAATGAATATATTCAGAATTGGAACATTTTTGTAAACTAACACATAAATGGTCCTTTAATGCTTTCCCCATGTAATGTTATAATAGTGTTTGCAACAAAAAGAAAAAAAAATTGCCATCAAATAATTCATCATTTTATATCTGCTTAATTATTTCTGTATGTTAAATTTAAAATCAGAAAATACTGGGCTGGGATGTAGCTCAATGGTACAGCACTTGCCTAGCATGTGTGAGGCCCTGGGTTAGATCCCAGCACCAAAAGAGGAAAGACAAAAAAAAAAAGAAAATGCTAAAAGATTTTAGTATTTAGTGAAACAGTTAAAGACACATGGCTATTTTGCATTTAGATTGCATTTTCTTTTCAGTATTTATTCCTTATTTTAAGAAGCAAATACCTTCCCCTCACATCTTTGCTCAGAAAACAGAACTTATTGCTCTTATGTGGGCCCATGACAGTATCTCTTGCCAGGTTTTCTCCACACAGCCCTTATTTTAGCTGCACCCATTATCACCTACAATTGTTCTTTACTACCCAGTATCTTAAGGGATTTGAATTTTACTCAGAATCAGTCAATATATCCTCCCCAGGGCTATAGATGGATAAGCTGGTGGATTTCTCTCAAATACTCAGTCAAAACTTCAAATCGTGTCTTTTCACTTTTGGATGCATTCATTACCAACATTTTGTAAGAAACTGCATTTTGGCATAACTAGTCCCTGCACAAAGCATAATCGATAATAAGAATCATTACATGTGTCACACACTAAGGGGAGACCACACATGGGAGGGATAGAGAAAGGAAGAAAACCAAATTCTTGAATGTGGTTGATGTGCTCACTGTAGAGGAGCTAATATAGTAACCTCAAACTGTCAGAGGCCACTATTTGAAGAGGACTAGGTAGTAGTGAAGAGGTCTGGTAGAGATGAACCATTTTGGGTTGTATTACACAAGTGCGTGGAAGCAATGCTAGGAATCTCCTTATATAGTTATCTTTATCTCAAACTAGCAAAAACCCCATGTTTTTCTTTTATTTTTTTCTTCAACAAAATCAGAGAACAAGAGAGTGGAATAGGTTCTGCCTGGAGACTAGGGGTGTGGGTGGGGAGATGGCCCAAATAATGCATACACATGTAAGTAAATGTAAAAATGATAAAATAAGATTAAAATGAAAATCAGGGGCCCTAGAACACAATGATATAAATGTGCTATAGGGCCAATTCTTTCAGGAGCTATGGGAGGAGTTGCATTTCCTGTTCCCTGGGATAGCTTCCCTTACCATGAACTCACACTGAAAACCCTACCATAAGCCACTGAAAAAAATAGGAAAAAAAGTATGACAAATGTGCTGTCTGGCCTCAATTTCTCACTAAATTCCTTAGACAATACTATAATTGGAAATAAAAGAGTAGGAGGTGTGGTTCAAGTGGTAGAGCACCTGCTTTGCAAGCTTTATGTCCCAAGTTCAAAACCCAGTCCCACTAAAAGAAAATAATAGGAGAGTAGGACTGGAGGGGTAAAAAAATAAAATAAGACGGAAGTGCTTTGAAGGTAGAGGGAGGAGGATTATGGTTTGAGGCTAGCCCTGGCAGAAGTTAGTATAACCCTATTTCAAAAATAAGCTGGGCATGGTGGTAACACCTGTAACCCCAGCTAGCAGGAGGTGAAGATAGGAGAATCATTTTTGGTGGCAGCCTGGGCTACATAGCAAAACCTTATCCAAAAAACAAATGAAAAGCAAAAATATTGCAAACATGGCTCAAGTGGAAGAGCACTTAGCTGAATTTCATCTGCAGTACTACAAAAAAAGGAAAGAAAATAAGGGGGCCTTAGGTTTTTTTATTGGCAGAACAAGGAAGAGTCTGTGCAGTCCTAAGCCTCTGGTATTATCAGATAAAAACCCGAGTACAAGTAGAGGCCAATATTAAAGGAATATGCAGGGAAGCTGAGTGGCTGTACAAATATAGCCAGAAGGGACCTCTTTAGCCAAATGCTGCCTAATTTTGCCCATCTTATACCACTTTTTGAACATTACTGACCATAATTCTACTCTTGATTTTTAACCCATGTTTGTTTAGTTTGCTGATATAGCTGGTATCTTCCAGATTCTAGGTTATTTTGTTTGTTTGTTTTGTTTTACTGGAGTTTTGAACTCAGGGATTTGTGTTTGGTAAGCAGGTGCTCTATCACTTTTTCCACACCCCAGCCCTTTTTGCTTTACTTTATTTGTCAGATAGGGTCTCATGCTTTTGCCTGGGATGGCCTTGGAATGCAATCCTCCTACCTTCCCCTTCCAAGGGACTGGAACCATAGGCATGTGCCACCACCTCCAGTCCTCTGCAAGTTCTAAGTCAAGTTGATATTCACCAGTGGTTTTTAACCCATCCTAGATGAGGAGCCTATGTCACTAATCTAGTCATCCTTAGATCAGTTGTCTGTGGATTCTATTCCTCCTCTAGGAAGGGTCAAAAGTCTAACATCAGCTTTGAAGTCATTCCAGAATATGGGCTTCCACCCTTCAGCATCCTCTTAAGATTAAAGAGGAAGAAATCCTTAAGGGGAAAACAAAATAGAAATAAGAACCCTCATGGAGACAAGAGATGATAGGTTCTTAATTCCTTATTCCATAGCCTGTTATCTACCAACAGTCTCTCCCCTCCCTTGTCAACAAACAATGGAGGGTACCTGTCTCTCATCCCCTTATCACATGAAAAAAGAAAACACCTGGTGCAGGGGGGCTGCCATGCTGTGCCAGGGAAAAGCTCATTACTGATCTGCACCTTCCATAGGGAAATTTTAAGCTATGAGAAGAGATTCCTTTAAAAACACCATCCACATGATTAAAACGACCAGACCTCAGACTACTCCAACAACCAGATAAAATGCCTGTACTTTTCTGTGTTGTGGAAGCCTGAATCTTCCACATTCAGTGATGTCACCCTTTCCTTGACAGTCTCTTTCTTTCCAATTAAAATATTTGCCTGAGAATCTGTGCTCACATCTTAGATTTTATTTCTACAATCTTGGATGAAATTTCACTCATATCTGTTATCACTGGGATTCTTTTTATGAAAATTAATGAAAGAAAAAAGTCTTCTTCATAAAATCCATAATAGCCCTTAGTTCATACTATTTATGGTTAGCAGGTATAATTAGAATCTTCACAAGTGATTTTCTCCAGCTTAGAGTTATTTCAGTATTTTCACATAATTTATCCAAATTATTCAAAAAGCTTACCAAAGTTTAAAGATAGGTATTGAATTAAATATAAGAAAAATTTTAGACCACCCACATGTTCTTTAGTTGAAGAAAATACTGTTTTGCAAATTGGATCTTCATTCAAACAAGAGTTAATTCCTCACCATTGAAATTAATGATAAGGCATATGTATTTTACTTGCACATTGATTTAGTAGTTTATTTTAGCTAACATTTACTGAGTAGGTCCTTCCTTTTCTTAGCAAACACCTACAAGTTCATTACCAGGTCAATGGACACAGCATTAATTTGATTTGTTCAAATAAATGAGCCAATGGTATGCCATCATTGTTGCTTCCAAAATATCGAAGATTTCTTGGGTATATAAATCAGGTGTTTTATAAGCCACTCAGAACATTTTATTAATGTATCAGGCTATTTCTGATTCATGTGCTCTTTTTTAGAAAGAAGTTGTATCACAATACTAAGAAGTTCATTACTCCTCCTGGAATACCACTTCAGATACAGTCATGACTATTAATAGAAAGTCTTCCTTGAAACACGTAGAGTTTTCTTCCTATTAATAAAAACTGCTTTAAAGGCAGTACTTAATCATTTTATATAAATAATGGCAATTATATCTTTCTTATTCTACTTTATTGTAACCAGAACTAACAAAAATATTTAAATTTTGCTTATTTGACAATCAAGTGAAAATTTTGCATGTTATAAAGAAGTAAATAATTAGATAAAAGGACAATCACAGTCTGGAAATATATATATATATATATATATATATATATAATATGTTAAATTATACTATTTTTTATTAGAAGAAACAAAGCAGAATTAACAGGACACTATGTAAAAGAGTAAAAATGGCTGTTAAATATGTCCCTTTCAGGTAAAAGAAAATAATATTCTAATAACTATTAGCTTTCTCCAAAGTGTTAACAGTTATTCAAAGTAGCTGTGCTTCATAAGAGATTATTTATGTTCAGGGGATTCTGTTCTACACTAACTTTGACAACACGATTTACTTTTGTTTTATTTGGATATTACATCTGTTGTCTTTTCCTTGGGTTGATGACTGAATAAATATATGCTTTAGTAACTTACCAATATGTTTGACTTCAATAATATTATGCATTTTCATTATTAGTAACTCTTCCAAAGTGAACGGTTTTCATGAGTCGCTCAGCACATTGAAGCTTTATTCCACTAACTATATGGCTGTTTTCAAATACAGATAGAGATTTACCCCTACAAATACCTGAAAGACAATTGTGATGTATCTCCGATAGTGTGAATAGAAGTGAAGAATAAATGCCTTATATCTGGGCTTCTTTAACCCTGTTTTAGATTAGGCAGAAATTCTAGTAAAATGCACATGGCTTTATTGTCCACCATTATATATACTTGGACTAGGTCATTAGGATAATTCACATTTATTAATTTATATCCACTCATATGGAAGAAGGGAGTATTGTTCTGCTTTGTTTGTCTTTGACAAAATTGTTAATGGTCACCTGCAATTAACTCCAAGAATGCTGAAAGAAGAGATGATGAAGGGAGAAGAAAGAATGAAAAGGAGGCACAGGAAAAGAATGCAAACAGAAAGCAGAAACAAACTAGGAAAAAGAAAAAGGGTTTAATAAAGCCATACTCGAAGTCACTGGTGTGGTAAAACTTTACAAATCTCTTCCTATCATCATTTTTACTATTCAACAAAAATTTACCATGAAATCATATTAATGACCCCAAGAGGCCTTTCCTTTCTTGTATTAATCAAATGTTCTGTTATGTCTTCAAGTCACCTATATTGTTCCCATAGGCCATACAAATTGTCTCACACTAACTTGCCAGCCTCACTTCCATCACAGTTCTGTACTTACTGTAGATGTTTCTGTACTCAGATACCAAACCTAAACTTTAAAGAAATGCTGTGTATTCAAGATCCTTTACTTGCAAGAGTTGAACATTTTGATTGGCAACATCTTTATCCTCTTCATGCATCTGGAATTCTTGGTGACCCTTCAAGAACCTGCCTGTGTCTCAAAATTGCCCACACTGTCCTCCACATTGTCATCCAAGCTCACAAGATAATTTAAACAGGACTTTAAAATTAAAATTTAATTAAAATTAAAATGCATGAGATTCTTTCTGTTTTGGAGGTGTTAGGGTTTGAACTCAGGACCTTTTGCTTTCTAGGCAGAGACTCTATTGCTTGAGGAATGCCTCAGGCCCTTCTTGCTCCAGGTTGTTTTTTGACATAAGGTCTCAATATCTACCCAGGCTGACAAGGACCCTGATCCTCTTTCTTAGGCTGTCCACCATAGCTTGGATGACAGAAGAACGCTGCTGGCCTAAACTGGCCTGAAACCATAATCTTCTGGATCTCAGCCTCCTAACTATCTAAGATTATAGACACGAGCCATTGGTGCTGGTTATCATGGATTCTGATGTCAGATTGTGGGTCTCAACCTAATCTTTTTGCCGTCTATCAAATGAATAATCAGCAAATGATTTATTTTCTCCATTTCCATTTACAAGAATATAATAGGTATGATAAACAAAACCTACTTCAACACAGTGTGATGACTGAGGTAGTGATCACAGTAGTCTTTGGTTACTCAAAGGAACACAAGGAGATCCCACTGACAACTCTACACTTCAACTGTGTATTTAATTTTCTTAAGTTTGTTAATTTTCTTGTCTTGTATATCTAAGATTTTGTGAGATCATAGAAGTGAACTATTAAGATTTGCTTATGCCTCATAGGGGACAGGTCAGTCCTCATGTAGCCTAAACTTAAGGCAATGCCTAGTGTCAAAATTGTGTTTACTAATCTTTAAAATAAATTGAATCCTAACCAACCACATGGCTAGATTGAAAATTTCAATAATGCATGTTAATTGCTTTGCAAAATATGCAGTTGCTATGTAAATAAAAGTTGGTATACTTAAATGACTGTAACCAGAATTTACCATTTATTTTTCACTCCAGTCTTTTAAAAATGCTAATTTTTTTCTTCCTTAGGAAAATTGGATGAGTAAATTCTGTCAAATTTAAGACAAATTTTGAAAAACTTTAGAATGAGCTCTCTGGAGAAAATATGCAAAGACACCATATGTTCTCCTGGTTTTACTTTTCATGATTCACGAGTACAAGAGATATGTTGCTGCAGACATAAACTCCATAAGAAACTAGACAAATTATGTACCCCCAGTAAGAAACATACCTAATGCCTCACATTTCCAGATTTAAGATGCTGAGGAAATGTTTTTTGAGCTCTAAACTTACTGAATGTTTTACACTCACCTGTGACATTGAAAGAAAAAATTTTAACTGTAAAATAATGTAAGTAGCCATACATATTACATGATTACAAAAGTATTCTAAAGATAAAAATATTCAAAAATTTCAAACAGAATCAAAGTATTTACAGGTTTACCATTTATAAGACATTTTTATAACTTTTATGTACCTAGAAAATATATCAATAGGTATTTTAGTGAATCTATTTAACTTACACCAGGACTTTGCAGCTGCCTACCATACAGAAAATATATTGTAACAAATTCTGTAATACGATATGGAACAACTGCTAAAAAAAAAGGGCAGAAATCATAAGCAGGTGGTATTTTTCTGTTTATTGTATAATTCTCTATTTTCTTGCTTTTGGCTACCCTCACCTACCAGATATGCTTTTTATTTTTTCTTTTAATTAAAAAAAGTTTTCAATTTGATCTATTTCCTTACCTAGTTTCAAACTCCAGACAGAAATGATATCAGTTTACATACTGTTTAATCACCTGTTAAAAACTACTATAAGCTTTAAAGAAGAGTAGAATGAAGACATATATACAAATGGCTCTCTAATAATATTACAATCTTTTCTTCTTACAGTCTTTTCTTTCTTTTTGATGGTACTGATGTTTGGATTTGGGGTCTTTTGTGTGCTTTGTAAGCAGGTGCTGTACCACTTGAGCCATATTTCTGGCACTTTTTAAAAAATGTAGTTTTAAAAATAAGTTAAAGTTTCAATTTGCAAGACATTTAAAACTTGTGCATTTACAATAGTGAATAAAATACAATTGTGCTACTGATATACAGTATATCTGTATGCTGTATATCAACCTTATAATTGCAGATCGAACACATCATCATTAGAATTTTTGCTATTGCACATAATATGACTTGAAGAAATGGAGACAGCATGCTAATTTGGATTACATAAGGCAATTCATTTTTCTCTTACATCTGGAAGATTAAGGAGGAATGAAAGAAAGCTGTCACATCCTTTAATAGAGTTTAACTTTATGTTAAATTAGAATTGGTTGATCATTTTAATTACACTTTCATACGTTTGTAAAATTAATAAAAACAAATCGAAAAATATGTAGCGATTATAACAGATGTTAAGTGTATTAGTTCCCATCCATGTACAGGAAAAAATTCTAAGTCCACAGGGGAATCAAATTTATAAGGGATTTGAGCAAAAGAATGAAGGGATATATATAATTTTATTTTACAAATAAAGATAAGTGTATATACTTGATTACTAATCACATTTTTGGTTTGATATTCCTAATGAAGTTCTTTATTTTCTCAGTTAAATATGTGATTTTACAAATTAGACTTTGGGGTAGGGAAGTACTGGGGTTGAACTCAGGGCTTCTTGCCTGTGAGGCAGGTACTCTACCCACACAATGCATACCCACGGCCCATAAAGTAAGACTATTTTTATAACTGCTTTTAAATTATTTTCCTTTTTATTGTCAGGTTGCTTTTGTTCTAACTGTTATACCCTCACTGTTAATAAGCAGATCTGTTGTGTGAAATTGTAGATGGAGAAGCAATTATAGGCAAAGCCTTTTACTTATGTCAGTGTTGGGCTGTGTATGCAACTGGAGGGTGAATTTAAAAGATGCCTCCTCTGTCTAAACTCAGCCAAACACCATTGCTAATGACTTCTGGGTTCTATTACCTACAGGTAATTCCATTAATACAGACTGGAGACATATTTAATTGATGGTGATTTTGAAAGAAAAGAAGGATTTCGAGTACTCAGGATAGCTGGCTCTTCCACTCCAATCTGATACTAACCTAAGGATACACACACCAGCTGTCACAGCCATTTTGGAAGAGGAAGAAGAAAGTGATGATTGGCTCCTGGCAGCTCATAGAAACAAGAGGCCAGTGTTAGCACTCTGTAATTCTCTATGCATCTCATATTCAGATAAATATCCATTTTAATGTTGATGTGTATTTAATTTGCCTCCATCTTTTTGTCTGAAAGTTGCCTTATGAACATTCCCGCACTAATCTCTTTCAAAAACAGCAATTCTAAAGTATGTATTCTGAGAATGTAAATTTTGGGACAAAAAATTGGGCTTCCTCAACCTTTCCAGATACTATCTGAGTACCATTGAAAAGTGCTATTACATACTTCTATGTGAGCAGTGTATAAAAGTTTACTTCTTACAATTTCAGCAGAATTACTATTGTTACATATTTATTTTTTTCTCAAATTGTTTATTTATTTATTTTCTTTCTTTTTTTTAAAATTGTTTTGTTATTCATATGTGCATACAAGGCTTGGGTCATTTCTCCCTCCCTGCCCCCACCCCCTCCCTTACCACCCACTCCACCCCCTCCCTCTCTCCCCAACCCCCTCAATACCCAGCAGAAACTATTTTGCCCTTATCTCTAATTTTGTTGAAGAGAGAGTATAAGCAATAATAGGAAGGAACAAGTGTTTTTGCTGGTTGAGATAAGGATAGCTATACAGGGAGTTACATATTTACTGTAAGTGTTATAGGTCTGTAATGATATTACCTAAGGCTTTTAATTTGAATTTTCCTGTTTATCAATGAGATTGTTTATCATTTTACTACTTTTCCATTTTGGGGGTTATATCTTCTGTGGACGTTCTGTCTGGCCAATATTTTATCAATTGGGTTATTGATGTCTACATATTTAATGCAAATACTTGGGACTAGTAGTTGATAGTTATATACATTGAATTATTTTCATAGATTTTCCATACCTGTGTATATTTTCTAGAATTTCTTTTTGTGACAATTTGAAATTGCAATCTATCTATATTCATTGTCTAATTATCCTTTATCTATTTTTAACTATTTAGTAAATTCTTCCCTACATATAGATTCTAACTATATGATCTTGTATCAGATAGAAGTTGAATATGTAGTTGTGTTGTTAGTTCATTAGGGATCTAATTTTTCCAAGTACTGTTACTAAATGTCTTTCATGACTGTATTGATTAATAAATATTCTCCATTATAAATTATGTTTCTTTGTTGCATTTATTGCTTTCTGTCCTTTTCAGTTGTCTTCAACGTTCTTTTTATAATTCCCTATGTCATTACTACAATCCCTTCCTTAAAATATAATTAAAATAAATCTTTATAATTTGTAGGACAAATGATCTCCTTGTATTACTTTTTATCCTCCCTTTTGCTTGAAATTATGTTTATTATAAAGATTATTTGAAGAAAATTGGCAACTACATAATATTACATCATCCCACTTATACCCATCATTTTTGCTTGAAAGCATTTCTTCTCACATTGGTATTGTTTTTATTAGTATTTTAGTGTTTAATATGTTTTCATTTCCATACTCTGTTCTTCCAGTTTTTTAATTCAGGGGCCATTAGAAACAAAACATGCGTTCCTTTAATGAGCTTTATTTTTGATTAATAGCTATAAAACAAGTGGTAAATAAAATATATCTGTGGTGTTTTATAGTATATTGTTAACTTGAATTCAATGTGTAATGTAAATGAATCCTGAATGGTTAATGAAAGAAAGTTGACACCTGTGAGATTATCATTGCTTTTAAGTAGTACAAAATTACTTCCTCTATAGCACTGAGGTATGTGCTCTGACAGTTTATAGTCTCACTTCACTTTTCATGAAGGTCACTCCTCATCACTGTTTGTGCACTCTAACCTTGACATCTTAAACTGCTTTGTCTTCTATCAAATATTTTATTAGCAGTTAAGTATCATCCTTTTCATGAACTCACTTTCCCATTTCAGTTCTGTTAGGAAAATGCTGCACAACAGACACAAAGTAGGCTCATGAGAGTTATCTCATGTCCAAAAGTTTAATAAGGAGGGAGGCTGGCCGAGAGAAAATGGCTCAGTGGCTTCTCTGGACTGTTCTGGTCTTAAGTAGCATTTGGGAGAAAGCAAGGGCAAGGGATGGTCTTTGATCTGCAAAGGAAGAGACCAGCTGCAGAAGCAAGGTCTAGGGGCAGGCAAAGGGAGGTGGCAGGAGATAAGGGACAGTGGGCTTTGATCAGTGAAGGATGAAACCAGCTGCTGAAGCAAGGTCTAGCGGTGGGCAAAGGAAGGGAGTGGGAGATAAGGAAGGGAGGACTTTGTTCTGCAAGGAGTGAAACCAGCTGTGGCTTATGCTGCAGAAGGGGCAGTTCTTATCATTCCCCCATTTTTTGTTTAATAATGATGAGGGTAGGGGCTGAGGATCAGGAATTGGGGTGAAGCATCGGTGTCTTTAGCTGCTTCCTGCTGGCAGGGGGCATTGTATGGGGCAGGATCCTCAGGCTCCTGTGGCATCTTGGATGGGGCCTTTATGTAGTTTTTCCAGGTGGTTTTGGAAAGGTTGATATCCCTGGAGGTACAACTGGTTAAATTTTTGATTAGCAGTAGCAGACATGTAGTATGATACAAGGGAGGAAGCTTAAGAATAGGAGAGCAAGAAATATAGGCATTAGGATGGGCATTAGCCAGGAGAACCATGGCAAAATTTTGTTCCCTAGAGGATTCTAAGTGTCCATTCCTTAAGAGAGTGCCACTGGGGGATCCTACTGAGCCTGAAAGCAGTGGGTGTTGTGAGAACGACCAGACGAGGGCTGGTCCACCAAAGTCCCAATGGAGAGAATAGAAGATCCTTTAAGAGAACAAGAGCCTTTGGTTTAATAGAAATTGTTATAGGGTGGGGCAGGATCTGGTCTGTATGTTTTTTGAGAAGTTCGTTGAGAAGGTTAAGATAAGGTAGTAGTCAGCCAGAGGAGCAGTCTGTTGGAGGCAAGTTTTCTAAGAGAAATGGGTGGCCATACATTATTTAAGATCCAAGTATGAATATTAGGAGGAGCATAAAAGGTGTCTGCTAAGGGACTGCATACCTAGGGATCTAAATTCTTTAAAATCCTATAACTCCCAAGCTTGCTGTAAGCTGTCTTATAGTATGGGGGAGGGAAACGGAAGATTGGGTTGATTTACTCATGACTCAGGGAGTGAGTCTGTTCCTTTAAGAACACACCTAGATAGGTGACCTAAGGGAGACATAATTGAGCCTTTTCCTTAGAGACTTTGTATTTCTGGAGGCCAGAAAGTTTTAAAAGGGACTCAGTTGCATTGCAGATAAAGATATCTGTGGCTCTGCATTGAAGAAGGGTGGCCTCTGGGTAGTGCCAATGTAAGGAGTCTCTGGTTAAGGCATGTCTACAAAGATGAGGACTGTCTTTAAATTCTGTGGCAAGACTGACCAGGTTAGTTGATATGAAGCGTTTGTGGGAGACAAACGCTCCCACAAACCATCATTCTGATGGCTGACCATCAGAATGTAGGTTAAATGTAACACTTTTGGATAAAAGAGAGAGTTAGCTCATCATTTTACATAAATTGACACTTTTAACTCTGTAAATGTTTGTACCATATTTAGGTAAAGTCTAGATATTGAACACAGTTATAAAGTGGTCATTTAAGAGACCACTGCATGAGCAAATATATAAATAAACTCTGATTTAGTAGTACTTAAAGTTTGACAAGATCAACAGAAAACACAAATAATTTCTTTGATAAAGTCTTTTTCTGTAATTTTTTTGTAGATGTTACTCAGAGCAGAATAATATTAAGATAACCTTGTTATTTTATAAACATAAAGAATTTGATTTTAGTTTGACATGACCCTAAAAATCTTTTAGGCAACTCTTAGGTTATATTTAACTTTAACTTTATTAAATATTGAAGGTTATTATTATACATTTTAAAAACTTACTTAGACCTTTATATAACATATTAAACCCTTTGAAGGCTTGTCTTTATCCCTACTATTTGAAACAATATTTAGAACAAACCCTTCTTTATAAAATCCTTTTTTATCTAAAAACTTTTTTTAACTTCTTAAAAAATACATTTATTATGTATCTATATATTTTCATTGTTTACTTTGTAACTTGTATTTTAAAATTAACTTTTATAAGAATTTTAAATTTATTATAGAGGCTGAAGTAACTAATTAGTAGTCCTTGTTTTTTAAGGAATTTATGATAGGCATCAGGCCTCATCATCCCTCAGGCTTGAGGGGATATTGTTTTGGGTGTGGAAACTGTGAGGGATTTTTGAGTTTTATTTGAATAGGGAGGGCTGCCAAGGCTTGCTCTACACTTATTTCATCAGCTTACATTGTAGGATCTATTTGTTTCTGAAGGAGAGGGCAGCAAAGATAGCTGCTTGGGGGAGGAGAATTTGAGTTTTAGTTGTGATAGTAAATCTTGTCCCAGCAGGGACATGGGAGTTTTAGGTACTACGAGGAGAGTGACAGAAGAGGAGATCTCCCAAAGGGCAGGCCAGAGGCCAGGTAAAATAATGCTCTAGGGGCTGACCAGATTTTCCCCAAATGATAACCTTTGTCATTGAACTGGGGACCAGGAGAAAAAGGTAAGACAGAGAAATGGGCTCCACTGTCTAGGAGGGAAATGACTTTTCACTTTTTTACCATTATGACTACCCTAAGGCTCCAAGAAGTAGAGTGTGGACAGGAGGCTGGGGCCCATCAATCCATAGGAGGTGGCACTTTGCCTTCCATCTGGAGATGGGGGCACTTAGACTTCCAGTGATTACTTTTGCAGAGAGGGTAGGGTCCTGGTTGGGGGTGGGGCTGTCTCCCAGGCTGTTCCCCCTTAAGCATTCTTTGTAGAAGTGCCCCTCCTGTCCACCATGGTAGCAAACTCGAGATGTAGACCCCACTGGGGTGGGGGCAGCAAAGAGGTCATGTCTCTTATCTTTCTCTCTGCTAGTAATGTCCCAGTTATAATATACAGACATGGCTAGTTGTATTAGTTGATCCAATGACTTTTCTCCTTCAGCCATAGACTGAGTTTTTTACAAATATCAGGGGCTGACTGTTAGAAATTTATCTTTGAGGAGAACCTCTCTCACCTGTGACTCTGTCGTATGTTTTTTGATAGCCTCCTTAAGATGTAGAAAGGTAAGGGGATTTTTCTTTAGGGCATTGCTGTAAAGCAAAGCTGTTATCTTACATTGGTACCTGGCACTCTGGAGAGCAGGTCTCTGAACTGTTTTGGGCCTCAGTTTCCTCATTTTTAGGTGTCACTAGTATTGGGGCTTATTGTAAATGGTTATAATTTTTAACCTGAGTGGCTTGGGCCAGAACCCATTGTATTTTTGATGAGATAAGAGTCTGGTCAATAGAAGCATATGTCAATTGAAAAGTTTGGATCACAGAGGTAAAGGCTTGAATGTATTTGTTTGGGCATCAGTATAGCTGTTTAGATGTTTTTAAATTTTTTGGATCTGATAGCTGGAAGGGTCCATAGACTTGCCCTCTTCCAATGATTACCTGTTGAAGGGGGAAGCACCCATTAGGACGTTTGGGGTGGCTTAGAATGTAGGGCAGAGGGTGGAGCAGTAGGGGTGGGCCTTGTCATTGATAAGGGGCTTTTCTGGTCCTCCTTTCCATGTTTATCATGTGGCTTACAAAGAATGGCCAGCATTTGAGTATCTAAATAGTAATTGTGGAGCCACTCTGAGATGAAAGAAAATTTGTATGGGGACCTTGGTTTACTTTTATATAAAAGATCTAATTGGAGTATGGCATTGTAATTTAAGGAGCCCTGTGAAGGCCACTTCTCTTGGTCACCCAAGGCATATTGAGGCCAGGCCTCAGTACAAAGCTTTTAACATCTACAAGCCAGAAGACTGGAAGTGTAGATCCCATCTAGAAAGAACAAAACACTAGGATCCTGTCTTTTAGCTAACAGCAGGCAGCCTCTTTAATAAAGGCTACTTTTAATAAAGGAGTAAATCATGTGTAAAGTTAGAGAAGGGCATTCAGAGGGCATTTTGGGCTAATAACTGTACCATATGGGACAGCTAGTGTTAATATTTGAAGGGAAAAATTTATGTTGAGGCCAAAAGTATAGAAAATTTTAAATGAGAAGTTTAGAGACCACAGTAGTGTGTTTTTTTGGGGACTATAACCTTGAGTTAACGATTGGCTTACAAGGGTTGGGTCTGGTGCCAGGTGTGAGGTGGGGCTAGGAGGAGGGTTTGTGCAAGGCACCACTCCCTCCATACATACCCAGGACAAATGAGCCTGTCCGCCTAGGACTGATCCTGTGGCCTGTCACCCCTTCCTGTGTACTCTGTGCATGTTTATTTTAGGGGAAGTGGCAGCAGGCCACAGCCATTGCCATGTGTGGCTGGTGGCCCAGGATGTGCTGGGTCCTCTCTATGGATTTTCTTATCTATGCAGGCATTTTTGCTGTGTCCAGGAGCCAGCATCCCTGAGCACAATTGTGCCTGTTTGCTTTCCATCCTCCCCTTGTGGGGGTGGAGTTACCATGTGAGTGTGGCAGCCGCAGTTTTGTAAGTGCTTTTGTAAAGCTGCTGATTTAAAGTTACTTAAGACTGAGAAGTCTGGCAAACTAGTTGGAATAACTTAAATCATAAGGTACCATGTTTGAAGGTTTTCATGGGAGACAAGGTCCCAGTAAGCCCAGGGCGAGAAAGGCATGGTCTCACGTGGTGAGACCATGGAGGAAGTAGAAAAGGTGTCCTGACATCTTAGGTGAGGGAAGGGAAGGCAGAGCCTGGAGGCATGACACACTTGAGGGATTAGCCATCACCTGTGTTTCTAGGTGGCTCACATTGACTGGTACTGGAACAATTTCAGCAACATGAAACCTCCATTCTCTGGTCACTGTCTCAGGAAAAAAGGGACATTAGACAGAAGGAGGTGAAGAGAAGCAGTCGTCAGATGCCATGATGAAACAGGATTTTGCCAATGTAGCATGAGATGTACTGAGTAAACTTGGGGCTTGGTCTCAGCACACAGGGAGAGAGCATGAGCTCCCCAGAGCCGGAATTGCAGTGAGGCCAGAGTTGACAAGGAGTGCCTTGTTTAACTCCATGACGGAAAAGTTTCTCAGGAAGATAGGAAGAGACAAACAGCATGAGCAGCACAAGAAGTCTGCTTACGTGGGGAAGGAGGAGGTTAGGGAGAGGATTTGGTTTGTTGGCATGGTTGAAGGAAGGGAAGGTTTTAGAGTCAGTGATGTTAATTGGGGTTTTTGTGGCCAGAAGGACTTGGGCAAGGGAGCAAGAGGTGCAGAGAGAAGGCTTAGAGTGGAGATAAGAGAAGGTTTGGACATAGGGAATTTCCTTTAATTTTCCAGTGCATTCACAGAAGTTACAGAGATTCCTGAGAATGTTAAAATCAAGTATGCCATCTAGTGGTCATTTAGAGTCATTGTCCAATTGGTATTGTGGCCAAGCCTGATTGGAAAGAAAAATGAGGGTTTTTGTCTTTAGATCAGGTGAGAGCCATAGGGGCTTGAGGTTGGCCAGCAGACAGCCCAGAGGGTGTCTGAGGGAATTTTGGAAAGTCCAGTGCCCATGGTAAGACCCGGTCTGAAGAAGAATATGGGGGGCACCCCTAGATATTGCCTTCCTGGACAGTACAGAGAAGTGGAGGGACCTCAAGGGAACATCTTCTCTGAGAGGATTGCCCACGCCTCAGGAACCAAGTTACTGAGCTGAGTGAGTCAGGACCTAGTACTAGGGTTTATGACCAACCGAGAGAAAGAAAGAACCACAACTCATTGTGTGGTAACACAAGGGAACTCACCAAGGGAGCACCGAGTAAATCAGCCAGTGGTGGACAAGTTACAGGAAGTACCCTGACCTTGAGGAGGTTCCCTGTGAGCAAGAGTGGTGATGACAGCACTAGTCTAGGAACAGGGGTCCTGGCAAAGCAGCTCAGATCCCAGTAAGTTTATCCAGGCTTAAGGAAGGCAGATCCCACCTATGAGGACCTGAATTTACTGACTGGGAGAGCAATGTCAATGACGGAAGCTCACCTGTTCCTGGCCAACGCACCAGGAATACACCACACACCACAAACAAAGGAGGCTCACCAGAGTTATCTCATGTCCAAAAGTTATATAAGGAGGGAGGCTGGCCAAGAGAAAATGGTGCAGCAGCTTCTCTTGGCTGGTCTGGTCTTAAGTAGCATTTAGGAGAAAGCAAGGGCAAGGGATGGTCTTTGATCTGCAAAGGAAGAGACCAGCTGCAGAAGCAAGGTCTAGGGGCAGGCAAAGGGAGGTGGCAGGAGATAAGGGACAGTGGGCTTTGATCAGTGAAGGATGAAACCAGCTGCTGAAGCAAGGTCTAGCGGTGGGCAAAGGAAGGGAGTGGGAGATAAGGAAGGGAGGACTTTGTTCTGCAAGGAGTGAAACCAGCTGTGGCTTATGCTGCAGAAGGGGCAGTTCTTATCAGGTTCTGTGTTCATTTTCCTGCATGACTGTTTGGTTAGGTCCCAAATTTTTAAGTGAAAACAAAGATTACATTACTATTTGAACCTATATAAATGTCCAATTTCATCTAATTTTGTCCCATAAATTATTTCTCTTTGAAATAAGAGAAATTATTTTCTATTTGAAACATTTTGCAGGAAAATTAGACTTTCATTTGTAATTATGAATATTTCAAGTATGTAAAATTATTCTTCAAACATTAATGCTTATCAGGAATAACCTAAAATTTCAGATGTTAACTTTGTTGATAATTTTAGCATGAAATATAAAAAAAGATTTTATTGAGAATTCACTGTTATTGGGAGATTTTTCTCCTCCTTCCCCTCTTTAGAACTCTAAAATCATATACCTCATGAGGAACTATTGTTTAAGAAGGGCTTTGCAGCATTTTTTACACAATATTGAAAAAATACAGTTTTTTATTGTTTGAACACAAATCACACCCCCCCGGACTTTCAAGCCTACCCTAGTAGCACCTACAGTGAAGGTTATAGCACAGGTGGACACTTAATGCGGCAGGGAAGCAGGTGGACAGTGCTGGCAGAGACCATCCCTCCCCAAAGCAGTTAGAAGACAGTGATAGGTAAAGCGCACCATTCCATGTTAAATAGTTAATCCCTCCCTTCCAAAAAGCCATGCGTGCTAGAGATAAGGCAGTGCAGTTAACTGCAGCCCTACAGAACTGCACTTATTCAAAAGAAAACCTTTTGCTTCATGCCCATAATTAACATAAAATAAGCAAATTCTTTGTTGTTTTATTTAGGAAAATAATCATGCTAGAAGCAAGTTGTACTTTATGTAGATTTTCAAAGGAAAGAATGATTGTGCTTTTTGAATTAAAAAAAAAAAGACAGGGTATCTTCCAACCTCATTGATTTACACCTTGTGGAATATAGTACTTCTAGACTAAAAATACACATCAAAAAGAAGTTACCCCAGTGGGACATTCAAAAGTTGTCTTTCGAAGGTTTCCACTACTGTCCTGCTGGTTGCCACAAAAAGCACATAGAGCTGCTAACATTACTCCCTAATTCCTTCCAGATTCAGCAGGTGACAATCAGCTCTGAAAGAAGCTCTGGGCAACCTGGACATGAGTTGGCTGAGCAACACTGGATCAGCAGCAGGCATTTCAAAGTGTCTGACTGTCTTAAGGCATGGAGAAAGTGTCCTCTCTTCACAACCCATCTCACAGCATCCTTTTCAGAATCCCTTCTACCTAGTCCATCACACTCTCTGAAGAAAGCTGTGTTTTTCACAGGTTGAGCCATTTTGGGTACAATAACCTTTATTTGTTTCAATTATTATTCACTTTAAGTTTTGAATGTGTTTTGGGTCTGAAATACCCATTTCCCACTCCCACAGGCAGATGATGACCAGGCTGCCCCACTGTAGGAGCGTGCCCAGGGCCTCGAGGCCCCAGTGAGTCTTCTTCTCATGACTACTAGTCCACTGAGGGCTTGTCCAGGGAGGAGACCATCTTTTGCTAGGAGTAGATTAAATTTGTAGCTTAAGCACAATTCACACAAAACAGAAAACCATAAAGAAACACCAATCAAATGAAAACTCTTCCAGTTTAAAGCTCTCAGTCCAGGGAAGTGGTCTCAAACTAGCCCAATACAGGATGTGGCTGTGCACGGGTCTTGGATGAGGAATCATCTTCCTGTCACTGTTCCCCTCCTTTCCTGTCCTTTCAAAAACAGGTCTGATCACAAGTTAGACCCCAAGAAAAAAGAATCAGGTTCAGAGAACACTTCCCAGTGGTTCTCCAAAGCAAAACACTGTGGCTCCAAGTCTAGTAGCAAGAAGGGCAGGAAGCTACATATAAAAATGTGCTTAAAATCCAAGTCAAAAAAATCATTAAATTCCACTTCTCCAGTTAACTCCCTGTTTTCCACTGCTGCTCCACTCCACAGAAATGGGATACCCAGGCCTCCCAGGGAGGAGCAGCTGATTGGTACATGGCTGGCTCTAAGTGCTCCCAAAGCAGGCCTCTTCCTCCCCACTGTTTTTCTCTTCACTCTGAAAAAGCACTTATTCTATCTTCATTCAACAGCTAGTAGGTTTGGTTTGTTTCTTTGGAACCATCAATAAAAGCAGTAACTTTTTCCTGTAAACTTTACTTGGGTCTGTCTATCAGAGGGCTATTTCTTTTGACAGTTCAGTAGCACATGTGCTGACTTGGCTAAATGGACTTATGAATGCATGCATTCAGACCACATACTGCTACCGAAATGGAATGTAGGGTATGCTATACACCTCAGGTTGAGAAATGACCAAGGAATCAAGATCTAAAGGGTGATATATAATACACATATATCAGTGCTATTATTCATTAAAAACCTTGTTTAGAAATAAAAAAAGTTGCTTTGTTTAAATATGAATATTATAGTCTGCTTCTCATGGCTAGGAAATAATAGTCTTTCTGAAAAGCAGGTGCTTTTTCTACTACAACTCCATGTCATGGGCTTCGTCTTCTGAAAAGTCAGACATAGAACTCTCCAATGAACTGTTACAGTGCCCTCTTCCTGCTCCTTCAGGGCTTCCTCCCTTGTGTATTTCTGGATATACTCTTTAATTTTCTGCTTATATTCTTCTTGTCAGTGGAGGTACATGGCTACAGCATCACCATTGAGAGGATCTATGTGGTTAGGATATGCCAACAACTGGGATAGGAAGGACTCAAATATATTGGTAAGATCATAGAGAGCTCTCCAAGTTTGATTAATTACATCTAGACACACAGTTCCTGAGGTTCATCAATGTTGGGATGGAAAATTTTATTCATGAATCCTCAAAAACTTTTTCATTTTGTTTGCTGGCAGAACTGGAATTACTGGCTTCAAGCATTGTGCTAGAGTCAGGTCCCCTTTATCAAACAGAATGAAAACTCATGTGGTAGCAATTTTCCTAAATTAGACATTTAATCTTATGTATGAGCCCATTCTGCTTTATTTAGATTTCTTCATGTACATAGTTATCCTGAATTTAGAAAAAAAGAGTGATATCAAAGCTTGAAATAATGGCTTATTGACTCATTTGTATGGATTGGATTTTCACACTGTGTAAAAGTAAGAAATAGTGTGTATTTTTATCTAATATGTGTACAAACTTTTCCCTTATCTTGAATTCTTTCTATGACATGTATTTCATTGTTTTATTTTTATTAAGAAAATTTACAGCAAATCATAAAAAAAGATATTTTCTAATATACAATACCTTACAGGAGTCACACAAGTAGTGACCTTTCACTCTGGTCTGTAAGGACATTATTAGACACTCAAAGGCTATGAAAACAAGAAACCTAAGGAAGTTAAGTGCCTTAGGAAAGAAGCCTAAGTTTTCACTGCTCTCACCAATGTTCATCTGATAATTATATTCAGTTACTCATGAATTCTTATGTATTTGTTTAGTATTTAAGCACTATCCAATCCAAATACTTTAAAATGAGGAAAACAAGCAGCAGATTTGTACTGTTTGTTTATAAGACTTCATAGCAAATCCAATTTCATTATTGAATCTAAGTAAATTAAAATTTTATACAAAAATTTTTACAAAATATAGTATATCAAAATTGTGAATAAAGAGTACCATTAAATTTTTTACTCAATTTTAATTGTATTTGCTACAATAGTTTTTAGTTTGGTTATTTCTCACATAACACTGTGTCCTGTAATTGGATTATTCCCATCAGATCCCTCAATTGTGAGAAAGCACAGTTCAATAAAGATTATTGCATAAAAAAGCTTCTTCTTTGTACTGTTTTCTAGGGCATTTAAATGTCTCTGGTAGGAATATCCACTTTGTCAAAATGATGGCTTGATGGTGCACAAATCCTATCATTATTTGGCTACAATGTCAGTTATGATGACTTTGCTATTAACATAACTCTTCATTACTTTCACCAGTGCTTGGTCTGCAAAACAAACTATGTATTTTGCTATCTCACCATCATAAACTAATGTCAGCCATGAAGACTTCTGAATTGCAACTTTTAACTCATTAGAAAAATTAGATGGGGTAGAGATTTTTAGTCAATTTATTGAGCAGTAAATATTAATCAGTTTCTAATTAAGGGCTAAGTCTGAACTTTTTATAAATATTAGAATAGAGAATATAATTCAGACCTCTGCTTAAAGGCAGTAGATAAAATACATTCCCTTACACTCATTGGTCATTATTTAATGACCATAATTTAAAAATGAATAATTACATAAGGACAACAACAAGCATGCTAAAAAATTAATTTAGCAATAATAAAAATGATCCCAGATGATGAGCTGAATTTATGACAATTATTAGTACATTATATGTCTTATAAATTGGACAGAATATTGTTTCACATTTTACAACATGAAAAGGAGATTTCTTATCTTTGCAAAAATCTCTATTACTTAATTTTCTGAATTTTTTTACATTTTTGTTAGTTACACAGGTTAGTTCATTGTGACATTTGCATATATACACATATTATACCCTCCATTATTCTCCCTCCTACTCTATTTCCTTTCTTAAAATAACTTCAGTATGTTTTAATATTACATCATACATGTTTAGAAAGTACATCAACCATATCATCCTCCATTATCCTTTCACTAATCCCCTCCGTTAACACGACCTGTTTCATATTTCTGTCTTTCATTGTTTAAGTGGATGCTCCTTGTTGAGTGGGGAGATGTCGATGTCTTTTCTTAAACAAAGAGTAAGGATTGTTTACATAATTCTCAACTTCTAATTTACTAATTCACATTATTGACTTCAGGGCAATTTTTTCTTCCCTTCTCTGTCTGTACTGGTGTGAAACATTGACCTGGACCTACAACACTGGGTTGTCTTTTATATAGTCTGCATAGGCACAGAGGTTCTGGATTGGAATACTAAGATATAAAGACAACCTTCTGTTTTATTCTTTTACATGGTGACATCTTTGTCTTACTTCAGTCAGATGAGAACTTGAGTAATCAACAGAAATGTTATTTAATCTGTCTCATCAATTTATTACTTTCTATCATAAATATGGATTTAATTGTGTTTTAGAGATTGTATATTTTATGCATTGAAACTTTTATCTTGAATTGTTTTCTAAATGTTTTTCTCTCTTGTATGTAGGAATAATTATAATAATAACCACTTTAGAACTTATTGGATGTAACAACTGTTTTAAACACTATATGTACATATGTATATGCATATATACACATATTATAATTTTTCTTCAAAACAATTCTATGAAACAGATAATACTATTAACTCCATTTGTTGACAACATGCAAAAAGTATAATCTTTGCTGGGTCATAGTAAAGGGAAATGTCGGTATTCAAACTTAATCAGTCTGATTTCAGAGTTCAAGCTGTTGAGAATTTGATTTACACAGGGATTTTAGTTGAATTCTTCATTAAAATTACATATGATAAAAATAAATTGAAAGTTCTGCTTTTGAAATGAATCTATATTCTAAAACAAATAAGATCATTTTTCCAATTACTAATGTACTTACTCCTCATTAAAATTTAAGAGTAAAAGTTAAATTATTCCCTGCAATATCAATGAAGTACAGAAAAAGACATTGAAAAACAAAAGATTCATATAAAGTTCCTGCCTTGTATTTTATTAGTGAATTTTATGAATACACAGCATCTGTTTCATACAAACATTTATAGAAAAATAAAACACATTTATTTAAACTCTGTGAGTAAGTTCTATTATTAACAAAAATGTTCACCGAACTGATTTATTTCCCATTAATTATAAATATGTGTAAGAGGAAAAGTGAAATAATTGTTTTCTGCAATGATTTAATAACAAAAGGTTTCTACACTGGGGTTTTTCTTCTGCCACAATGGGATGAAACACTTAGACTTACTCCTATTATAAACAGAGATGATATCTGAAGGAAAGAAACACAAATAAAAACAAGTAAATGAAAATTAGATAATGGATAACTAATAGCACAGAAATATCCTAAAAAGTAATAAAATCAGCAATGATGTGAAAAATAAAATTTCCAGGGGACACATTGTAGACCCCAGTGCAAAGTCAGAGATCCCATGTTGAGCACAATACTGTCACAGGTCTAAGAATCTGGTGATGAAAGTCCAGAAAGGAAGGTAAGCCAGGAGGCTGAGGCAGGAGGATCCTGAGTTTAAGTCTAGTCCAAGCTCCACAGCAAGATTCTGTCTCAAATAAAAGTTTAGGAAGGTTGAGATAGTTTAGTTGCAAGATATAGTTCAACACAGGAAGAATCTATAAAGGAAAAAGCACTGAAATTCTGCAGCACATTCATACCAAGTTTTTCCAGAAAAACTTGACTTGCTTATGAGAATGATGAAGATTTTTGAGATCAGGCAAAAAATGACAGGGACATAGTATAAAGTGGATAATTGCCAGAGTTTTTATGGGATATGGGGGTGACCCCAGCTCCAAGTAACATTCATGGAGAAATCTACTCAAGAAGTTGGGCATGCAACCTAGATTTCAGAAAGTTTACATTTAACTAGCAAGCCCAAATTCCTCCCAGGTAAATCATTCATAGTTACATTCACAACCCTTAAAAATAAGTCCTCAGAAAAATCAACTGGAAATGCAAGTAATTTAATTACATTTAAAACAAGACCAAGCCGTCTTTCAGGGACAAAAACGATTCTAGATATTCAACAATGTAAGAGGTGTAATGTTAAACATTCTATCAAAATTGCTAGATATTCTAGAAATTAGCAAATCATCAATGGAAGGGAAAGTAGAACTAATAAAGATGAAAAAATATAAATATTAATTATCCTAAAATCAGAAACATTAATAAAAAGGAGCATGTGCAATTTGAATTAATAAATACAAGTTTGCTTAAATGTAACTGGAGTTCTAGAGAAAGAGAGAGGAGTAGGATATTAGAAAGAAAAATGGCCACATGTCACTGATACCCCAAACATAAAACATTCTGTGCACCTTAAGAATATTACACTATGGTAAGTATCTAAAAAATTGTCCAGGTAAAAAAATAATTTAGTTTATCTAGTTGGAAAATATAAAAAATCACACAAGATTTATTATCTTAGGTTATGTAAGCTAGAATACCATGAAATGACCTCATTAAATTGCTGGAGTTAAAAAAAAAGACATTTAATGTAGATGTTTATATTCAGTAAAAATGTCCTTCCAAAATAAAGTTTCCTGAAACCTTTTCAAAGACAGGGTTTCTGTTGCCAAAACCTGACTATATAGAAAATTCTATCATTTGAGGGAATGGATAGATTCCTGATGGTGACTTTTATCTAGACAAATACATCAAAATGCTCTAAACCAAGAGGGCGAGGCAATGTTGTAAACTTCCTGGCTAAGTGCTGAAGTGGCCCAACACAGCAAATTTTGAAAAGAATGTGGGATATTTATTTTTGGGTACTCCGGGCAAGTAAGGAAGTCTCTGAGAACCACTAAATGACCAACAAGTTGTAAATACTTTAGTGGTCATACAAGTCAAAGAATAAGACTTTTCCTTTAATAGTTTTTGAACAGTCACCAAAAATGAAAATACAAAAAAATTATCACTAAACCCTGGGTAAGAGACAAATGTGGTTTCTAGAATTGCCAATTTATAATATTCAAGCTATCCAATTTGTAACCAGGATTCTGAGGCATTCAAATAATCAAGAAACAATATTCAGTATCCAAGGAACAGAACAACCAAAACCAAGCATCTTTGAGCCATCATACTCTTTGTATTATCTAGATAAAGGCACTATGTTAGTGCTATTGAACATGTACAACAAATAAGACAAACTGTAGTCAGAAAATGTGATAAAACCCTTATCAAATGGAGACTCTCAATAAAGAAATTTTAAAAATTTAAATTAAACAAATTTTGGACTTGAAAATTACAGTAAGTGAAAAAATTACTGTAGGATTTCAGCACATTTGAGGAGGTATAAAAAAGGATCACTGTAATTAATGATAAAAAATTGGGCTGCTAAAGTGAGATAGGTGAAAAATAAAAGAATAAAGGAAAATGAGACAGAAATCTGTGAAACATCAAAGTAAAAAATATATAGATAATGTGAGTACCAGAAAAAGAGATGAGGAAGAAGGCAAAAATAGGAAACAATAGAATCACTGAAATAAAATTCATTTCTTGAAAATATTGATGAAATTAACAAACTTTTGGCAGAAACTAAAATTTTGTGAAAGGCATGAATCCAGGCATTTAATTAGAACAGTATGCTCACAGGTGGACAAACCCAGAGAAACTAATGATAGGATATATTAAAATCAGACAGTTGAAATTCAAAGAAAAGAGAAAAAATAATGATGGCTGTTATCAATGGTATACCTTCTGTAAAAGAAATTCTAGACAGTCTTTCAGGCTGAAACAGAAAAACATGACAATAACTCAAATGCATATGAAGTCAACAAGCATTCTGCTAAACTTAACTATATAGATAAAACAATTTTTACATTTTTATAAAATCTGAAAATGCCTTTTTTCTGTATAACTTAATAGACAAGAAATCTGTTAATGGATATACAATGTAAAAATATAATTAGTAACAATAAAACCAATCTGTAGGGAACCAGAGTTGTATTAGGACATAATTTTGATTTAATTCTGAAGCTGTCAGTTGTAATTCAAACAAGGTGGTTATAAAGAAATTTAAGAGGTCAATTAAAATATCCCATTAATCACTAAGAAAATAAAAAAGGGAAAAAAACCTAAAAAGTATACATAGAAAAGAAAGTGATGAAAGTGATACAAAATAAGGCTGTAATAGATAAGTTGAGGAATAAAAACATAAAAGCATAGAAAAAATTGGAAAATGCAGAAATAAGCCCATCATTATTAAATCCTTTGAATATATTTAACACTCTAATTAGAAGGCAGACATTGGGGAATGAAAAACAAGACAAAAGTCCAACTACTTTTGATCTCCAAGATAATTTGATTCAACAGAGATAATTCTTTGAATTTTGGTCTTTTCTAAGCTACCAGTTGCTCAGCAGAGTCTAAATACTGCCGTGAGCCACTGCTGCTTAGGGTGGTAAACAACTAGTGTTCTCCACCAGTGTATTCATTTTCTGAATATTGTCTTTTCTGTTTTTACATTCCATAATTCTTCAATATACCCATCTGTGTCTCATATCTTCTGTTTTTCAGTTTCAAACAGCATTGAATAAATTGCATGAGCTCTTCAGCATTTTCTTATTAAGTAAGATTTGTGTTATATGATTTTGCCCAACTATAGGCTAACTTAAAAAGTGTTCCAGGCAATAAACATGGATGTGCAGGTGCCTCTGGAGTAACAGTCTTTTGGGTATAGCCCCAAGAGTGGTATTGCTGGATCAAATGGTAGATCGATGTCCAGCTTTTTAAGTAGCCTCCAAATTTTTTTCCAGAGTGGTTGTACTAGTCTACATTCCCACCAACAGTGTAAGAGGGTTCCTTTTTCCCCGCATCCTCGCCAACACCTGTTGTTGGTGGTGTTGCTGATGATGGCTATTCTAACAGGGGTGAGGTGGCATCTTAGCGTGGTTTTAATTTGCATTTCCTTTATTGCTAGAGATGGTGAGCATTTTTTCATGTGTTTTCTGGCCATTTGAATTTCTTCTTTTGAGAAAGTTCTGTTTAGTTCATGTGCCCATTTCTTTATTGGTTCATTAGTTTTGGGAGAATTTAGTTTTTTAAGTTCCCTGTATATTCTGGTTATCAGTCCTTTGTCTGATGTATAGTTGGCAAATATTTTCTCCCACTCTGTGGGTGTTCTCTTCAGTTTAGAGACCATTTCTTTTGATGAACAGAAGCTTTTTAGTTTTATGAGGTCCCATTTATCTATGCTATCTCTTAGTTGCTGTGCTGCTGGGGTTTCATTGAGAAAGTTCTTACCTATACCTACTAACTCCAGAGTATTTCCTATTCTTTCTTGTATCAACTTAAGAGTTTGGGGTCTGCGGCACTATTCACAATAGCCAAGTTATGGAAACAGCCAAGATGCCCCAGCACTGACGAATGGATTAAGAAAATGTGGTATCTATACACAATGGAATTTTATGCAGCCATGAAGAAGAATGAAATGTTATCATTCGCTGGTAAATGGATGGAATTGGAGAACATCATTCTGAGTGAGGTTAGCCTGGCCCAAAAGACCAAAAATCGTATGTTCTCCCTCATATGTGGACACTAGATCAAGGGCAAACACAACAAGGGGATTGGACTATGAGCACATGATAAAAGCGAGAGCACACAAGGGAGGGGTGAGGATAGGTAAGACACCTAAAAAACTAGCTAGCATTTGTTGCCCTTAATGCAGAGAAACTAAAGCAGATACCTTAAAGCAACTGAGGCCAATAGGAAAAGGGGACCAGGAACTAGAGAAAAGGTTAGATCAAAAAGAATTAACCTAGAAGGTAACACCCACGCACAGGAAATCAATGTGAGTCAATGCCCTGTATAGCTATCCTTATCTCAACCAGCAAAACCCCTTGTTCCTTCCTATTATTGCTTATACTCTCTCTACAACAAAATTAGAGATAAGGGCAAAATAGTTTCTGCTGGGTATTGAGGGGGGGAAGCGGGAGGGGGTGGAGTGGGTGGTAAGGGAGGGGGTGGGGCCAGGGGGGAGAAATGAACCAAGCCTTGTATGCACATATGAATAATAAAAGAAAAATGAAAAAAAAAAAAAAAAGGAAAAAAAAAAAAGTGTTCCAGGCATGTTGAAGTTAAGACAGGTATGTCGTGAAGCAAACTGGGTGTTCGTATAGTGCAAAGTATGTATGATGGTGAGGATATTAGGTTTAATAGATGAATTTTTATGCTATTTTAAATTTATGATGAGTCTATCTAGATGTATCTCATTATGAGTTGAGGAGACAACTGAAGTGAAATACTACTATAGAATTAAATTAGTACACTTTCTTCTGATTAAAATTTACCATATGATAATCCAGCAACATCTTCTGAAACTAAATTCAAGGAGTGTTGTAAGTTATCATGGGAGTGTATCTTAAGAGTGGGTGCAAGTTTTATTTGCTTTAAAGTAACATGGCAGAGAACAAAAATCTGGATGACAACATGGTGCATGAGCTCTTCCTGTTATAATTACAAGGGTTCACTTTAACAACTTAACTCATTTATTGCTTGAGCTAAGCACTGGGAATCATTGCATTTGGCATAGTAAAAGAGCTTAACTTTGTGTGGAGATTTCCATAGAAGTTATTGAACTCTTAAAACTTTAATTACACAAATGTAAATGCAGTATAAATAGATTGTTCTGAGGAATATAAACAACAAAAGAAGTTGTACATTTATATTAACAACATTATTATTATTTGATTTAAAGCATTTTCTTTATCAAGGTCTAAAATAATTTTGAAACAAACGTAGTTGTCATGAAACCTCTAAATGGAATCAGGGAAAAATTAAGATTTTAGGGAAGTCAAAATGTGTTGTGAATTATATGTGGAATTTCTTTGTTAGAGAACTAAAATTATTGTCCAACTGCCTTTTATACAGTACTTTGAGGTTCTCCATTGTTACCCATAATAATACAGAGATTGTCTCAAATTTTTCTAATGGTTCTAACCCATGTGCAAATAAATGAAAAATTCTAAACACCACAGTATGTGTTCTTTAGCTGACCTTAATATAGAATGTGATATATTAGGTTGCTAATGTATTAAAAAGGATCAAGTATCCTTGAAGGAAAAATACTCATTAAGGCAAAATGATTATTGAAAATTGATAAGCTAACTTTTAGTCTTTTGTCTTAGTCAAAAGCTTGGATGTTAATCAAGCCAACTATAAAAGGTGCATGATCAGTCAGAGAATTTATTAGCCTTCCAATTGAGGCATCATTCTGTTCAAAGGCTAGTTAGACCAATCTATGAATGTATCAATCCCATAATTACTCAGACTAATTATATTAATCATCTAAAATATGTTCATGAGAAACTGCTAATGTATAACCTTGTGGTTTTGACATGACCTTAGCTCAATTAGGATATGGATTTATGTATTACTTACTGAGTATAGTTTATGATAATTAGACAGAATAAGAAAATTAAAGCCGAGGTACAGCTAAATAACAAATGTACAGATAAAATTGGGTTAGATAACATGATTTCACAAATCAATTACCTTCCTTTGTACTCTAGGAGCATACTTTATGACAATAATACAAAATCTAATAACATACAGAAATCTTTAGATATTTTGTTTAGACTCAAATAGAAAAGGCAACATGTTAATATTAATATGCTAATATGGAGGGAACCTTTATCTTTGGGCTGCAGCTTATCGTCTCTAAGCAGACTGTCAGAAAAGGAAGACCACCACAAAGTGGAACCCTGTGGCTTCAAGGGCTGAAGTTATTTGTTGCATGCCTTGATTGACACGAGCCAGCTAATCAAAATGCTACTTAGCAGAGACATTGCAGCCACTCTCCCATTCCTGATAGGTGCACTGAATCTCAGATTCTGGGAGTCTTTTTTCTTTTCTTTTCTTTTGTGGAACTGAGGTTTGAACTCAGGGTTTCATGTTTGCATAGCAGGTGCTCTATCACTTGATCCCCAATGCCAGTCCATTTTGCTGTTATTATTTTGGAGACAGGGTATTGAGAACTATTTCCCTAGGCTGGCCTTGAACCATGATCCTCTCAATTGATGTCAAGCTCCAAAGTAGCTAGGATTTCAGGTGTGAGCCAGCAGTGTCAGGCATGATTCTGAGACAGCCCAATCAACACATGTGGATAAGTAGTCTCCCCGTGAGAAACAGCTTTGGTTTGCTGCTAGAAAGTAGAAACTTAATGCTTAATCATGGGCTGTGAAGTTATGGAATCTGAAGTGCCCAAAACAAGGCAAAACAAAACAAAAGCAACCCAGTGTTTTTTCCCACTATTATTGATAAATCATTTTCTCTCTCTCAACTTGAACATTTGGCTTCCATGGCAAGTTACAGTGAATTGACTGAGGAAGAAAAATCTTGAGCTCATTTTATAAATGGTCCTACAAAGTATGTGGGCACCTACCCCAATGCTGACAACTGCAACACTGTGGCCCTTTGCTGGGCCACCTGTGAAGGACATCCTCCCAGTGAGAAGACCTTTACTCAGTGCAATTGTTTATTTTTGCCTGGAAGGAGACCTGGCCAAAAGATCAAGTTTATATAAATTCATGGATTAAGGCTGACAGTTTGGCTAAATGGTTAGAACTTGGAAAGCACACAACTGCAATGCTGGTTTAAAAAAGAAAGGAGGTCTTGGGAAAGATATGTAGAGAAGCCCCTTTCAATATATACATGATATAAAGATATTTGTATACCATATGAATTATCATAAAACTCCTTTAAACACAGAGGGGGTGTTAATAATGAAGTGTATAAAATGATTCATTCTGTAAATACCAGTCTGCATCTTCCAACCATTCTTCTATTGCTCATTAGCTCATAAACAATATGCTAATGTTATCAAGGATGAATTTGGCATAGGATTAGCAAAATTGTCCACCACTTGCCAAGGCTGACTGGATAATAGCCACTGTTGATTTTCTCAGATGTCAATAAAGGAAACTGACACTAAGTTCTGATATAGTACCATTCCCTGAGGTGATAAGCCAGCTATCTGGTGACAGGTTGATCATTATTGCACTTTCATTATAAGATGGGCAAGTGATTTGTTTGTATTGGAACACCAACTTACTCCAAAATTGGTTTTACCCTCCTTGCCCACCATTCTGCTCAAACAACCATGACTGTCATATCCAAGGCTATGATATTCCACACAGCATCACTTCTGACCAAGGGACTCACCAGAAATAAAGGTGAAAAAGGCCATACTTACAAAATTCATTAGTTGTGCCTTGCACTTCCATCCTAAAACAGAATGGACTTTCAAGCTCTCAGTTACAATATATGCATGTGGCAAAACATTGTATGTCTGGGACAGTGTCTTCCAATATGCAGTGAGTTCTCTGAATGAGTGTCCAATATAAGATGTTGCTTCCTAACAAGTGCTCCCAGGTTCCAGGCAACAAGGGCTGAGAATAAGAGTGGATCCTTTCACTGTTACCTTTAGTATTCCAATAGAAAAATTTTGCTTCCTGGGCATATGACTTTAGGCTCTACTGGTTTTAGAAATTATTTCAAAACATGATTCTATTAAGCTGAAAACTGTGGCTACTATTTAGTCCTTTTCATCTCCTCATATCTCAAAATAGAAAAAGAATGGGTTTACTGTACTGAATAGGCTTACTTATGTTTATTACCTGGGGAAAGTGAGTTTGATGATTCATTAGAGATATGTAAGACTATGTCTGAGATGAAGAACTCTCCTGAAGTATTTGCTATTACCATCTAAAATATGTCTGTCCTATAACTGAGTCTATAGAAAATATTCAGGTGAAGACTGGTCATAGTCCATATCCTTCAGAAATGAAAATTTAGGTCATCTCACCAGCACAGACCCATGGCCACCTAAGATGTTTTCTGAGGACAAAGGAATTATGGAGTGAGTAATGAAATATTGACTGATTAATGGCAACATAAGGAAAGAAGATAATTATAATTATCACCAATGACTGTGTAAGCCATTGCACAGTAAGGACTATAATAGTCAAAGCTATTTATTTCTTATTTTCATATAAACAATTGTGTCTCCAGATATATAATGTTATACATATGTAAATTATGTTTGAATGTTTATATCTATCCATATCTACCTACACATGTAATTATATACTTTTGTTCCCTCTCAAATCCTCTTATTAGTTAACGTAAGGTCCATTATTAATGGCTAACTTCACATCTCAGTACTTGAATAACAGCGTACTTAGAGAAAAGACATTGTATCTTTTCATGAGGTAAATGTTAGGATGTTTTAGGATGGCTATGTCATACTTACCAGAAGTAAGATTTTATTACCTTTACTTACATATTAATTATGGTTTAAAAAGATGCATTTCACTGCTAAATCACTAAAGTTTGGAATATGAAGACTTTGTGATGCACAAAGTTTGTCTAAACCAAATTAAATCTCCAGTGTCTTCCTTGTAGTATTTTCTAACTTTGGGTGGTCAACAAGAGATGGGGTATACTCTTGTTAAAATTCAGTGGGCCTCACATATCCATACACACACATCAGTAATTCAGTCATACAGATCTTGGTACTTTGCAGTTATACTAAAGTCTCTAAACAGTTGACTTTAAGGCCATGAAATGGTGCATCATTGGCTTGCCTGATGTAATTGATAAGAAGGGGATCAGATTCTCTATGCTTCAGCCCATGCACATACATTTCCAGCCTAATCATGACTGCCCCTTCCTCATAGGCATAGTAGTTATTTATAAAAGTATAAAAGAAATTGTATTTTACTGTATTTTTCTTATTTCTTTTCCCTTATTATTTTAGTTATATTTTATATTTGTGTATGTAATAACTTACAAATGTATAGAAAATTATATAATAGTTACAAGTGCTAACATAATATCCAAATTATATAATATAATATCGGTTACACCAGTGTCCTTGGTAGGAAGACAAATGACCATCACTATGCCAAAGAACAACTGAAGCCTAATTAATAGTCAGTGCCTGAAGCCGTCACTTGAATTGAAATCACTTCTAGCAGGGTAATGATGCACGTACATACATGCATCATGGTAACCTGAAATAAATTGGCCATATTCAAGGAACACTGAATCTTTTCTCCTCAGACAATTGATTACAGTTGACATAGGGAATAGCTACGCAGAGAAAAACCCGAAATTACTGCCTTCCATGAAGCATTCCTGACTGGCATTATTAGGATCAGAGCATCTAATGGACACAGATACAAGAAATATTTTAAAAGACACAAGCGCCCCCACACATAAACACACCCCCAGAGTGGCTGTGATCCATGAATATTAACTATTTTGGAGTAAGTGAATTTCTGCACTTTCATCAAAGAAAAGAACCTTTCAGCAGAACCCATACTTATGAATACCTGGAAACACTAGTGAATGAGGTGAATGTCTTCAAACCTTCACTGCCCGTGGTTTAATGGAGCTGCAGACCAGAGAAGAAATTACGTCAGATCAACAGTGTCGTGTGCTGTGCCTCCAGGTAACCTTTTCCTCCATTGCCAGTCCACTAGAACCACACCCTGAGATCACGTGGTCAGGATTAGAAGCAGAAACTAAGGCTGCCTGTACACCAGAGCTACTTCCAAGCGGCCTGTTCTGCTGGGTGAGTTCCCTGAGCAAATGACACAGAGGCCTGTGGACACTAAATCCTGTGTCAATAGTAGCTTATGCTAGCTGTCAAGAATGGAATCACCCGATCCTCAGGTGCTCAGGTCACCCGTGTGCTCCTGCCATGTGAGCCCTGTATCCCTAGGACCCAATGAAAAGAGAAGTCTTCCACATAAGACAGGGGCACCTACCACTAGCTCCGTCCTGCAAGGCTCAATGCGTGGCCATAGTAACAGGCCAGGCAGGAGCTGCCTCAGGACTCTCCAACTCCCAGGTACTGTGACCCCACTATGACATCACAGCAAGTCTTTCCGGATTGGTCAGAGCACATCAGCACTCCCTCTATGGCCCCTACCCCTCCAGTCTCCAGCCACTTGTGTGGCAGTTTCCTGTCAAGATCTTCTGATCTGGGGATTGCTTTTCTCCTCCCTGTTCATTCTTCAGTTCATTCAAGGTAAAACTGGCTTGACATTTCTCTCATGTTCCAAACTACTCCCAATCTGAAACCCACAGTTTGGAGGACAGGAAGGCTATCACGTGGTGAGTACAAAAACACCTCAAGCCCTTTGAAGGTAAATCAGCCAGGAAAACTTCCTTTACCTTGGATAAGGCAACTACCTTCTCAGAACTACACTCCCATCATGTGGGAGGGTATTCCCTTATGTGGTCCCAAAATGACAAACAATGGGGACCGGGGACTGTCATCCTACCTTCTGTGTTCCTAACTTGAACAGAACCTGCAAACGCACACACTGGCTGCCAAGAGCCTTCAGGTGACCACATGAATTCAATTCTTCTCAACACAGAAATTACTTCACTTTCATCAGAGAAATACACACACACACACACACATTATAGCCAAGGAATGCTTTGCTTTCTCTAGTCACTGAAATTCGTAGCACCTTTCAGGAGAATGGCAAGTTTCTGGAACACCACAACCTATGGAAAAAGCATGAAACTCTCAGGAAGGAACATCAAATATGCAAAGGTTCTCTGAGGGACAGCACAGTATAACTTTCATTCATGGAACTGAAGACATAAAGACAGAGCCACACAAGGCTGCTTCTCAAGTGACTTTGGGAAGAAAATTAATTTCTACAAATCAGTGATGGCAACCTGAACAACAAATATCCCACACACACTCACACACACAAAATTAGTGATGTACTAATACTTATCACGTATGTGAATTTCTTACATTCTATGGAGTTAATTAAAATGGTGAGCATGACCAGAAGTCATGGAACATCACACAGCCTTCTACATTCCATCTATTTCCACAGTGTTAAAGATAGATTGTGATTCAAGGAGATTTCTGCATGCCTAACCAGTGGATACATTCAACGAGGGTGAAATAGTTGCTAGTATGAGAATTTATGAGAAACTGCAAGGAAATTAATACATGAAGACATTACAAATATTAAACACAGACACAAAAACAAACACATACACACAAAGAAAGACAGACAGGTAGACACACACACACAACTCACGCACACACCCCCAGGAACCCGGCCTGTATTTCATTGCATGTCGAAAATTATCTGCAAAGCCTGAAATTCTGGCGGGAACTTACTGAGGGGACACTTTAAGCAGTTTAGAAAGGATCAAACTTAGAAAACCACATAAAGTGAGATCGGGTCCATCAGTGTCCTTGTAAGGAAGACATACTACCACCATTATGCCAAGGAACAACTAAAGCCTAATTAATAGTCAGTGCCTGAAGCCATCACTTGAATTGAAATCACTTCTAGCATGGTAATGATGCACGTACATACATGCATCATGATAACCTGACAGAAACTGGCCATATTCAAGGAACACTGAATCTTTCCTCCTCAGACAATTGATTACAGTTGACATAAGGAATAGCTACACAGAGAAAAACCCAAAATTACTGCCTTCCATGAAGCATTCCTGACTGCATTATTAAGATCAGAGCATGTAATGGACACAGATCCAGGAAATATTTTAAAAGACACATGTGCCCCCACCCATAAACACACTCACAAGTGGCTGTGATCCATGAATATTAACTATTTTGGAGTAAGTGAATTTCTGCACTTTCATCAAAGAAAAGTACCTTTCAGCAGTACCTATACTTATGAATACCTGGAAACCCTGGTGAATGAGGTGAATGTCTTCAAACCTTCATTGCCCGTGGTTTAATGGAGCTGCAGACCAGAGAAGAAATTATGTCAGATCAATAGTTTCCTGTGCTGTGCCTCCATGTAACCTTTTCCTCCCTTGCCAGTCCACTAGAACCACACCCTGAGATCACGTGGTCAGGATTAGAAGCAGAAACCAAGGCTGCCTGTACACCAGAGCTACTTCCAAGCGGCCTGTTCTGCTGGGTGAGTTCCCTGAGCAAATGACACAGAGGCCTGTGGACACTAAATCCTGTGTGAATAGTAGCTAATGGTAGCTCTCAAGAATGGAATCACCCGATCCTGAGGTGCTGAGGTCACCCGTGTGCTCCTGCCATGCGTGCCCTGCATCCCTAGGACACAATGAAAAGAGAAGTCTTCCATACAAGACAGGGGCACCTACCTCTAGCTCCGACCTGCATGGTTCCCTGCGTTGCCATAGCAATAGGCCAGGCAGGAGCTGCCTCAGGAATCTCCAAGTCCCAGGTGCTGTGACGCCACAATGACATCACAGCAAGTCTTTTCTGTTTGGTCAGAGCACATCAGCATTCCCTCAACGGCCCCTACCCCTCCAGTCTCCAGCCACTTGTGTGGCAGTTTCCTGTCAAGATCTTCTGATCTGGGGATTGCTTTTCTCCTCCCTGTTCATTCCTCAGTTCATTCAAGGTAAAACTGGCTTGACATTTCTCTCATGTTCCAAACTACTCTGAATTTAAAACCCACAGTTTGGAGAACAGGAAGGCTATCACGTGGTGACTACAAAAACACTTCAAGCCCATCGAAGGAAAATCAGCCAGGAACACTCCCTTTACCTTGGATAAGGCAACTTTCTTCTCAGAACTACAGAAGAATGGAACAACTCGAATCTGATATGTTCAGGTCACCCACGTGCTCCTGCCATGCATGCCCCGTATACCTAGGACCCAATTAAAAGAGAAGGCTCCACACAAGACAGTGGCACCTACCTCCAGTTTATCATGCTTCGCTCACTGCGCTACCAGAGCAACAGGCCAGGCAGGAGCTGCCTCAGGAATCTATATGTTCCAGGGGCTGTGATCCCACTGTGACATCACAACCAAGTCTGTCCTGATTGGTGACACTACATAAGCACTGCCTCTACAGCCCCTCTCCCTGCAGTCTCCAGCCACTTGTGTGGCAGTTTCCTGGCAAGAATTTCTGATCTGGGGATTGCTTTTCTCCTCCATGTTCTCTCCACAGATCATTGAATGTTCAACTGGCATGACATTTCTGTCATGCTCCAAACTAGTCCCAATCTGGACACCACACTTTGGAGGACAGGAAGGATTTTACCTGGTGAGTACACAAATACCTCAAGCCCATTGAAGGTAAATCAGACAGGAAATCTCCCTGAAACTTGCATGAGGCGATTTCCTTCAAAGAACTACATCTCCCATCATCAGGGAGGGGATTCACTTAAGTGAACCAAAAAAGTCACACAGTGAGGACCAGGGACTGTTATCCAGCTTTCTGTGTTCCTAATTTGAACAAAACACACAAATGAACACACTGGCTGCCAAGAGGCTCAAGGTGACCAAATGAATTCATATCCTCGTGACACAGAAATTACTTCACTTTGATCTGAGAAATACATAGGCACCACACGCTATTGTCTAGGAATGCTTAGGTTTCTCTAGTCAGTGAAAGTTTTACCAAGTCTCGGGACAATGGCACGTTTCAGAAAGACCATAACCTATGGAATAAGCATGAAACTCTCAGGGAAGACCTTCAAATCTGCAAAGGTTCTCTGAGGGACATCACAGTACATCTTACATTCATGGAACCGAAGACATAAAGTCAGAGCCACACAATACTGCTCCTGAAGTGACTTCGGGAAGGAACCTAATTCCTACAAATCAGTGATGGCAGCCCGAACAACAGATATTCCACACACACTAACACACACAAAATTAGTGATGTACTCAACATTATCTTGTATGTGAATTTTGTACATTCTATGAAGTGATTTACATCCGTTAGCATGACCAGAAGTCATGGAACATCACACAGCCTTGTACATTCCATCTATTTCCACAGTTTTAAAGATAGATTTTGATTCAAGCAGACTTCCCCATACCTAAGCAGCGGATACATTCAACGAGGGTAAAATAGTTGCTAGTATAAGAATTTATGAGAAACTGCAAGGAAATTAATACATGAAGACACTGCAAATATTAAACACAGACACAAAAACAAACATACACAAAAAGAAAGACAGACAGGTAGACACACACACACAACTCACACACACACCCCCAGGAACTTGGCCTGTATTTCAATGCATGTCGAATATTATCTGCAAACCCTGAAATTCTGGCGGGACACTACTGAGGGGACATTTTAAGCACTTTACAAAGGATCAAACTTAGAAAACCACTTAAAGTGAGATCGGGTCCAGCAGTGTCCTTGGAAGGAACACATACTACCACGATTCTGCCAAGGAATAACTAAAGCCTAAACCAGAGTAGTTGCCTGAAGCCATCACTTGCATTGAAATCACTTCTACCTGGGTCACAATGCACGTACATACATGCATCATGATAACCTGACGTACACTGGCTATATTCAAGGAACGTTGAATCTTTCCTCCTCAGACAATTGACTACAGTTGTCCTAGGGAATAGCTACATGGAGAAAAACCCAAAATTGCTACTTTCCAGGATGCATTTCTGACTGGGATAATTAGGATGAAAGCATCTAACCGACACTTATCCTGGATTATTTTAAACCACACATGCGCCCCCACACATAAAAACACCCACAGAATGGCTATGATCCATGAATATGAACTATTTTGGAGTAAGTGAATTTCTGGGCTTTCATCTAAGAAGAACACCTTTCACCAGAACTCATACTTACGAATACCTGGAAACACTGGTGAACAAGGTGAATGTCTTCAAACCTTCACTGCTCGTGGTTTAATGGACCTGCAGACCAGAGAAGAATTTATGTCAGATCAACGGGTGCCTGTGCTGTGCCTCCATGTAACCTTTTCCTCCCTTGCCAATCCACTAGAACCACACCCTGAGATCACGTGGCAGGAACAGAGGCAGAAACCAAGGCTGCCTGTACACCACAGCGACATATAGGCGGCCTGTTCTGCTTGGTGAGTTTACAAGCAGAAACCAAGGCTGCCTTTACACCAGAGCAACTTGCAGGCAGCCTGTTCTGCTTGGTGAGTTGCCTGCCCCAGTGACACAGACACCTTATGGCAGGTTTCAGAAACACCATAACTTATGGAAGAAGCATAAAACTCTCAGGCAAGACCTTCAAATCTGCAGAGGTTCTCTGAGGCACATCACAGTACACCTTACATTCATGGAACTGAAGACATAAAGTCAGAGTCACACAAGGCTGGTCCCCAAGTGACTTCGGGAAGGAACCTTATTTCTACCAACCAGTGATGGCAAACTGAACAACAAATATCCCACACACCCTCACACACACGAAAATAGTGATATACTAACAGTTATCTTGTGTGTGAATTTCTTACATGCTATGGAGTTAATTACAGCTTTGAGCAAGACCAGAAGTCATGGAACATCACACAGCCTTGTTCATTCCATGTGTTTCCCCAGAGGAAATGAAAGATTTTGATTAAAGGAGACTTTTGCATGGCTACGCATGGATACAGTCAAAGAGTGTGAAATAGTTGCTAGTTTGAGAATTTATGACAAGGAGCAAAGAAATTAATACATGAAGATACTACAGGTATTAAACACAGACACAAGGACAGACACACATACACAAAGATAAACAGAGAGGTCGACACACAGACACAAACACACACACACACACACACATACACACACACACACACAAACATACTCCCAGGAGTCCAGCCTATATTCAAGGCATGTCGAATGTTATCTGCAACGGCTGAAATCCTTTTGTTATCCTACTGAGTGGACACTTTCAGTACTTGAGAAAGGATCAAACTTAGAAAAACACGTGAAGTGACATTGGTTCCACCAATGTCCTTGAAGGAAGACATACTACCACCATTATGCCAAGGAACGAGTAAGACTAATCCAGAGTCAGTGCCTGAAGCCATCACTTGAGTTGAAGTCAATTCTAGCAAAGTAAAGATGCATGTACATACATGCATCATGATAGCCTGACTACACTGGCCATATTCAAGGAACAGTGAATCTTTCCTCCTCAGACAATTGATTACAGTTGATCTAGGGAATAACAATGCAGAGAAAAACTCAAAATTACTGTCTTCCAAGTAGCATTCCTGAGTGGCATTATGAGGATCTGATCATCTAACAGATACTGATCCAGGAAATATTTTTAACCACACATGCGCCCCTACACATAAACACACCCACAGAGTGCCTGTGATCCATGAATATTAACGATTTTGGAGTAAGTGAATTACTTACTCCAAAAGTAAATGACTTTTCATCTAAGAAAAGTACCTTTTAGCAGAACCCATTCTTAGGAATACCTACAAACACTGGAAATGAGGTGAATTTCTTGAAACCTTCAATGCCCGTGATTTAATGGACCCTGCAGACCAGAGAAGAAATTATGTTAGATCAACAAGTGCCTGTGCTGGGCCTCCATGTAACCTTTTCCTCCCTTGACAGTCCACTAGAAACCACACCCTGAGATCACGTGGTCAGGATTAGCAGCAGAAACCAAGGCTTCCTGTGAGCACAATGACATCCAGGCAGCCTATTATGCTTGGTGAGTTCCTGGGAAATGACGCAGAGGACTATGGACACTAAAAGCTGTGTGGCACAGTCGCTTATGGTATCTGTGAAGAATGGAACAACTCGAATCTGATATGCTCAGGTCACCCATGTGCTCCTGCCATGCATGCCCCGTATACCTAGGACTCAAGTAAAAGAGAAGGCTTCCACACAAGACAGTGGCTCCTACCTCCAGCTTCTCATGCTTGGCTGGCTGCGCTACCATAGCAACAGGCCACGCAGGAGCTGCCTCAGGATTCTTTATGTTCCAGGGGCTGGGATCCCACTGTGACATCACAACCAAGTATGTCCTGATTGGTCAGACCACGTAAGCACTGCCTCTATGGCCCCTCTCCCTGCAGTCTCCAGCCACTTGTGTGGCAGTTTCCTGGCAAGAACTTCTGATCTGGGGATTGCTTTTCTCCTCCATGTTCTCTCCACAGATCATTGAATGTTCAACTGGCATGACATTTCTGTCATGTTCCAAACTACTCCCAATCTGGACCCCACACTTTGGAGGACAGGAAGGATTTCACCTGGTGAGTACAAAAATACCTCAAGCCCCTTGAAGGTAAAGCAGACCAGAAAACTCCCTGAACCTTGCATCAGGCAACTTCCTTCAAAGAACTACATCTCCCATCATCTCGGAGGGGATTCCCTTATGTGGACCAAAAAAGTCACACAGTGAGGACCGGGGACTCTTATCCAGCTTTTTGTGTTCCTATCTTGAACAAAACATGCAAACGCACACACCGGCTGCCAAGAGCCTCAAGGTGACCACATGAATTCATTTCCTCTCGGCACAGGAATTACTTCACTTTGATCTGAGAAATACATAGGCACCACACGCTATTGTCTAGGAATGCTTAGGTTTCTCTAGTCAGTGAAAGTTTTACCAAGTCTTGGGACAATGGCAGGTTTCAGAAAGACCATAACCTATGGAATAAGCATGAAACTCTCAGGGAAGTCCTTCAAATCTGCAAAAGTTCTCTGAGGGACATCACAGTACACCTTTCATTCATGGAACCTAAGACATAAAGTCAGAGCCACACAATGCTGCTCCTCAAGTGACTTCGGGAAGGAACCTAATTCCTACAAATCAGTGATGGCAGCCCCAACAACAGATATTCCACACACACTCACACACACAAAATTAGTGATGTACTCAAAATTATCTTGTATGTGAATTTCGTACATTCTATGGAGTGATTTACATCTGTTAGCATGACCAGAATTCATGGAACATCACACAGCCTTCTACATTCCATGTATTTCCACAGTTTTAAACATAGATTTTGATTCAAGGAGACTTCTGCAGGCCTAAGCAGCAGATACACCCAATTAGGGTGAAATAGTTGCTAGTATGAGAATTTATTTGAAACGGCAAAGAAATTAATATAAGAAGACACTACAAATATTAAACACGGACACAAAAACAAACACATACACACTTAGAAGGACAGACAGACAGGGAGACACACACACACGCACACTCACACACACACACACACACACACACAGGAACACGCCTTTTATTTCAACATATGTCGAATATTATCTGCAAATGCTGAAATGTTGGTGTGAACCTACTGAGGGGACACTTTATGCACTTTAGAAAGTGTCAAACTTAGAAAAACCCATGAAATGAGATTGGTTACACCAGTATCCTTGGTAGGAAGACAAACGACCACCACTCTGCCAAGGAACAACTGAAGCCTAATTAATAGTTTGTGCCTGAAGCCATCACTTGAATTGAAATCACTTCCAGCAGGGTAATGATGCATGTACACACACGCATCATGATCACCTGACATAAACTGGCCATATTCACGGAACACTGAATCTTTCCTCCTCAGATAATTGATTACAGTTGACATAGGGAATAGCTACGTGGAGAAAACCCCAAAATTACTGCCTTCCATGAAGCATTCCTGACTGGCATTTTTAGGATCAGAGCATCTAATGGACATGGATCCAGGAAATATTTTAAAAGACACATGTGCCCCCACCCATAAACACACTCACAGAGTGACTGTGATCCATGAATATTAACTATTTTGGAGTAAGTGAATTTCTGCACTTTCATCAAAGAAAAGTACCTTTCAGGAGAACCCATACTTATGAATACCTGCAAACCCTGGTGAATGAGGTGAATGTCTTCAAACCTTCACTGCTCGTGGTTAAATGGACCTGCAGACTAGAGAAGTCAGATGAACAGGTGCCTGTTCTGTGCCTCCATGTAACCTTTTCCTCCCTTGCCAGTCCACTAGAACCACACCCTGAGATCACATGGTCAGGATTAGAAGCAGAAACCAGGGCTGCCTGTACACCAGAGCGGCATCCAGGCAGCCTGTTCTGCTTGGTGAGTTCCCTGCGCAAATGACACAGAGGCCTGTTTACATTAAAACCTTTGTCGAATGGCAGCTTACACTAGCTGTGAAGAATGGAATCACCGATCCTGATGTTCTCTGGTCTCCCTTGTGCTCCTGCTATGCGTGCCCCGTATCCCCAGGACCTAATTAAAAGAGAAGTCACAAGACAGAGGCATCTACCTCTAGCTCTGTCCTGCATGGATTGATGTGCTGCCATAGCAACAGGCCAGGCAGGAGCTGCCTCAGGACTCTCCTGGTCCCAGGGTCTGTGATCCCACTATGACATCACAGCCAAGTCTTTCCTGATTGGTCAGACACATCTGCACTCCCTCTATGGCCTCTCCCTCTCCATTCTCCAGCCACCCTCTGTTGCAGTTTCCTGTCAAGATCTTCTGATCTGGGGATTGCCTTTCTCCTCCCTGTTCATTCCTCAGTTCATTCAAGGTAAAACTGGCTTATGTTATCTTGCTTATCAAAGGTAGGCTATTTATTTTTTTTTAATTTTCAATTTTTTTCATCTATAAACCGAGAAGATTGTGTGTGCATCTTAGGACTGTTATAATGTGTAAACAAGGTGGTGTGACTGCAGCACCATAGCCTGTCAGAAAGTGTGCTATCTTTTGTCACTCCTGTCAATGGAGATTTGGAAGTTTCTCATGTTTTGGTCAATGGCTATGTTTTTTGTTTGTTTCCTTTAATGTATACACACATACTTTAAATATTCCTAATTCAAACTATGAAATTATGTCTTATAAGAGTTTTCCAACATGCTAATTGACTGTGAGATTGTAAAGGATAATTCAGTATAGAATCATCTAGGATAGTGAGAGAGAATTTATATAAAAGTTATTGAACAGTTTCTAGCTAGATGCCAGAAAGTGATTTACCTAAAAACTTACCTAACTTACATGTTTGATGAGGTGAGGGGAACATGCTACTGGAAAAGAAGCTAAATTTTCTGAGATTAGTGTTTTAACTTACTGCAAAGTGGAATATTATTCAGGGTTATTAACTAATTATATATTTAAACTTTTTAATATATAAAATATATCTAAGGAAAAAGGTGAAGACATTAGCTTGATATATATTTGCATGTAAAAATGTTTATGTCAGATATAAAGAAGTCACATATAAAGTAATATATAAAAGAAAATATGTCATATGTAAAGAAGTATAGGTGGTACTTAACATGCTTGGAAGAACTCAAATGGCTTGAAATGCCTTGGCTATTTGGTGAAAATTATGCTTTCAGAAAAATATTCACTCTGTGTCCTTTTTACTGATGTAAGAAACTTGTTATAGTCATCAAGTAAGCATGTCACCATATTTATTGTAAGTGTTTTGAACAAAATTTAGCATAAGAGAGTGCATTCCTGAGGATGTTGGATACTATTTGAACTCAGTGGACTGAGGCATGAGATGACAAGACATGCATGAGAGCTCAGGAGGACCAAGATTAGACTTTATAGGTCAGAGAATGAGACAGGACTGATGTACAGGGACAGGACTTCAGGGATCTGCAGGAAGACTCTTCTCCTCCATTCAGTAAGAGCTGGTTAGTGCATGGGTGTAAGGACCTGGTGTGACAAGGCACCCCATTTGCTCAGGGCCAGGAATAGTACATGTTCTCACCATCCAGAATGGAGAATCTCAAAATTTAGAAAATGTTAGGTGTTGTGTTCAGAGGGAATTATTTCAGTAGTAGGGAGTAAATAGTCTTAAACAGAATACTGCAGACTTCCCAAATTATAAATCCCAGAACAAAAATCAAAAGGATTCAAAGATTTCCAACACATTTAAATAAATCACAAAATGAAGCATGAGAGTATTTACAAAAATAAATACACCAAACATTCAACTATGTAAAATCAATCATGTCAGAGAACAAATATGCTGTTGAAAGTTGTACACACAGATATGTTAAAAATGTCACCTGTATCACGTGTGTTCAGAGGTAAGTGGAAATAAGATATGATGTGGTGCAAATCAAATGTTGTAGCCTCTACAGATGAAAACTGCAATGTCTAAGATGAAAAAAGACTGGATATGGTTAAAGAAAGATTAAACATTGTCAAAACAAAGATTAGGTAATATGAAAGCATAGCAGCAAATCCATCTAAAATATGGTAATAAAAGAGAAGTGAATGTCATTATTGTCTATAAAACTGAAACCATTTGTAGTGAGGCAAGTCATCCTGGGTGTCTGGAATAACTTCTTGTCTTTCGAGCTGAGGCAATGAGAGCTATTTTTACAGAATACTTTTGAAAAAATGCCTGTATCACAAGCATCTTTTGTGGAGATCATCTCTCCCTCCAGAGCAAAGGGCAAGTGTGCTGCTTAAACAACATAGCAAAGATTAGAACAAAGGTCAGGTGAACCCACCATAAAAGATTCAGGTCAGTAAACTCAGAGGTCCTGTCTTGTAATTCATCCCATTCCTTAAACTTGTTTATCTTTCCAATATCACACTGATAATTTTGGCTTGTAGGACCAGCAAGAATTCTGATATGTTACCACACTAGCTGTGAGTAACAAACTCTCCATTGCTCTGGCCCCAGACTCTGGTCTCCTAAGACAGCACCTATAGAACTGTGGCAGGGCAACCTGTTAACTTGCATCTAGGACAAGACCTTGGACCTTTCATTGCTATTGACATCATTATACTTGTATCGAAAGTCAAAAACTATAGGGATGACTTTACTCAAAGAAGGGCAGATGTTTAAAGCTCATAGCATATTTTTCAGAAAAAAAATTCCTGAAAAGCAATGAACTTTGTAGAAACTTCATTGTTTTAATCTAGGCTTTGATTTTCTACCTCATTTTGAACAAACTATCCAATATTTTTGTCTTGATATCCTCATAATACTATAAAGCCTATTGAATTACTAGCTTGTGTTTTCATTTTTTTCTTATCCTTATTTTCTTATTTATACAATATCATATGTGTGCATAGGAGGACAATATCTAAAACAGATTTTAATAAAAATGAAAGACCTGGGCTGGTGGAAGACTTACGTAGTAAGTGCACCTGCCCAGCAAGTATGGGGCCCTGAGTTCAAATCTCAGCACTACTCAAAAAATGAAAGAGCTATTTCAATGTCTTACTAAAGAAGAAATAAGTCCCTACTTGCTTAGCTATTGACTACTCTAAGAATTCCCACAAGGTACTACTTCACAAGGAGAAGAAAGTAGATTAGATAATTCCCAATGCAAAACTGGTATGATATAAACTTGCTATTATGTGACTTATTCCAATTTAATAAAAATGTGTTATTTTAGAGAAATGTAGTAGAGTGAGTGAAATTATTAGAAAATGTTAATTTTCACTTAAATCCAAGCATATTTGATTGGTCATCTTTAACAAAGAAATGGCTTGCTATAAATCTTGAATATTAAAAAATGTACAATTAAAGTTGAGTATTGTCACTGAGAAATTCCTGAATACCTTTATAGGATTCATACTAGCAAAACAAATGATTTTAGTGCTTGTCATATACATCTATTCATTAAAATAGGGATTATTTATAACATTATATTGAGTTTGTTTGATGCATTACTTTACCTGAACTTATCAGTTGGCTCATAGCTTTGCTTCAGTGCATCAATATATAAACATACATATCTAAATTTCTTCATTTGTCTCCCTATTACGGTATCTAATCATTTATTTATAAAACAAATTAAATTTCTTAGTCATGTTTAAATAACAAACTCTTCAATATCAAATTTGATCTTGAAATATATTTATTTTTCCCAGTGAGCAGGTTGCTCATAATCCTCAAATACTATGCTGTTTCACCAACAACATGTGTTGGCAAGGATGTGGGAGAAAAGGAATCCTTATGCACTGCTGGTGGGGCTGCAAACTAGTACAACCTCCCTGGAAAAAAATTTGGAGACTTCTTAAAAATTTAAACATAGATCTGCCATATGATCCAGCAATACCACTCTTGGGGATATACCCAAAGGAATGCAACACAGGTTACTACAAAGGCACTTACACACCCATGTTTATTGTAGCACTATTCACAATAGCCAAGTTATGGAAACATCCAAGATGCCCCACTATCAATGAATGGATTAAGAAAATATGGTATTTATACACAATGGAATACTACTCAGTCATGAAGAAGAATGAAATCTTATCATTTGCATGTAAATGGATGGAACTGGAGAACATCATTCTGAGTGATATTATCTAGGCCCAGAAGACCAAAAATCATATGTTCTCCCTCATAGGTGAACTTTCGATCAAGGGCAAACACAACAAGGGAATTGGACTTTGATCACATGATGAGGTAAGAGCACACAAGGGAGGTATGAGGATAGGCAAGAAACCCCCAAAAAACAAGATAGCATTTGATGTCCTCAGTGCAAAGGAAATAATGCAGAAACTTTAAAGTGACAGAGGCCAATAGGAGAAGGGGACCAGGAACTAGAGAAAAGGTTAGTTCGAGAAGTAATAATTTAGAATGTAACACATATGTACAGGAAAGCAATGTGAGTAAATTCCCTGTATAGCTATTCTTATCTCAACTAGCAAAATCCCCTCTTATTATTACTTATACTCTCTCTTCAACAAAATTAAAGATAAGGGCAAAATAGTTTCTTGCTGGTAGCGAGGGGGTACGGGGGGAGAGGCAGAGGGTTGGGGGGAAAGGGAGGGGGCAGGGGAAGGTGGGAGAAATGACCTAAATATTGTATGCACATTTTAATAAAAGAAATTTAAAAACTACCATGCTGTTCTTATCCATTAGATTCAAAAACATCTCAACCAAGGACAATCCTAATAACTCAGGTTATTAGTTAATGGCACCATAAATACACCAGATTACAATGAAAGTCATGTAAAAGAAATTTATAACATTCATGTGGTTGTCTTGTGAATATATAATGTGTCAGATTTTATACTATGTAAATTATTAAAATAAACTACTACCTCTATTCTTCCAGAGGATTGAGAACACTTATCTGAGTAGAAATAAAGTAATTGTCCTTGCTAGACAGCTCTATGTGAGTGCATAAGCTTGGTATCATATATGCATTTTGGGCTATGGTGCATAAAATTTATCCACTCAAAAAATTAAGCTCTCCTCATAAATTTACTATTTCTTACAAAGTTGCTACAATATTTATAAACATGTTAAGATTAAATGTGAACTGTAGTAATTCATATAATCTTTGATAAATTTCATTACTTTTTAAACTTTTTGAAGGCTTTGTGTCTTCCAGATATTTTGCTATGTTCTAGAAAACAAAGAGAAAGAAAAAAAGGATATGGTTCTTGTATTCAAACTGAAATATTGTCTTCATAAGATAGAAAAATAACAAGATTACTAGACTTTAAAAGTCAATTATGGATGTAGGCACAGGAAAATATGATTGCATAGGTAAATGTGTGTCTAATTCTACATGGAAGAATCAAGAGAGATTTTCACAGATGGAGTTCTTCACATTTAATGACCAGGTTAACCAAGCAGATGGAAGCATCTACAAATATGTGGAGTAACTGAAGGAGTTCAGTGCTTCTGGAGAAAACTGTACATGTGTGTGATAATTGGCATATGTGTGGAAGAAAGATGGAATAAAAGCTTATACTGAGTCTAGAAAACATCCTAGAGAGATCTAGGAAGCCATTGAAAAATTGTCTCTGCAATAATGACGTATTCAGATTTATATTTCAAAAAGATAACCTTGATAGCAGTGTGAAGGGTGGATTGCATCATAAAAAGTTTTACATAAGGAAGGAGAGATGATATTGTGAGCAATCATGTAGACTGAAGGATAAAAACTTGCTTAAACAATGTCAACATAGTCTAGATAGAGAAACATCAACCTACGATGATGCATCAGTAATGAGGAAGGGTGACAAGGTCTAGTAAATAAGAGAAAAGAGTTCAGTGAGTCACAGGTTCCTGAACAAGGTAAACAAATAGAAAGTGGAACTACTCACTAAATGGGAATTATTTACAAGAAAGCTGCATTGCATTCATTGTGCTAGTAGAGTATGCTACTGAAAATATACAGAATGATTTGTATGAACATACACAATATGTAACCTTTTGAACACTATGAGGCACATATGGTTCTATGGTACATACTAGAACATTATGAAAGAGAAGTATTTATATGCACATATTGTGTGTGCGTGCATGTGCGTGTGTGTGTGTGTGTGTGTGTGTGTGTGTGCATATGTTACTTGGGATCAAACTAAGGGTCTTTCATATTCTTGGAAAGTACTCTACTCTCTACCACTAAGCTGTATGCCCAGTAAAGAAAAATATATTTTGATATAGATAAGTTTAAATATAGAATGCAAATGACAGTAATACTCTTCTATATGGACAAAATTATCTAGGGAGAGAGTATAGACAATACAGGAACATCTATCAAGGAAAACCAACAATGAGGAGCCAATAGAAGAAAGAAGAAATTGTAAAACAGAGTGATGGGCTGGTGGAATGACTTAAGTGGTAGAGCGTCTGACCAGCAAGCATGAAGCTCTGAGTTCAAACCCTAGTACTGACATAATTGGAAAGGATGCAGAAAAGACTGAGACAATGGAGAAAGCCAAATAAGAAGTTATATGAAAGTGCACCAGTCAGTGATGTGATGGAAATATTATCTGCTTGCTTGTGGTAATCATTTCAAAATGTATAGGCTTATCAAAACATCATGATGTACATTTTAAATATATATAAATTTTGTCAATTATAGCTATAGATAAAAAAATTGAAAGTGAGAGATCTTCTATTTAATTTTTGTAAGTAGATTGTTAAATATAAAATAAATTTAAATTCAATCTCACATCCAGAAAACATAAAAATTAGACTTTGATTTCCTAGATCTCTTGTATTACAAATAAGGATTTTTTTGAAAGGCAGCAATGCTCACTACTATACTACCAATGTGCTCAAGGATATTTTTACTAAATTTCTGCTACTTTATCTCCCTTACCCATCTCCCATACAATTTGTGAAACTGCTTTTCTATACTCTCAAATATACCTCATAAAGCATTTTCATTATATGTACATTATAAATATTTTGAAAGCTGAGACATGTTGGACAGTGCCAAGAGGATCCTGGTTGGAGTTCCCCTAATGGATGGTAGTAAGCTAATGTGGGTGACACCTACTGAGTGAAATACAACCCTCAGCTTCATCACAACCATGTTTGTGTCAGGTATAGGGTGTGGATGCTGTCGTGAAATTCTTCACACACAGTTTCCAGCATTAGAGGACTCTCTTCCAATGTAGCTTTGAAGCATTCAAACAACACCCCAGATTCATTGTCTTTCTATGGTCACTCCTCTGGTCTGAGGTTCTGAACTAAAAAGTGATGCTGTCATTACTTTTGCAGCTTTCTCCTTCCCTCTCCAATTCTGATTGACTCCTGTCTCCATCCTCTTCAGTGCCTACATCTTTCTTAGAGTGAAAGTATTTGTTGGTTTTATAAAAACCTTTCACTGTCAATACAGAAATATCTCAATTGCACCTTAAGTTCATGAAAGCCCTATGCAAAACCATTAACAACATTAAAAAATGTTTTTGATTCCTTAATAGACTGCACAAGTAAAACTTACAAGGGTTAGTCTCAAGTGGATACTAGAAAGGGAGAATTTAACTGACTCTATGGCATAAAACACAGATTTGCTTATTGATATCCACAGCTACTTCCTAGAGGACAGGAGGTTGAAAATTGCATTTCTCAGACCACTTGCCTGTGATCTGTATTGTGCTAGGCAGGATCACCAGCAAGAGACTGCTACTGCAGAGTGAACAGAGACAGGTGGTGATTTTGACTCAGGTGAACAGCTGTGTAATGCTGGACAGTTCTTTTGTGACAGCTAAAATAGAGATTTTTTTTCTTAGATCACTTTATATCATAGGTGTTCCATGGTAAGTAGCATTGTCAGTGGGCTTTGTGGTAGAAAAACCTGAGCCTTTTTCCAGGTCATGTGGCTCTATACTGTATAGTATCTGTGCTTGAGTCTCTGAATTTTCCAGCAATCTTGAAGTTTCTCAATAATTTGCATAAATCTCTTTCTGCTTAAATTATATATGAGGAATATTATTTGGTGAGCTACAGTGGTAACCAAGACTGAATAATAGAAAGATAATATCGAATATATATATGTATATATATTTAGAGAGAGAGATGGTAATAGGTCAAAATTTTGCTCAAATTCTTGAACTCTCTCCCCAGCCACACATTTTTCACCACATGACTTTCCAGTTTCTTGTATAAACAATGAAATATGTTTCTCCCACTTTGGTTTTGACTTGGCTATATGTCTTGCTGTGAACAATGGATGCTAATTGTCGTGCAATAAGCAGTACTTTTATATATGTTTATTCAAATGGAGGTTGGTCTCATGCATTTACAACATGTTGCAAAAAGTGTCCTAAATAGCTTCCATCCCTGCAGTCTGGGTTTCATAGTCTGCAGAAGAATCAATCAGTGTGCATAAGAAGTACAATCATCACAGATGTTGCCATAGTTTGAAGCAGACCAACTGAACTTCAGATCCCTAATTAGAATAATTGTGGTTTTGAGCAGCTGAGTTTGAATTGATTGGTTGAGTACTGCTATCATGACAATGGGCAGCTCATATAATATTTAGCTGCATGCTGCATATAAAACCAGTCATTAAATACATTTATTTTGCTCTTATTCACTTGCTCATTCATTCAACAAGTATTTTCTAAACAGTATGCATTAAACCTAAAAAGCTGGTGATATAGTGCTCAGCAAAAGAGCAAAAATGGCTGCTGTTCTGAGGCTTATAATACAGTGACAGAAAATATTAAACACATAATTACAACATTTCAAATCACTAATCTATACAAAGTAAAACCATGGGGTCCTGTGAAATGGTAGTATTATCATGGAGAAATATTTAAAAGAAGGCTTTCTTGGGTATTGATTTTTACAACAAGAATCTTTGTAAAATAATAAGGAATAAGGAGGAATGAAAGTGTAGTCCAGAGAGACTGGTGTGTGAGGCACATTGCCTAGCTGGTTCATTGAACCAAACCATTAAGTTCATGGAATTTCTGATAATTTGTCATTCTAGGATTAGGCTCTTGATCTTACTGAATCACTCACAGTGATAGAAGGAATTATATTCTGAGGTTTGAGGAAAGCTTGCCCTCTACTTGACCAAAACAAAACTTTCATTATTTAGCCAACAACCAAAAGAAGAAGAATGGAACCTGCAATCTGAGATGATTAGAGAATATTTTTATATTGTCTAGTTAAATGTTCCAATAATCCCTCTTCTTCAGCTAAATATACTAAGTTTAAAGTGATATTTTATTTTATTTCAGGGGCAGAAAAAAGCAAGCATCTGAGGTCAGGTTCACTCTGGACTGAATGAGTTATGAATGTGAATCTAGCTCCTGTGTGCCTCCATGATGTGTCTTGATTGTTGGCATCCTACCACTGTGACTTGCTAGGATTCATTAATGCCATTTGAAGCTCAACGCGTCAAAGCTATTTTGCCTCTTCTCTGTTTTTTTCTGTACTGTCTCCTGTCTCTGCTTCCTTTTATTTGTGTCAGAGTCTATAACTGCTATTTTAAGTATCTGTAATTGCTAGTTATTTATCATGAAGAAAATAGGCATTGGAAAGGTTATTATGTGAAACATAAGGAAAACACAGTAACATACTTCCTAGATTCATTGTCATTGCTGTTATACTCAATAAGAATAGAAATGAGAGAGTTTATGGTTCATTTATTTTCATATGTATTGTAAATATCTTACAAGAAGAAAAGACACCACATATAAAAGTCACTGCATTTTACTCAATATGCCCGTTACAAAGAGTAGTCTGAAATTTAATATTTAATTTGCCAAGAAAAATAACCATATTTTCTATATCACATTGAAGACATTAAAACAAATTTTATATAATATAAATAAATGTAAAATATTTCTTTCAATGCACTGACACCTAATTTATACCTTTAGAAATTAATCCTAAGCAGAATCCAAATTTTATAAAAAATTAGAAAATAACTCTTGCTATGGTTTGATTTGTAATCATGATTATAAGAAAGAAATTACATATCAAATTTAATTTTATATAAATATCTATTGGTGTAGACTTTAGAAAGGAAATATGTCATAGAACATCAAGTAGTGATCTGTGTATGAATTAAAATAGAATAACTGGATGTATTTGAATCTATCTCAGTATATACAAGATTTTCTGTAATAAAAGCATAGTCATAATAGGGTTTACATTTATAACTTCCATATAAGGGAAGGGTGTTTTCCTAAATCACTATAAAAGGAATTTTATGCAATTGAAATTGAATTGCTGATTCTTCATATTCTTATTCATGCCATACATTAATGTTTATTTCAGAAATTTTGAAGAGTGGTGAAAATTAGCTGCAGTAAGTGGCAGTGAGTATATAAAAATTAAACGGCCACATTCTTAGCCTACCAGAATTAAAATTTGGGAATTTAGTGATAAATTTAAATAAATTTAATGATCATATCCAAATTGTATAATTCAAAACACTTTTAGTCCAAGGATTTTATCATTATATTAGAATGTTGTGAGTTACAAATTTGTATACCTCATATATTTGTAATATTTGTAACCATAATTCTTTTTCTCAAATAGTGCAATTCTGTGGGCTATAATTTGTCTGACATCAAAATGATTAGCAGTAAGAGAGATTTAGCAATTTTATTTAGGGAGTATGTACTACCTACTACTCCTAGTTTTTAATAATTACATTATATTTATGTTGTACTTCAAAATGAAAGACAAATATTTATTAATGCTATTCACTTTTGTTGAGCCAATCATTCAATTTCTCTCTCATATTCTCTCACATATTTACAAACATAAGCCAGAACGCTATAAAAAGAAGAAGTATTCCTTAATAGGTTATTAATACATCAATGAACCAGGAAGAGAGAAAACTATTATAATGAGAATCTCAAAAGCTCATTATTATTCATTGAAATTCAGATTAAGTATGCTGTCTGTGTTAAATGTTATTTTCCTCCAAGTAAATAATAAAGCTTTATCCTTTAATGCTTTTTTGCTATTTTCCTATTATATGTAGACACATTTTTCCACATTTTAATTTGTGGGAAACTCAATATTTGGGAGTGCTTTCATCAGTCCTCCCAAAATTAATTGTTCTTTCTAACAAGAGAAATTTTACTTTGTTGCTAAATCTAAGAACTAGTATTTGTGGCATATCTACTGCTTGAATTTTTTCCACCAAAACCCAGTATTTATCATAACCATAATACATTTTCATAATTTAGACCTTTGTTTTGTTCAAATTTGTTATAAAATTTCATATTTGTGTTGCATAAAAACAGCATTAATTAGTTTGTTCTTTTATTTCTGCTGATTCCATTTGCTTTAAATTTAGGTGAGCAGGGAAAACTACTTAAGGTTCCTTTTCTGTCTGAATATATTATATTCTATGAAAAAATGGGCAGGGTGATTGGAGGGGTAGGACCTGTGGAGTCATATGCTGTTTCAGTAATTTTAACTCATCCAAAATACTTTAAAAAGCTTTCTTTATTTTTTAATTGAAAATATAAAACACTTGTTGAATTTTTACAAGGTTTTTAAAGATTTCAAATAATTTTCCAAGTATATTTATAGCAGGGTGTACCATATGTAGTTTTGTGACATTTCTTCTTTTTTTAGCTTTTCCTTCAGAGGACTTGTTGTTTAACATCTTTTCATTCTCCTGACTTCCTCCTTGTCATTGTCATTATTTGAGGGTCATTATCATTATTAGCACTAACATATTGTAATTATGAACCCCTCAAAAGAGTCAAAGACCTCACTTACTCACTTTGCATTGAATAAATACCAGAACCACAGTGTTATAATTCATTCTAAGTTTTAAACAAGAAAAGGCACAGTATACCAAATTTCCAGGGGTTAAGAAGATTCCTGAAATACGTTCCTTCACTCCTTGTATTTTGAGGCATGGAAATGAGCTTTTATCTTAAATTAATAGTATAGTTTCCTAAATGAATATTTACCCTCTCCAGTGTTAGGAATATTTTTATAATTGAATGCAATGATGTTTCTCACAGATGTAAAGCCTGTGAAGACTGGTTGACTACATCCTTGTTCAACTCTTCTGGGTTGTCTTTTCTTGTTGATCTTTTCCAAGTTCTAATCCTTATTTTTCTTCCTTTACAAAATCACTTTGACAATTCAGTTAAATAGAAATGTCCCATGCCACCAAATTGCTATTATTTAAGTTGGCCATAAAAAGTATTCACGTCTTTATTAAAAATCATTTTCTATTTTTACTGTTTTATTTTATAGGTGTATAAATTGTAGAACCAAGTCCCAAGTAGCCTTAGGATGCAGAATTTGTATATTTCCTACGCATATAATACCTTTATGGACTTTATAATCACTGTTCAGTTGTTATTTATTATGTAATTCTAATCATCCTAACATAATCTGATAGAGAAAAGTTACCTATATGCATTTAAAACATACTTTATGAAATACTTAAGTAGAAATATTTCTAACTCAATTGATTTATATTCCCTACACACTTTTGAGTGTCAACTACAAATATTGTAAATGTATTTTCTAGGCATCACAAATTTGTGTGAATCTGACTTCCTTATTTCTCAGATATTCTATGAATTTATTTATTTATCATTTTCATATTTTTCTGTGTAATTAAGAATGGATCAAAATAAAACAAAATCTCTCTCAAACTTATACGAAAAAGTTTTCATAAAAAATTTCCTAATACACGTATATAAATAGAAAGGCAGATATATATATATATAATTATATTGCCAAATGGTCACTTGACATGTATTGTGAGAAGAACTGTCTCTACAAAATATACTCATGCATGTGAAATGAAACAAAATTTGATATGTGGTGATGTTTTAATTAAAATTATAGTGACAATTTTTCAATACAGTGATACAGGCATTATTATGAGAGATAGGCAGAGATATATGTAGTAATGTTTTAACATAGAAAAGAGAGTGACATACATCATAGACTAAATAAAATCATGTGAACACTCACTGTAAGCAGTAAAGTACTCGACCTTAATATTTTGCCAAAGACGTGTTCTTTCTTCCATTGCTATTTCTTAGATATTCATAGAAATACCTATATCCTTATAAAACGTTCTTTCTTTTGCACTTCATGTCTGTGGAAATGAATTAAATAAACCAAGATGTATCATGAAAAAAAATCAGCAGGCAGTTCTCTTGAAGACCCAAGCTGCATGTGGTGGTAAAAATGAAAAATCATACAGTTACATAATTCAAGCATCTATTTAGAGAATACAGAGCTATTCTAGAAGCACATACTTATTTTAAATGATTTAGAGAGGGTATTTTTATTTTTTCTGTAGAGCTTAGAATAACTAAGAAAATTTCCTTACAGGTTTGTTTGAAGGAAATATTAAAAAGTACCTAAAAGGAAGTTTAGTTATTAAAGTAATATTCTTGGCAAGTTATTCTTCTTAGGTTCTCTCTTATTTTTGTAATTTTTCTTTGCTTTGATTATTTTATGCTTTATACAAAGTGCAGTTCTTGGGAAGGATTTTACCATTAAATTGAACACGGGCTTGGGAAGAACTGTAATTATAAATGTATGGGCTTTAAAAAATGCCTGAAAATGATATCACCATTCCAATATAGTGATGAAAATATTATGATGAAAAACATCTATTCTGCACAGAGTAAAACCCAGGTATATTTAATATCAATTATATAACATTAATATCAATGCTGATATGATAAAGATAGCAATATTATATGATAAATGGGAGAAATAGCACTGTTATTTTTATTTTTTGTATGAGATAAAATCTACAGATAAGATTACCATATTGACATACATTGGAAACACAATTTATCCAGGTGCATCTCAGTGGTTAGAATACTTGCCTAGCATAAGAAAGGCTTTTGGTTCAACACAAAATAGTACAAAAAGAATAGAAAAGAGAAAGACAAGAAAGAAACTGAAATATAAATTTCATTAATGAATATCTAGATGATTTATTTAGAGAAAGCAGAACTTCTGAATTTTTGCTAAAACCTACAAACACCTAGGCCAGAGATGAATAGAGCTTTAATGTGTACATTCTGGAGTAAGTTTCGTTGTCTGGAGTAAGTGGTGTGTCTATTCAATGACTGGACATGATGGAAATATTTCTGAGTGCTTCATAGAGGTCATTCAAATTGCTAAAGACTAATTAAAATCAGATGAGTGTGAGTTATTAAAGTTATGACCTGACAGTCTTTTTCCACTAACTAGTCTGCTGAATCCTTATGGTTCAGGGGGCCTTGACATCTGTGTTGCCATTTTCTTCTTCAGTTACTACTGATGTAGCTTCAACAGAGTGAAATGAATGTCGATCTGCCTTGGATGCTTTAGAAGTTAATTTGATTTTGAACTTCAAACTTAAGCTCTATGAAGCAGAAGTGTCAGAAATAAACACACATTTATGTATTCTTGTGAGATGATTCAGCTCATCAGTGCTATGCTTAGATGTATAAATCCACAAAACAACTCAATTCTCAATTTGCAACTACAGAGTGTCAAATGGAAAATAGATCCTAAAACGTAAAAATTAGGTCTTTCAAAACCTCAGCTGCTTTGACATGATATAGGAAAAATAACAAAATGAAAAATGTCTTTTTAAAAAAATTGGATGCAATTAAAAATTAAAGAAGTAACCAAATTTTAACTTATGTACACTCAACTGTTTATGTTATCTCTTTTATATAATTATGTTATCTTTTTTCTCTGCACATACTAAATTGTTTTTATTAATCCAGAATGGCATGCTACAGATACTGTACAGCATGAACATTTATTCATTACAAAAATGGCTTCCAAACCATTAAAAATGAACTTGAAATAAAAGCATGAAATGGAACAGTAACATCACAACTATTAGGAAACATTCAAAGTATTCACAAAAAATTTTATAGTTAGCATTTTAATAAACCAGACAGTTTTACAATCGCTTCATGCCAACTACCATGGCACTGAATGAACAGGTTTCAGCTCTATACAACATTTTGCAACATAAACATGCCTAGGTTTTTATTTTATTATTATTCTTAAAGTTCACTACCTACTTTATGTCATATGCGTACATAAAAGCAGCCGCTGGTTTTTCGTTGAAGAGTAATCTAATATGCTGAATTTTGACCCTTAAGGGTTTATGCCTCTTTATTTAAAATGCTTTCTGGATAATCTGCTACCAAACACATTTTATTATAGGTGACATTAAAACTACATACAAATCTACCTATATGACATCACAGCAAAACATGATGAACAGAAAGTTCAGCATCAAAATAGGGAGAAAGCTAAAGTCACAGAGAATTTTGGCACATAAACTTTTGCACACTGTCAGTCTCTGTCCTAAGTATACAGAGCATTTGGCTAGGAGTTCATGGGAGAAACGGGCAGTTTCCACTGCTGCTCAGACAGCATCTAACATTCCCTCACTAATGTTCAAGTCTTGTTGTCCTTAATGGCTTTTAAATCAACTTTGTTAATGCTACTGATTCTTAATGCAGCAGTCAATGTCCATTTGGTAGCATCTGGGTTTCATACAGGAAAAAAAGTCAAAAAGGGAAACAAAAAATATATACACATTTTATATATAAACTTAATAACCTTGTACAAATGAGTTGTTATATATAAGATGCTTATGCTAAGGGAAAAAAAGTTTATACAGTTTCAAGAAAAATATTTAACAAGGGACAACATACAGGTACGACAAGCAACCTCTAAAGCAATAAATATTAGTGGTCCAACATTAAATGCTGAATGGCACCCCTTTCCCCCAACAAGAACAACACCATGGAACAAGGTATATTAACACATTTTAACCCTTTGTTTCTGTACATTTAAATGATAACATGTAACATCACAATAAAAGTTGTTTCACACAGAAAAAAAAGGCAGTGGCACTGCATTCATTGTGTCCTTGTGGTTTAAAAAACAGGTCTAAAATGATTGGTTTGCAAGCTCATATTTAATACAAATAGTACAGAACCATCTTCTTCTGGAGGGCTGCTACAAAATTGCTTCTCCCTTTTTTTTCTTTTTGTTTTTTAATCAGTCTTTTAAAACTTAGCTATCCAAATTATGTAACAGTTATGTTATATATATATATATATGTATATATATACATATATATGTATTTATAAATACGTATACATATATAATATGTATGTATATATTTATGTTATATATATATATTTTTTTAACACTACAAAGTCTTTAAACAGATGTTGATAAAAATTTCGGTAGAATCATGAGGTTGTTCTCCCATCTACATATTTAAAAGGAGATATTGAAGAAAGAATGGGTCATATATTGACCAATGAACTCGATAAACATCAACTCATGTAGCCATGTGGCACAAAATTAAGAGTACAAAACGAAAATTTTCAGAGTGGGGTGAGGGTCAAACCAAGAACCTGGAAGTAAACACTTCGGGCTGACTCTAAAGCTATTCTAATGACTTGGTTATGAGGCACAGAGGTTGGGGCTGCATCCCAGCCAGTGAGTTGTGGAAATGTAAGGAAGATGTTGATGGCTGTACGAGAAATGAGGAGGGGATGGTGGGTGGCTGCAAGGTGGAAGGTGGCAGGCCCAGGGCCCCCGTTGGGACAGATGGCAGAGGCCTTGCCATGGGTGGCCTCAGCCAGCAGGAGCGCAGGTGGTGGAGGCATCATGGACTGGTGGGCCAGGGGGTCAGTCTTCAGGGACAGGGACAGAGGCTGGGTCTGTTCAGTCTGTGACTTGGCGTCTGGCGTGGGGAGCCTAGTAGGTACAGGGACCAGGGTGGCGAGTCTAGTAAGCGTCCATCTGAAGAGGGTGGGCTGAGGCAGGGTTTGCACCATAAACTCTGTGGGTCAAGCTGGAACAGAGCCTGACACTTCTTTAGAGTATTTGCATCTGCAGGGGCCTCACCAGTTTGTTGATCAAGGCACTCAGCCACAACATTTGCTCTCATTTCTTTCATATACAACATGAACACATTAAGGGGTTTCTTTATGTGGGGCTTCTTCTTTTTTGGAGGCCTGATGCTTTGAGCTATGGAGTAAGCCGACGTCACTCTGGGAGGATTCCTGTTTGACTGTTGCTGTGACTATGGTACCTTGGGGTATGTCTGTCGTGTGTAGAGTAGGATATGGTGGAACCATGTGGGGAGGGAACCTAGAAGACAGAAAGCTGGACACGGAAGCATTGATGGGATAGGGCTGTCTGAATCCTGCTGTCATGATTGGGTACTCTGGTTGACCTTGCTGTGGTACTAACCATCCTAACGGATGGGGGATTTGTCCTATGGTTCTGGGTGATAGAGGTTAATATGGATATATGTCTGGAGGGTGCAAAGGCCATGGGATTCCTGTTTTGGGGTCCAAGTCAGCTGGTAAGTAGGGAGGTGGGTTCCCTGGGGTGAAGTGTTCATTGCTGTAGGTGATTAAAGGCGTGAGTGGGTGAACAGGGTAGGGGTACTGCACCACCAGCACTTTGTTCGTGACAATGTGAGCTGGCGATGGTGAGTGGTCATCCTTGAGGGCTTGTCTGCTCTGGAGGCTCCCTGCCTGGACACCAAGTAGCTGCCATTTCACCTAAAGACAGGTTCCGGTGGTGGGCGAGAGAGATCCGTTGGGGAAGTAGGGGCTACAGAGGTCAAGGATCATGATGAAGGACTAGCCAGGATAAAGTGGCCACTTAAAGAGCCCTCCATCTTGCCTTTCGGCGGCTTCCTCCAAACTTTCCTGGGATTTATCCCGGAAACTTTTGGAGCGAAGTGGAGGCCGTCTTTCTGCCTCGGAATTGGAGGAGCTATTCTGATTAGTTTCTGATTCATTGCCTGGAGACGACTTTACATCAGCTAAGTCCTTCTCTGCAGAGGAGTTGTCCCAGCTCTTCTCCTCCTGCTCGCCCTCCTCTTTGAAGGAAATCTAATTATGTTACCTTTCTGCCCAGTTCCAATCACTGACAACTTGAAATTCCCAATTAAATCTGTCTGCCTTCTTGCTTGAAAAACCTCACTATGACTAAATTGTCTTAAGGTTTTTATTAATATAGAAACCTGATTTGAAGTTATGGTGACCATTAAGAAGCTTTTTCTCAGTTAGATCTTAATTGTAATGAAAACCAGCACCAATACTTTAAAAAAGTCAGAATTTTACAAATTCATGGTCTAATTTTTATCTTGAAAAAATAAAAGTTGACATCTCAAAATATTCTAAAGAGTAAATTTGTTTCCATGAAGTTATTCATTTTGTTCTTTTATTATTGACCTCTACTAATAAATGGTACTCACTCACTCTGATAGAAAATTATTCTCATTTCACAATAATTACCTTGCCATAAACTAAGAAATTCTTAGTCCATAAAATATATTTAGTTACAATATATTTTTGAATATTATACAATACTTTTGCAATTGCCCAAAACATTTATATCTATCAAAATGGGATTATGATGTTCCAGAGTGACTTAATTTTCCAAGTATTTTTATTGCACAATATTCATTCATCCATTTTCAAAATATGTTTTGAAGATCTCTTAAATACCAGGCACTGTTCTAGGGAGAACAGATGTAGCAATTAAAACAATAAAGTCCCTATGCATCATTGGATTTATATTATGAACGAGGGGAGGTAGATAATAATGGGTAAATAGAGTCTAGTAATTTTATGCTAATTGGAGAAAAACACAATAAGGAAAACTGGATAAAAATAGTCAGATGGGCTGAGGTTCATATTTTATATTATGTAGTCAAAATATTCTGATTAAGAGATAGAATTAACACTAATTTTATAGGGAAAACAGAATGGAAATAATTAGCTATGAAAGAGAATTGGCTCATAGAGTAAATGAAATGCTAGTAGCATAAGGGATTGGAGAGGCCAAGAGCAGCCTAGGGCTGCAATGGAGCATACAGTGAAGAGTCCAGCTAGCTTCCAAGACTGAGTGAGATCCAGTCCTTGCTGGAAAGGGCATGTGTATGGCTTGTCTCATGGCAAAGAAGTCACTATGGAGCCACACCAGAGGAATTTGCTTGAAATCTGTCCTCAAGGTCTTGAGCAAATTTTTCATTCAGAGACATCTAACAAGAGGCACTGAACTGAAGAATCACTTGAGCAGAGTTCTGGGGGAAGTTACTGTTTTCTGGGTATGGCAGGTGACCTTGCTGGTGTTGTAGAGATGAGGTGTGCACAGTAGAAGGATATTCTTCTGCATGGTCCAAAACAAACACAAAATTCACTAGCACAAGGCAGTGTGTAGAAAAGCGTCCCAGAACCAGGAAGCAAAACTCTTTCCTCTTGCTACATCTCTCCAGTTATCTCTATTAACAAACTGTCCTTTTTCACAGATTATACAACTAATAATGGTTTGAAGCTTAAAGCAAGTACTGACAGACATGTAGAAAGGAATCATGAAAAATTGCTTTGATGAAGTGAAAACCCTGAAGAAAATAAGAGAGTAGGTTATGCACATATCTACGGAAAGAGCATTCCAGAGAGATGAAGCAAGTGTAAAATGGCGTAACTCAAGAATGTGTTTCACATATTGTGACATAACAAGGATGTCAGTTTTTCTGGGGCAAGCAAAAGGAGAAAGATGTAGTTGAGCATGAGTTTAGTCAAGTAACAGGAGCAGAAGTAAGACTAAATAAGGAATATGTGTTTAATTTTCACTGAAAAGAGAAGCAGGCCTCTCTTGGGGTCTCGCTTCGGCCTCACCATCATCCCGGGGCCCCAAGGACTTTTGCGTGCAGTAGTGGGGTGGGTGGGAGACAGGGGAGCCTCTGCCCATCTTCTGCTGGGAGCACATCTGTTGGCATGACCTGCTGGGCAACAAGTGGCTGGTCATTGAGCACAACATCAGCCACTGGGTGCAGAGGCACCCAAGGGGCAGCTGCCTCATCGGCCACCACAGTGCAGAGGTTGCCAAGGATGCTTTCCACGCCTTCCACCAAGATCTCCATTTTGTGCACAAATTCCTGTGGCCCCTGCTGATAGGAGAACTGGCCCCAAAGGAGCCCAGCTAAGCTGGAGCTCAGAATACCCAGCTGATCAAGGACTAGTGAGCATTGTGCCAGACAGCCAAAAACATGAAGCTGAGGCTGATCCCATCTTCTTTGCTCTCCTGCTGGGCCACATCCTAGTTATGGAAGTGCTGGGCTGGCTCATTGTCTACCTCCTGGCCTCTGCCTGGATGTCCAGCACTCTTGCCACACTCATCCTGGCCATCTGTCAGGCTCAGAGCTGGTGTCTGCAGCAGGACCTGGGCAATGCCTCCATCTTCAGGAAGTCCCGGTGGAAGCAGGAAGCCCAGCAGTTTGTGATAGGGCTGCTGAAGGGCTTCTCCACCCACTGGTTGAACTTCTGCCACTTCTAGCACCATGCCAAACCTAACATCTTCCACAAGGATCTGGATGTGACAGTGGCACCTGTCTTCCTCCTAAGGGAGTCATCTGTGGAGTAAGGCAAGAAGAAATGCAGATACCTACCCTACAGCCACCAGTACCTGTACTTTGTCCTAATTGGCCCACCACTGCTCATCCTGGTGAACTTTGAAGTGGAAAATCTGGCATACATATTGGTGTGCATGCAGTGGACAGACTTTTGCTGGGCCACCAGCTTCTACTCCTACTTCTTGTCCTACATCACCTTCTACAGTGTCTCTGGGGCACTCCTCCTCTTTGTTTCTGTCAGGGTCCTGGAGAGCCACTGGTTCATGTGGATCACACAGATGAACCACATACCCAAAGAAATTGGCCACGAGAAGCACCGGGACTGGGCCAACTCTCAGCTGGCAGCCACTTGCAACGTGGAGCCCTCACTCTTCATTGACTGGTTCAGTGGGCACCTCAACTTTCAGATCGAGCACCATCTCTTCCCCACAATGCCGAGGCACAGCTACCACAAGTGGCCTCTCTGGTCAAAGTACTGTGTGCTAAGCACGGCCTGTACTATGAGGTGAAGCCTTTTCTCACTGCCCTGGTGGACATCATCAGGTCCTTGAAGTCTGGCAATGTCTGGCTGGATGCCTACCTCCACCAGTGAAGGCAGCATCTGCCTGGGAGGAGAAGGGATAAGGGCCCAGAGCCCCAGCAATCACTGAGCCACCCCAGGCAAGATGTACAGTCCCACCCTCACCCCACCATGGTGTACCTTGCCTGCCCACCTGGTCCTGCCATCTTCCCCAGTCAGCAGCACTGTGGCTGTAGCTCTGTGCCCAACAGGACCAAGGGTAGACGGAGGGTACTCAAAGCCGCATGGTGGCACAGCATCTTTTTCTAGAACAAGAGTTGGAGGAGAAACTTATTTTAATATAAAAACCAACCTAAATATATTAAAAAAAAAGAAAAGAAGCAATTCAATAGTTTCTAACAGAGAATTAATTAAGATGATATCTGTTCAGATAACTGATTACTTTGTCGAAAATAGAAAATGTAAGTGGAAATGGTGGCCGGTTGTAAGTATCCTAACTCACATGTACAGGTACACACATACAATGATGACACCACAGAAACAGAATGAAAAAATATGCACAGGTTTAAAGAAAGTGCTATTGTATTTTGTAAAAGAAAGTAAGTGTTAAAGATAACTCGATTTTGGTCTTACTAAGTAGACAAATAGAATTGTCAATTCTGAATGGGAAGTCTACATGATGTTTTGAATGGGATCAGTTTTCTTTTTACACATCATGATTGATAAGTCTATCTGTAGAGATACCTGGAAGTTATCAACTATGATAAATTTGTTTGGTTCAATGAGAATTTTCATAATTGTCCTTTTCTTGCAATAACATTATAATTATAGGTGACCTTTAATAGTGCCATTTAGTGAATGTGAGTATATGAAAGGCTGATTATCAGATAAATTCCAGAAAGAAGAATGTGTCAGTCACAATAATGTAGAAAAAAACATTTTTTCTTTCTCTGTTTTAAAATTATTCATATTTTAAAATAGAAATTATCATTATATGCATAAATGTTGATGGAAATAAATGAGTAGAACAAAAAATATGATTTGAGATGGGAGGCATAAATCTAATGAAATTTTATACACAAAAATGTAACATAAAATGCAAACATGTTAAGTTTCTCTCCATTGCTTTTTGATGATACAAGGTGTTTGAGAAGAGAGGATTATAATGTGGGGAAATTTGGGGGAAAGTGAACAATGTAACTAAACATTAAGGTTGCAGAGCAGCACCAGATTGCTGCTCTGTCTTCAGTTGACACACATTGTTCTCTAGATAAATTTTTTTATCAGTGAAGAAGGGGAGAAAGAGGAGAGTTATCTTATCAGAACTGGCTTTTCCTTCTTTCAGTAAATAAAATGTATAGAAAAAGAGAAAAAGATCAAAATCATTTCCACAACAGAAATTGTATTCATAGGTTGCTGAAAATAAATAAATAAAAGGTAGACGAATAAGAAAAAGAGGATGACAACAAAAGTAGTTAAAGGGTGATTGAGTCAGTAAGTCTGGTCTTATTTATTTATTTATTTTGGCATTAAAATGATTTTATTTTTCTTGAACATTTTTAAGAGAATGATGACAATTACTAAGAATGCATAAAGATTTATGTAAAAAAGAATGAAGGCAAGGGTTAATTTTGAGACCAGAGTTGAGTATTTGAGGTCAAGTAATTTTCAAAAAGTAACATAGAGGAACGTTTTAGTGTGATAAATGGCTCTTGCTAAAAAGGAGGACACTAGGATTACATTATGAAGAAGGAGCAGTTGTGAGTAATAATAAGACTTCAGGTACCACCATGGAATTTCTGGATAGATAAATCAGAACAGATAAAATGACCATTTCTGTAGAGTCCACAAAAGCTGAGAAGTTCATTTATTGATAGACTCATTACTGTTGATATTAAAATCATAAAAATTATGAAAAGAATACATTTTGAAACCAGTACTCTAAGGTTTTTAAATTATGAAATTGTGGACAATGGGCTTTGCATGCAATCCTGTAACTGGAACAGAATCTCCTGCAGGTTATTCTTGAGGATGAAGAAGTTTAAGTATTTTCTACCTTAAATGGTTCATATGCAAACCAATGGTCTTTGATTTTTATCAAAATTTTTGTATTTGAATTAATCAAAGAAGTGGGAAGTGGATGTGGTTTTGAGAGATAGCTATGTGATGTCATAAGCACATGAAAACACAGATATATATCCAAACAGGAACAATGAGATTCTTTGACTTTCTTTGGTGGTGGTGTTGCATAGATGCATTTTTTCCAATTCTTTCAGTTCATCAATAAAGTTAAATGCCAATTAATGTTTAGTAGAAATGAATGGGAAATGTGGAAGGACACAGTGATGGAATTCTGTGCCTGAATTTTTGCTTAAAATTAACCCTTCTTACACTTGCTAGGTTTTTCTCTTTTAATTTCTGCATTTTTGCCTCTAACAATATAGCTTTACACTTAAAATTCTGCCATTTTAAATTAGAATTTTAAGTTGAAATGCATCATTCTGTCATTTTATTGAAACATACATATATCATATATATATGATATATAGTAGTCCCTACATATATAGGCTACATATATATATATATATATATATATGATATATAGTAGTCCCTACATATATAGGCTATATTGATATATAGTAGTCCCTACATATATAGGCTATATATATATATATATATATATACACACACACAATGTATAGATATATTATGGCTATCATATATGTATATATATATGAGGGCAGAAAAGCTAATCCAATTGTATTAGAAGTTTAGTGTTAAAGTCATTTTAGACAGTAAATACTAAATTCTTATTATGGAACTTACTTCCTTTCTCCCCTACACACTTACACTAATAAATTGACCATTGTCTACATTATAGAATAAAAGTCTAAACCAGAATATATATATATATATATATAATATATAAATATAATATATATATATTATATAAATATATAAATATATATAAATATAAATATATATATATATATTTAAATGCATTAGAAATATTCTGTATGAGAATATTCACATGTTTTGTCATCTCATATAGATAAAAACTATTAGAATGAGAAATTTATAGAGCCTGTGGAATAAAAATGGTAAAATGTATTCTATTTTAGTTATTTTATGTTTGACAGGACAGGTTTAACAAGTGATTCCTGAAGATATTTTATATCAGTAAGGTTATTCTTTTTACGAACAGTAAAAAACAAACATGATTACTTTAAAGAAAAACTGGTATTTATTGAGTGAATTTGGAGTACTTCATAGAATGCAAAGGAAAAGGTTAAAGGCCAGACCTTAGAAGAGTGAGAAATAGGCATTTCTATAAATCTAGAAACGTCACAATTGTGTCAGGATGCACAAAATGCTTCCTTATAATGAGCAAATGACTTTTTCCAATACTGCTGTCATTCAGACACCAAAAATGTCTAATGGATTTCGATGTAAAATTCAGTAACATGAAATTGCATAATAATTTGAAAATATGATACATTAATTTTAAATACTTACAGGTAATCAATGATAATAAATAGACAAAATGATTTTTTATTTCTTTTATTCATATGTGCATACAATGTTTGTGTCATTTCTCCTCCCTTTTCCCTGACCCCTCCCTTTCCCCTTCTCTCTCCCCCACTACCCCCTCGTTAACAGGCAGAAACTATTTTGCCCTTATCTCTAATTGACAAAGTGATTTAGATATGCTAAGATATCTAAATCTGAATGTATAATTTTGCTCATAAGAATTTTCACTTTTTCTCACTAATTTATGTGTATTTTATAAAAACTATTTTCTGAAATGGCATTTCTATCATTTCTTTTCATAGCTGAGCTCCTTAAAGTTAAAAAATTCTCATTCTAAACTCTGTGAAATGTATAACTTTCATTACTGTATTTTGCCTGTTGCATTGCTAGCATGATCTCTATAAGCAATCAATATGCGGACAGCTTTGAACTCTGTGGAGTTGGTAAAAATGATTTTAGAATGTCAATTTTATCATGTACATGATGAATGATGTTTGTCACTGAACATTTCTCTGAAGACTTCCCATAACCTCACCATTCTCAAAATGTATTTGCTGACTCATAAGAAGATCTTATCTTGTGATATAAAATACTTCAGAGAAAATTTAAGTCCTACAAACAGAACACCAAGTAAACCATGAATCTAATGTTCTCTAACTTCACATTTGAAGACATCAAGTAATAAATCTTTCAATTTATGAAATATTGAATGATATATTTTGAGCACAAATAACCAAACATTATTCCTACAACAATGCCAATACTCTACTTACATCAATTCTTATTTGTCATTCTCATACTTATAAAATTTTAAATATGAAATTTTAAATATTTTAGATAAATATTATATGCCACTACTTTCATATTAGTTGTCAGTAATATTTATGCAATTCTTAGGGATCTAAAACCTTACAAAATGCAGCTATGGGTTGATCTCCATCTCAATTTCATGTCAGAAACTGAGTGTAGAATGCTGGTTAGCAGACTGTGGAAGGAGACAGGGGAGAGGACAATGTGGATCAAAGTGTACAAAGTTCCAGTTAGATGTAGGACTACATTTTATGGATCCAGTCCATTCATGGTGACCTTAGTAAATAGTAATGTGTATTTTAAAATTGCCACAAGGGAATTTAAACATTCTCACAGAAAAAAAGTGAGGTGATGACTACATTAATTAGCTTGATTTAAACTTTCCAAAATTTGTATATAAATAAAACATCACCTCATATCCTTATTTGTCAAAGATGAAAAATATCAATTAAAATACATGGGAAATTTTCTCATGAAACCTCAAAACTAAAGAGATTATGTAAATGTGGGAAATGGAAGCCTATTTTTGTGTCTTACTTAAATCTTCCTGTGAAATGAAAATTCTTTCTTCATTTAGGATTAATATTTTTTAGTATATGCATTTATGATTAAGAGACTTATCTATCTTTTGTTGAGAACATTTGCATATGTAAGTTGTCTTTCTGGGTACTTTTCCCTATTATAGGTATATATGTATATCCAGAAAAAAAACAGGTATCTGAAAAAAGTCATAAATTTGTGAACAAAAATAGTCTTATCAATATAGAAATCTAGCATCTTATATAAATTCAGAAAAAAGTGAGTAGAAAAAAAGTATTTCAAATCTAGCAAATTCCAAAATAAGTATTCAATGTAATAACCTTAAGAGACTAAGGTTTTAAAAAGTATTCATGTGCTATTTTTAAGTACAGCAATTATTTTATTTCATTATGCAATCAGCAAAATATTAGATTACAAATTAGTAAAGTTATTTTAAAATGGAGTTAAGCAAATAAATGCATGTCTTTGACTTTCCAGTGACCTGACATACATCAAGATGACAATTTTCAAAAGCTGAGGAGTATGATTTTCATTTAATTGTTTCCCCTTTTGTTAATCTTGGAATTCAGAAAGAAGTCATCAGGTAGCAGTTTACAGTGTGTTACTTAACACATTTATCTCTGTGCTCTTAGCTTTTAAGTCTTCATACTCTAGAGTTCATTAGAACTCTTAATAAAAGAACAAATTAAGTCACATGACACTGCTACTGAACTATTTTAACTTCAGTGTAATGGTTGTACATGATTGGAACTAATACTTGTTTCTAAGTTTAAAACTGTATGGAAGCTTATTTTTATTCTTCACTAAATTTATATTGAGTGTGTACAGGGTATCATACACATATGTATTTGCTGTTAAATACATTTTTCCTTCTCAATGCATATTTAAATGTATTTCCTTTTCTTACCAAGTTATTATAGAAAGTATTCTACATTATGTTTACTTGAAAATTGTCTCGGTTTAAAAGAAGCAAATGTAGCCTGCCTTGCTTTTCATTGTTTTGGCAAAATACCTCAGAAAGTCAACCAAGGAAGAAGTGATTTACATTGGTTCCAGGTTTCAGAGTTTTCTGTCCACAGGCAGCAAGTTCCATCGCTCTCACTCTCATAGCAAGGCAGAGACATCATGGAGACAGGGATAGGTTAGAAAAGATGTTCATTTTATGGCACCCAGAAAGCAAGGAGTTACAGGAAGGAGCCAGGGCCACCATGTGCCCTGCAAAGGCACACCTCCAGTGAGCCATTTCCTTGAAGTAGGCTCACCTCCTAGAGTTTCACCACTTCCCAGTATTGTAATCAAACTCTGAAACCATCAGTGGATTAAACTATTTTATGAATCCTCATGACAAAATTGTTTCTGGAAATCCCTCACAAACATACTCAGAAGTATGATTCATTAATCTCCTAGGCATAGCTCAATCCAATCAAGCTGACAGTCAAGGTAAACAAAGCAACATTTAGGCTACAAAATTTTCTAGACAATAAGATCCTAAGAAACCAAAATGTTCATATCATTTTTAGATTGGAAAGAAATGGCAGTTCTGTTAATGGAAAATTCAATGCCATATACTGTATGAATTCAGTAAATGCCTACTTACGTGCCAGTCATCCTAGCTACTCAGGAGGCAGAGATCAGGAAGATCCAGGTTCCAAGACAACCTCAGCTAGTAGTTCATAAGACATTATCTCAAAAATACCCAATGCAAAACAGGAATGGCCAAATGGCCTAAGGGATAGAGCACCTGCCTAGCAAATGTAAAGCCCTGAGTTCAAATCACTGTGCCACAAAAAAGTGCTGACTGATAGAAATAAAGTGGATATCCATTATAACAATGACAATAATTATGGTGGAACAAATTTGACTGAGATAGAAAAAAATTGCTTTGATTATTTTCTGACTCTGATAAAGATAGTTTCATGGTTGACCCTGGACAACTCTATGTTGAGCTTATTTCCTCATATTTAATACAATGAACATTCTCATGTTCCCCATTAAAAAGTTTTGAAATGTATTTCTAAAATTGTTAAATCTGTACTATTGTTTGGAGCATATTCATTTTTAAAATGTTTTAAAATAGTACTGGGTTATGTATACCCATCTTCTTAACTTAGCCATTGTCAGAAGGACCTGTAGTAATTGTATTATTGTACATTAAAAAGATGAAACAGGGAACTTTTCCCTGACTGGTGGTGTATTAGGGAGTAATTGGATCATGATGGCTCCTTCATCAACTGACTAATCCATTGATGGATTGATAATTTGATGGCATTATTGGCAAGTGATGGAAACTATGATGGGGGGGCCTTGTCAGAGGTACTGATTCACTGGTAGTAGGACCTTCAAAGGCTTACCTTGTTCCTGGTCCCTATCTCTCTGCTAACAGGCAGTCATAAATTGAGCAGCTCTGCTTTACCACACCCTTTTCACTTTGACATTTGACTGTGCCTAACACTCAAAATAATGGGACCAAGTGAAAATAAACTGAATCCTGTGAAATTTAGCTAAAATAAATCTTTTCTCCTTTTAATTGATTTCTTTCAGGTATTTTGTCAGAGCAATGAAAAGTCACTAACACAGGAGTAGATTAAAAATATTTCAATTTATTTTTATTACTATCATAGATCTAAAAGTTATTTAGGAGCATAAATTTTAATTTTTCATGACTCAGTTTGCTAAGGTTCATGAGGATCATTAAGATTGTGTTATGCATAACTAAGCTTCCTTATGAAATCACTGTTTTGCATACAAAGTTAAGTTTGCTTAGATAATAATTACAAACTTACTAATTTAATTTTCTTTTAAATATTTAAGGTTTTTATAATAGATTAAGTTAAACCTGCTTGGTAGTATAAAATGAAAGAATGTGGCTTTTATTTGGTGAAACTTGAAAGTAGAAAGTGTTATCAGGGCTGAGGATGTAGCTCAAGTGTACATTATTTTTCTAGCATGGACAAAACTCTGAATTTGAATCCCAGGATCCCAAAAATGAATAAGTAAACAAATATAAAGCATGCTCATTATTCAAAAAAGGAAACATTATCAAAATTGTGATAAAACAATGCAAGCATTATGTTTCCCACAACTATTTTCCTTAGAATTAGCCAAGAAATCTTTCCATAAATTCATCAAAGGCTAAAAAAAAAAGCAATCTAAAAACACCCAAACCATAAATATAATTTTCCCCGTGTAATTACTCATATATGTCAATACATTGATTACTTTGTCTTTTCCTGCTTGTTGCATTTCTAATATTTAGAATGTTTCCAAATTTGTTTATTTAATATTTTTCTATTTATGTTTTCTTCTTTGACTCAGTTTATTCATCTTTTCCTGTCTATCTTGTCCCATTGGATTTTGCTGTGTTGAAAATCTGGAATCTGAATAAAAGCATACATACATTTTTCTTCAAATATGCAGAAACTCTTTGGTGTAGTTTCCTACTGACTGTGCTTAGTGGAGAACAGCCTTAGTCTTCAGATAGCTTTGAGACTCTTCCTTTTCTTTTCAGTCACAATTTATTTCTGTTCTTAATCTTACAAAATTTCATTCATTTCAGCAAATGTCTCACACTGTTTCAGATGTGGAGTCTGCACTTTCTCTTTCCTGTGCCAGGAAGTCATTCTCCTTCTTCCTCAGTATCTTTTCCTATTTTTACAAGAATTTCATGATATATTAAAAAAATGTTTTCATTTTCTCTAGGAAAATGTCACTGATTTCAAAACTATATGAGACCCTTTCCCTTTTATGGTATATGACACTTCTCTTACTAAAACACTTGACATCTGTTATAAAACCAATGCTCATTGTCTTAGTTCATCACCACTGTATTAGTCAGGTTTCCCTAAAGGAATAGAAACATAGAGTGTGCACATATGAGGAGTTTATTAGGTTGACTACAGGGTAGTCCCACAATGGCCATCCGTGGTGCTGGACAGCCAGGGAAGCCAGTAGCTGCTCAAAACAAAGGGGAGCAATGATGCCAAAGTATGAACACCTAGATAAGAGCATAATTGTGCAGTTTAACGTGGATGTTGAAATTGCATAGTTTATATATTGAATAAGTATAATTCCTAAGTAAGCATTTTCATGTTTTAATAAAAATAAAATAAGGTATGCATTGTTAATAAAGAAGCTAGTTTATAGAGGAAATTAATAAATATACTTATTTGCCTCCAGAACCTTGATGATTAGAGATTGTAGGAAAGGAAGGGAATAAATAATTCTACAGAGCTTCTGAGCATCAGACATGGTTCTTGGTGAATTTTGTATGCTAACACATTTATTGGTCTTTGTAAGTGCAAAGAGGAAACTGAGGCAAGTGTGTGTCAGCAACCTCTCCAAGTTCCCCAGGGTACTCAATGGCAGAGCTGGGTTCTTTACCAGGCTGTTGGGCTGCAGAAGGATATTCTTTGTTGCTGCCCAATTCTGCCTGAAATGAGGTTTGTCAAACCAATAACAGATCTTAAATTTTAATCAAATTTTAGTAAGTACAACTTAAGTTAAATTTTACTTAAGTTGCCTTGCTTTATTATGAAGGACCATCTGTTATGGCTAGACTCTTGCTGTCCCTGCCATCGACACTAAACTTGCATGAAGGATTTGCAGAGAAGTAAAGCTCAGCTCTTTCTGTCTCTCCTTGATACTTCCTGTCAAAAATTATGGGTTTTGTCTATGGCAAATGTTGCAATGAGGTCCTAGTAACTGGCAGAGGATTGTGGCTTTGCAATGCTGCCTGAGTGTGGATAAATCTGTCTACATTTTACATTAGGTACATGGAAGCCATTGTTGTCTCAGGTCAAAGGTATATCCGGTAAGAGCTGAATAAGTAGAAATCCAAAATTCTTGTTTCTGTTTGTCCAAGTTCTTGGCTTCTTTCTTGTCTTGAATGAAAGTAGTGAGGGAAACAGAAATTTCTTTATTGACTCCATCAAACCACACAAATCATTTTATCAAATTTCTGCCACTACTGAAGACAGTAAAACATATAGGTAAAGAGAAATATTTTTAAAATATGGCAAAAATTCAAAGCATAAATCTCTACATTGTCCTGGAGAGATGTTATAAGGAAAGTGATAAAACTAAATGAAAGAGGTGATAATCTTGAAGGCTGCACATCTTCTCTTCTTCCCTGCTTTACCAACCCTGAATTTCTTGACTTTCTTCACCACACAGCTGCTGACATCTATGGAGAAATAGACACTGAGATTTGAGATCACATTTTCAGAATTAAAATAATGCACTGTCCTCTGTGGCTTGGGAAATTAATAGGAGTGGCTTCAGGACTGAGAATAAAAGATTAAGGGGAATGAAGTCCTGAGTGTCACTGGAAATTTAAGGGATATGACTTTCGGTGGGTGATTTCAAGTTTGGCTGTATGATCAGGTCAGAGCTTTCTGACCCATGAATCTTGAGCATAGCTAACTGAGGGTCTGAGACTTCAATTCTAATGAAATATAGAGTTCGGAAACAGAAGGGATTAGGTTTGTTCTGTGCTCTATTTATGAAGAGAACTGAGAGTTGATCCTTAAGCTCCAAAGTTTCAGAGCAGGACTACTGTGCTGTTTTCTTACTAACATGCATATCTAATATTAAATTTTGGGCTTGAATGAGCCAAAATTGAATAATAACTGAACTTCTGAGGTGATACAAATAGAAGAAAATCAATTTGATTATCCAGAATACTGTCAAACATATAGGATAAGATGAGTATCTCACAAGGGAAAACCACAAAATCAAGAGTCCTGTGGAGTTTAGAAATTGCTAAAATTCAAAGCATCATTTATAAGCAATAAAGTAAACATCAGGATAATGTGAGGGTTTTTTTTTTGTTTTGGTGCTTTGAACATTAAGGTAGTGGTTGGAAGTATGACTACAAAAATTACTTCAAACATTAAAGAAATGAATAAAAGTAAATAAAGACAAGAGACTGTATTTAATAGACATATAAGTTACTCTGAAAGAGGAAAAAAGGAATCATTGGAGAAAAGACAAAAATAAATACTAAGTGAGAGTAAAGGGCCAGGAAGAGGGAGGGTAGCATCTGTTGCCCTTAAATCCAGTGGCAGCAGAGCTACAGAGGAGAAAATAGCCCCAGCTTGAGAGAACTTCAGGCAGTGTAAACAATACTTTCTACATACCTCTGTGTGTGACTGACTGATGATACCCAGAGCTTCCAATCAAAGTACAGATAACATTGTTAAGTTAGGAGGGGTTGTGCTGATGAAGACCCAAGTTTCAAGGGGCACTGGGAAGGGTTGTGAAGGTGGGGGAGGGGACACAGTTGGTGTTTCCATGTTTCAGAATCCATAACATGGACTGATTTTGAAGGAAGGATGATCTGTGATTTTTCAGCTTTTTTGTGCAAATGAGATTCATAAAAATGTGAGGAACAATCACATTACCCTAGATAAAATCTTGTTGGGCTCATTGTCATGCTTTGTCTAAGGTCAGTGGAAGTGATTGTCATGGGGAGGTATCTTCCAGCACAGCAGATCAGTGTAGGGGGTCCTCTACTATCAGTCTGATAATGTCAAGACCAGTGTCATTAGGATCTCATGGAATGTGTGGGTATCTTCTGGCAGTCACTCCAAAATTGATGGTAAGGGGCTATTGGTGCAACTCTGTGACAGAGTGCATGCTTAGCATGTCTTGAACTTGGCCCAAGTTCAATGCCCAGTACCAAAAACAAATGAAAAGGTTGATGTTGAGATTGGTAGACTATGTTACTAGATTTCCCCTTTATGTAGTATGTTTATATCATATCTGGTTATAATTCTTAGGACTTTTTTGGAGTTCAAGAACAATATGCCTTACACTGAGAAAATAACAACTTCATGGTATTCTTTCCCACATTTTGAACCGTACATGTATTTTACACATTTAGATGTGTACTTCTCAAATTAAAGAGAGCAAATCCAAATTCATTTAAAAAATAATATAGTTAAATAATGCAGTTAACAAAACAAACAGATCCCTGATGCATCGTATACTGGCTAGCATACAAACATGTTTGTATTTGTCACACCCTGGCTTGAAAATGTTTTTCTTTTTTTTTTTTGTGGTACTGAGAGTTGAATTCAAGGGCTTACACTTGGGAGGCAGGTGCTCTAAGGCTTAAGCCATGCCCTCAGCCCATATTTTTGCTATAGTTAATTTTTGATTACTGTTTTCACAATCCATGATTCTCCTGCTTATGCCTCCTATGTGGCTGGAATGGCAGGCATATACCACATGGTTGGTTTATGAATTGGGATGGGATCTTGCTAATTTTTTCCTTGCCTGGCATCAAACCACAATTCTCCCAATTTCCACCTACCAGAAAACTTAGTTTTCTATAACCACAATGTAATCATTGTAGTTAATTCCAAGTCTTCTCCCAAACATCTTAAGATTACATCTCTCTACTTCCAGTTTTCCTAGCTGTTTGTCACCCTTAATTGTTTTAAGCACCTGCTTCTCTCTTGTGGTATTAGCTCCAGGCAGAATTTCTCCTTCTTAAAGATCTAATTGTTGGGCTCTTATTTAGGAATGTTATGTCAATTCATTTTAAACTTAGTGTATTCCTAAAACTCTAAATATCTTGCAGCATATACTTTTCTATTTATGTTAGTAAATAAAGCAGAAAATAACACAGCCTGTTAGACATCAGTCTTATGAACATTTTTATGACTTCCACGTGTCTGTGTGTGTGCATGTGAGTATTATTAAGTAGGATAGGTGGAGAGAAGCTATAGTCAACCATTTCTTTTAGTTATTAAAAGATAATTAACCATATAACTATTACCATATGTGAAAATTGATAAATATCCATATGTAATGATTTGAAGCCTAAAACATGGATGTGCTTCTGTTAGGGAGAGTGATACATTTCAGGGGAAAATATATACAAAATGGAGTTTATCCATAAAAGTTCTTAGGTTATGATAGACTGCAACCTCTACACATACTATATTCTGAAGCCCCAGGTTTCACAGCAACACTTGATGAACTTACCAAAGGAAGGGTTCTGACTAGGTGAAGCATTACTTTCCCTCTGTTCCTGGAGATGTAGGCTGCAGCTGCCCAGATTCCATGTTGGTGATTAGCATCAACCACAAAAATATATATCACATGTTGTTTCTGCTTTCCATAAGTATTGATACAACCAAATTATAATTCATAATTCACTTAAATATATTCACAAACAAGAAAAATGAAAAATAAATTTGTATTAAACTACATTATTGCATTTCTTTTTATTGATCACACTTGGTTTTGATTGATTTTGAAGAATGATAATATATTTGGAGCTTAAATTCAACAGTGAAGTTAAGTAATTCAAAGTAATGTGAAACAATTACCTTAATTTTTAATTTATACTGTAGTATTTAACCATTTCCTCATGTGTTTTTCTTGATGCAATTTCATTATGCATGATTTTGAAGTTGAAGTTGTTGTGCTGTATGTAGTATTTATGCTATGTCAAAAAAAAACTATTGTTTTTGCAAGTGATGCAGTTTGAAATCAGGGCCTCTTATTTGCTAGGTGTGTAGCTGCTCTATAAAACAAGCACACTCTCAGCTCTTTTTTGCTTTAGCTATTTTTCAGATAAAGTCACATGCTTTTGTCCAGGGCTATCATAGCACCATGATCTTCCTACCTTCACCTCTCACATAGCTGGGATTACAGGCACATGCTAACACATATGGCTTGTTTGTTGAGATGAGATCTCACTAACATTTTTCCCAGGATGGCTTTGCACTGCAGACCTCCACTTCTCAAGTATCTGGGAGTACATGTATAAGCCACATACACAACTATATTATGTTATAATTCTTAAGTTATGTTTATGTAAGTAGGAGTTAAAACTGTTAACAATATCTGGAGGTGTGGCTCAATGGATAGAGTGCCTTGTCTTGCAAATGCAAAGCCCTGAGTTCAAACACTAGTACTGCCAAAAAAATTAAAAAAACAATGAATTTGAAATAATTATGTGGTCTTCTTTATAACTTATGATAAAACTTAATCTGTACATTATCAATAACACATGCATAAGTGATTTTTTTATCATATGTACATTAAGAATTTTTATTTCAAAACAAAGTGCCACAGTAACATTAATAGAAAACCCATATGCAGATATTCATAATCTTGTCACTGAGAAATGGGAAAAATTCCACCTTGCATTACTGTCAACTCACCAAGGAGCCACAAGAGTTGTTAGAAAAAAGTCACCTTCCAGCAAAGCCCCCTCTATAGCTATGTGAGTTTTTAATCAAAGGCTCACCAACCAGACAGAATGGTGAGAACTGAGGATTAAAATACTGTTCTATGCCAGGGCTTGGCTAAAGTACCTGAAATGTGTAAGCACCAAGGAGGAATAGGGAGATCAAGCAATCTATAAAAAAGTGAGGGGAGGAGAGAGTGTCTTAAGGGTCCAATCTCCATTTATAAAAGGACAGGGAACAAAGAGATAAGTGTGGAGGTGTTTGTGATCTGCAGCAGGAGTCTTGTCATCTCCTCTAACCTCTCAAATGCTCCAGTTAGAAGAAAGTCTTCATGTGTTTTTTATCCCCTTCAACAAAAAGCCTCTGTCTCCCTACAACAGGATTTCCAAGAGCCACATGCCCTGACCTTGCACTTTCTTATGTTGCTCCCATCTGAGTGAGGTTGAGCCCTCCACCCTTAACCCCATGATGTAGGAAGCTCCTCCCCCCAGGGAAAAGGTAGTCAGATGAGTCTGAATCTAAAGTCTGGATGTAAACTCCACCCAGCAGAGGCAGTGTTACTTATATGCACAGGGATGAGTTTTAATACATTCTATTCAAAAGGAAGACTACAGAAACAAAGGAAACCAGTCACCAATAAACTACTTTCACCCAGAGCAAAGTGACAGTGCACATACATTCAAATTCTCATGTGTGGGCTACACTGCACCTTTACTCATACTATCTCAAACGTGTGTATCAGAAAGAGTCAGACCCCTAAAGAGACTTGGAATAGCATCACAGTAACATGATGACAAGGCTAACTTGACACAGAGACAGACAGATAAGCATGCCATGACCCGAGAGCAACAGCACACTTAAACTAGGCAATAATCATTCAGGAGAGATCCTCTTCCAGAGCTGAGATTACAAATTCCAAGTTAGCTGTGAAGATTCTTCTCAGAATCCCCTTAAAGCTACAAGTTAAAATAAGATAAAAAACAACACATAAAATCTCTTAAAGAATAAAATGAAGAAATACCACACCTCTACCAAGTACCAATTTTTTAGGTTTCTTATTTGGAGGGCTCTCCCCCCAGATGGGTGAGATCACTTAAAAAAAAAGTGAGTCCACTACAAGGGGAAGGCATTGTTTGGTGCAGGGAAGCAGGGAGATTTTCTACAAATACCCTTCTTTTCTTTGACTCCATCAAAAATGAAAATCTGTCAACCACCATTAACTACAATGCCCATCTTAGTAACGATCCTAGATTTCAAGTAATACTATTTATAAACTATAAAGAAAAGTTCCAAAGGAAACCAGTAGCTTTTTTTAATACAGGTACACAACTCTTCTGAGAAACTAAACTGAAGAGTTTCTATGTGCAATACTGAACTTGTTAAGACACAACGTGCAAACCCACATCTACATCCCTCCAGGACAACTGACATTTCACTCCAATTCTTCCCTTTCTGTTGCACCTAACTTAACAACTCTCCAGTACCAAAACATTACCCTATGACCTCTCTAGACACCTCCCTCTAACCTCAATTTCCTTATGGTTTTCATTATTTGGTAAAATTATTTTATACTTAAAAAAATAAATATGCAATAAAACCAGAAAGTAAAATAAATAAAACTCAAGTTACTTTGCTGTGCAGAGCTGTTTTAAGTGAGGAAAGGGCCCTGTGTAATTCCCTGTGGGCCTTGCCTCTGTATATCTGCTTGCTGGTAAGCTGAGGTGGGGACTGCACCTACTCCCCTATGTGCCCTAGTGAGGCAAACACAGAACCTAAGGGAGGAAGAGCTGGCAGAGTTGTCATATGCCATGCAGCCAATCCCTCCTGAAATGAAGGTAGGTTCAGTTGGTTTCTTCTGAACAGAAGAGAATGTCCAAGAAATGAAATACTTAAGAAGCCATTGAAGAGCTGACTACCCCAGCACTGGGTTCATTTCAGTGTTCGTGAAGTGTGTGGGATGAGAAAGGAATCAAGTAGCAGCATTCAGCAGTCCTGGTTTCATCCTGATGAAGTCTCCCCTCTTCAGGGAGAGGTTGCTTTCCATGTTGGGAGGGAGGTGGAAGGAGGTGTACCTCAGACATTGGTGGTGGCCTCCTTTGCAGGTTGACTGCTGTTTATCTATCCAGGACCTTTCCCAGATCTACTGGCCTCCTGTGCCTGCCCTTCAAAGGCCCGGGTGATGTCATCAAAAGTCCTGCCCTGGGTCTCACGGACTTTGAAGAAGGTGAAGACCAAGAAGATGACGAAGAAAGCAGCAAAGATGATGAAGACGTAGGCTCCTAAGTAGGATGCAGCCGAGGGGAAGAGCAGTCCAACCAAAAAGTTGGAGGTCTAGTTGGAACAGCCAGCTACTGCCATGGCCATCGGGCGGGGTCCCTGGCTAAAGAGTTCAGCCACAATAAACCAGGGAATGGGGACTGGTCCAATCTCAAAGAATGCCACATAGACCAAGATAGCAGCAATGCAGGCAAAGCTCATGGCTTCATAGTCATCCTTCAGTAACAATGAAACGTCATGAGAATGGAACAGAAAGCCATGCCTCCAAGGCCTATCATATGCAGGGTCCTGCTTCCTGCTCTTTCCACCAGAAATACAGAAACTATAGTGAAGCTAATATTAACCACATCTGCTCTGATGATGGCATAGATTGGCTCCTGGACTCCTGCATCCTTGAAGATTCCCGTTGAGTAATAGAACACAGCATTGATCCCAGAGAGCTGCTGTGAGAGCTGGAGCACAATGGAAATGAGGATGGGCTGTTGGTAGCTGGGTGACCTGAAGAGCTCTAGCACAGTGACTTGCTTTTCCTGTGACATCCTAATACTCTCTTCTTTCATCTTCTGGATGTCCTCGGTCACATCTGGGCTGCCCCACAGATGCTGCAGGACCTCCTTGGTATGTTCTTCTTCATTTTTGTTAATGAGCAAGAACTGAGGATTAAGTGATTAATCAAGAGGATACTTTTCAAAATAATCATTTTGCTGGAATCAGTATCTTACACTATAATGCTGAAATAAAACTGAGGGTCAATTATTCTATAGTACAAGATATGTAGATTTATAATATATGTATGGATTTAAATGGACGTTTAATTCCATTTCTATCCAGTACCTGCCAATCTCATAAAAGTGCACCAGTCTAAAGCTACATTTGGCCACATCATTGCTAAGCATCTTATAAACACAGAAAATGACTGAACAATATATCACACCATTATATTTAAAACATGCTCACCATATCTGTGAATGTAAACTTAGTACTCTATGTCTATGTATCTTTATTAGCAATAGAACCTATACACACAAACTATCATATCTTTCAAGTTCTATGCTTATATGCTGTCCACCTTAATATTAGCACTCTACATAAGAATTTATGTTTAAGAATGTTTATCTCTTTCTACATTTATAGGTTTTCAGATATCATTGCCATAATCAGTACTTCTTGTATTCAATTACTAGCATACTGGAATATGCTTAGAACAGAAAATGCACCATGAGTTTCAGAGAGGCAAGTATCTAGGATTCTAAATTCTGACCAGACTTAATGATTTTTTTGTGATAACTACAGTAAATAATAAAGTAAAAGTTGTGTTTGGTAGTCTAAGATCACCAGAGGAATGACATTGAGTCTAGACTCGGCTGGAAGGAAAAATATTTCAGGCAAGACACTTGTGTGATGCTTCTTGAATGATGGGTGGAAGTTACCCATGCAGATGTGGTTTCAGGAGAAGGTACAGAAAAAAAGAAGGAAAAACCACCTGATAATAACACATTATGGAATTAAAGAATATGTCTTATTTGATAGCATTCAAGTCTTTTAATATAAATGAAGGGCAGGAAGATACACAAGACAGGCAAAAGAGAAAACCTGAAGAGGTGTCAAGAGCCAAATTATGAGGGTTCATTCATATCAAAAAGAAGCACCACGGGTTAGGAGTATAGCTTTGTCATAGAGTGCCTGGGTTTGATTGTTAGGACCATGCAAACATACACAGACATCCTGGAAGCCATAACAATTATAGAAAAATAATAGTTTTATCTTGGGCAATGATTTCTTTAGAGTGTTGGAAATACCAAATCAATGCCAAATGTAGCTAATTTTATTGTATTAAAAAATGTGGTGTATTATGAACCTGAAGAGTTAATGGATAAGATGACTTAGAGGTGATAGACTTTTGAAGAAGCAGAAAGATGATTTCAGTGGGTTTTTTTATTTTGTATTTTACATTTTTTCCATATGTGAGATGCCTAAGTAAAATCCAAGTAAGTATGTCACAGAAGCATGTAAGTGTTTGGAGCAGTTCCTAGGTACTGTCTTTGATGTTCAGGTGCCACTTTTACCCTCATTTTATGCTCACCATTCTGTCACATATAGAAACACAAGGAGGGTATTTTGATTCTGGAGCTTTGGTTGTTGTTTAAGTTCTGTCATTTGGGTAATACCCTAAATTTGGAAGGTGGAGGGTCGCTGGAGGTCATTTGTCTTTCTAAGGAGCCATGAGATTTAGCAAAAAGACTTTCTCTAATGTCTGCTCACTAGTTGTGGCAGCTGTGATATTAACAGTGATTTTCTGCATTTTCTGGTGTTTGGATGCTGAGGGGAGTTTCCTAATATCTAGACTGAAGCTACTTAGGCATACTTTTAAAGCACAGTCAGGGAAGACTAGAATTTATAAGTCTCCCTCTTTCAAACTTCTGTACTAAAGCATTTTGTATTTTAAATATCTAGAGTTTCTGTTTCTTGTGCCAATTCTGCACTTATAAAGTAGACCCTAGTGCTCCAGAAAGGTAAATTCAATTATAAGGAAAGATGTTTTTATGATAAAGGTGAAACTTAAAGCCATGGGCTTAGGCAAGCCCACTAATAAGTTTTCTCTAAGATTCTTAAAGTCTAGTATTTCATAAAATTCAAACAATGCCTAATAGAAATCCCTATTAAATGCTTAATTCCTGTCACTGGTGTTGAAAGCAGTATCTAGAAATACATGTCAGCTGCACTTGTCATTTACTTAAAGCTAACTAACATGTGAGAATGTAAAAACTGTAAACTCTCTTTTGGCAATACTGGGATTTGAACACAGGGATTCATGCTTTCTAAGCAGGCTCTGTACCACTTTAGCCACTCTGCCAGCCCCAAAACTATAAAATTCTACCACAAAATTTTATGAAGTAGAAGTTCTTTGGAAAAATACAAGCAGTCTCCTAAATTATGGAAATATTCACAATAAATGCCAAAACTTTCCTTGGTATAAACATCACTCAACAATAAAATTTTAAATAAAATTTGATTTTAGCAACCACTTACCTCATTATTTTTTTCTGCCAATTTATTAATAATTCTAACTAATTTCTTGAGATTTTGTCATGTGTTTCAGAATTTCCTCTGTATCCCAACTCTGAGGATATTGCATTGCTTAACTTCTTGGGTTCACTCAATTTTCTCCCCTCACATTTCTTTGAACTCCTGAGTTGTCATTTGTGGCTTAGTCATTTATTCCTGGAAGCATCACAGTATGGTGCCATTATTAGAATTTTCTGGACTCTTGCCTTAAATGAACAGTTTACTCTCTGATAATGATTTTCATTACCTGCAGTTACCCCACTTTCTGCTTCAATCTATAGCTCTCTACAAATAGGGGAGAGCATTAATAATTTGTGTTTTATCCAAAGTCATTGTCTTCTCCTTAGCTATTATTTTCCTTTGAATTTTAACTGCATAAAAGTTACTGCAACTTTTTTTCTCTTACAGAAAACATTGTGTCATAAGCTACCACATATTTAGTGGCTCAATTCATGCAAATTTATTTTCACGCAGCTTTTGTAGATCAGAAATCCATCAGCTCCAGTAATTTCTCTGCTGTGGATCTGGCACTACTGGATCTCATCAGGAGAATTTGGGGCAGAGTCTGGTTACAGGTGCTCTTGGATGGCTGGAAGAATTCACGTGCCTGTGGATGTTGGACTCAGGTTGCATTTCCATGATGGCTGTTGACAGTGGTTACTCTCATCTTCTAGAGACTGCAATTCTGCAATTTCTTTGTTGTCTCATGTTTCTTTCACTGGGTAGTCAAAGCCAATAGTGGCAGGTGAAGTCCTCAAGCTTCAACTCTCTCTGACCTCTCTCCTCCTTTCACCATAATCTGTCCTGTTTCTTTCCCTGTATTTCTCTGGGTGACTCTACATAGAGTGGGGGTGGGGGAGTTAATTATTTAGTTACCTCTAAATAATTAAAGGTTATCATTAATGCTTCTTGAGAGCTAAAATGGAAAACAGTGGACTAACATTCAGATTCCACTTTTGATACTTTAATTTCAGAAATTACAGAACTATCTGATAATATGATTAAGGAGAAAAACTCCATTATTGGATGCAATATAAAAGATTGCAACTTATATAGAAGTCCATTTGGCAATATCTTGAAAAACACCTATGTGTTTGACTCTTTGAGCCAGCCCTGCCAAATATAGGATTACTCCAAATAATATGTTGACAAAAATACAACATAATAGTGTATATTGTCTTGGTGAAAATTTTTCTATTTCACTCTGCAGGTATTTATTTTTGTTTTATAAATAATATGTTATTCATAAATATTTGGAAACACAACAAAACAACAGCAAAATGAACAAAGAAGCAGAAAAACCTGATCCCAATTCAGCATATAGAAGCCATGTAGCTGACCACTAGTAGCCATTGTTGAGCTGGAAGATAGGAACATGATTAAAATTATTTAAAATGTTGAGAAATTTAGAGGCAAAAATAATAAAATACAAAACAAATGGATAAATTGGCAGACAGAAGACAGAGTTGTGAAATGTGTTGCACAGATAAATTGAAAAAGTGTGAAGGCTTTAATTTTATCTAAATATCTCATGGTGCTGCTAATATTGCTGAAGAACACAGATAAACTCTAAATATACATATTCTAATTGCAATAAAAATGATAAGCATTTATTAGCATCCTAATGTATGAGACAAAAAGATGTAATCTCATCAATGATCAAGATGCATTATCTCATTAATGTGCCAAAGAACTCAGTGAGGTAGAAATTACCTCTAAATTCACTTAGTAGAAAATTAAACTAAACTGTGGTAATATTAAGTAAATTCATTATGTTCCCAGATGATAAGGGTTAGGAATTCAGAGCTTCTAGCAAGCATCCTGCAGTTCTCTACCATAAGACCTGTTTCCTGTAGATGATCACAGTAGCATTTTGGGTGGAGTGTACACTGGAATCTTGAAAGTCAATGAACAACATAATGATTATTAATAGATATGAAATCTATATATAAGTTTAGAGTTAAAACTATACTGCCATTAGTATCTATGCTACCATGGGAGCTATGGATTATCCTTCCTATAGATACTTTCAATACTTTAATTTCAGAAATTAGAGAACTTCTTTAAATGAACAGACAAGAGTACTTCTTTATGATTCATGTTGTAATGTAAAGAATTGGGCAATAAGAAGATCAAGGGCAAACACAACAAGGGGATTGGACTTTGATCACATGATAAAAGCAAGAGCACACAAGGGAGGTGTGAGGATAGGTAAGACACCTCAAAAACTAGATAGCATTTGTTGCCCTCAAGGCAGAGAAACTAAAGCAGATACTTTAAAGCAACTGAGGCCAATAGAAGAAGGGGACCAGGAACTAGAGAAAAGGTTAGTTCAAGAAGAATTAACTTAGAAGGTAACACACATGCACAGGAAATCAATGCAAGTCAACTCTCTGTATAGCTATCCTTATGTCAACTAGCAAAAACCCTTGGTCCTTCCTATTATTGCTTATACTCTCTTTTCAACAAAATTAGAGATAAGGGCAAAATAGTTTCTGCCAGGAAGCAAGGTGGTGGGGGGGAGTGGGAGGGGGTAGGGGGTTAAGGGAGGGAGTGGGAGAAGAGGGGAAAAATGACCCAAATATTGTATGCACATATGAATAAAATAAAAATTAAAAAAAAGAAAGAAAAGCTAATGGTCATTTTTTTTCCTAGTGTCTTGAAAACATGTCACGATTGTGTTTGTTTCTTGGAATTCATATGGAACATTCCAGTAATAGAGAGTAGAGCATTCAAGAATAATCCAAGAGAGTAGAACCCAAAAGAGAATTCCAGTACTTGCAGTTAGGTTTTGTGATCACAGGAGGTTGATCAGGAGGTTGAAGCATGGTGTAATCTTTATTACCTCTGTGAATTTGGGAAAGTTGCACAAAATTTAAGCCACAGTTTTGTTTATCAAGCAAATAGATATACTACCACTGAATTCAAGGGACATGATGAATCACTGTGTTTTACATAAAATGCACTTTAACAATGTTAATCCCCATCTTCTGGTTTTGTGCTGGTGTTATATCTCCATCCATTCTGGGGTTGGTAATTAACATGAATCCCCACTAGATGGGTATACTTAAGCTGTTTAAACATTGTGTTCTATTCATTCATTTATTCAACAATTCTATATTGCTCTCCTATTGAGCAAATTCTACCAGGAGTAGTTATTACCATTCCATTTTTTTACAGAGATGATATTCTCCATGAATCTGAAAACCAGTTTGCTTCTGGTAAACTGCAAATGAAACACCTATTTGCAAAATACATGTTGGGAAGGAAGTCTGCACGGCCCATATGCTGGCAGCTCACTTTGCCTGGCAGTTTCTTTAGGTGAAATGAATTGGGAAAATGTGTCTTTTACAGCAACTTAATGACTTTTCATAGCAGAAGTAGGTAGGAAAATATGAGAAAACTGATGATTTTAGCACCTGTGTTTGTTTAACTTGAGCCGAAGCTACAACTGATGTGTTTCTGAGGAAAAGTAGAAACACTGGTTGAGAGAAAATAAATGAGGATCTGCTCCATTCCAAAATCAAAAAAATGTGTACCAAGTCTTGAATAATCTAATTAAACAATCCCTCAAGGACACTAAATGAATCCCAGATACTGTTCCACTTTTGCATATTGTCTTGGTGAAGGCATTCTGGAGAATTCTAAAACATTCAACAGATGTGCTTCTGGAGTCTGGTACCTGATGTGTTTATGTGCCAATAGTTAGAAATATGAGTCCATATGAGAAAGAACATGGCTGGAGTAGTTTAACTCCTATGTTAGTGTTAATGTATAAAGAGTAGAAATGACTATATTGCTCTTATTAAAGAGTCTTATTAATCATTTATTGGGAAACATGGTAGTCATCTCATAAAGAGTGTGCTTAGAGTCAGACACCTGAGAAATCCGACCATTAACTGTTGACTACTTGTCTAAACCTCAAACTCTTCATTCTTATAAGGGAAACTGTACTCACTCATGTGCGTTTCTGTGTTTGAGGATAAGAAAAACATTTTATTGTGAAATAATGTATATAGAAGATACTGTATAAGCGATAACTGTTATTTTCGCAAATTAGAAAAACACTACTGATAAAATCTTACATATTTAAATTATAATAAACATAATGTTGGCTATCTGGATATATCAATCTTAAATAAACGTAATAACAAAACTATCTTCTTTTACATTCAATTATGTTTGCTTTTTATCTTTTAATCAACCAATCAACTTTCTATGAACAAGCTGATGTCAAGGATGTAAGTTTTGTAAAACAATGTTTTTATTTCTCAAGGAAGTTTTATTCTTTGGAAATGACAGAATAATATTAATTAAACAATTAAATAGCAAGACAAGCTAAAAAATGTTGGGATGTTTTAAACAGAATAATGTAGGCAAAATAAGACAGAGACTGGTAAGATCAAGGTGAATCCAGAGACCCTATAAAGAATGACTTTTAATTAAAACTTTAATAATTACAATTTATCAATATCTTTTATTGGCTTTTTTTCCTCTTTGTTATTACTTGTAAAAATGCACTTGTCTTAAAAATAGGAACATAACTTTAGAACACTACATAAATATATTGCTGAACTGTGAAGGTTCGTTTTTGACTACTAATGAAACAATTGCCAATTGTGTAAGATGGTCTTATTAGAAAGTGATATTTTGATGACATGTTTATGATCAGAGACAAATTCATGGGTTCAAGGAGCTTATATGACCTAATAAAAGGATGATCTTATCAAAGAAATGGTAGAAGAAAATGTCAATTATAAAAATCATGCTCTCAATGCAGTTACAGTTAACAATTTCTATATGACATTTCATGGCTGTGAAAGAGTGTCCCTTACATTGTGGTTGTTGAGAGTTGGCCCACAGTCTCTAATGCCAGTGACAGATGTACTCAGAGTGCATAATCATCACAATGAATCTACACAGAGGGCTGCAAACACCTCAACTGATCCAGCAGTTCAAGAGTAACTGATCCACATGCGCTTGAGGAACATCTGGAGTGCATACATGTGTGTGTATGCACACACATGCATACACACAGACAAACACACAAGCACACAAACCTTGGTGATTATGTGTGAATTTATCTTTCAGGTTTGATCATTTCACTCTACATATTAAACTGTCATCCATGGCCACATGTCACCTTCCACAAAATCCAAATACTACAAAATATCTTTCAAAGAATTGAGTTTCAAGAATTCAATCAAAACATGCAAATTAAAATACTAAAATTTTTTGTTGGTAGTATTATTACTAACACTACCAGATAGTATTCTTCCAATAAGCTGTATTAGATTGTAGAAAATCTTATTTGAAGAATATTATTTTTACACAGTGTAACATTTCTTTAACACTCATGGTGGCATGTTCACTTGTTTTTATTTTGTAAATTCATCATCAGCAAGGTTTTTGGTTTTGTCATGACTCTTTTTTTCAATACTAGGAAAATCAAACCCAGAACAGTATAATCCATGATGGGCAAGAGCACTAGCACTGAGCTACATCCCACCCCTGATTTTTGTGTCCTTATTTTGTCTTTGAGAGTAGAATGGATTCTTGTGTATGGAAACATATTTGCAAAGGTTTATGCATGCATCTGTGCAAACCTTGAGTAATTTTATCAGGAAAGGACAGCCTTTGGGGTGAATCTTTCATATCAGCACCTTGAAGAAGCAGCTGGTACCAACTTAGACACTACACTTGGGCTTCTCCTCCTGGAGCCTCCAGACAATCAGACTATTTGATTCTTCAAGAAGCTTCACAAGTGTATTGTCTCTATAAAGAATATTCATCTTAGATTTCCCCATCTGTGGGATTAAGATACAATGTCTTGCTCCTGCCTGATAAACATTTGTGTGCCATGATGTGTCTACATCTGATGGCATGTTGACCATCAAACATTCAACTCAAAATTACCTCTCAAATATTAGCTGACAAAAGCCTACAATGTCCTGTATGTTTTGATCAGTTTAAAGAATTATATCTCTGGCTAGTTGAGGTGATTCATCCCTATAATCACAGCTCTTTGGTAGGCAGAAATTGGGATGATAGCAATTAGTGGTCAGCCTGAGAAAATGTCAGTGATATCCCATCTCAACAAACAAGCCTGTATTGGTCATGCATCTATCATCTCAGCTGTGTAGGCAGTATAATCACAGTCTGAGGTCAGCCCCAGAGAAAGGAGTGTAAGACCCCATATGAAAAATAAGTAAAGCAAAAAGGGGCATGGGTATGGCTCAAGTGTTAGAGCATCAGCTTAGCAAGTATGAGGACTTGACTCTTCAGTATGAAAGAGCAATAAGACTACTGAAAATTTTATGATCTCTTGTACTTCTTGATCTCTTGTGAGATGTGTTCCTATGGTTAACTTTATTGGAGAAATTCTCCTTGATTATAGCCAATAAATAAAAGTAATACAGAATTCAACCTCCAGTTAGTGGATATTTAGAAATGCTAAAGCCCTTCAACCTCAAAATCAAACAAACAAAAAGTTCTAATCCTATTCCAAGTTCTCTCAGAGGTAAGCACATAATCACATCGTCTTCTATTCCATAGTCAACCCTCCCCTCTGGAAATGATCAGATAGGAGAGATTTTGCAGAGGATCATCTTATGCAAGGCAAGACAGAGAAGCAGGGTGGATTGTGGAAGTGTTTAAAACCAAAATTAATCATTTACCTTGACAGTCCATCTCCCCAACCATGAAAGGAAAACCAAAAAGAAGAAAGGGAATGAAAGAAGAAGGAAGAAAAGGAAGGAGTGGATGGAGGGAGAGATGGAGGGGGAAGGCAGGAAGGAAGGAAGAAAGGAAGGAAAGAGTAGTGGGTAAAGAACTTGAAAGTACAGTGGCACTTGGGCACAAGTACAAAGGTTTGCCAAAAGATTAAAAACAGGGGTCCAAACCACCTCACTTCCCAAAGTGACATATTAAAAAAATAAGGTGCCATAGGGGAGAGTGGAAAATTAGAGTAGCCATAGAAGAGTCCATTCTATAAAAGATATGGCATAGCTTCATCTTAATGCCACTGTGAGTGGAATTGGTGTGATTACCACCTCAACTGAGATGCCTGAGTGCAAGTGACTGTACCCTTTGTAAGAAACAGGGACAGAAGCTGTGTTTTTAGAGTATGTTGAACACAATAAAAGACAATGGAAAACAGAAAACATGAGATACATAATCAGAAGCAAATATCCCCAGCTCCTCAAGAGAGGGACGCAGGAGGATTGCAGTTTGAGGACAGCCAGGCAAAAAGTTAGGGAGTCACAATCTGCAGCAGACTTGGCACACACCTGTAATCCAGCCTCTTGGGAGTGGAGGTAGATTGGTGGCATTCGTAGGCATGCCTGGGGAAAAAGTGAGAGACCTTATCTGAAAAACAAATTATAAAGCAAAAGCACTGGGGTTGTAGCTTCAGTGGTCAAGCATTAGTTTAGCAAGTCTGAGGTACTGAGTTCAGTCCTCAGTGCTGCATAAAAAAGAAAAGAAAGAAAGAAAACAAAGGAAGGAAGGAAAGAAAGAAAGAGAGAAACAAAGAGAAAGAAAGAGAGAGAACAGAGTCAACATGGACATAAAGATGACTAAAATACTGTAGTTGGCAGATGGACACTACAAAACACTTAGAAATGTAAGCAAATTTACAGGAGAACATTCATATGATAGGGAGGAAATAGTATAAACCCTGAAAAAGAAAGAATTTTTTTACTGAAAAAATGAGCTGAAATGAGAAATTCACTCAATGGATTCAGAAATAAATTAGACATTGTCAGAGCAAGAAATAGGAAATTTTAATAATTATCAATAGAAATTGTGCATTATATAACACAGAGGGGAAACAACCTAAGAAGCAGGGTTTCAGTCACCAGTAACACTCCAATTTAGATAAAACAAAGTCTAAAATAAGTGAAGAGAGAGAGAAAAAAAGATAAAAATTCATTTGAAGATAGAATAGATGAAACTTCCCAAATTACACTAAAACATTATTCACATGTTCAAGATGGTCAGCTGAGTGAAATAAAAAGAGAAAAAAAAATAAAACTACCAAGAGAAACCTAGAGAGATTGGAGTTAAACTTCTGAAAACTCATAGAAAAAATGACCAGCTAGAGAGAAAAAATACATTTTATATTCAGAGAAGCAATGATAAAAATTACCATTGATTTGTAAGCAAAGACCATATGACAAACCAAAAAATAAGTGCTGAAAGAAAAAGTGCCCTATCAGTTTGGCTTAAGCTGTAGCAACCTTATGATCACAGGAATTGTTAAACCCAACATGGATGAAGAAGGAGAACCATTCCAGAGGACTGTTTTCAAGTGGGAGTTGGTTCTGTAGGCTGAGGAAGGATTTGTAAATGGACTGGAGAAGCCAGCAGATGGAACACGACCTGCATTAACAATGGTGGGCAGAGATGCCCACCATTACTCAGGGGTGGGATTTAATAGTGCAATTGCCTTGGAATTGTATCTCCTTAAAGATGAGAGGCCAGGAGTGTTAGAGGTCTGTGGCAGGGAGATGCATTCATGAGAACAATAGTAGAAGCTGAAGAAGCATAACTCCAGACGTGCAGACTTTATCATTGTTCTCTAATGGCCCAATGATATACATAAAAGGGGAATTTACTTCCCGTCGTTCAAGTTCTCAGAATCAAGAGAACAATACAAAGTGTAAAGACCATGTCTTCTCAACAGGGAGAAATGAGTAGCATCATATAATGGTAACAGAAAGTCTGTGCTGGAAAGGATTTCCTCTCTGATATGAGAACTATAGTTATGGCCATGTCGAAATGATCAGGTAGAATCTTTGCTTTGTAAAATGGTCCTAATGTGTGTGTAGAATAAGTTCATGAAGGGGAAATGTATACTTTTGAATATAAATAAATGTATGTAATTTTAACTTACGTATGGTATGTCACACATTACGCCAACAATTTTAACTTGCTTTATTAAGTTTAGTATTGGATGAAAATCTACTTTCACCCCAAATAGCATGAGAAACTTCTTTGGAGGTTGGATCGTTGAAGTTGTCATTTAAATTATATACATACATATATGTCATATTTCAATGGATATAAGTCAGTCCATGAAAGGAAATCTTTAGCAAAATCACCCATGCACCTATCAACATACCCAAATATGTCCAAACAACATTTGGTGAAAGATAAAATAATTAATTAAGCTGTTAGAGAGCATCAAAAGACCTAGAGAGAGCTATAGTCATTATTAGCATAATTTACTGCAATAATTCCTATTTTCTATTGGATGGCTCAAAACCTGTGGATCACTGGGATATTTACAGTTTTATTGCATATATAAAATTTTTCAGGAAATGTTTTGAGAGAATTTGTTTTAAGACAAAATATGGAAGGATACCTAGAAATATTTGGCAAGAAAATATTGTTCAAGATCAAAGAATAAACTGGGAAAGTAAGTAAGTAAGTAAGTAAGAAAGAAAAGAAAGTAAGCTGGTCTATGATTTATTCTTTCCTCCTTGGGGATAACACAGAAAAAAACTGAACTACACCAGACCACCTCATAAATGAACTAATAGTATTTACAAACAGAAGTGTACTTGTATGCTCTTACAAATAAACACATGTTGTCAAGAAATGACTTGCCTCTCTGCTTCTCTTGTTGCAAATAAACTTAGAATTTAGGGATTTGTAGACTATATCCAGCTGGAGAATAAAGTCATTGAAGCAGATGGAGTGAAAAATACTAGAAATCTGCTTTCCTGAACAAAATTTTTGAACACATGTTTAGGCATCCATTTTTCTATTGTTCCAATGTGAGTGAAAGGAACACCTAGAAACTTACTTTTGATGGGTTTGGCTTCTCCATAAAAAATTGCTAGGTTCAGTGATTTTATAATGTTTAGTCCTTTGACTAGCTCCTGAGGTTTGCTATTGGAGGTGATCTATTACTTATATGAGTCTGTTAAAAATTAAATCATTTTATTGTACTGGTAAAACAGTATTGCAAAAAATCTACAATAATCAATGCAAATTATTACAGTACCAGAATGATGGAGAAAAACACATAATCATGACAACAGATACAGGGAAAGTACAAACAAAATTCAGCAGATGTTTATGATTAAAATGTGTATATATTGAAATAGAAAGGCACTTTCTCAATCCAATGAGTAAATATTTTTACAAACAGTAAATCATGCTTACTTGTGAATATTTAGATACTTTCTTGATGATCAGGATTCTGATATCACCATTTCACTATGTTTCATACCTACTGAAAATAGTAAGAGAAAATAGTATTAAAAAGGATAACTGTAAATAGAAAATTCAAACCTAATAGGAAAATTTGTCAATATCATACTATGAAGCTCATTATCTAAAAATAATTATATCCCCATTGTAAAGAGACATAACTAAGCAATCCCAACATTCAGTGTCCAGTACTGGCTATAAGTCACTCACTACCCTTATTTCACAGATCACCATGACCTTTTGATGACCTTTTCATGGATTTAACTGATCAAGAAAAGTGCAGGACAAATATGACTAGTTTCTTCAAATTTTATTCTCTTCTTGCTAACTGTGTCCCATTCTATTTAGGATAGTCAGAGGTTCAGATCTTCATTGTTTTTCACTTTTTCTGCTTGAACTGCAGACATGAACCCAAATGAATAGTAGCCAGTTTGCAAGCATAAGGTGACCTGCAAGAAGCAAAGGATGATAGAGAGGAAAGATGAGAAAAGCCTGAATCCAGATGGTATCACTAAACTGGCACCAGTCTCAGTTTGTCCACATTGGAATTTTTGTTTACAGAGATAAAGATGACTAAGGAAGAAAGGAGAAAAATGGAGGGGGTGGACCAATTCAGGATATAATACATATATACATGGAAATATCATAATGAAACTTCCTGTATGCTACCTTAAACAAAAATGAGTTTTTCCAAAAACCTAGGACAGGAAGGTAAAACAGGTCCTGTCTGGAGGTAAGTAGCAACAAGATTAAGGACAGGGTTTAGGATGGTGAATATGGTGGAAATATGACATTCTCATGTATGAAAATGAAAAAAATGAGACCTATTGAAACTACTCTAAGAAGGGGTAGAGTGGTAAAGAAGAATGATGGAAGGAGTAAATTTAACTAAGTTATAAATACATTTTTAAATGTCCCAGCACACCCCAGTGGAACAATAATATGACAATAAAAATAAATATATAAGTATCTTTTTAAAAATAATAAAAGCTATTACAGCACCACATACTAGCAACAAGTAATTTTTATATTATTAGTCCCAACAAAATAACAGGATGCCATTTAAATTAGCACAAAAATATAAAAATATTTGGAAATCAACAATACAAGTAATTCACCTCAATTCTGAAAATTGAGACAAATGAAAAGCAACAGAAGAAAGTTGAGAAAATATAAGATTATTCATAGAGCTAAAGTTTCAACCTCTGTATAAAATCAGTCATTATGAAATCAGTCCACAGATTCTCCACAACCTGAGGCATAGTTTACTAAAATCTTATGAAACAAATGCAGACCACTCTGAAAATTATATGTGAATTCAAAAGACATGGCAAAGCCAGTAAAGTCTTTGATTTCAAGACTCAATATAAAACTGCAGTAAACAAAACTCGGAATTTGCATAAAAATGACAACCAGATTAACATAAAGAACAGATCATTTGGATAAAACAGATGATCAGAAAGAGACCCATGCACATGTGATCTTGATTTGCCAATAAAAGCATCAGAGTCATAAAATGGGGCCAGAAATCAGATTTTAACATATGAAGGAAAAGAGAAACCCATTAAGAAAAATAAATGTACAGTAATCTTTATCTCACACAAACACACAACTAATTCTGGAAGGATTGTAGACCCAAGTGTACAAGCAAATCTCATACAGCATACCATAAAAACATGATAAAACATTTTCATAACCTGGAGATATGTAAATGTTTCCTAGGGTACAAAAAGTACTAAAACAAAAACAATCAAATATCCTGATAATGGAGCTTATTAGACAGAAAAATTGGGATTATGAAGTATTAAGACTCACATAAGAAAAAAGTGTGATAAGGGCTTAATATTTATTTGTATCCCAACTATATAAACCACATAAAAGTCATAAAATACAAAACTTAAATGCCAAAAAATAGTGTTAACACTTGCCTAGGCACCTGCCAACCACCCTACTCCCAATTTCAGCCTCTCAAGTAGCTAAGATTACAGGTGTGAGACACTGTCACCCAGACTAGGCCTGAACCTTAATGTATATAAAATTTTAAGAATTTTACTTTAGAGATAGAGTATTCATAGGATAAAATATAGAATGAGGGAAAGTAATGCCCTGTATTTAAAGGATTTGGAGGCTAAAGGCACTGACCTGACTGACTTTGGATACGAGTAAGGTTTTAAAATTACCAAAAGTGGAAATTGGACCCAAATTGTATCCTCACTGTTAAGGTGTTTGCCATGAGGAGATGAGTTGAAAATCTGAAACCAGTGTACACATGTTCTGGAATGGGACAATTAGCAAATGATGTGATCCAAGATTTTTTCACTGTTGTTATGTGAAGTAAGAGAAAAGAAAGAGGAGACAAAAATCATTGAGGTCATAGTAGATTAGAATTGAATATATCAGCATGAATTCATGTTCAGTTTAATACAGACACAGATGGGAGCATACCAAATTACTTAGGGATATGTGTGTATCTGGTCACTACCATGTATTTGTCCTCTTAACATGCTCTGAGAGTGTCTAAATGCAACATCTCCAATAGCAATGAGTACCCAGATCTTCAGTTCTAATATTATCTCCCAACAGAGCCAGAATTCTTTATAGGAGTTTTTGATCCTAGGACAGTGAGTCTGGAATATCTTTGTGTGCCAAAAAGTAAGAAGGTGCTCAAAAAGAAAACATGCATGGAAAACAAGCAGCAAATAACACATAATGTTGGGGAATTTCTAACAGATTTCAGAGGCAACTGAACAGAGTGACTTCCTTCAAATCATCCAATATGGAAGGGGTGATGGGACAATAACTTCACAGGAGAGACAACTGTCAGAGACTACTGCAGGCAAGTGCTCAAGCTTACTGACAGCAGAGTCAAGAAATGTTAATACTATGCACCCTTTACATGATGGGATGAGTGGGGCATTGCACCTCTCTTCCAAAACACATCACATGAACATCACGAGAACAATCTGAGACAAATACCAATAGATAGATATTCTTAACACTATGCAAAACTATGAAATTCATAAAAAGGAAGCAAATCAGAGAAATGGTCACATCCTAGTGTTGACTATACAGACCTAACAACTAAATGCTATTTGGGGTTCTGGATGGTGTCTCTGAACACAAAAAGTACTTTCAGTAGAAAACTTAAAAACAATCTTAATAAAGTAAGGATTCTAGTTAAAAATAATGTATTTGTGTTGTTTTGTTGTGAAAAAATATATTATACTATGATTTTACTAATTGGACAAACTGGGTATATGAGATATGGAAGTTTTCTGTACTCTTTTGCCTCCTTTCTAGAAATCTAAAACTGTTTTAAAATTTAAATTTTATTTTTTAATAAAAGGGGAAATGGCCATTAAGCACTATAATCCTCACAGGACACCAAGTCTAAATGCTTTTGTCAATTTCCATTTAACTTCTAAAGAATCATTCTAGTATCCTTTAAATGATTCTGATCCATGCACATACATGATCATTTGATTTTACAAGCTTTTATATTTAGGAAACCTCAACTAGGTATGAACAAATTTATAAAATAGTACAGGGAGTTATGAGTTATGACATACAATGCAACAATACTGAACGTACTGAATCAGTTCCCTCTGCTGCCTTAACAAATCACCATAAATTTAGTGGATTGAAACAATAGATACTTATTATTTGACAGATCTGGAAGTCAGAGTTCATTTTTATTGTATATATTTAAGGTTTTCATATGATGTTTTGATATAAATGTGCATAGTATAATGATTGCTACAAGTAAGCAAATTACCATACATAATTGTTCACATGTTCACTTTGTGATCCTGTGTTTGTGTTGGGTGTGTTTGTGTTTGGTAAGAGCATCTGAAATTTACTCTCTTGTTAAATTTCCAGTGAACACACCATATTATTAACTACAGTTTTCATGCAATACATTATTTCTCTATATTTACTCCTCCTACATATATGTAACTCAGTGTCTTTATATGAAACCTTTCCATTCCTCTGTATGTGGCCCTGATAACCATAGTTTTACTTGTGCTACCCTCAGTCTTTATGCGTTCAATTATTTAGATTCCATATATGTGATATGCAATATTTCTTCTGTGCGTGGTTTACTTCACTTAGCATGATGTCCTCCAGATTCACCTGGGTTGTCACAAAATGGCAGTATCTTATCTTTTGTCATCATGAAAGTGCAAATCAAAACCAAAATTAGGTATCATCTCCTGTTAGGACTGCTGTTGCCCAAAAGACAAGAGATGAGAGGACCAAAGACAAGTGTTAGAAAGGATATAGAGGAAAGGGAAATCTTTATGGGAATGTAAATTGCACAACCATTGTTGAAAGCATAGCAGTTGATTAAGAAGTTAGAAATGGAAATGCTATATGATCAATCAATCACACTTCTAGGTAGATATCCAAGGGCAATGAAATCCGTATTACATGGACATATCTGTGTTTGCATGTTCATTGCAGTGTTATTCTTAAGATCTAAGACATCAAAGTAACCGACTCTCCATCAACAAATGGATGGATATAGAGATTGTGAGATTGTGTGTGCATGTGAGTGTGTGTGTGTTTAGTTTATCTACCTTCTAGAAGCTGCTCACATTCCCTGGCTCGTGATCACAGTACTCCAAGCTCTGTTTCCACTGTGAAGGCTGTGAGTCTCACTCCTGCCTCCCTCCTCACCTACTGCTTGTGTGGTTACATTGCGAATACATGGATCATGTCATTTCTAAATTCTTAATCAAATGGAAAAAGTACATTTTGCCATTTCAAATTTGGGGATTGGGAGTGAAACATCTTTGAGGGACTATTACAGGTTTGAAGTACACATCAAAATACTTTCATAAAAACATCTAACATGAAAAATCAAGTGGTTCTTTTTTTAGGTCTATTGATCTATTATATGTCTACAAGTTATCATATTTAATAACTAGCTCATGAACTTATATAAAGTCCTTTGTTATGTGTTACCATTAACTCATTAATATCTAACTCCAAGTCACATTTTAAGCTCATAGGTTTACAGACCACACCATAATTACTATGATTGTACTCTTAGGGTTTAACACAGTGTCAGATATATTTTGAGTACTCAATAAATAATGCTATACTTTAGAAAAAAATTTATGTTTATTTTAATGAGTACAATTATTTAGGTTTTGTAAGTATATAGTTATTTTAGTACATAGATCTAGAGTGACATATTAGTAAGTGTGGTTTCCTTTTCGACTGCATGGTTTGTAATCTCACTGGATTCACACTCTAGATATGTTATCATAGTCAAATCACATAAACCACATATTTTAAATTACTTCTCCCTAAATTTTGATAGTGAGGGGACATAGTCTATGGAATTTGTGAAGGTAACATTTTATATTACATGTAAAACACTTAGAAAAAAGCTTGTTCATATTGTATATCTTGTGCTACTACTGTTTTTACTGTTGTTATTATAATCTCACTATACTTGGTTCTTTTACATGGTTCTTTTACAAAGCAATGCATTATTTTGTTAATATTACTATTATAAAATGCAGCTAATGTAGAAAAACCTCTATGAAATTCATTAAAACTGATGAACATATGTTAGAATTTCTAGTCATGGAATTTGGATACACTTTTCATGAAATGTATTATTTTAAGTGATCACAAAATAAAATTTTATTTATTTTTTAAAAAATTTTTCATTCATTTATTCACATGTGCATACATTGTTTGTGTCATTTCTCCACCCTACCCCACCTCCCCACCCTTCCCTCCCTCCCCTCCTCAGTTTCAGGCAGGTCCAGTTCTGCCCTTGTGACTGATTTTGTTGAAGAAAAGACATAAGCATAATAAGAAAGACAAAGTGTTTTTGCTAGTTGAGTTAAGGATAGCTATACAGAAACATTCCTACTATTGCTCTCATGTACCCTTGTGTTATGACCCATGATGATTTAACTCTAACTGATCTTTACGTTGATTCCTTATTCCCTGCTAGTGATAACCTGTCATTTTAAGGTTTCTGTATTAGTTCCTCTGGAGTGGGGACATCAAATGCTTTCATATTTTGGGTTTTCTACCTATTCCTATATCTCCCATATGGGCTCTCCCCTTTAATTGTGATCCAAGTCTAAAAACATTGCTGCATTTGCCCTAGATCTAAAGTCCACATATGAGGGAGAACATACGAATTTGGCTTTCTGAACCTGGCTGACCTCCCTCAGAATGATGTTCTCCAGTTTCATCCATTTACCTGCAAATGGTAAGATTTCATTTTTCTTCATGGCTGAGTAAAACATAAAATGTATTTTTGCCTTTTCTTCTTTGAAAGCAAATCAATTTTTAATATACATTGAATGATATTCTAACCTCTACAGTAGAGAGAAAGAAAAACTACATTTCTTACACTGTCAATATGATGCATTTTATTTTGTGATGTAAATACATATGGAAAAATCTAATTATATTTGGATATGTATATATGGACATATATATAATTTTTAATTGTCTTAGCTCTACTACAAGGTAGAATTTACCCTACTCTCTGAGCATACCACTGAGCCACTTGGACATAAATGTTGTGCATTTGTTTGCCATGTATATCCAGTTGGCTTTTTATTCATTACTACTACAATGTATAGGTACACATACACACACAAACATATTACTTCAAAACTGTCATATGTTTCTAATGAAATAGATGACTTACAGGAACAGAATATCATAGTAGCACTTTGTTTTGAAAAATAGCTCCTAGTAGGCAGTGCTATGGCAATGATAAAATATTCAGTGGTTTTCAGGTGTTTCATCTTGGGAGAGGATTGAACATATAAAACACTAAAACTATTCCTTTTAATTATGTACCTCTGGTTTCATAACATTGTGGGTTTATCAATAAGTGTAAAACTTCACAATATGAACCTCAATACAAACATGTAATATACATATAATATATACATACACACATACTTATATGTGTGTGTGTATATTTGGAAGAATTTAATACAGAAAATGACAAAACTATAATAACATTATAAATGTATGCAATCACCTCATTGGTGGGTGTGGAGGAAAAGCGCTAGCCTAATTTCTTCAGAAGCATATCTAAAAGTAAAATAAAATATACACAAGCACTGTATTCCCCCCTTAATAAAGCTGCTTTCCATAGAGGAACAGGTTAAAAAGTCTGATAATGCTACATTTGCATTCATAAAACAAATTGGTAAGTGGGTGATGGGAGCCAGATTCTTCACTATTGAGGTGAGAGTTCATAGATAAGCAAAGGAAGGAAGGTTGGATAATGCCACTTATTACCTGACTCAGATACAGATAGATGCACATATGTCTGCCTGTTATGGATGTGTGCACACATTGCTTAGTATACACACATGCGTGTCCTTGTCCTCACAGGGCAGAACCTGGAAGTAAGGATCTGCAGTACAGCAGGAAGGCAATGCCTGAATCTTGCTTCCTATTACTATGCTTCCATAAAATAATCAGTGCAATGAAGAAATGGATGACTGCATGACTGAGGGAAGAAGTGTACAATATGACCCTGCTATGTCATTTAGTATCAGAAAGTAAGGAATTGATGAAGCAACAGCAAAAGCAAGAAGAGGGAAAAAAAAGTCAACAGTGGTGAGGGTGTGTCACAAAGGTGCAGGGGCTTCATGATAACATTCCCAATGGCTAAAATTTGAAGTTTCCATAAACAAACTCCAATAGCATTAAATTATAACCAACACAAATTTATTTGTTTATTTATATATTTATTTATTTACTTGGCAGTACTGAAGTTTGAGCTCAGGGCCTCACTCTTGCTAAGCAGGTACTATATCACTTCCGTTACACGTTGTTATACACCATCTGTTTCCTATCTCCTGAAGGATATTTAATATGCACTGATTTCATGATTGGCACTTTGATCCCAACATATCTTATAAACCAATGACAATATAACTGCCATTTTTGCTAAAAACTGGAATTTTCAACTCCCTTCTAAGATTATATCTGGAAGCAAGATGGTAAATTTACAAAGATGTATAAAATTTCATTGTTTTCAATGTCATGGGAAAGTCAAACAAGGGCTATTTACATTAAAACATGACTCATCTGTGGATAACTTTCATTACAACCTAGATGCAAGGAGGATTACCTGTCACTCAGCTATCACTTTATTTTATTTATCTGGTTAGAATAACAGCATGAAAGCACTAATTTATTTTTCTTTAAAATGTATGTGATTTTATAACACACATAATATTGTTTCATTGCAGGCAGTGTTTTAGAGAGTGGAATGAAAATTAAGTAGTATGTATATGCATATAGGTACATACAAATATATGGCTATGTAGATGTATGTGTACATATGCACACACATGCATGTACACACAGGATAAACCCATTTTAAAAGGAAATGACAGCAAAGCATTCACCAGCTCATGTAAGTACATGTGTGTTTTGTGCATTTACAAAACTTAAAATTTATTCCCAAAAGGCTGTGCTAATAGTTGTTTCAGTCACCTAAAAGGGTCAGTTTTTTTACATTTTTCCACGATAAAATATTTTGGTTGCTAACTGTAACCAATTGCTATAAAAGTAAGTAAAAATTGTTTCTGTCAAGAGCAAAAAGAAAGGATTTTGAAGGTTTTTATACAAATATGGTAAATGTTTGAGGAGACAGATATGACACATAATACATATAACTGAAATGTCACAAAGTACAATTTTATGTGTCAGTTTTTAAAAGTAATGTGGTAGTTTGGGTGCTGCAGAAAATCATACTCTTGAGATCTCTGACTTAAAACTTTTGTCAAAATTTAAATGTATATTTTTCATGATCTTGAAGAAAAATCATGGTTTTATCCAAGAAAAAGATTCTTTCACTGACAGGTTGACTCGCTCAAAGCTAGGGAGGCACTATTATAAGTCACCACTAAGCTCAGTGCCACGTTAAAACCTCTTCATAAACTCTTCTAGTTTTGAAACTTATATTTCAGAAAATGTAGATATCCATGGAGGTGAATCTTGGATGCATGAAATACTCCATGACATAAATTTGAAAGCACATTTTAAATATCTATCCTATGTCTTCACTGTGTTTGTGATGTGTAAATAAATACATAGTGGTGACCATTTGGCATTAACTTTCTTCTTAGGGAAAATTATTAAAGATCTTCCATTTTATAACAGTAGATAAAAGTGGGACTCACATCAGGTAATACATTGAACTAAACAGTGAAAAAGACAAAAGATATTCAGGACTACCATTTCATTCCAGCAAGAGCTCTTACAGCTTCTCCCAAAGTAGGACATATTTTGTGTCTTCTATGACTAAGTTCAGAAACTTACTCACAGGAAATTGTTTAAGCTAATATTGAAGCATTCACTGAAGAATGCTCAATAGCCCTTCCTTTGGAAGTCAGGACAGTCATCACATCCTAATTTTAGCAATTTAGTGAGTTCATGAGAATAATCTTGGTTGTTAGTTACAAAGCTTCTGCTCCAGTACTGAAAGAATACTCTGTCTGAGGCAGAGAAAGCCAGTTGTTCACCAACTGCACTTCTTCCTGTGGACACAAATGCACTACTTCTCAGCATTGCAATTACATATTGTACTGATTAGAGTTCTAGTCAGTTGAAAGTAAACCAAAGAGAAAAGACCAATAGTGAAAAGACCTATCATTAACACAAACAGGAATCCTATCACCAGCCTCTCACACTCTCTTTTTCTACAACTGACAATCACAAACCACAGTACACTGGAAACCCACTCATTATAAAATCTAATGGGCACACACTCCCCATGCACTTTTGTTCCAGAGTTTACCTTGTGCAGCCTCCCTCTCCACAGAATTGAAACATGTTCATCTCTTTACAGGAATAAGAAACACATTTCAATTCTATTTGAATGGCTATTTATTTTCAATTGTTTTGTTACAGCTATTGGTACATTCTATGACATGCACCCTATATGTTAAGGTTATTTTAAGGACAGAATAAGAAAACAAAAATAAAGGATATTAGCACAGTAAAGATGATAGCTTTCAGTAAATTGTAACAGGCCCTATCTGAACAAGCACACACAACACCATTATGTAAATATCAATATCACTTTGGATGGAAAAATTAACTATTTGTACTGACCTTGACTTTGGCTAAGGCATTTCGGTGAGCAAATGAATTGACTTTCTCTGCCCATTAAATATCCATTAAACATCTTTCTGAATTATATAACTGTATGACCATTAGAAATTGGTCTTTAATAGTATTAAAAAATTTGAAGGAGGGTTGGACACGCAGGAGTACAGTTTCTGAGACAAGATGATGACATGTCCGAGGAAAAGTGAGAGTGCTTAGAGAAGACCAAATAAACAGGTCATACAGATCAAAGACATGGTAGGAGCTGACCTAGAAAGTATGTACAATACTGTGACAGCATTCAAGTTGTGAACAGTCTAGTGCTTGGTGTATCTTAAGGGAGAAAGTGTTTGATGGTGTTGGAATCAAACTATAAATAAAATACCCAGAATCCTCAGAGCACTTGATCCAAAGACAGCATGTGTTTCCATGCAAAAAGATGTTACAGAAACATGTCACCAAGTACATGTGTATACTGAACAGATATTCTGTGGCAATAAATCAGATGTATCTCTTTGGTAATATCGCCCTCTAGAGTTTTGAAGCAGTTTATATTTGCCTTAATTAAGGTGTTCATAAACTCACATATACTTTCTTAAAAAGATCATATTACTTTTAGCTAAGGACTAGAAGAAATTCTAAAATGTGAGACTAGGCTAAGAAGTGAAATAATGCTAACATAGATTAAAATAAACAGAAATCAGTGCACAAAAGCATAGAATGTATTAAAGAAATAATACAAACTTTAGAAATAAAAATGGGGATACAGCAATATCATGATTTAAGTTCCATGTCTTTGTTAAAAGAAATCCTGGTTTTCAAGTAAAGGGTCTAAATTTTGACATGTTATCTACTGCTGGTTCTTTCATTTCTTTTAAGTTTTTTGTGGTATATTTAGCTAGAAATAATCATGTAGGTAACTTAAAAGGCCACCAGGAATTTCAAATTTAATAGTTTTTTAGTTGTTCGTAGAATTGATTGTTTCAGTAATAAATGTAAAATTCCATTAATCTTACTGATATTTCTCACAGGCTATCTTCCTAAGGGCACTGGAGAAGGAAGCAACTCATATCGCCACAAATAAGGTCACTATTTTGTAAAAACAATAGCATATAAACACTATTATTGAAGTTAGGTTACATGTATGGAAGTGTTTTCCTTTCACGATATGCCCTAGTGATTTTTAGGATCTTTAAATGAACACTAATAGATATATGCCTTTCATCTTTTTTCTTCTTGATTGTCAAGAAATACCATTATCAAATTAAACAAAATCTAAAATATGTATGAATATATTTAAACATAGGTATATATATTATATGATAAATTATATGGAAGACAGAGACAGATATGCAGACACATGATGTGCTGGAATTATTTAATGTTTTTCATCACAGTTTAAATTTTGATTTTCCTGACATTTGCTCAAGTGAAGGTGCTCCTGTACTCCTGATCAATATTCCTCAGTATTTTAAATTTTTAACCAGTATTAAACATACTAAGTAACCATATTCAAATTTTATGTGATCATGTTTATCTTTTATTTTATAAAAGATATTATATATTTATGGTGTGCAACTTGATGGATGTTTTAATATGTGTTACATTGAGGAATTATTAAATCAAGTTAATATTGATATATTCATTACCTCAAAAACTTACATTTTGTTTTATTTTATTTTATTCATTTTTGAAACAAAGTTTCAACATATAGCCCAAGCTGACCTCAAAATCCCTATGCAGCCCACGTTGGACTCAAATTTGTGATCCTTCTGCTTCAGCTTCCCAAATGCAAAGCCTTATTTGTTTGCAGTGAGAAAATTTAAAATTGTCTCTTTGACAATCTTCAGTTAATAACATATGTTATTACTAACTATACACTCTAGGCTGGATAAAAGATATTCAGAATTTTTTTCTCCTGTATTAATGAAACTTTGTGTCTTTAACCAGCAGTACTCCATTTGCCTCATCCCCCCGAACCTGGTAATTACCTTCTACTCTCTATTTGTATTAGTAAAACTTTATCAGATTCCACATAGATGCAAAATTATGCAGTACTTGTCATTTTGTGACTAGCCTATTTTCTTTAACATAGTGTTCTCCAGGTCATCCAGGTTGTTGTAAATGACAGGATTTCCTTCTTTGTTGAACCTGATTTGTATTCCATAGTGTATCTAAGTGTATATTTATATGTGTGTATGCATATATATATATATATACACACATAGGTATTTCTACATTTGTATATAAACACAGGCACATATAATGAATTTAGGAACATATCTTCTGCATACAGATTTTGTTTCCTTTCGATATATACTCAGAAGTGGAATTCTTCGCTGATATGGTAGTTCAGTTTGTAATATTTTTAGTAGTCTTCATACCACTTTTCATAGGCTGTAATAATTTGCATTCCTACAAACAGTGAAGAAGAATTCCCATTTCTCTACTTTCTGACTACAAATAATCAGGCATGTACAAATTCCCTGACAGAATTCAAAATGATCATTTTAAGGAAGTTCATCATACCTCAATAGCACAGGTGAATACAATCAGTAAAACAACACACAAATAATATGAGACTCTTAGGAAGAAATTAAGGATACCATACATAGAGGATGGAAAGAGATAATTGGTACAAATGAACACCAACACAACCAGGCAAAGCTGCAGCTACACTAGGTAAAATAGACTGGAAATCAAAGACTTGTAAGAGTAAGTTGTGAGGGTCATTTTATAAGGGGGAAGTTTGTGTCAACATCTCTGCCATATCTGAGTGTACTTCTGAAGTTTGTTTTGTCATTTTTAAATGATATGTTGTATCATCTGATATGCCCTATAATTGTTTTTGAAACCCAAATATGATATTCTGGTTAAAGAAGCTGAGATAACTTGCCTTTCTGTGTGAGGTGTCACATTTATCTGAATAGGCTTGTTTTTCTGGACAAGTTGTGCTTAACTTTTGCTGGAATTATATGTTGGAGGTTGAAATTTCCTCTGCTGTCTTTATATGTTTCTTTCCCTTGTTGTGTTTGATCTCCCTAGAAACTTCTTTTGAAACATGATTTGAGTACCTGTAACATCACAGTCATGATCTTGTGATTAGAACTCAGTCTAAGATCCAAGATGGTGACTAAAGAGAGGAAGCAGATAGCATGAGCTCTGTAAATCAAAAATCTCACTGAGAAGCTGGAGCCAAACTTGTCAGAAAAAACCACCAAGAAGAAGAAAAACCCCTACACCTCAATCCCCCAGCCCGCACAAAGCTTCTCCAAGCCATGTTAGACTGAGAAACAAGAAGGGCTCCGGTGCCAACAGACACAGGCTCCAAACCTGCTTGGGAGATGCAGACCAAAAGGTGAGCAAATAAGTGGCACATGGTATCCCCACAGTCACCCCTGGGATAAACCAGCACAGCTCCCTGGACAGACTGACCCCTGCCCCACAAAAAAAAATAATAAATAAGGAACTGAAAAGGATATGCAGTAGAGGGGGCAGGGTTCTCTAAGCACACTGAACAGGGGACAGGCAAGTAAATTAACTCCTTGTGAACTTTTAGTAAACAAAGTATATACAAGTAGATGGCAGGCACACTCCTCCACCAGAGAAGGGAATAGGAGCAGCGACGTGATATGCACCAGAATGTTTAGAAAACAAAGCCTGCAATAGTACCTGGCAGACATACCCCTCCATTGGAGAAGGGAGGAGGAGGAGTCAAGGAGCTGCTCCCCAGGGTAACTTTTAGTAAAGGAAGCCTCCAATAGCAGATGGTTGACAGTAGGCGGTAGATGAGCTGCTGCCTGAAATAGGGCAAATAGAGGTTCACAAAGCTGTCTCCTGATCCAACCACCTGGCAAGACTACAACAAAGCTAATGCTTAAATACCAACAACAGGACTGGATGCTGAAGGAGTATCACCAGAACTACTACACTGAAACTTCATTGTGATTGAGCCTGGGATTATTTTTCTTATTCCTTTTTCTATCTAAATGTTTGTTTAGTTCACTGTTGGTTAGTACACAATCTCTCCTTGTTAATTTCTTTGGTTCTGTGTTTTTTCTTTTTTCTTTTCTTTCTCTTTTTACTCTTTCCTTCAAGATTTCATTAATTTACTATAATAAGCTACCTAATACTAAATTACACACCGAACTGTGACAGTAACAGCAAAAAGTGGAATGATGGAAAGATATAAAAAAGATGAAAACCATTCTCCCCCCAAAAATAAATTAGTACAGGAGCCAGAGGGAAATGAAGAAAATGGATACATGCTTTCAAACTCCAACAAAGCAAGGAGAAACTATACCACAAGAAAACTTTGAAAGAAAGAAATCCTGCAAGTAATCAATGAGAATTTCAGAGATAATACAAGACATGGTCAACCAAAAAGTACAGGAGGCACTGAAGAAATTCCAAGACAACAAAAATAAAGAACATGAGAAAGCACAAGAACAAATAAAAGAAACCATAGAAGCCCTAAATAAAGACCAAAGTGAAACAGAGAACACCATAAATAGAGAGATAAATGAACTCAAGATGAAAATTGACAATATTAAGGAGGAAGTGAGCCATGATATGGAAAACCTCAGAAAAAAAGACAAAACAGAAATACAAAAAAAATGGAAGTCCACTCCAGTAGACTAGAACAAGCAGAAAACAGAATCTCAGAACTCAAAGATGAAATGGCAATTCAAGGAAAAACTGAAGAACTTCTAGTCAGACAACTCAAGATGTGTAAAGGGAATATACAAGAATTCACTGACTCCATCAAAAGACCAAACCTGAGAAACATGGGCATTGAAGAAGGAGAAGAGGTACAAGAAAAAAGAATTTGTAATATATTCAACAAAATAACAGCAGAAAATTTCCCAAATCTAGAGAACACTATGCCCATTCAGGTACAGGAAGCATCCAGGACACCAAACAGACTTGACCAAAGTAGAACTACCCCATGACATATTATCATTAAAACAAGAAGCACAGAGAATAGAGAAAGAATATTGAAGTCTGTAATAGAGAAAAAACAAATAATGTACAAAGGTAAATCCATCAAAATCAGAGCAAATTTCTCAACAGAAACCTTAAAAAGAAGAAGAAAATGCACTGAACGAAAATAACTTCAACCCTAGGATACTCTACCCAGAAAAACTATCATTCAAAATAGATGGAGCAATGAAAGTCTTCCATGATAAGCAGAAGCTAAAACAATATATTACCACCAAGCTACCACTACAAAAGATTCTTCAAGGAATTCTGCACACAGAATGTGAAAGCCAGCAAAATCATTATATGACAAGCAGTACCAAACCATAGAAGAAAAGGCAAGAAAGGTAGAGAGCAACATTGACTTAGCTGCACACAATCAAACCCTTAAACAACAAAGACAACTAAATGACAGGAATCACCACATACCTATCAATACTAACACTGAATTAACAGACTTACTTCCCCCATCAAAAGATACCATTTGACAAAATGGATTAAAAAGGAAGATCCAACAACCTGTTGCTTACAGGAGACCCATCTCATCAACAGAAGCAAGCACTGGCTTAGGATGAAAGGCTGGAAGAAGATTTACCAAGCCAATGGTCCCCAAAAACAGGCAGAAGTAGCAATACTTATCTCAGACAAAGTAGACTTCAAACCTACATTGATCAAATGAGATAAAGAAGGACATTCCATACTAAAAAGAGAGGAAATACACCAAAAGGTAATAACAATTATCAACCTATATGCACCCAACCTCAATGCACACAATTTCATCAAACATACTTTGAAGGACCTAAAAACATATATAAACTCCAACACAGTGGTAGTGGGAGACTTTAATACTCCCCTATTGCCAATAGATAGGTCATGCAAACTAAAAATCAATAAAGAAATCCTACATCTAAATCATATCATAGAGCAAATGGGCCTAGCCAGTGTCTGTAGAATAATTCATTCAACTTCCACACAATATATATTGTTCTTTGCAGCCCATGGAACCTTCTCCAAAATTGATCATATCTTAAGGCACAAAGCAAGCATCAGCAAACATAAGAAAATAGAATTAATACCATACATTCTATCTGATCACAGTGCATTAAAACTAGAACTCAATAACAAAAACAACAGTAAAAAACATGCAAACAGTTGGAAGCTGAACAACACCATGCTTAATGATCAATGGGTCATTGAGGAAATAAAAGAGGAAATTAAAAGTTTCCTGAAAGTTATGAAAATGAAAATATGACCCACTGGATCCTTTGGGATACAGCAAAGGCAGTCCTGAGAGAAAAGTGCATAGCCATGAGTGCATATATTAAAAGGAATGGACAGATTGCTAGATACTTATAACCATCCTAAATTGAACCAAGAGGACATTAACTACCTGAATAGATATATAACACAAAATGAAATTGAAGCAGCAATAAAGAGTCTCCCAAAGAAGAAAAGTCCAGGACCTAATGGATTCACTGCTGAATTCTATCAGACCTTTAAAGAAGAACTAATATCAACCCTCCTTAAACTGTTCCATGAAGTAGAAATGGAAGGAAAACTGCCTAACTCATTCTATCAAGCCAGTATTAAAAAAATCCCCAAACCAGACAAAGACACTTCCAAAAAGGAGAACTACAGGCCAATATCCTTAATGAACATCTATGCAAAAATCCTCAATAAAATATTATCAAAGAAAAATAATTCTCCATGACCAAGTTGGCTTCATTCCAATGATGAAGGACTGGTTCAACATATGCAAATCTATAAATGTAATACAGCACATCAATAGAAGTAAAGACAAAAACCACTTGATCATTTCAATAGATGCAGAAAAAGCCTTTGACAAGATCCAACACCACTTCATGATAAAAGATCTGAGAAAACTAGGAATAGAAGGAATGTACCTCAATATCATAAAGGCTATATATGACAAACCTACAGGCAACATCATACTCAATGGTGAAAAACTGAAACCATTTCCCCTAAAATCAGGAACAAGATGTGGGTGCCCACTATCCCCACTCCTATTCAACATAGTACTGGAATTCCTAGCCAGAGCTATCAGGCAAGAAGAACAACTAAAAGGAATATAAATAGGTAAAAAAACTGTCAAAATATCCCTATTTGCAGATGATATGATCCTGTACATTATATACCCAAAAAGCTCTACCCAAAAACTCCTAGACACCATCAACAGCTAGAATAGGGTAACAGGATACAAAATCAACTTACAAAATTCTTTAGCTTTTCTGTACAACAATAAAGAACAAACTGGGAAAGAATATATGGAAACAATTCCATTTACAATAGCCTCAAAGAAAATCAAGTACCTAGGAGTAAACTTAATAAAGGATGTGAATGACCTCTACAAGGAAAGTTACAAATCCTTGAAGAAAGAGATTGAAGAAGACTACAGAAGGTGGAGAGATCTCCCATACTTATGGACTGGTAGAAACAACATAATAAAAATGGCTATACTACCAAAATCAATCTACATGTTTAATGCAATTCCCATCAAAATCTCAATGACCTTCAACACAGAGATGGAAAAATCTACTCTAAAGTTCATCCAGAAACACAAGAGGCCATGAATAACCAAGGCAATACTCAGCAAAAAGAACAATGCTGGAAGTATCACAATACCCACCTTCAAACTATATTATGAATCAATAGCAATAAAAACAGCATGGTACTGGCACAAAAACAGACATGAAAATCAGTGGAATAAAATAGAGGATCCGGCTATGAAGCCACACAACTATAACCAACTTGTCTTTGATAAAGGTGCTAAAAATGTACGATGGAGAAAAGACAACCTCTTCAACAAAAACTGCTGTGAAAACTGGTTAGCATTCTGAAAAAAAACTGAAACTAGATCCATGTTTATCACCCTATACCAGTGTTAACTCAAAATGGATCAAGAACCATAATATCATTTCCCATACTCTAAAGTTGGTACAGGAAAGAGTAGGAAATACTTTGGAACCAATAGGTATAGGCAAGGACTTTCTCAATGGAACTTCAGCAGCTCAGCAACTAAGAGATTTCATAGATGAATGGGACTTCATAAAACTAAAAAGCTTCTGCACAACAAAAGATTTGGTCTCTTAACTGAAGTCACCATGCACGGGGGGGGGGGGGGGAGAAAATGTTTGCCAGCTATACATCAGACAGAGGACTGATGAGCAGAATATACAAGGAACTCAAAAAACTGAACTCTTCCGAAATCAATGATCCAATAAAGAAATGTGCAATTTAACTAAACAGAACCTTCTCAAAAGCAGAAATTCAAATGGTCAAAAAACACATGAAAAAATGCTCACAATCTCTTGCCACAAAGGAAATGCAAATCAAAACCACACTAAGATTCCACCTCACCACTGTTAGAATAGCCATCATCCAAAACATCACTAACAACTGGTGTTGGCAAGGATGTGGGAGAAAAGGAACCAGAGTATACCGCTGGTGGGAATGCCAGCAATTGCAACCACTCAGGAAAAAATTTGGAGGCTTCTTAAAAATCTAAACATAAATCTGCCATATGATCCAGCAATCCCACTCACTCTTGGGGATATACTCAAAGGAATGTAAAGCACTTTAGTCCAGAGGCACCTGTATACCCATGTTTATTGCAGCACTATTCACAGCAGCCAAATTATGGAAACAGCCAAGATGCCCCACTACTGACAAATGGATTAAGGAAATGAGGTATTTATACACATTGGAATTTTACTCAGCCATGAAAAAGAATGAAATCTTATCATTCGCAAGTAAATAGATGGAACTGGAGAACATCATCCTGAGCAAGGTTAGCCACACTCAGAAGACCAAAAATCCTATGTTCTCCCTGATATGAGGACTTTAGATCTAGAGCAAGTGCAGCAATATAGTTGGACTTGGATCAAATGGGGATAGGTAAGAAATCCAAAACATGAAAGTATTTGATGTCCCTACTATAGAGGAACTAATACAGGAACCTTAAAGTGACAGAGCTCAAAATGAGATAGGGATCAGGAACTAGTGAAAAGGTCAGTAAGAGATGAATTAGCTTGGGATGTAACACATTGGTACATGGAAGCAAAGCTAGGAATCTCTCTACATAGCTATCCTTATCTCAACTAGCAAAAATGCTTTGTCTCTCTTATTATTGCCTTTGTTTTCTCTCCAACAATATTGGAGATAAGGTCAGAACAGATTCTGCCTGGAATCGAGGGGGGTTGCGGGGGAGGAGGGGGTGGGGTGTAGGGGGGAGCAATGACCCAAACAATGTATGCATCTGTAAATAAATGAATATAAATAAAATAAAATAAAAATAAATAAATAGAATAAGGTTACTCAGGAGAAAAAGCAGTAGAGCTAGTTTTAAACATTAGTATTCTAACCACAAACACCATCCTTTTAGCAATTGCTAAACTTTCTTTCAATTTAAAATTCTTAATAGAAGCACATGTATTTCATTTGCATTTGTGTAATTTTCCCCAACACGACATTCTCGACCCTCCTACTCCAAGTGCTGATGAGTACACAGTAAAGGACTCAGCACATAACAAATCAAATAATAAGCAAATTAATGGGGAAACAGAAAGAAATTGATTAATCATGAAATATGTTTCTCCTTCATTAACTTACTGAAAAGCTTCAGGAAATCCATCAGTTGATGCGGCACGACAAGAGTTGGAGTACTTGGAACTGTTCTATCTTCATCATCAAAAAGATGTTGCTGCAGAAAACAGAGTCAGCAGGCACAACAGCAAGCACATGAGCTATTCACACAGTTTACACGATGGGAAGATACTTACCATGCCATCTATTGCTGGAGACAACTGAAGCTCATGTCCTACAGATTGCCTCCTAGTCATCCGAATCCTCTATGTTTAAAAAGAGTGATTGTATTTGTTTTGAGGAATTAGGCAAAAAACCAAACACCCAAAAGCAATAAATACAGCTTATCAATCTGGCAATAAAACTGCTTATGTTAGCAGTTTTGTAGTCATCAAGATATTTTCTCAAAAACTGATAGATTCTTGTATTAAAACAAATCAGTGACTTTTTTGTGATGGTACTGGGGATTGAACTCAGGGCCGTGCACTTGGGAAGCAAGTGTTCTATTACTTTAGTCATGCCCCCAGTTTTTTTGCTTTTAGTTTGTTTTTCAGATAGGTCTCCTGCTAACTGCCTGGGCTTGCCTCAGATCACAATCCTTCTACCTCAACCCCCCAAGTAGCTGGGACCGCAAATGTGTGCCACCATTCCTGGTTTGTATTTGAGACAGGGTCTTGTTAACTTTTGCCTAAGCTGGCCTCAAACCATGATCCTCCTGTTTCTATCTCCTGAGTAACTGGACTGCAAGAATATATCGGCATGCCTGACACACAAATTTTAAGTTACACTAATAAATAAAAAATTTTTATTAACCAAGCCAGGTGCCAGTGGCTCATGCCTGTAATTCTAGCCTCTTGGGAGGCTGAAATTGGGAAGATCACCACTGACCCCATTTCAAATAATCACCTGGCATGGTGGAGCATGCCTGCTACCCAAGCTCTGTGGAAAGCTGAGATCAGGGAGTTTATAGTTCCGGTGCAGTCCAGTCAAAAACACTTGTGAGATTCCCATTTCAATGGAAAAAAGCATGGTGGTGTATAGATGTTCTTCCAGCGATGACAGGAATTGAGACCCTATTTCCAAAATAACCAGAGCAAAAAGGGCTATAGGGCATGGCTCAAGTGGGAGAGCACCTGCCAAGAACACACAAAGCCCTGAATTCAAACCTTAGTACTTGTCCCCGACCTCAAATTTATAGTAAAGTTAACCAATACACAAAATATTACCCAATATTTAAATTAAAACCAACTTATGTTATTATTTTATTTGTATAATAAATTAATTTCATTCCTATCTCCTTAATTGAAAATGTTACTTTTGGATTTTAAGGCTTAAGTGGTTTTTGTAGTTCAAGTAGCAATACTGCTTTCTTATCAATTGTTTCCCAGTTAAGACAATTCTAATTTTAAACTGATAGGTTGAATATATGTCACGACATCCATACATGATCCTTTAGACTTTGTATTTGAAATAATGAAGTGATTTTCACTATTGGTACTTAAACAGTCTTGAACATAGTATATTCCAGGGCAAAACTCACAGTGGATTAATAGAAGCATTATATTTTTCCTACTGTGTTCTGCAAGAGCCTATGGTTAATATATATGCAAATCTACTACTCCCTAAACACATGAAGGGTCATACACTCTTTCATCAACTTTAAAAGTAGAAATATGTGATTGCAAGCAAGTTGGAAAAAACTACAACAGAAATTCCTTAGACAGAACATTAAAAAACAATGGTACTCAGCTGCCAAAAAGCATTTTACTTTAAAATTCAAGGAAATCTTCTTTTGTAACCTGAAGAAACAACAACCATAATTTTATCTGCTATGACTACAATCATTTCAGTTTCTATATATTTCAATTTATATACAATTTCTAGTAAACCTTATCTTTCCAAATTTCAATCAATTTATAAAAGTAAACTACTGCCATAATTCAAGGAAAGGAAATCAGATTAGTTTTAGTTAAAAAAAAAGTCTTATAAAAGTAACCCAAAACATTGAAAAACTTAATTTAATTCCTGAAAAAAAGAATAATCCCCAATAGAAAGATAGAAAAGCCAATATTTTAAAAGTTCATTTCTCTGAACAGTTTTTTTTCTACCTGAATTGGTGGTTCCAACTCTTGAGGTGGAGCATGAATGGTCAGGCGTGGGGGAAATGGATGTGGTGGACGTCTTGGTGACTGGGGTGCACAAGGAGTCTGTCTTTCAAATGCTGGTGATGGCTGCTGTTCCCTAGCTGTCTCTTGGGGAAAAGGTCAATCTGCTGCACCTGTATTTCCTTCACCTATAGGAAAAGAAGGTTACTTTGAACTAAAATTTTGCCACAAAATAACATAGACAATCCCCAAATATACTCATCTTGGCAGGAAGAATAGTCACTTCCCTTCTATATCCAGAAGTAAATTAGTGAGATGGTGTGTCAACCACTGTAAGCTATGGACCCACAGATAACAACCCTTATGAGTTGTGTGGCTTTGGGTAAGTCCCTTAACCTCTTTCAGTCTGTTTTTTGTTGGTGAATGGAGCAAATTTAATATACAAGTAAAAGTAAGGTTATTCTCAAGACTGTTAATAATGGTAAAAAAGTACTTAGCTTAGTTATCATGGCAACACATGAAATAAGGTGTGAAAATTACTTAAAGTTCAGACCTCAGAGTACCAGTGTAACAAATAAGATTTATGGGGGGAGGAGTGGAGAAAGGCTTACATAGTGGCAACTTTTTTTTTGCTCTTTGGTGGGAAAATTACTTAAAGGTCAGCCCTCAGAGTACCAGTGTAACAAATAACATTGGAAGTGAGGGAGGGGGATGGAGAAAGCCTTATAGAGTGGCAACTTTTTATTTTGCTTTTTCTATATTTCAAGTTCAATTGACCCTCTTCTGTCTAGGCTTTCTACATACCTTGTAAAGCAAAAGAGCTCTCTTCTACTATAAAAAGTAGGTAAGATGTCACAGACTTAGTAGTTTGTAAGTCTGAGGTCTAGAGTCTTATCTTTGCTCTAACATCTTTGTGACTTTACTTAAGTCACTTTACTTCTCAAGGATTCAGATTCTTTATGTACCTACAGTTAGGAAGTTTAGGTAAGAATTTAGGACAAGTAAAGGTGCTCAGAAAAGCCCTAAATAAATTCTGGCAATGTACCAAAAATCCATCTATTACCCAGACATCTAGGCCTATTTTTGCTTGGCTGCAAAATCAACAAAACAAAACAGCAACAACAATGAAAAAAATAAAAAGAAGGTCTTGCATGAATATTCAGTGAGCATTCAGTATGTGTCTTGAATCTGCAAAACATGGCAGAGTTAACATTTAATCTATGAAATGTTTACAGAGACATTTGTTTATTATATAGCTCAATATTCATTGTTTTTTTCTCTTAAAATTTAAAAGAAGTTGCTTGCATTTGCCTTATATTAAATAAAAATATACCTTTTCCTTTTAAATATCCATACCTATACAATAATCCAGGTGCATTTTTCCCATTACCCCACTGGTTTTGACTTTATATTATTATCTGTAAAGCCATGAAAATTACACCATATGATCACTAATTCTTTAAAACACATTTTAAAGCAATAATACTAAAACAAAATTATTTCTGTAATTTCCATAAGCCTTTAATGCTTACAAGTTTGCAGTGGATCTTCAGGACTCATTCTTTTAGAGATTTAGAAGTCATGCTATATTTATTTTAGAAAGTCTTTCTACCCCCATTAATTATTGCATGACAACATCACAAGTCTCCAATAGGCACAAATCTTGAAACACGCAGCTTGATTATACTGGCCTCTTCTGGTCGTGAGCATCTATTACACGTTCCCGTTTTAATTTTTCCAGTTAATGAGAACAGCAAGTAGCTTTGTTCCAAGTACCTTGGAAATTTCAGTATGTTTGAATTTTACAGCAGTTCAAGGATGTAGGCCATAGTATAATATGATACTTAATAAGAGTCCTTTGTTCCCAACATATTAAATACAGTTTTATTGCCTAAATGATAAAGTACTATTCTAGTTTAGAAAATATTTTCAGAAATATTCAATTTAGAAAAGACTAGTAATGTCTTACCACTATGTTGAGAATCAGCAGCTCTCTGATTACTTTTACCTCCACCCATATTTTCTTCTGTTTCTGTATCTGGATCAGTCCCATCACCATCCTAAGAAAAAAACATGATGACTTAAGCTCAAATAAATCAAATAATTATCTTTAAAAACCAGACCAAATGATTAACTAAGCCATAGCAAAACCAAAATAATCCATGAACCCAAACAAACAAAGGAAAGGCATAAAGTAGGCCTTTCTGTATTATAGGAAAGCAGCAAATTTTCTAAGCAAGCTCTTAAAGAAAATGGTCAAAATTTTAACCAGTTACCTCAGCATCATCAGCTTCATAGCCGTCATTACCATCTGCACTACCAGTTCCTTAATTGCTATCTTCACCCTCATCTCCCATCCCAGTGTCATCTTTGTCATCATTGTTGTCTTCTTCATCTTCTTCACAATCCTAGTAGAAGGAAGAATCCCCATGTGTGAATTAAGATCGAGTATATGGTATGCACATCTTAATACCACACTTAAGGAATTAAAGTTACTCATCATTGATCAGGACACAGGGGTTAACCTCAGAGTTGTACAGGATTAGTTCAGTGATACCAAAAGCACAGCTATGACCCTTCAGGGAATTACTACAGAAATGATCAATTCTGAACTCTATTTCCATGGCACTGTGCAAACATTGCAGGCCACAAAGTGTCAAGTGGTCCACTTTAATTCTATTCAATTTAAATAAAGTTGAAAATTAATAATATTATACCATATCAGGAGCTTAAAAAACATGTTACTTTATTAACAAAAGAATCTAAATGAAGAAACTATCCATGCAGGAATAAATCCCAAAATAAAGTATGAAATTCCACTGAAATGTCTTTTAATAATGATGATACCTCAAAAACTTCTGAAATAAGTACAGGGCTCCAAGAGGAGAAAAAACAATTTTTTGTTTCTTTTCAAAAAATTATAGTGTTTATAATTAAATTCAGATGAGATTTGGCACATTCAGCCATTTGTCAAGAAGATTAAGACCAAAAATTAATTATAAATGGCTCAGCAAACACTAAAAAAAACCCCAAAATTTTAAAAACTGGGACTTTCCATCATTGGTATTCTATGTTTGTTTTCATTATAAATTGCTATTTTCTGAAATAATCAAGATAAGAGAAAAATAATGTAATCTACTGAAACTGGTAATCAGAATTCACTAATACATTGGTAGTATCTAAGATTTAAAATGCATTTTCAGCTCATAGTTTAAAAATACTGAGTCAAGCATGGTGGCACATATTCCCATAATCCCAGCACTCAGGGACACAGGAGGACTGTGAGTTTGAAGCCAGCTTAGGCTACACAATGAGATCATGTCTCAAAAAACCAAGGGCTGGGATGTAGCTCAGTGGTAGAGAGCCCTAGCTCTCTGCAAAACAAACAAATAAAGAAGAAGTTTTAAAATACTGGATCCTTTCAAAACCAAATTCTCCTCACATCATGTTCTCCATCGTTTTTATCATCATCATCTTTTTCATCATCACTGTCAATTACAATAACATCATCTCCTTTGCCTTGACCATTCTGGGATAAAGTCATGTGCTGATCAGACTGAAGTGGTCCAAGTGTTATTTGTAGAGATTGAAAGTTTCTTCACTGTCTTCCATAGGGATAATAATCTCCCTGGGTGACTCACGTTAAAAATGAAAAAGTCCAAAATTTAAAAACTAAATTAGAAAAGTCAAATACACCTAAAACTGTGAGATATTACAGATTGAAGTAAAGACTAAAGGATATTTATGGATTAGCAACATTTTATTTTTTAAAAATATATTGTTTAAAAGGAGAATTTGTTTAAAATATATGGCAAACTTGACTTTCTTTACTGTCTTCCAGTAGAATATATTATATAAACCTTATAGAGAAATAGTTCAATAAGAATAAACATACATAGAGATTATGTGGCTATTCAAAACTACTAGTCTGATATTGTAGATGTGTGATATCCAAGAGAATTGTAGACTTTTTACCAGAAACTTAATAAAAAAGATAAGTGGTAAAATGAGTTTTAGTAGTATACTTTATGCAGCTATCTTAAGCAAACAAAAACACATATTTTTCAAAAACAGAAAATAGGGAGGTAACAGGTCCTGTCCGGTGGTTGATAACAGTAGGAGGGGGGAGTATATAAAGAAAGGGAGTAGGAGGTTGAATGTGGTGGAAATATTCTGTACATATATATGTAAATGGAAAAATGAGACCTATTGAACTATTCCAGGAATGAGGGAAGAGGAGATAAAGGAGAATGATGGAAAGAGTGAATTCAACTATGATATATTGTAAGAACTTTTGTAAATGTCACAATGTACCTGCAGTACAACAATAAAAAACCAAAATATTATTTCAATGTAACTGATGTAAAAATCAAATATTTTACATTTTTAAATTATCACTAAGCCTTCAAAATGCAGTGAATATTTTATATTTATTTCAATTGGACTAGCTGTATTTCAAGTGCTCCACTGCCAGTGTGGTAAATGCATAGTACACTTGCATACCAGTCAGACAAAAAGTCCATGAGCCTGCAACATTTTATTAAAATGCTGTTTTTCCCAAATTAGAGATAAAGCAGAAACACACTGATAAAGTAAGCTATTTTTATTGTCTTTTTAAAATAAACTTTTCCCCCCAAAGCTGAGTACTTTAAACCTTCTAACACCACAATAGGGACCTAGACTGAGCATCCTAATCTGAAAATCCAAAATGCTCTGCAATCTGAAACTTAAGTGCCATTGTGATGCTCAGAATGAAACAAACAAACAAATTATAAATAGGAAATAGTAATTACCTACAGTGTTTATAGACCACTGTATCCTTCAGTGTAAGTATAGAAAAAGCTAGCATAAGTCAAAGTTCTAATTTTTTTCAAATTTTTTTCTGTTCTTTACATCAGACACTCCAATAGATACATAAAACAGATGTCATTTATAGTAATATGTATCCAAAGGTTTAGCTTTGTGTTTTTAAGTAAAAACAAAGTGGTAAAATTAATTCACCAAAGAAACTAAAGTTCACTTGCAGTCTATAATTACTTAGGGTTAATGTGAAACAATTCCTTAATGTTATACAGATAAAAATCACAATAAAATTATCCTGAAAGTTTATACAGAGAGGAAGAATTATTTCAAGCTTGAGAAGACAGCTGGAAACCGCACAGCCTGGGTTCAAATCCCAGCTCCAATAACGTGTCAACCTGGGCTCATTACTTATCTGGGTATTAGTTTCTTCACCCACAGAGTAACGTTACGACAATTAAATTGGCCAATAAATTTCAGTCAAGGATTACTGTGAATTCTCATCTTATGGGAAGGGAAGGAAAGTAGTAACACCATAAGTACATGTGGTACTTTAGCAACCTTAATATGTTACAGTGTTCCAGCAAGCAAAGCAAGTGAGAGGGTTAATGAGACTTATAGTCAGTCATGCAGCTTCTAAGTGGGGAAGCTAGGAAGGGACACTAGTGCTTTGCGACTTCAGAGTCTATGCTATTTCCACTAGTAAGGTTGCTCTGGAGGAGCTTCAGTAAGAGTTCTAAACATGAGAAAGTGCACTAGTACTTTTCATTTCATGGATTATTTTAATTCTGAAAGGGAATCAACACGGAAGTACTAGGTGGGGCACTAGGAGTAATAAGACTCAACCAGCACTCTTGTCCTTTCAAATATTAAAATGGTGGATCAATCTTTACTCAGAACAACTCATCACTTGGAAGAAGTGTTGTCACCTATGGATGAAAACATTCTTTCATATAAGCCTAGAGAACAGTACACTTACAGAAGTAAAACAAAGCAGAAATGGCACTGTTCAATTCCAGTAATGTTTCATTAAATGTAAAGACAAGTTTTCAAAAGGACAGATGTTTCCACTTGTCTCAACAGTGCATATTTTAAGTCTGTTTTTGCTTACTTCCCCAAAGGAATTTTGAGAATCCTGGTTGTACACTTGAGTCTCTACCTCTCCATCAGTACTTTCCTCTGTCATAGCTTCTTCCTAAATTGTATTGTACAATTTATTAATCACAACAGTGTAATAAGATATTAAGACAAAATTCTTTTCAGGATCTCTCACTCAGGAATGTTACTAATTCATGAAAGTAAAATTAATTTAGTAGATTTAATGTGTCAGATAAAACCTAACTCAAACTCATTAGTTTTGCTTTAGTAAAAGGGACATAATTTTGTTTAATCTTTTTCTTTTTTTGGCAGTACTAGGGTTTGAACTCAAGAGCTCATACTTGCTGGGCAAGTATTCTACCACAAGATGCACACCTGCAGAGCTTTTTGCTTTAGTTATTTTTCAGATACGGTCTCAAGTTTTTGCCTCAGTTTTCCTATCTTCACTCACAGGTAGTTAGGATTATAGATGGAAACCACCATGCCTGGCTACTTTATTGCCAGGGCTGGCTGCAAACTACAATCATCCCATCTCTGCCTCCCAAACTGCCTCCCAAATTATAGGCATGAGTCACCATGCCCAAACCCTGACTAATCTTAGGAAAAAATGGTAGATAAGAGTGCAAAGTGTCCATGAGACTAAAAACTTCCTTATTCCTCAAATTAAGCAAAAAACAACTTTGAAATGGGATTCAACTTGTTTTTTCTGTGTTTTTTACTGAAGTGGGGACAAATCCAATCACAGATATGTGAAGATACAAAACACCATTGGAGACAGCATCAATATATGGGTGATCAGTGAAAACTTTGTAGTTAAGTTTAATAAGAGAATTTTTCAGATAATATGTTATGACCCCAAAAGGTTAACATGTCTTCGGCTATCACTGAAAAGAACATCTTATTGCTACTGATAAAAATAAACAGAAAGGACTTTACACACATTAGTACCTATGGGTGTAACAGTTTTCAGCTTCTTTGAAAGAGGCATTTCCACTGTATCATCAGAGACTTGGTCTGAAGCTTCTATGGCGCTATCTTCTTCTTCACGTACGCTTTGGCAAAGAGGAAATTGGTGTAGCTAAAACTTTAAAATCATGCAACTTAAATCTTGAATTAGAGCATGATAATAACTCCATTTGGACAAAGATAATTTTAGAACATTTTTAAAAATAGCTAATACAGTCACTTAACTAAAGGACTTATTAGGCATTTAATTATATAGATTCAAATATAATTAACCAATTCTTAGATCAATGCTCATAGACATAAGTTTTCTTGGTTATCTATGATTAAACAAAGGGCAACTTAAGCTCTGATTCAATGGTTTCATGCTAATCTAACCTTTCACTAATAAAACTTTTACAATACATCTGACTCACTGCAATTACACTGATATATAATTGCAATTTACAAAGTTTAAATGAAAACATTTAAACTGTATATAAAGAGGCTATGGTCAGGATCTGCATTAAATTAGATATAATGCTTGTGATTGTTTTGCTTCTAAAACCAGTCAAAAAGTTTAGAACTAGAGAGTAAGAAAGACTTTTACTTAATGGTAAAAACAATGGATCAAAACCAATTCAATAGTAAACATGAAAAATTAAGAATATATGCATTCTATTTGATATGTGTTATATCTAAACAATTCTAAATGCACTCTAACTTCATTGTAAAATACATCTCACCAGTGCCAAGCACTGCTGTGGAAGTAGAAGTCTGCTCAACTGGTGAACTCTGAACAACCTCGACTATGTTTGAGGATAACTCTTGATTTGCAGGCTCGATCTGAGCATGACTCTATGGAGTGGGCTACACAAAAGCTTAGCCTGTGTTTGCTGATGAACAGTTAAAATGGGTTGAGAAGTGGAAGGCTGGACATTAGGACTAGTTGAACAAAGAGACCCACTTGTTCTTTCAAAAACTGGAACATGTTCCACAGCCCCCTCTGACTGCATAGCCAAAAAATAATTATAGTATTTAATGTAAGTCATCTACCTTTGCCAAAACTGGACTTATATTTCTCCATTCTTTGGTATATGTCACATTTCTGTGGTTTTTGAAAAAAATTTTTTTTTTTGGTGGGGCTGGGATTTGGACTCAGAGCCTTACACTTGCTAGATAGGCACTCTACAGCTTGAACCACTTCACGGGCCCACATTTTGCAGTTTTTGTAAACATATTTCTTACCACTTACTATGTAAAAACACTGGGTAAAAGTGATGACAATATACGTTTATATTATTTATGTTATTAATATGATAGCATGCAATAATCTGTTGGCTAAATTCAATAAGTATCGAAACAGTTCTTGCATTTATTTTTCCATTTAAATTAAAACCAAGTAAAATTAATGAAAATTAAGGAGCTCAAAGTCAAATTAGAAATTTTCATCAAGCATTATTTTGTTTTTAATTAATATTACAACACAAGCGTCAAGTTTGGAGCCAGGGGCATAGCTCAGTGGTAGAGTGCTTGCCTAGCGTATGTGAGAGGCTGGGTTTGATTCCCAGGACTACACAAAAAACAAAACAAACTCCCTGCACAAACAGACAAAACAAAACAGAATGCTAGCATTTACTGAAATCTAACATTTATGAAGATACAACTTTAAGGAAATATATTTAGTGCAGAGTTTTACTGAACATCTACTTTGGGATTAGGTAAAGGGTTCAAATGATACTCATAACTTAAAGTTCAATCTGTAAAGTAAAAAGTCATTTATAAAATCAAATAAAATACAAAGTTTAATTGCTGTAATGAGTAATAAAGTAACATGGGAACAAAGTGAAGAAAGAAAGGAGAGGCTCAGATAATTTTAGGGAAAAGTGTTATTTGGATTGAACCAAACTAGCCATTTACTATGCTTTTCAAAGAAGATTTCTTATCATCTTTGTTAGCCATCAGAAGCAAACACTTTGGTTCTAAAACTTCATGCCATATGTGTACAGGGATAGATTTTCCCTCTTCATTACCTTATAAACAAAGCAAAGCAGAAAAGAAGAGAGAGAAGGAGGAAATCTGTTGCATTAACAAGTATCCTGGCTGGTGTGGTGTACATGTCTGTAAGCCTAGCTTTTTCGAAGGCTGAGGCAGAAGCATTGAGAGTTTGAGGCCAACCCAGGCAATTTAGCAAGACCCTGGGATGGGTGGGAATATATCTCAGTGGTAGAGTACTTTGAGTAGTTGACTATCATGCTTGAGGCCCAGTAATCCCTATTATACCAATTCAAGAAGCCAAATTTATTTAAATGAAAAAATGAGAATACAAGAGTCCTGAAATAAGGAATCTATTAACACATTAATAGTGTTTTTATTTTATTAAATGAAATTTATTACTTACAGATTTAATTTTTTTAAATATAACCAAAATAAGTATTATAATTCATTGATTCTAAAATGTAGAGGTGTCAACAATACTCAATATTTCTTCTTAGTAATACATAAAACAATGTCTTAGAACTGATGACATGTTATATAATCAACTGTACATAGTAGTCAAATTTGAGGCTACCATATTGAGTGCCTATTGCTTAGGTCACAAAATCTATTCCTTAACTTAACATTTCAAAATACTCCATTAAAATAACATAAAAACTTACCTTGTATTGTAATATCAAACCCTGTTGTTTGTGACAATAAGATATGGTACATATCAATGCTGATGAAGGATGGAATCAACAAGCTGCATTTGATGCTGTCATGACTCATGAAGTTGTTCCAGCTCAGTAAGGGAGCTTTCAAGTTTAAGCTGAAGCTCTGCGATTTTGCAGGAAAAAAAATAACTCTATTTCATGGGCTCTAATTAAGAGTTTTCTTTTAAAAAGAAAATGTAATTTTTTCTATAAATTATTAAGTACCTTCATACACCTCTAAGCATACTGTTTTCATTTCTTTTATCCTTTTTGCCCCTTTCTGCTGTTTTAGAACCACCTTTAAAAAATCCTCACTATACAATACTCAGGAACTGTACTCATCAACACCATCTGAAAAATCTGTTTGCAAAAATTAAACCAGTTTTACTTAAACTATCTTCATGCTTTTATAACCATTTCTCCTCTAGAGCATCAGATACTGTCTTTTGAAAAAAACTCATTGTTCAACTTGAGTAATTATTCAAATCTTCCCCATGAAATCTGGCCTGTTTCTTGTAATTCAGGCTAGGACCTCCAGCTATATGCTTCCACACCTAGTGGGAGTACTTGTCACACTGAACTAGATTTAGTTATTTAAATGTTTTTTGGGGATATTTGTGATTGACTTTCTTTTTTCTATCACTATATCCCCAGTATCCATCACTATTAGGGGCATATTAAGAAGTTTTTGGTGGAGTGGCTCAAGTAGCAAGGCTTCTGCCTTACAAGTGTGAAGCTCTGTGTTCAAACTGCTGTACCACCAACAGCAACAACAAAAAAAGAAATTTCAGTGTTTGCTGAACAAAGTGAAGTAGTGAACTGCTTACTTAGATGAAGTTGTTTCTTGCTCTTCTCTTTCTCCAGTTTCTGCCAGTTCTCTAAGAGCAAACAAGAGATGCTGATTTTGCTGCTGAAGCTCGTCAATATTTCTGTAAGGTACTAGATGCTGTGATATTACTTCACATGGGCTGCTTATGTCAGCAGAGCTCACTTCCTCATCACGAATTACATGATTACCCTTGGCTTCTTCAAGTTCCATCAAAAGCACTCTAATCTAAGAACAAAATTTTAGTATTGTATAATAGTATTAGCTTTGATTCTGGAAATGTTAGAAGAAAAATTTCAAATGAAAGTATTACTTATAAAAACCTTCAAGTTAGCCTAACTTATATTACCTTAAAAAATAAAGCAGTATTATCTATTATCATTTGAGATACTAAAATCTAAGTAAAGAAATTTTTAATGGAATAAAATTATTTTAAGTATAATATAAGTTGTTATTTATTAAAAAGTAGTAAACTGTTATTCCAAATATATGGCTCCACTTTTCTAAAACAAGATTCAATAGTATAGAGACCACATCTATTGTGAGTTTGTGTGTTTGTGTTTATATAGATATATATATATTATATTGTAGGGCAGAGGGAAGAGTATGGACAACAGATTTTTAGATAAAAAGCACACATACAATGCCACTTATATGATACTTTCAGTAGATGTGTGTTGTATATAAACAAACAAAATTAGAGTAAAACATGAATGAGATAGAACTACATCAACTGACTTGTTCATTAGAAAAACAACAAAATAAAACCAAACTCACAGCAAATGGCCATGGTGGTTAGGTGACTACAGTCCTAACTACTCAATGGACTAGGAAGGAGGATGCCTTGAGCCCAAGAGCTCAGGGCCAGCCTACATTAGCAACAATGTGTATGTCTCTCTCTTTCTTTTTACTTTTTCAAAAACAAAGCATACTGCGTGATTCTATTTGTATCAAAAGCAAGCAAAACTAGTGTGTGGTATTGGTTTCACAGTTGAGGACAGGGAGACTTTTGAGAACAGCATTATTTTGGGGTCATCAGTCACATGGCAGTCATCTGATGCACAGCATATTTTAATTTGAATATTTAAATGTCTAGGGGTCACTGGTCTAACCACAAACCCTAGTGCAGGTTCCTAGTCAGAGACATTTTGCATAATTTTGGGAATCAATGGCTCAACAAAGAAGCTGGAAGCAAAGACCTCTCTTTCTTTTTTTGCAGTACTAAGATTTGAACTCTGGCCTTGTGCTTGCTAAGTTAATGCTGTACCACTTTGAGCTATGTCTCTTGCCCTTTTCACTTTTTAGTTTACTTTTTGATATCATCTTAACACTTTTGCCCAGGACTGCAGTCCTCCCCTCATCCCCAGTGCAGCTAGGATTATAGACCTGCACCACTGGTGTTACTAACTTTTGCCTGCACTGGCCTCACATTGTAACTTTCCCATCTCCATCTGCAGCATAACTAAGATCACAGGTATATGCCACCATGTCTAGCCTGAGACTATGTTTCTTAAAAACAACAACAACAAAAATAGGCCAGACATGGTAGTGCTTGTCTGTTGTGTCAGTATGTGAGAGGCTGACACAGGAGGGTAGAGTTCAACCCGAGTCTTGACTACATAGTGAGCTTGTAGGTTAGTCAAGACCCTGTCTCAAAAAAAAAAAGCCCAAACCAAAACCATAGTGTGATTTTATTTCAGTAAAAACAAATTTTACGTATGTTTACACACACTCATGTGTGTACAGATTTAAGACAGATATGAAGGAATACATACCAGTCTGCTAGCATACATTCTGAGACATAAAACAATAGGGTACAGAAGCTGGAGAAAAACCGTTTCTGAATTGTTTCTGCCCTTATTGCAAACAGTACCTACAATTTGAAAATTTATCAAACACGTGGAAAAAAGAGAGAAGGCTTTGAAAAACAATGCCTAGATATAACTTTGCTAAAGTGGTGCCCCTAACTGATAAGAATTTCCTATGTGGTAATTCTACTTAAGCTATCTTCAAATAGACTTACATATTACTCGGCAACCAATATTAAAAAATATCTGGAAAAGAATCAAAATATTCTAACCTGTTCTGAAGGATCTTTATTTGTATGTCCATTCTCTGATTGTCTCTTTCAAGTACGGATGAATGTTCATTGGCTTCATCAGTGTCTTCCTGCAATTGCTGAATCTCCTCTAAAACGCAAACTCAATTGAAAACTCTGTACTTCCTTCTATGATTTATACAAATAAAGCTGGTATGCGAACAATTTTGTAATTTTCCCATCTCCATCTGCTCAAGTAATGTAGCCATAAACTTATAAAGAAACATTCGACAAAGAAGTAGCAACCAAAAAAAAATACTGAAAGATATGAAGACATTTCTTAATATTGTAAATAATGCTTATTATTAAAATGCTTGTCACTGTATAAAAATGATAGGGAATTTTCTACTTCCTCATCAAATTTATTGTCAACTATAATCTTACAAAATGTATCAAATTTGTAGTCTATTGCCAAAATATCACAAAAATGTTCTTGAAGCCTCTGTGACTACAACAAACACACAGGACTGCATTACAGGGATAATCTTTCACATACCAGTCATTTTGAAATAAATGCCCAAAGCAAAATATATTGCACAAGATACAAAGAAGACTTGATTTACTAAAAAGTGTATCAGTAATTCTAAAAAAGCAGCTGGCTACAAATCACAAGACTACTAAAAATGAAGATAAATGCAGTGTTTCACAGCACAGTATCATTAGAAGTTTAGGGAATAATTTTGGTAAAAGCATCAAAATTGGACAGCTTTGGAATCTTAGTTTTATTTCATATTGATGGAAATTCTGCTTCTTAATGCATTATTTTCAAATACTAGTGTTTTAGCTACGATTCAAGCTATGATTCCTATTTATCCTCGTGTTTCAAGTACCTCTGAGCATACTTCCTTAAAGTTATGCATAAACCAGTTTCAGAAGGAACAAGTATGTGACAAAATGAAGTAGAGAGGCATCCATGAAATTAGAAATGATGCAACTCTATTAGGTCCAAAACAGCACTAATTAAAATGATGAAGTTGAAACAATTTGGTAACAGAAACATTAAAACCTTATAAATGAACATAATAGGATTTACACTAAAGGGTACATGGTACATGTTATGGACAAAAAATTCAGCAAAAAAAAGATACAGGAATTATCTTTAAATTCTCCAGCAGTTTTGAAAAAATACTAAAAGAATTTCTGTAACTACATTGTACATTAAGAAAGAAGGAACATAAATAGGTTTTTTTTTGTAATAAACAGTTGTTATTTTAATTCTTAAGTCTTTCTACCTCACTACCCACCCTGCTCAATAATAAGCTCCAGGCAAAATCCTCATTCTTAACAGAAAGATACTTAAAAATCTGAGTGTATCAGTTTAGAATAGCAGATATACATTAATTTAGATTAATGTCCTCAATTAAACTTTTTTAATAAATTGCAGAAACTTCCCTCATATTAATAATTGAACCCTAAGATCTAAACATTTACAGTTTAATCTTCAAGTAAAGGATCGTGATCAACTTCCTTGGTATTTTTAATAATGCAAAGGTACAGTAACACAATGTATATTAAGATATGCCAAGTTGTGAGATGGCATCAAAATAGTTCTGACCTATGGTCAAAAAGTATTATAGTTTCTAGAGAGGCTATCACAACCATCTGAGAAAGAAGGATTATGCTAAATTTAGGAAAGTTCGATTATAAAGAGATTATTATTTTAATTGGAAGAGTGGTCCAAAGATATTTGGCAATTATCCTCCACAAGAAAATCATGAAGAAAACATTATCAAATGCCTTAAAGACTATGAAAGGCTCTCATAATTGTGCTGAATAAAAGCACAACAGTTTGTGATTGGGGTGTTTTAATGTGCTGTAAATCTTCAAAAAGTGTAACTGTCACATCACTGAAAAAGATATTTAGCTTTCTTTTTCATTTGTTTTTTCCTCCCCCAAAGCGAAAATTGAGGAATGGAACCAACCCTCATGGCTTGTTCAAGCTTAACAGAGAAACTTGCCACAACCTTATGTGCACATTCACACTCTTCACACTGGCATTTCAAAAATTGGTGCTTTTGTTTCAACTTCTTTCACTATTTCATCTAGATACTTCTTAATTCTTTTGTTCTCTAGTTTCTCCAAGAGCAACTGATCCTGAGTTTCCACATAAGCATTATACAGCTAGAAGTAGAAGAAGGGGCATTTCAAATTGAAGTATAACAACAGAAGTTTGTAGTTTATCTGGTTTCACAAAAAATATTCCTCAGCACTTACCCGAGATGGAAAAGTTTGCTGTATGAGTCCCAGAACTAGGACTTTCTTAGACTAATCTTCAGATGATCTAAAAGAAGGGGTTTTTTTTTGGGGGGGGGGAGAATTAAGCTTCAGAGAGATCTGAACATTTTCTATGAAGAAAAAGCTAATTTAACAAGATTTAATGCCATTCTTACCTCAGTTACTATCATGCCCAGTTTCACTATCTTAGCTATGGCTGCCACAGTGGAGACATGGCTGCAAGCTCCTCCTCAAACAATATAGCCCCTGGGGCAACATACACAAATTTAGCATATTTTTTAAAAATTTCAAACTTAAAAGCCACTGAAAATTTTTCAGTGACAAGTAAAGGATAAGTGACTCGAACTGTATATTACATATTCTTATGAAAATAATTTAAGGTATTGCAATACAAACTCATGTCATAAGACCTAATTCTAAAAACCACACAATAATTACAGTTAACACTTCTTGGGAGCTGACACACAATTATGTGTGATCAAATGGTACTTATATACTATGGTTCAGTAAAGATACAGATATGGCATTAATTGTAAAATAACAATAAATTCAAATGATATTACTTAATTTAATTTTCTGTATCACACCTTGAAAGAGGAACACTATGTAGACAAGTTCTATTATTTCAAGGAATTAACAAACACCTACTAGTCATACCTTTATGTTTAGTTGCAGAAAGCAGGTCATTTGTGTTCTCTAATTTCTTTTACAATTTCTCTATTTTCTTAAGCATTTCTTTTTCCATTTGACCTTTAGATTCCTCCACCTCCAAAAGATGATCTTGCTTTGTTGGCTAAAAACATTTTAAGAAGCAGAATATCCAAACATGTAATTACAACCTTGCATTTTATAAACTGTAACAGAACAGTCATTTCCCCCTCTGCACACATGAAATTCTGCACCCAATGGTTATTATTTACTGAAAGCCTTTGTTCTACTTATAATCCCTGAAATGTCTTGGCCTAGTGAGTTTGTTTCTCCTTTGATAACTCTTATCCACAGGAAAACAAGGGAATTCAAATGATAGAAAAGTGGCTCTAGGAATACCTTTGGTTTCAATTTTGATCTTGAATCTAGAATATAAGAAGTGAGTGCAAAAGACTATTGGCCCTCCATCATTTCCTTATATTCCATGTTGTAGTTCAATCAGCCAGATCAACAGTACTCAGAAAAAAATTCTGTCTCTACTGATCATGTACAGATTATCTTTACCATTATTCCCTAAATCATATAGCATAACAACTATTTAGACTGTATTTGCTTTTGTAAATCATCTAAAGATGATTTAAAGTATGTGAGAGGATATGTGTGGGTATTATGTAAGTTCTATGCCATTTTATATAAGGGACTTGAACACGCTCGAATTTTGATATTCTTTGGGCTCCTGCAGATACTTAGAGACATCTAACTGTGAATATCTTCCATTTTAAAAAAGCAAGAATTTAAGGCAACAAAAAACTTTACCAAATGCTACTTGAACTTAAAAAGGGAGGCTAACTTATGCAGTAAGACAGTACACAAATGGTTATAAAAGGGGAAAGAAACCTGATGTCTAGTTTTCTCAATATACCATTTGATTTAAAATGTAACTTTAAGTTTCTTTATCTAAGGATCTTTCTTCTATGCTAAATTTTGTCCCTAATACTGTCTTCTCAATCTAACAATCTATCTAAATGCAAAGAAAAATGCACCACCTATCCATAACTATAGCCACATACCTTCTCCAGCTTCTCTCAGAAGTTTGTATAGTTCATGCACTGCCTGGGTTAGTTCACTGCTCTTTGCCTCTGAGTCACCAGCAGCACTCTAAAAGTTAATCATAAAAAGTTACCCACCATCCAGTCATCCAATACTAGGATATTAACATGTGTGGTGGAATATTTACCTTGTATGGAATAGAGAGTTTTATGTGAGCATTTAATCCATTATGGAATTTTTCTTTCATACTGTCCTGCTGTTCTTTGGCCTAAAAAGAAAATATTCCAATTATTGCAAACCTACAGTACATACTAGCAAATCTAGACACTAGCAAACACTAGTAAATTTAGTTTGAACTAAATTTAGAATGCTTATCAAATGTTAAAATTAAAATTCTTCTGGGTGCTGATAGCTCACACCTATAATCTAGCTACTCAGGAAGTAGTGATTGGGAGGATCACAGTTCAAAGCTAGCCTGAAGCAAATAGTTCATGAGACTCTATCTGGAAAAATCCCAATACAAAACAGGGCTGATACAAGTGGCTAAGTGCCTGCCTAGCGGGCTTCACATGAGGCCCTGAGTGTGAAGCCCAGAGTTTAAACTCCAGTACAGACAAAAAAAAAAAAAGAAAAAAGAAAAATCTAATTTGTAAAGTAAGAGATTAAAGATGAAAACACCAAAACTAAATTTTCATTATGAAAATGTATTACTCAAAGGATAATATTGAGGTTTTAAGTTAAAATAGTTAAATTATATTAAAATGAACCTACACTCAATTTTTAGACAATATTTTGTATATAGCATACATTGTGATTTCTGATTCTCTTTAGCCTATGCACACATAGAAGTATTCTGGTTGTTTTACGCTGCTACAGACAGATTATAACATGACATCAGCTAGTTGTAGTGATGCATGCCTGTAGTCCCAACATTCAGGAGGCTGAGAATGGTAGATTTTAAGTTTGTGGCCAGCCTGGGGTACAAAGCAGGTTATATGCCAGCACAGTAGTAAGACTAAGTTTCAAAAAACAAAATCAACACCAACAAAAAAATGACATCATTTTTTAAAGTAACAGTTACCTAAATGCTTTGATATTTTTGTAAAACATTTAAAAGTGGTCAGCTATACCTCTTTTAGTTTGGCCAAAAGGTCCTCTACATGCTTTTGAAGATGTTCATTTGATGTTTCTAAGCCATTCATCTGTTTCCCCAGTCTAGAAACCTAGGAACAAATGGGGGAGGGGAAAATGTCATATTAACTGAAATTAATTTGGCAGAATGTTTATAGCACCAATCAAAAGCAAAATAGCCTATCCCACTCACAAAGGATGAGTTTACAAAGGTGATTTACAAAATGTGTACATACTTTAAAAATGAAAATAACAATCATAGCTCATGGAACATGTTTGGATTTAATTCACAAAAACTTAGGACCACTTCTTAAACATGGATCATTGGAAAATAAGATAAAACATTAGCTATCAAGAGTCTTTAAAAAATACTATAAATCCTTTAAATCCAATTAGTTATTTTTCTAGACCAAATATTAATGAGTTATTTTCTCCACACTTGGCCAATAGTCTAAGAATATGACTAATTATGCACACCACTTAACACATGTTTAATAATTTGACACAAGAATGTAAGTTGTATCCAACATGAAGGAAGATATATTACCTTACCTCTTCTTTTTTGTTTTCAAGATTACACCTAAGCTCTAGAATCTCATTTCCTTTTTCTCTTCCAAGAGCCAGAAGTTCATCTGGTTTGGTTTTTAACTCTGTATTCAGCCATGTATTCTGACCATGTTGCAATTCCTTTTCTTGTTCCAAGCGTTTTTCTCGATACTAAAGAATTTCCAGAAAATAACATTTACATATAGTTACTCAGAAGACTTTCATTTATGGCTGAGGGAATGCGCAGAATTTTATTTTAGAACAGAAATATTTACATAGATTCTTAGCTTGCAGAAAACATAAAGAACCACAACAAATTTCAAATAAGATACTTCAAATTGTTCAAATGTTTAATTCCTTTACATTTAAATTTTAATCTAGATGAATTTTGAACAAAGAGTCCTTTCTGCATTAGAAATTACTTATTACTTGCCTTTCCAAAAACATCAGAAGCTTTGAAGTTCATCCAATGTTAACTGAAGTTTTTGTTGCAGTGCTTCTTTAAGTTTTCATTTAGACATTTAACATCCTCTAACAGAGGTCAAATGAGAATTCGAAAGAAAATGACTAGTTAACACTCAGAGCACTAAACATCAAAAAAAACCTCCAGAAGTACAAACTTTTAATACAAAGTTAGCAGTTTTCAATTCCCTTATGGTTTCTGTCATAATTAGAAATATTATTTTAACCAACAGATTACAAAGAACCAAAATTTGTACATCTAACCAGATGCATTAATTGTACCACCTATTTAAAGTACATTATTCAGGGTAAATATTCAACATTAACCTTAACTTTCAAGCTACATACCAAAAGCTAAATTTGACAAATAATTATTTAAAATACAAAGCAATTGCTAACTCAAAATAATCAAAGTGTATATTTAAACAATTTTTTTATTCCTTGGCATTCATGTTTTCATGAAAATAATTCCTTTACCAAAGGGAACATAACACTGTTAGGAGTCATATTTGCTTAAGTACAGCGGCTATATTTTATACCCTGATTTTTCTATGTTTACATATCCTATATTCTCTTCCATCTATTTTTAAATACTGATTTTCCTTTTAGGTTCTAATATTCAATGTTTGTTGATAACAACAATGACTGCATAAAATGAAGAACAGGAGCTGGGGTTATAATAAATACCAGTGTAGTAAAGATTTCTGCTTGTAAATCATGGTCATATTACTAGATACTTCTTCAAACCTTTGATAATAGTTTAAAGAAGGGGAAACAGCAGGATCATTATCCTAAACTCTTCTACAGTGAGATATAACTGAAGAGGAAGATAGCCTTGAAACGGGGTCTTAAAACACGGTAAGCTGTCAATTAAAAGCTGTAACCTCAGACAGAGCCAATTAGAGCCATGCAGAAAGTTCAGGATCAAGGTAAAGGGCACCATGCAGAGATAAACACTCATTCTCACATTCCTTTGTCTCCACTTGTAAATGAACTTTCCAAAGTAGGACCCCCTTGCTGTTCTCCTCTAAACCTTGGGTCTCTAATCCACTACTAGCCCCTAATTGATGGGAGAGCACATTCCTTGTAACCTGATGCCCTGCACTGCCTTTTAAGTATCCTGTAAATCCTTAGCTCAGTGCTCAGACACAGGTACATGTCTGAGCCCACTGGCATAAAAAATAAAATCTGAGTTCTCCACTCCTCCGATTGTTGCTTGGTTTCTTGTCTGACTATATTGGCACAACATAAAAAAGAAAGATCAGCATTAAAAATAGACTGGAGAAATGGCCCAAACAATGTATGCACATATGAATAAAAGTATAAATAAACAACAAAAAAATAGCCTGGGGGTTAACTTCTAGTAGCCAGCAAAGAAACTTTGTAGTTAAAGGCTAACACATTTCTTCATACCTGTTGAATACTCAAGTACTTGAGACAATCTCTCATTCATTCTGAGTCTCTTTTTTCAGCTTCTAATTCTTCCCTTGTTCTTGTCAATTGGCTCTGTCGTACAAATGAGAAATAAATTAAAGTTGAGCAATCAATATAGGAATTTCAGTTAATATAAGCTGCAATTTCAACTGTATTCTTTCCCTTACATCTTATGTCAAAAAGTTTTTCAAAATTATTCATAATCCCCCCTTGTATTCTTATTTTTTATTTTAAATCATTTTTCCTAGGCTCATACTTTACTCATGTCACTTTTTATCACGTGGAAGTGTACTAATTATTCAAACATGCTTTTTACTTTCTTTTTTGGAGAGGAGGGCAGTACTGGGGTTTGAACTCAGGGCCTACATGTTGAGCCACTTCACCAGCCCATTTTTTGTGAAGGGTATTTTCAAAATAGGGTCTTGCAAACAATTTGCCTAGGCTAGCTTCAAACTGTGATTCTCCTAATCTCTGCCTCCTCAGTAGCTAGGATTACAGATGTGAGACACCAGTGCCCAGTTTAAACAAGCTTTTAGACAGTATTTAATATACTTCTAATTTGTTTGTCTTCATAAAGTAGTTCTGAGAAAAAAATCACTGTAGTGTTGACTCATGCAAGTAATTCCATCTACTTGGAGATAGGAGGACTTTGGTTCAAGGCCACCCTGGGCAAAAAGTTAGGTAGACCTTCCTCAAAGAACAAGCCAGGTGCGGTGATACACAATGTAATTGCAGCTATGTGGGAGGCAGAGGTAGGTGGATTGTGGACTGAGGCTGGCACCTGGCAAACCTGTAAGACCCTAGGAGAAAAAAACTACAGCAAAAAGGGTTTGGGCATGACTCAAGTGGTAGGCACTGTGTTCAAACCCCAGTACTACCAAAAAAAAAAAAATACACAAAATTCTCTTAAAGAAAGAACTACCACTGCATTTTCACTTGTACTTTAGTTCAAATTGTTTTTCAAGAAAGAGCCATAGAAATGGAATTTCTTAAAGCTATTTTGTCAAATTCCCTTGCAGTAAGACAGTGGCTAAGTTTTTCTATTTTAAGTACTGATCTCAATCCACTTTTTAAAAAGCTGATTATTTAAACAGAAGGGGAAGGGAGAAGGTGCCCGGCCGGGGGGCGGGGGGCAGCAGGGGTGGGGGGCAGCAGGGGTGGGGATCAGTGCTAACATGGGGAGGCAGGCAAAAAATAATGAACGTGCTGTTGTTTTAATCTGCAATTTTCTGTTACAAATAGAGAAACGTTACTACTGGTAATTTATACAGCACATTTCCTTTGGTATTTCTCCTTGAATGACTTTCTTTGAAAGTAGTCAAGTATTAAGGATGCAAACACTTCTTCGTGGTTTATTTGCATTTTAAATTTCTATTGGTTTGAGTTACATTCATTCCCATTGTAAGTTTTTAAAATATTTTTATGCTCAGAACTCTTAATATTTTATTGTGTATATTTGAGGTGGACAAAATAATATGGGATACATACACATATAATAGTTAAGCAAACTAATAAATTCTCTCAATAATTTTTATAACCTATTTCACAAAAATCTCAGCACAATACAACTTTTACTATTATTCTCATGTTGTATGTTTAATTTTCAGATATCATCCTACATTTGCTTCTTATCCCCTTTAACCTACATCCCATGTACCACCAACCAGTTTTATTCTGTATCTCTGCACATTTCAGCTATCTTATTTCAATTGTTTTAGAAATTTCACCTGCAGGTAGAATCGTGTAATATTTTCCTTTGTTTGTGGCTTATTTCACTCAGTGTAATATTTTCCAGGACCTTCCACGCTGTGGATCATGCAAGATCTTTTCAGAAACAGAGTATTACATTGTAACACACGCAAACACGCAGACACACGCACAGGCATGCACAAACACGTGCATGCACACAGCACACACACATACACACACACACACCACATGCTCGCACACTGGCACACCACACACACACACACACACATGCATACACACACGGACACCAAACACACACACATACACGCATGCACACATACACACACGCACACACACACCACACGCTCACACACTGGCACACACCACACACACGCACACACACACATGGACACCAAACACACACACACACATACACACACATGTACACACACGCAAGTGCACACACACGCACACACATACACATGTGCACAAATGCACATGTACATGCACACGCACACACACGCATGCACACACACCACACATATATGCACGCACATACAAGCGCACACACACACAGATACGCACACCACACACGTACACACACATGCACACACATGCACACATATGCATGCATACACACGCACACACATACACGTGCACATGCACAAACACACATGCACACACACTGCACACACTCGCATGCACATGCACACCACATATGCACATGCACGTGCATGCACACCAAACATGCACACCACACACACACACACACACACACACACCACACACACACACAAGCACACACACGCACACCCCACACATGCACATGCACACACGCATGCACAGGTGCACATGCATGCACACACACATGCACATGCACACACACACACCACACACAATTTTCTTTATGCATTTCTCAAACAACATTGTTTTGATATCTTGGCTAATTTGAAAAGGGCATCAATGAACATGGGAGTGCAGAGTGTAGCTCTCTTTGCAAGGTGACTTTATCCCTTTTGAATACTGTACGGATTGCTGAGTCATATGGCAGTTCTCTTTTTACGAATTTCCATATTATTTTCCATCAATGGTTACACAAATTTAGATTTTAATCAACAGTGTACCAGAGTTCCCTTTCCTTGGCATCCTTGCCACCATTTATCAATGCCTATCTTTGATAGTAACCACCATAATGATTTGAGGAGTGGGGGGTAGTATCTCATGGTGGCTTTAATTTTTATTTCCCCTTGAACAAGTTTTGAGGAGCATTTCATATCTGTAGCCATTTTCATGTCTTCTTTGGAGGAAGAGCTATTTAAGTCCTTTGTCCATTTTTAAAACAGGTTGTTTTCTGCTACTGAGTTTACAGAATTCTTTAAACTCTTTATAAATTTGGGACATTAATCCCTTAGAAGATACATGTCTTGGAAATATTTTTTTCCTCAGTCTTGGTAGGTGCTGTTTTGTTTTGTTAATTCCCTTTTCTCTACACAGCTTTGTAGTTTATTGTAGTCCCATTTATTTTTCATTTTGGAGTTTGAACCGCTGGTGTGATTTTACAGAAAGATCATTGCTAAGGTCAACATAACAGAGCTTTTCCCTATGTTGTCTCCTAGTTTTATGGTTTCAGGTCTCACATTTAGGTCTTTCATCAATTTTGGATTGACTCTGTGTATGATGTAAGATAAGAATTGACCTTTATTCTTTTGAATGTGGAAATTCAGTTTCTCAAATACCATTTCCTGGAACAATACTTTCCCTATTGTGTCCTCTTGGTACCCTAGTAAAAAATTAGTGGACAGTGTATGTTTAGATTTCTTTTGGGAATCTCCATTCTATTTTACTGGTGTATGTTTCTGTTTTCATTCAGGTACTATTTATATATCTTTGTAGTATCATTGTTTGTTTTTCTGAGACAGTGTCTTGTTATGTAACCCAGGCTGGACTCTAACTTGCAATCCTCCACTTCCCAAGTACTGGGATTACAGGTGTGTGCCACCAGGCTCAGTTCTCATATAGTTTTAAGTCAGGAAGTGTGTAACTTCCAACTTTCTTTCTTAATATTGCTTTGTCTATTCATGATTTTTTTGTGGTTGCATACAGATTTCAGGATTATTTCTTCTCTGTTAAGAATGTCGTAGGAATTTTGATAAGAATTGTATTGAATCTGTATATTGCTTTGTGTGATGAACATTATTCTTCTGATATATGAGCATGGGATAGCTTTCCATGTATTTGTGATCTCTCAAATTTCTTCCATCAATGCTGTATATAATTTCAGTGTAGAAATGTTTTCTCTCTTTGATTAAACTTACTCCCTAAAAGCTTTTTTAATGTTTTCACACACACAGTCCATGTGCTTCTTTTTTGCATCCTAACCATAAGGTGAGATCACATACTCCCTGCTATGATGTGTTGCTCACCACAGGCCTATACCAACAGGGCAAATTAGTCATCAACTGAAGCCTCCCAACTGTGAGTCAAAATAAACTTTTCTTCTTTTTAAGCTGATTGTGTTGGGTATTTTGTCACAGTAACAGAAAGCTGATTTACAAGGCAGTCAAATTTATTACTTTCTACATCCTTCATAATTTTTTATTCTGTAAAATTTTTTGTATGTTCACAATGTTTTATGGGCTGTAGACCCACTTTTTTCTCTTTTTTTAAGTGGATTTTTGAAGATTTTGTGACAGCCTGCCTCCCTCAAAGATTAAGATCCTGCTTTGAGTTTTATTTCTGGACTCTCTGTTATATAGTTCTCTATATTGATTCTTATACCAATATTATGTTTTGATACCTATCACTTTAAAAAATATTTAATTATGTCTAGGCAAATACTTTTAAACTGATATAACTTTTTTAGAATTAATCAAATTATTTCCACATATTTTCTTCCCAGTCACCTTCAGAGCTACATTACCACATTTCAACATATCTCATTCAGATGTAAGAGTCAAAATGCATGAAATGAATGTATATTAACTTGGAAAAACTTTCCCATCCAGCAGCATGCTATAACTCCATTTACAGTTTTCAGCAAAATATTTGAGTTTTCTTAAGTATTTGACACTTTTTGCAACATTATTTCTATGCCATACAGGGCTTTTGTGTCTTTCAGAGTCTGGAGGCAGAATTTTTTATCTCAGAGATTTGAAAAAATTATGTTTCTGCTCCAAATCCAATGCATCTTTACAAAATGTAGTAGCAACAGTCTGTCTGGTTAATAAATCAGTAGGCATGACCAATTTATTAACCAATTGTTCACTTGCAACCAGTCCTTCTTACGTCACTGCCTGAAGGAAACTGTCACCAATGTGAATTCACCCAATGCCTTGATTGTATCAAAACACTTGGAATAATGCCTGAATTATAGCAGAGAAGCAACTGATAATTTCTACTGAGTAAAAAGAATGTCCAACCTATCAATAAAGCATGCAATGATCCAATCAGGAAAACTGTATATACAAACCTGTATATATGCATTTTTTGGTAGTTCTTCCTAATGGGACTTCTTCATCTTCCCACTCACGAAACCCAATCAGAATAGACAGTGTCATATTTACAATTAGCTTTATTCACAGGAATAAATTTTACCTGAATGGCAATGTTGCAATCCTGAGCAATTTCAAGTTCTTTGTTTTTCTCAGTTAGTACCTTCAGTTGACTGTCTAAATAGAATTCTATAAGTATGCATATATTAGATTAAAACTTTCAATGAGTGTTTTTATCCAACTGCCACCCTTACACATTTTTAAATGAAAAAAGTGAAGCCCAGAAAAACTGGGTTGGAAGTACACTCCAAAATTGTGAATACAAGTGCATTTTACTGTATTCTGGACCAAAATTTTAAATATGCTACCCTGTGTCCAAAATCAAATGTGTAATAAATAATTCTATTCAATATTTGTAGCAAAAGCAAATACAATTAGCAATTTCCTTATTTTCTAATGACATCTTCTAAATTGAGATCTATCATAAGCAGTGAATTTTATTTAGAAAGAAGAAAATCCAGTTATAAAAAAGGGCAGGATCAAGAAAGGAAACACAGGGTTGCGTCTAGAAGGAAAACTATCTAACTCATTCTATGAAGACAATATGACACTCATCCCAAAACCAGGCAAAGAAACCTCCAAAAAAGGAGAACTACAGGCCAATCTCCTTAATGAACATTGATGCTAAAATACTCACTAGAATAATGGCAAACTGAATTCAACAGCACATCAGAAAGCTCATCCACCATGACCAAGTAGGGTTCATCCCAGGGATGCAGAGGTGGTTCAACATACGCAAATCAATAAATGTAATTCAGCACATTAATAGAAGCAAAGATAAAAACCACTTGATCATCTCAATAGATGCAGAAAAAAAACGTCGACAAGATCCAACATGACTTCATGATAAAAGCTCTAAGAAAGCTAGGAATAGAAAGAAAGTACCTCAACATTATAAAAGCCGTATATAACAAACCTACAGCCCACATCATACTTAATGGTGAAAAACTGAAACCATTTCCCCTAAAATCAGGAACGAGACAATGGTGCCCACTATTCCTGCTCCTATTCAATATAGTACTGTGTTGGAGCCACCAGTGGAACTGTGCCTGTGTGGTTTGGCATTTGTCCTTGTGAGAAAGCTCCAAGGAACTGAGGCAAAGGTCTCAGGAGTAGACATCCAGAAAAACAACAGGGCTCAAGTTCCCCCAGATGGCTTTGACAATTCCCCTTTTTTATTTTTAGCTTTCTCACAAGGCCAAATGCCAAATCACACAGGCATGGTCCCACTGCTGGCTCCAACAATGATGAAAATCCTAGCCAGAGCAATTAGTCAAGAAGAAGAAATAAAAGGTATACAAATAGGTTTAAAAAACTGTTAAAATATCCCTATTTACAGATGATAGGATCCTATACCTTAAAGACCCAAAAAACTCTACCCAAAAACTCCTAGACACCATCCACAGCTACAGCCGGGTGACAGGATACAAAATCAACTTACAAAATCTTTAGCTTTTCTATACACCAATAACAAACAAACTAAGAAAGAATATATGAAAAAAATTCCATTTACAATAACCTCAAAAAATCAAATACCTAGGACAAGGTATGTGAATTACACATACCTTAACAAGGAATGTGAATTACCTCTACAAGGAGAACTACACACCCCTGAAGAAAGAGATTGAGGAAGACTATAGAAGGTGGAGAGATATCCTATGCTCATGGATTGGTAGAATCAACATAGCAAAAATGTCTACACTACCAAAAGCAATCTACATGTTTAATGCAATTGCCATCAAAATCCCAATGACATTCATCACAAAGACTGAAAAATCTACCCTACAATTTGTTTGGAAACACAAGAGACCATGAATAACCAAAACAATAGTAGCAAAAAGAACGATGTTGGTGGTATCACAATATCTGACTTCAAACTATATTACAAAGCAATAGCAACTCAAAAAACTAAATTCTCCCAAAATTAATGAACCAATAAAGAAATGGGCAAGTGAACTCAACAGAACTTTCTCAAATGAAGAAATTCAAATGGCCAAAAAACACATGAAAAAATGCTCACCATCTCTAGCCATAAAGGAAATGCAAATCAAAACCACACTAAGATTCCATCTCACCCTTTCAGAATAGCCATCATCAAAAACACCACCAGCAACAGGTGTTGGTGAGGATGTAAGGAAAAAGGAACCCTTTTACATTGCTTGTGGGAATGCAAGCTGGTGCAACCACTCTGGAAAAAAATTTGGAGGCTTCTTAAATCTAAACATAGACCTGCCATATATCCAGCAATCCCACTCTTTGGGATTTACCCAAAGGAATGCAACACAGGTTACTCCAGAGGTACCTGCACACCCATGTTTATTGCAGTGCTATTCACAATGTCCAAGTTATGGAAACAGCCAAGATACCCCACTACTGACGAATGCATTAAGAAAATGAGGTATTTATATACAACGGAATTCTACTCAGCCATGAAGAAGAATGAAATCTTATCATTTTCAAGTAAATGGATGGAGCTGGAGAACATCATTCTGAGCAAGGTCAGCCAGGCTCAGAAGACCAAAAATCATATGTTCTCCCTCCTATCTGGACTTTAGATCTAGGGCAAATGCCTCAATGTGGATGGACTTGGGTCACATGATAAGGTGAGAGCACACAAGGGAGATATGGGGATTGGTAAGAAACCCAAAAAACATGGTAGTATTTGAGGTCCTCACTTCAGAGGATCTAATACAGAAACTTTAAATCTACAGAGGTCAATATGAGAAGGGGATCAAGATCTAGTGAAAAGGTCAGCTAGAGATGAATCAACTTAGAATGTAACACATTTATTCATGGAAGCAATGCTAGGACTCTCCCTGTATAGCTATCCTTATCTCAAGTAGTAAAAATTCTTTGTCTTTCTTATTATTGTTTATACTCTCTCTTCAACATAATTAGAAATAAGGGCAGAACAGATTCTGCCTGAAAGCAAGCGTGGGTGAAGGAGAGAGGGAGGGGACTAGGTGTAGGGGCTAGAAATGACCCAAACAATGTATGCCCATATGAATAAACAAGAAAAAAAAAGAACACAGTCTGAGCTGTTATGTTCACAGTGTTGCTAACACAACCTTGACACCCTGACTTCTGGAAGGAAGGATGTCTAGAGGTGCTATAATTGAGCACTTCCCTTGCTTTAGGTTAGTTAGGTTGTGATAAAACTCCAGTGGGTTAGACTCTAGTAAAATGATTTCCTTTACAGTCAGATATTGTTAAGAACACAAAGAAAATGTTGTATCTGGATTCCAAAATAGCTATATGTTTCTTCCCTCTGCTAGAGTGAAGAGGGTCTTTTTGTTATTTTTCATGATCTTTACTATAAGAACCTCATCATGGGGCTTTTAGAAGTAAAAACAAAAAAGCATAAGTATGATGAATAGGTAAAAACAGATCCTCTTGGACTTTTTAACTTTCAAATTTGCCCATCCTGAGACTCTTACGATTTCATAAAACAAGGTTTAAGTGTTCTTACCCTGATTGTACTTCCTGCAGAGGTTTTGCTTCTGTGTTCAACTCTGATAAGCGTGATTTTTGATGTCTCACTGTGTCTTCAATTCTGAGGTCAGCCTTTTTGCCAAGTAGCATCATTCTCTGATGGATCTTTCAAAAGATGAAAAGCTAATTTTTAGTTTTCTCAGCTTCTTATTCTTGTGAAAACTGGACTGATGACTCCCAAGTTCATCAACATTCTGATCTGGAAGGCAGGCACCTTTTCCTTTTATGTTTATACCAAGTAAAAACACAATCCAGCAATCCAACAAATAGGAACTTTCATTCATTCCACACAATTTGTTTTCTACACTGATTTCCTTAGATCAGCCATCATCTTCTGCCTCAATCCACAACCCAGGGTTAATCTGCTCATGCAAACTGACTCTTTCCTGAATATTAAACCAAACAGACACTTTTTGACTCTCATTTCAGTTAACTTATCTATAGAATTTTCAGATATGAAAAATCATTGAACAACTATTCTCTTGATATGATTTTATTTTCTTCTTTTCTAGCTACTACAGTCTCTTTTATAATTTTTAAGGCCTTAGTTTTAGTTTGCTTTTCTTTTTTCTTTCTTTTCTTGTGTGTGGTGCAGGAGATGGAACCTGAGATTGTGAACATACTAAAAAGGTTCTCTAATTCTGATCTGTGTATGTCCCTAGCCTTGTGTGTCTTCTTAACTTACCATGATATAACTTATTTTATATTCATCTCACAGATCTCATATTCTTCTAAAGTATTGTTCACTAAATCCTCCTCCTCAGACCACAAGCCTGTTCTACTACATTTGCTTCTGATCTAAAAATGACATCACATGTCATCCTTTTGAATCTGTAAGTTGTTTATTCCTTGTAAGGAATAACAAAATAATTTTCATTTTATTTTGTTTCATTTTATTTTTACATGTAATAATAAATAACCACATTGCTGTCACATATTTTATTTAAGCTTGTGGTCATTAAAGTCATTTTAGTGATTTAAGGTCCTCTTAAATCACCTAATTATTTCATTTAATTATTCTTAATGATCCACCTAAATAATAGCATATGGATGCAAAGCATTTTCAGCATAAAATTGAAATTCAAGAAAAATAAGAACAGAACCACATGACTAAAACTTTAATATTAAGCCAAATCTTCACCACAATAACACAAATCATACACCTAAACTTTATCAATTTCTTAGACAAGTCCACATTTTTCCTGCTTTCCAGGCAAAATTAAAATAATGAAATCTAGTTTTTATTGTTCTGTAGTGAAAAGCCTGCTATATCAATTTGGAAGCTGATTTTTCACAAGGTAGAAATGGGACCCTAGTGCAGCATTAAATATGGTTCTGATTCAACAGATATTATCAAAACCTGCATTCCTTATCTTAATTGTAATCATACAGGGCACCTAAATTCATTCTTTTAACAATCCTCATGACTTAGTTTTCCCTTGGGGGTTTTGTGTACTTTTGTGATTTTATACAATTATAACAAAGCTCCTTCTTGTGTCTGTATGTGCAACAGTAGCATTGGGTACTTATCTGCACTGTTTATAAACTCTGGTGGAGAAATACAGAAGTCGTGACTCTGTCCCAAAGGTACTTATAAGGCCTTCCCTGGCCTCAGTGCCAGGCTGGACACCACCTCCAGGAGGGCTGACTGCAATGCCAGCTTACTTTGCTTTCAAAAACCACACTACATTTTTAAACTGAATGACTACCCCCAAACTAAAACCACAAAAAAAATCCTCATTCAAAATCAGTTATAAATTAGGAAATCTTAAGAGCTGATACTCAGAACTTTAAAATTTTTAGGGGTATGAGGAGTATCACCAGTTGAACAAGTACAAATGAACAACTTTGGAGAAATGTTTCCACTTCAGTGTCCTTGTCCTCATCTTGATTCCCTGGGATACATTTGCTAGCTGATCTAGACTTTGTCAGTTTGTCAAAGAAGAACTTTCTGAGTTATGCATCTACTGCTTAAGTACATTCCACACATCTAGAAACTATACATTTTTACATTTAAAATATCTTAATACATCTATAATGTAATATACTTTTGGTCACAGTACAAACGGGAAGAAATAAACAAGGCTGCATAGGTGATTTTTGCACATTTCACAAAGAAATCATGTGTAATAATACTCTAATTGCTCCAGAAAGTCAGTATTCTTGCCGCAAATGCACGGAGAGGATGCACGATAGTTGATTTCACAGCAGACAAGATACCTTTCCCTGGACTCCACTATACCCCAGACCAGGATTTCAACATGAAGACAAATAGAGGTGGGGAAGATTTTCTGACTCAGAACATGCATATTATGAAAGTCATTTTATGAAATGGTGTGACTGTAACAATGATTTGGGGTGTAGCTGTCTCTGTAATGGATGAATAGGAGTTTCAAGGCTCCTTCTGAAACAGTGAAGTAACAGTGTGTGAGGGAAGAAAATGACAGGAGGTTGGAACAGAAGTGAGCACACAGTTCTTTGCCACCAACAAATTCTCTTACATATGCAGGAGGCACTTCCTGGAGGGACTAAGGTTTCTGAAATGAGCCCTGAAGATGGTTAGAAGGGCAGCTATTCAACAAATGTTTGAAATAGTCAATATCACAGTGTTAGTCATCTTCAACCAGCATCTCCGATGGTGGTTCTCCATTGCAACTCAAAAAGAATGGAATTTGAAGATCTGTGAGACATATGCTACTGAAATGTTTTTAACAATATAAATCTGATTACTACATTCTTCCACATAGATCATACTGAATTTTCCCATAAAGCATGAAAAACTAAGATATGTTACAATATTCGACATTAGCTTAAAGACATTGTGAGCAGATGTATAACTAGGTTACAGTGGTGAGTGTGGATGCAGAATATTGAAAAGCTTCCTGGAGCCAAATGCAAAATCCATTTTTACATGTTCACTCCCAGTACCTTAGAGAAGAACTACCAAGAAGAAACTACCAAAGTTAGAATCCCAGGAAGGAACAGATGATTCACCACCTCCTTCCAGCTGAAAACATGGAGTAAGGGAAAAGGCTAAAAGAACATTCTAGCTGTTTCAGATACCCAGAAATTAAAAACAACTTAATTTGGTGGAAATGAAGATCAAATCCATGAATAACAAATTGCCTAGGAGGTATTTTTTATACAAAAGATAGGAGTTCAGGATTCACATAAGGAAAAGTTAAAGCTGATCATGGAAAATATGGGTTATGATTTGAAATGAGTCCAATGGCTAAAATGACAACTTATGAAAACTAGCAACTTCCATGCACTTGCAGAACCTACATTGACCTTTGTCAACAGGGATAAGGACGATCCATGAAGTGAGATGAGACATTCAAATATGGCTGCAGAATCTTTGCTTTGCCAAATTTTCAGTTACTCTTTGTAAGCTAAACACAGATTCATTTAGCATGCTGAGCATAAGGAAATGAAATTGTGTTGACTTACCCAAACCTGAAGCTATCAAGTTAACAGAACTCCAAGCACAATGGTAGGAAAATCAGTTTAAAAATTCCTCTGATTATTGTATGTATGCCATCTAAGACTTCCTTGCTACACAATTAGAAAAAAATCTGAATTATTTGTTTGCTCTATATAAGTTCAACAATGTTTTTTGTCTTGGCAGAATTAGTATATTAATAAAATTAATGTACTTATTTTGATATTGCACTGTATATTTAACCTGGAATAACATAAGCTATTCTGTAATATTATAGCATCATAAATTGATTAGCCATTTTATCTCAAATCGTTATTTTCATAATAAAAGTATTTTCAAAAGATGTTATTTCCTAAAGCAAGTAGTTAACACTGTATATATGAAAATGCCTTACATTGCTGTCTATTTTATGTTCACTTAAATACTGAAATTCTGTTACTTATTTTATTATTTTAGCAGCACTGGGGTTTGAACTCAAGGCCTCACTGTATTACATATTTTTTTAAATGCTTATTTACTTTATTCACAGAACACAGACCATCAGTGCAAAACAAAAATAAGCACCAAGTAAAAATCAAGTGAAAAAGAGAAAAAAGAAGAGAACTACTAATTAAAGCTAACGTGGTTATTTATTTGTGTATGTACTATTAAAAGGATATTTATTTAATGCTAAAAAACCATGGGTATTTTTTTATTCAAAATTCCTTTTAAAACAGGAGATTTTTGTAAACCTTTTTTAAAAATTATGCTTTTAAATAAACCTTCTGGAGAACTTTTTGGTCTGTTAATTTGCACAAAAGCTCAACTCATCTATAATCATTGTTGCATTTGTAAAAGTTGAAGAGGAATAAACTACTTTCATAAGTGGCTACAATGTGTGCAAAGAGCTGAAAAACAGTGGGGCTCAGGTTTTCCAGTTCTGAAAACAATTGGAGTCTGTTCTCAAGAGGAAGGGTTCTCACTCCCTAATGTATACAAACCAAGTTAGCCTTCCAACTGACATCCTGAAGTCATTTTTACCTCAACTATTTGACTTAACAAATATCTCCAAATCAATTTATTCTTATTATCCTGACAGCTGGCATCATTAACACTTCAGCAAAACCACTTAAAATTAGCCAAATATCTAAGATAGATACATGTACAAAAGATATACAAATTAAAACCATTTAAAAAGTGATAGATACCATAATTTGTCCTTGGTGGTAACTTGTACAACATTCAAAAATGATTGTGAAATTAAAACCTAAGATAAAAACTGTACACCATGTACTTGAATGACTTACATTTTAGAAAACAGGCAGTCTTTCACGGTTAAACACTTAGTGTCTCTGGTGGGTTGAATTTTTGTACTTCTATTGATGGTTGTGCATAGTGTGGTGCTTTGAGGTAGGTCTGGTGAAGGTCCAAGAAAGGAGGCTTAAGATTTTCCAAGGTACATCCAGTCTTTCACACTAATGATTCAGGTCAACTTTGTCCTGTGACTGTGTAGAGTACTAAATGAAAGACTGCTCCAGCAATAAGTGATGGTAAATATTTGAGGTATGGGTCAGCATCTATCAAACTTAATTCTCCCATAAACATTGCTAAACTTTCAACTTTGCAGTTTGCAGGCTGCTGATGCAGAAAGTATTGGGTAAGAAACTGGCTTACTGTTGGTGAAACTAAGCCAAAAGCAAGGACTTTCAAAACCAGATGGTCCATCCTTAGAACTTGTTTCTTAGTATAGGTGTCATCTGTAATGTACACAAATTCTGCTACTTCTGGGGGGGGTATATTAATTCAAACTTGAAGCTAGCAGCATAGCAGCAGTGCCCACAAACTGAAGCTTTCCTCTCAATACAGACATTGAAGAGAGGAATCCATCAACGTAATTCACAGTCAAGTGCAGGATCTCATTCTGTAGTTTATATTCTTCTCCCACTTCAACCACCCAGTCCACAAGGCTAGCCCTCAAACTGTTACTGATGTCTGGCTGCTTCTTCACAGAACCCACTTGAGGTTTACATTTAATCTTCATTTCCCAAGGTGTGTGTGAATATCTTCATGGTAGTCTGGAACTTCATTAACACTCACTGGCTTTTCATCTTCTAATACAATTGATGTATTATAGTTTGTGGTGGCTCTAAACTACTATGCATAGGATAATCAAAAGGTACCAGGGGTTTTCTTGTTCCTGGTAAAGCAAGAGCTGCATTAAAAGCTAGGAGATCCTCACGCTCTGTTGGGTTAGATTCAGCCGGCCTCTTTTGAGTCTGTTCTTCTGCTTCATCCAGATGAATGGAGAATGGAGGCTGTTTACTGTTTGCTGTCCAAGGATGAACAGTAGCCGCATGCTCATCAGTTTACCGGAAAATCCTTCAGAGGTGCAATCCATCGCGTCTTGGCCTCTGCAGCGGCGCGGGACCCGCGTGTTCCCGGTCTTCAGTACCGCCAGAGCTGCCTGGGTCCGCGGCTGCTGGGCGGGCGCTGCCTTCTCCGGGTTGATGTCCTGGTCTTCTTGGTGCCCGGTCTACTGCAATGTTAGCTAGCAGTGCCAAGCCCAGCTCGCAGGACGCAGGCCTCAGCGCTGAGCTGCCTAACATCGCTGCTTCCGGGGCGGGTGGCACGATCAGTCAATGGCTCCAAGCAGCCTGCGTGCGCTCTGCCCCACCGACCCGTGCGCCCGCTGAAGCGTGTGCCAGCCTGCGCACCCGCCGGCTCACCCTGCTCCGCCCGTGGAGGACGCACTGCTGAGCGTGCAGGACCAAGAGCTACCCGAAATGTGTGCATTACATAGTTAAAGACGAAATAATTCAGAATCTCTCTGGGAACTGACCACGGAATAAACAGATATTTATCATCTTCAGATGCTTTTAGTAGGTTTTAAGTTCTTGTCTTACCTTTTCAAACAAGGAGCATAAAGGATAAATTCTTAAGTTCACTTGTGAGGAAAAGCTGTGAGACAGTGTGCCTAATTATGTAAATATAGAGGACAAATCACCAGTAATCAGAAAGCAGTCATTCTGGAGAATAATAAACAAGTGAGACTCTTAGGTTAATAAAAATGTCGCATGTTATTAAGTTAATGGCAGTGTAGATAAAAAGTACAGCCAATTGATTTCTTTTTAGTCCTAAACCTCATTATTGATTATTAAAGTGTCAAATCAACACACTTCTTTCTTTCTTTCTTTCTTTCTTTCTTTCTTTCTTTCTTTCTTTCTTTCTTTCTTTCTTTTCTTTCTTTCTTTCTTTCTTTCTTTCTTTCTTTCTTTCTTTCTTTCTTTCCTTTCTTTCTTTCTTTCTTTCTTTCTTTCTTTCTTTCTTTCTTTCTTTTCTTTCTTTCTCTTTCTTTCTTTTGCTTTGCATGAAACCCTTGAGAGAGCAATTATTTAAAATGCATCAGAGGCCAACAGGAAAAGGGGACCAGGAACTAGAGAAAAGGTTAGATCAAAAAGAATTAACCTAAAAGGTAACACACACACACAGGAAATTAATGTGAGTCAATTCCCTGTATAGCTATCCTTATCTCAACCAGCAAAAACCCTTGTTCCTTCCTATTATTGCTATACTCTCTCTTCAACAAAATTAGAGATAAGGGCAAAATAGTTTCTGCCGGGTATTGAGGGGATGGGGGGAGGGAGGGGGCGGAGTGGGTGGTAAGGGAGGAGGTGGGGGCAGGGGGGAAAAATGACCCAAGCCTTGTATGCACATATGAATAATAAAACAATAAAAAATGCCTCAGAGGATGCAGCATGTTACTGAAATGTGTTTTACCATATGTGAATAAAAATGAAAAATATTCAGAAAGTCATTGATGAACTGACTTAGTCAGCATTTAGTCTACACAAGGCTTATAGACATGGATTATGTAAGTGGTCCTGTGCTTTACGAATTTGTTACCTAACATCATCCAAAAAGGTGGCTTACCATTTATGAGAAACTGAAGGGTCATTTCAGTCTTCTACTGGGAAAGACGTTCACATTGTTGCCCTTAAAAATGAAGAAAGGAGCCAGGTTTGGTGGCACATGTCCTTGATTGGATTGCTCTGGAAGCTGAAGCCGGAAGATAAAGAGATAAAAAGCATGGCTATGCAGTGAGTTCAAAGCCACCTTGGGCTACATAGCCAGAAACAGTCTCAAAAATAAGTCAACAAATAAATAAGTGATAAAATGTTTTCTAATCCTTGAGTATATGGTTCATGGTCTAGAATAAATGATCTATTTATTTATTGGAGGATATTGATCAATTCACTTATTATGTGGATTTGAAGTTATTAGTTGAGGTACTAGAATGCATACTGTGTCTCAGACTGGGGCACCAGTACTGCAGTAGAGAATTTCAACATAAGAAATAAATAATGCATAGCTAAATATTTCTCTATAATATTATCCTCATGGTTGGGGGATGTAGCTCAGTGGTAGAGTGCTTTTCTAATACACATGTGGCCCTGGGCTAGAACACAACCACCACATAAATGAAAACAATATTTTTCTCTTAATTGATGAATTTTTGTGTTTTGAAAAGTATAGCTGGGTTTGTCAATATCCAATTATGCTTATTCAGAAAATGATTTCTGACGTGATATGAATGTAGACTGTAGGTGTAAACTAAACCCTAGCAGTACTTGGGATTGACAGAGCTGATGGGAAGAAAAGCTTTTGGAAAATTGGTGGTGAGGGAGAACAGGACTATGTGGGAGATGAAATGCTACATGAATGTTCAGCATACCTTCTCAATCGTAACTACACCCTGCATCTTCAGCAGAGTCCTATCTTCAACATGACTTTACTTCCTGGAAGAGAAAGACAGAACTTTATGCCTGGGTCTGCCAGACAGCTCATAAAAAAGAGTCATGAGATAATAAACATGGCACTCTTTTGAAACTGGGAGGAGTAAATATCTTATCCAGGTTGGGAAGTCAATTATTTGTAGCAACTTAGTCTAAATATACCAGAACATAAAATTGACATGTGTTACAAGTTAGGTTGCTTATGTCTCTTAGCATAAGATGCTCATACAGTGTCATTGTCCCTACAGTGAGTCAACAATCCATTTCCCCCGTGATTTCCACTAGCCTCAGTCTCACAATAGCACAAAAGCTTGGAATTAGATGCTCCAGTAGGAAGTCTATTGTATTCTTTGTTATATGTCACTGTTAGAGGGAATAATCCTTCAAAAGTAAACTGTCTCTTGAAATTACATTGCAGATCTAATTATGAAACCTTGTGTTTTAAGAAATTACAAGTACTCTAAAATGAAAAAGAGGTAGTGTTATAATTAATTAACTAAACAATTCAAGATATAGTACTGAGCATTTAATGATATCAGTCACTCCTTTATATGTTGTGAATATATTGTAGAATAAAACTGGCAAAGATTCCTGTATACATGTAGCTTATATTCTACTGGGAAGAGACAGGAAATAAGCAAAATTCTTAAGTAAGAAAATTAGAAATTAAATTAAATTGAGATAAATATTTTTGGGAAAATAAAATGGAGGCAAAAATGCAAGAAGGACATTTATATAGAGTAAGGCACATTGAGAAGGCAATATTTGAGAAATGAAGAATTACAAATAGTCATATGTATATAATATGGAGGAGAGATGCTCCTGTCTATGGGAACATCCAATGCAAATGTTATCAGTCAACAGAGTGGTTGGAGCATTAAAAGAACATCAAAGAGGCCATAATGGCTGCACTAGAATGAAAAAAGACATAGTTCATAAGGGACTAAATTGTGTAGATTCTTTTATATCATTGTGAAACATCTGGATTCAGTACCATGAAAAATACAGATTCACTGGCAGAATGTGGATAGAGAGTCATATGATCTAGGTTAGCTAGTAATGGTATGACTCTAAATTATTAATTATCTAAGTTATCAATAAGATCTAAATTAGTTATTAATAGATGATCTATTAAGCATAGGGTCTATGGAGACAAAGATAGAAAAAGAGAAAATAGTAGGAAGTCTCTGAAATAACCAGACCAGAGGTAAGGGTGAGTCAGACCAGGGGAGTATTTGTTTCAATAGGATGAGGGGATCAGATACTAGATTTCCTTTATAGAATCAATGGGTTCCCTGATGGATAAAAGAAGACTATAGGAAAGAGGAGTTAAGTAAGATTGTAAGCATTTGGTCCATAAGAATATAGTTGTCATTATTTTAGATATAGAAGATTGTGAGGATTGGAGAGAGATATGTCAGTTTGACATGTGGAGTTTGAAATGTCTTCTAGATCTTCAAGTGGAATATCAAATCTGAAGTTCCCTATAGTACAGCCTGTCAAGGTAAACATCTGGGTGAAATCTCCAGCAGTGACTGCAGATAGAGAAGTATAGAGGCCTAGCCCTCTAACATTAAAACCTTTAGGAGAAGAAGATAAATAAGCCAAAGTGATGTATAAGAATTTAGTGTGAACCAAAGTTATTCTTCTGGGCTTCTGTTATCAGCTCACTCAGTTGGCATTGCTCACTGAGCATAGAGGATGTTGGTTGCCTTCAGATTATTTTCAATAATGTATAGGACTGTGAGATGAAGAGAGGATTAGAATGGCAACCAACAATAATTCCCTGAAAATCAAGTACATTTCTGGGGTTATAGGATGTTCACTACATTAAATGCTACTCACTTATAACTCAAAGATGACAAAATCTTAGATTTCTTCATTCATAGTTGTATAAAAGACTGCAGAAAAGCTTAATAAAATATCGAGAAAAGATTTCAGTGAGAAGTAAGAAGAAAGTTTGAGACAGGTCATTCGTTAGGAGTTTTGCTGAAAGTGAGAGCAAATAAAGGCATAAACAAGTGGAAGAATGAAAGTAAAATAAAAGCATCATTTCTCATAAACAAGGAGAATATGAAGTACTATGTGCTGATTGATATGATTAAATAGAAAAGGGAAAATGAGGAAGGTAGAAAAAGGAGAAGTTGAGCAGTGTCTTGAGTTGGCAAGATAGGAAGGAACTTATACACAAGTAAGAATGGTGCACATACATATGAACAAGACAGGTCACAATATAGTGAGTGCTACAGTTTGAATGTCACCTCTGAAACTTGGGTAGAAATTTAATATACCTTATAACAGCATCAACTGGCAGAACCTTTAAGAGGTGATTTGGTAATGGGAGCTTTGCTCTTATAGGGAATTAATGTCCTTATCATGGAAGCCATTTCTTTACAAAACAAATTTGGCTACACTCTTTGTATGTTTGTTCTCTCTATCTCAATGCACAAGGGTCAAGGGTCACATGGATTCTTCCTTCTGTAATGGGACAACAGAATAAATTGGCCATTGCCATTTTATTTTGGACTACACAGAGTCCAAGAACCATGAGAAATAGGTCTCAATGGTGTATAAATAACAAAGTTTGTGGTATTCTGTTATAGTAGCACAAAAAAATTAAGAAAAGGAGTAAAAGGCAGGTAGGTGGAGAATTTGATATTGTACTTAATGGAGGTGTTCCTGTAATTGCTTCAATTATTCTTGTACAAGTAGGGAGCAAGGTAAACCATTAAGAGTAATGGTGGGGTATTGGTGGATTTAGAAGATTGTAGAAGAATGTGGTAGACAAGCAGATGAGTGGGAGGGTGAAAGGATTTGAGAGATAAACAGTGGCAATGGTTCTATTGGTATCCAAGTTACACAGTTAAATAGGAAACACAGCTTTTGTCTTAAATTCCTTTTCAAGCACACTCAGCTTCATGGGCACAGATGTAGGAAAGACAGAACATTGCTTTTTTCCAAAGCTGTTATTTAGTTAAGGAAGTCCAATGAAGCAAAAGTGGGGGAGGAAGTAGAAAGTGTGTTTAAGAGAGTCCTTTTAACTGTTGATTATTCTAAGTGCATTTGAGTGGGTTTACTCATGTGCCTTACCTGCCAAGATGGAATTTCATGAAGAGCAAAATGCTAATGTGTGGCTGTCTCTCAAGCAAAACTGGAAAATTTGTAGAGGAAAAGAAGCTATGGTATTTTTAAGAACCAGAGAAGAGGATTTCAGGTACTGGTTACTATATAATCTCAGATTTTGTCAAAGTACTACAAATTGAGTGAGCTCATGAATGGTCCTGCCTTAGGAATTATGCATTGTTTGAGATCAACACAATAATTCTGTTTATCAGTTCTTATTTCTGTGACAAAATAGCTGAGAAGAATGACTTATAGGATGAAGGACATACGTTGACCTCACAGTTTCAGAGACTTCAGTCCAAGGACAGCAGGATCCATTGCTTTGGAACTGAGGCAAGGAAGAAAGAAAGAGCATGTAGCAGAGGAAGACACTGAGCTGACAGCCATGGGGAAGCAGAGAAAGAAAGGGACAAAGAAAAGATACCCTTCAACAATACATCTCAAGTAACTGGCAACAGCATTTCAGTTTGGAAATTTTAATAGAACCCAATGTATTATTCAGCTTAAACACCTTTGTTAACATGAATAAGAAACCATATCCATATAGGTAGATTATAGTGGATATTGTTCAGTCATCCATGAAATTTGCAAAAATGACAAAAGTGGCCTGCTTAGATCAAGTCATTTCAGGGGTAGATAATATACACTGTTCTTGGAAAGCTATAAAGACACATGACTCTCCCATCTTGTCCAAATTTGTGATTTATTTTCTGTTCTCTCATTCAGTGACAGCACATGGTTGAGGTGATAATGGAAGCTGGAAGCATGAGCTTATCATGGTGAGCTGAAGTCCACATATATACCATTGAGTAAGTAAGGATTATGATAAAGAGATCTACCGTCTTATTAGAAATCTTGTGAAAGACAAATTTGAAATTCTAATGAATAATCATGTGTATATGCATATATACATTTATTTGTACATAAATATATGCCTTTTATATAAATGAATATTGATATATTTATATAGAAACATATCCATATTTATACATATACTTTTTTCCTTATAAGAAAGAAATCACCATAAGAAGCCTTGTGTAACTAGCCCTCATTGTCAAGAAGATCACATACATATGGAATAGATTTCAGAAAAAAAGAATTAATGGACTATTAGAAATTGCTGAAGATAGAATTTGTCTTTGCTGCAGTAAAATATATATTGTTGGTTTTGGGGTAGTGGTATTGAGATTTAAAAAACTGTAAACACATTATATAGGGTAACACAGCAAGTGGATGAGCAAAAGAGTTTGCTCTCTTTTGGTTGATTTCTAGAGAATAAAATATGAACGTGAACCAATATGGCAGAATGCATAAGCTGCATAGTAGATGTGACCATAAAACTCTGGGGAGGGGCCCTGTGAAAGCTAGACTTTATCTGAAGTGCCTACTGTCCATTCCGTAAGAGACAGAGACACAGGATGGTTATAGCTGAGAGGAGGAAGGAATAATGGCTGAGAACTTATGCTTTCAGTTCATGATTTATGCTGCACAAAATTGAACAGTGGAACAAGTATCATATATCTGACCCTACACATTTCACTGCTACTCATTTATCTATGAATGTTTCTTATGATGCCAAGCAAACTATATCAAATTGGAATATATTACATATGCGTGAAGCTAAATGACAGAAGTGATACTCAAGAAAAGTGACTAACACATCTCAATTTATCAAAGGCATGGGGTCAATTCACAAGAAAATCCCCATAACAATTTTAAGTAGTTTTTTAAATAAAATGTTTAGAAACAAAAGTTAATTTTTAGGAAAAGTAGTGGATAGGGTGAATAGACCTCTAGGCTTGAAGTAAGTGGAAGACAAAGATGAATATGAGTCATATATTTTCTTTCTACTACTCTTTACTACTTATAACAGATTAGTCCTAAGGTGTTACATTAGGATACTGAGCTTTCTTGGGTTGAGATAGCATCTCAGGTGAAGAAAATTGGACTCAGCAAGTAAAATGGAAAATCATTCCATACTCCAAATTTTGAAACCTTTCTTTCTCCTGTTTTTTCATTTATTCTTCCATATTCAAATATCTCATCACAAAACCAAATGTGATTTGACTGTTTTTCTGGAAAGAGGAGTGGTACTACCTGCACAAATAGGACACATGGATAGATCAATTAATCTCAGAAGAATAATGGACAAAATCAGGCAATGACATCAGGAATTAGGGTAGAGAATTCAAGTCTAATATGACGGTTACTGAGCTAAGCAGGTTGCAAACATAAGGATTGATCCTTCTAGGTTCCCTAATATCTCAAAGAGGCAGGAAAACCTAAACAAAATTTTCATTATACTCAGTTCTGTAACTATTCAGACATCTTATTTTTCTTCTTCATTCTCTATTTTCATTCTTATTCATTTCTTGCATGATTATCTAAAATAAAGGATAAAGTGGGAAAGAGAGCCAGTGAGATTCAGGTCAGCAATTCTACCATTGCTAGTAGCTCCATTGGTAGCTTGATGATTTAGTTTTCTGAATAGTAATTATTTCCCTAGGGTATTGAATAATTTTTAGTGACATGAAAGTAGAAATGTAGCTGTTAAAGTAACCCAACTTATAATTTCTTGCAAAATTTAAGTCTCAGACATTTTATTTGTGATTATCTAACCTTGGCAGCAAAAAGGCTGTCAAAGTAGGTGTTGAGCATTCTATGAAGAAATTGTCAAAGAATGGTACTGTGCAGCACTCACCAACTGTTTGAAAAAAGAAAACCATTGGCACTGTAATCAGTTTTATATAAGTGTTATGAGTTTAACCTCAACAATGCACCAGGAGTAGGTGTTTTGATGCTAAGAATATTAGTCTGCAAAATTATTTTCATTGAAGGTATTTTGAACTTCTAGTTTCCAAAGTTTTTAAATAACAAAACGTAATGATTTTTTAACTAGCACATTTATTATAGTTTTACATTTTTCTCTTAATCAGACATGAACTGATAGAAGTGGATACAGAGGCAATGAGTTGCTGAGGGCACTGTGCAAATCTAAGCTGTATTCAAGGAAGCAAGTGGTACTGGTGAGAGGACTCTCTTCTCATTTTCCATAATGTTTTAACACTTAATCAACATTCTTGGCTTTTCAAGAAAAAACCATTTAAATGAAAATTTATAATCAGTAACAGTTGATTATTGTATTACTCTTGATACTGCCATTTCATTTATTGCCAATGGTTTCCATTCTGAGGAACAACCAAGTTAGACAGCCCTAATACCTTGGAGTGTATATAAAACAGGGGCTAGAAATTCTGTTTTTCATTTGATATTCCCAATAAAAACCATCCTCTTTTCATAATTTAAAAAAAATTGACTTCTTTTCATTGTGTAAATTAAAATGGAATAGGTTAAACTATGAAGGTTGCACATCACTTTCTTCGGGTAGCAAGCCTGCAAACTAATTCCATCAGTCCTACCTCTCCTAATGATCACCTTACACTGTCTCAGCACAGTGTCCTTGTCTCTCACTCATACTTGAAGCTTGATCCTCTTGCCCCATCATACATAAGAATGGCCCACAGAAACATTTCTCTATGCCATTAATAATTCACTTCTTGTCTGAGACAAAATAAAAGGAGTCTCTGTGATCTGGCATTTTCTCTTTTAATTATTACATTATTTTCAAAATTTCATTGATATGTGGTTGGAACTAAATAAATGTTTTGTAGCTGCTGCATTCCCTCCAGTTTTCAGAAATAAGTGTATTTGTGAACATTAGCCTCTTTTAATACCTTTCTTTTCATCTCATTCTCTCCAATCTCAGCTAGGTTCTTGGTTCATTACCCTAATATCTTTTGAGAAATAGCATGGAATATTGATTGGTTAAAGCAATTGTGACAGGCACCTGTGTTCACTTTCTAGCTGTATCATCTGCTAGCTTTGTGACCCTGGATACACTGTTTTTCTGTCTGAAGTTGGGCATCAGCTGCCTCACAGAGTTACTAGAGAAATAAGTAGGTTACATCTGGAATGCAGATAAAGCATTTGAACCGTTCAGTACTCTGCACATAGTAACCACTCAGTAGACTCACTCAAGTTCACAGCCTCTTCTCTTGGACCATCATTTGCTTGATGTTCCCATGTTACAAAACACAAATCTTCATGCACATTGATTGTCCTTTGAATTCATTTTTTATATTTGTGCCTTACTTTATTGACAAACATTGCAGAAAACACAACAATTATTTTTTACTTTTTGGAAATCCTTAATTTTGTCCTTTTCCTACCTATTCCTTGATGGAAAAATGGTTTCCCAGTCATTCCCTACTTAAATTGTGCATTAGGACTCAATGTTGATCACTGCTTTAAAAGTCATATTCTTCATTTACAATTAGAAAGGTCCATAAAGCAAATATCTACTATCTTTATAAATTGTTGGTTATTATGAAGAAATGGAAATAAGATAGTGAAGCAGGGCTACTTTATGAAGGACAGTAGCAAAGGTTTTCCTGGAGAGGCTGTTAATACTTGTGGTTTTATGAGAAGGAGTCATGTGTTGTGAAAAAATATTTCTGGTAGATAAAATATCATAGTCTAAGAACTGATCAAGAAATAACGTGTTAGAGGAGGAAGAATTAGTGTCATGGTGTTTTGCTCTACAAGCAAAACAGATCAACATAGGTTCAGAGAAGTAGATGAAGAGATTTGCTGAAAATGATTCTGACTGAATGAAGAGCCAATATTAACAATAGGACTTTTAGACATGATTTTTTTCTCACAGTATTGAAATTCATGGTGTTTTGCAGCCTCTGTATAGATGAAGAAATGAGAAACTGTAATTCAGGTGCAATATAAACAATGTGTCTTCTTACAAAAAATAAATACCACTTATTTACATTTAATGACCATTCTATCATGGTAGTTATTATAGGTACCAACATCTCCTATTAGACTTAGTCTTCATAAAAGTAATTTGAATGTAAAAATTGTGAGTGTGTGTGTACATATGTACTTGAGTACACAGATTCTATTTCAAATCAAATAACGTGAAAGAAACGTTTAAAATTGACTTTAATCTCTCAGACTCAAAATATTGTGGAATTTAAATAAAATTTCAGGAGAAAAAAACTCAGCAGAACATTGATAAAAGCCATGCTTTGAGTCAAGTAAAGGAGACTAGCTCAGGATATTTGACAAAAGCGTGTTCCATGAGGGAGGTTTTCCCAGAGAAAGTGAAAGGTGTTGATTTAATCAATAATGGAAGACAATTTCAAAACAGAGGATTGTCATTGCAATGTGAAAGGTAAGTTGCAATTGTCCAAAACAGATTCCCACATATTCCTCTTCAAAAAGTGAGTAGCCTCTTGTGTTTCATAAAAGTCAGCTCTAATTTACGGAGGCTGCTGTGGACCCTCAGCTTCAAGACTTAGCTCTCAGTGTTTGCTCTGTCCAGAGAAGGATTAGTATTCAATCAAGACAATTTCAAGGAGGTAGAATATCCATAGGGAATAAAGCCCACCCATTTGATATTGCTGCAATCAGAAGGCTTGGACTCCAAGGGGGATAACTGGTTATTTTGCAATCTTGTATGTTTTAAGGCTCCAACAACCAAAGTAGCACTCAGAGCTCAAAACTTTCCTGCATTGCCATAGAATTTTATGGGAATTTGTAAAACCTACACACTTGCAACTGCTTATGCTTCAATGAGTTTTCCCTAACGTCTATTGTCCAGAGGACTCATTTTAGACTATTTGGATATTGTTTCTCATTTCTCTTAGTAATTGTTGTACAAACAATTCTCACCTGGCAATTACTATAAGTAAAGCAAATGAACAAAAAAGATAAAAGAGTAAATAGCCACTCTGAGCAAAACAAACACTATCTTAAATCTCCATGGTTATTCACTTTCTGTAGATGGCGATAGAACAAATGTCTGCAGACACTGCCTCCTTGAAGTTTCAAGGAATTCAGGTTTCAAAGAACTCCTGAAAAGGAATATAGATGGCTGGAAGGAAATGCATGCTTCTATTAGAGGCTATAGAAAGTGATATCCAAGAAGAAGTGGATTCTACCAAATAGACAATTAAACCAGCACTACTGATGAAATTATGATGTGAGACACTTGATTGGTGGATGGTAAACCTGAATGACATGAGCTTTCTGCAGTGATGGATGACTAATCCCAGCAGGACCAAATAAGCAGGCTGCTTCTCTGATATTCCTCCCATTATATGTATATGTATACATATATATATATTCTTAGGTTTGGTCTCTTGATTGTGTCCATGAGTTCTTGAACATTGTGTCATGAATGTGTTTTCTTTTTCTTTATTGCTAACTGAAAGTCATAAGTTTTTGACTGTGTCTACAATTCCTGACATTCTGTCTTCTCTGTGATCTAGTCTACTGGTGATGATTTTCATTCAATTTTTTATTAGATTTATTGAGCTTTTTCATTTCCAAGATTTCCATTATTTTCCAAGTATTTCTATCTCTTGTTTGAATTTCTCATCCAAGTTGGTGAATTTCTCATCTATGTCTTAAATTGATTTCCAGATTTCACTCATCTGGTATTTCGATCATCTTTGAGATCATTGATCATTTTTTAAAGAAGATTTTTCTATTGTTCATCCAGCATTTCAACCACCTCAATATCTTCAGATTCAGTTATTGAGGAATTATGAACTTTGGGAGGAATAATTTTGTCTACTTTTCATATTCTCTTGTGTGTGTACATTAAGATTTTTGTATGTATTGATCTCAATATCTCTTCTTGTTTTGTGTGTGTGGTCTTCTTTGTGGGCTGCTTCTTTTAAGATTTCAGTCTCTACTACTATTCAGAAGACAAAGCAGACCACACTAACAACAATTCAAAACAAACCAGATATTTAACTGTAATAAAAATATACGAAACAATTGGAAATATCAACTATGCCCCAAATAAATATAGAAAAGAAAGGAGTTAGAACACTTATAGGATAAACTGGGAGCTCAAATACTATTAAAGCTAAAGGTACTAATAACTAAGCAATAAAAACAAGTACAGTGTAAAAAAGGAAAAAAAGAGGGAAGCAATAGAGAACAGAGAGGAACAGTACATGAGACAAAGACATAAGAAATAATAGTGAGGGAAAACACAAACAAATACTGAAGAATCAAGACTATTATAAACAAAATAAAAAACAAAATGAAAAAAAAGACCATTAAAATTTATTCTGTGCTGAGGAGTTACAAGATCAACAGACTTCATGGTTTTTTCCTTTTCTTTTTTTAGTTAATTTGGTATGAGGATGAAGGGGTTTTGAGTCCATTTCTGTCTGAAGACAAAACACTTTATACCTGAAAGTTTTTTTTTTCAAGCTGAGCCTGCACTGCTTCTCCTGCTGGGGTGCATGCCACTATGACACCTCCTAAGCAGAATTCCTGCCAACATTTTCTACTTACAGGCCCTGCAAGGTGCAGGAATCACCCTCAAGCTGCTCCTGCCAACTGATCCAGTGGTCCACCCAGTTGCATGTCCTCTCACAGTAGAGGTGTTAAGCCAGTGCAGGCATGGGTTTGTGAAATGCTCTAGCAGGCTATGTTTCCACCAAGTGTTTCTGGGCCTCTAAGAGTGCAGAAATTAGTCTGACCAAAGCAATCTGTGCTTGAGGAGCAAGGCATAGACAGAGTGAACCTGAATGCCCTGGCTCTCCATCTTCCCACACCCCACACATTAACACACAGCTCCTTTTCCTATGCTGTGTTCCCCATGTGTAAGCACTCTCTGCTTACTGCCTCAACTTAGCACAAACTTCCCTCCAAGTACACCTGTGTTCCCAGTTCTGTGTCCAAGTCACAAGCAATTCCTTGGGACACACCCATTCTTGGTGTGGTTGCTCACTTAGCCAGTGGAGAGGGGGACCTGTAGGGATGACCATATAAATATGCAGGGGTTTCTGCCAGGAGGTTTGACCATAACACTTCTCTTAAGATGATTCCCTACTACCACACCAGTGTGCAAGCAAGAAAGTGCAAGGGGACCCTTCTCTGGTATCTGTTGCATGGGTCACAGATATTCCATCTTAAACTGTATTTTTGTAGGGTGCTGTATACTGTGTCTATGGCTATCACTAAAGTTTTCTTTTCTCTTTAGCTTAAAGCCCCACTGAGGGGCACCCCCAAGCACACCTTACTTACCATTTTGACTAGCACCTGATTTTAAGGTCGAGTACTTTACAAGTCTAAAGCTCAATATTTCTGGATTTCTCCTCATCTCTACCTAGATAGTCTTTACTGTTGCACTTCTAAGTCACTATACAACACTCACTTATCACAGTCATGCACCTGATGTTTTATTTCACACTCATGGAGACTCAGGAAAGTCCTGGATGTCTCTACTCCACCATCTGCCTACACAATTCTCATCTGCCATCTTTGCACCCAGTCCTTGAATTTTCTTTTGATACACTAATTCTAAGCAGTAATGAGGATATGATAACCTCGGTCATTTTTTTTTTAAGCAAAACTTGGTGGCTGAAGCTTTTAGCAACTTTGTCTTCTATCGGTTTTTGGTGGAGTAAAAAATATGTTGGGGCAAATTACAACTCTATCTAAGTAGGATTTATTCTGCTCAAATGACAAGGGGATGTGACACAAGAGTGGCTTCATGTCCTTGGTATTTTCCCCACAAAAACTGTATGAAATCACTTTTAAGTTGATGCTGATATATTGACTGTATCTCATTCTGCAAATGAATAGATAAAATGTCCTGGGGAATACTGAAGCCACTTGGTGTGACTTAAGCTTCATTTACTGATCCCTAAATTGAGGAGTCTCCTCTTTATGTCTGTGCTGGAAAGTAAGAATATAAATTTATATATGTATTATTTTAAATAATCTTAAGGCTGGTATTCCTATGACAATCTTAAAAGGGTGCTATTCAGTGATTTTGAACCTAAGGACTGAGGATAATTATCACCATCTTCTTTAAATTACAATGTGTGTGTTCACATTTAGACAATAGTATTAGGAAAAGATGGAACAGTAGATATGATTCTTGGCACAAGACATGAAGACAATAATATTTCAAAGTTAATTTTAAAAATTTGTACAGATGTCTCAAAATAGAAAGTTGCTTATTTGGATTTACAAACTTTAGTAGTCTGTACTTTAAATATTCAGCTTATGATGCAAGCATATTTGGCATGACAATTAGTGATTTCAAATTCTATTATCAAATGAAAATATAAATATTTTCAGATATTTCAAAAATAAGAGAATTAGTAGCCACTTTGAAAACACATATAAAAGCTCAGTTTTGTAGCTTATAAGCAAAAGGGTAAATTGTCGATATCTATAAATTTATGTGTTTTATTTATACTTCTAAAATTACTAATTTTCATTCTTATGGCCCATTTAGCTAAATTCCTATCTCAAGTTCGCTTAATTAAGCAAATTTCTTACTGAGATCTTTTATTTGTGTCCATAGATATTCTTCAACTAGTTTAAAATATAAATGGTGAATAAGTAAACTCTAAAAATCTTATATATACTGCCACTTTAATTTAGGTAGAAAATAGGCAGGATAAGCTATCCTAAGAGTTGCTTGGACTGCTTTTGTTGAAAAGCATAGACTCCTTACTTAGGCCCACAAATTAATGAAAAGCATGAGAAAAGCATGGAATTTCTCCTTCATTTTGTGTTTTTCGTTGCTCTAAACCATTCTCTCTGCAGTCATTTTGCAATCAACTTGGATCCTAGGAAAGACAAAAGTGATAATGTCTTCATGACAAGGAACCAAAACTCCCCCCAAACAGTAGAGCCTTCTCAGAATGGACCACTCTCCAGATAAAAACTCTGGAACCGCTTCCAGAACAAGTACTGAGATAATAACCAATTGGACCACATCATTCCTGTAACTATTTAACTATGCACACATTTTGTCCACTGTCTCCAGTTCTTTAGTCTACTTAAACCTGTAGCTCATGTCTATACCCTAAAAATGAGTAAAGATGGGTTGAGTGCTTACTCTTCCTCTTCCCATTGCATGTCCCAAGCCATGTAATAAATCTCCTTTCTCTGACTTCAACCATGCCTCTTTATCTGTCATATAGGGGCAAGGAGCTGGACTTGGCATGTGAATCCCGGGTGTTTGGGCATGGGTCCAAAACTCCAGCTGCACTATGAAATCATAGTTTTACAAAACCATGAAAGTGCTCAGAGTCCTAAGATCTTCCACACTAATTTCACAATAGTTACAATGCCTTCCTTGTGATGAGGTCATGGTTGTTTTCATCTGTGGTAGCATGATTCTAGGGAAAAAAAGTATGAGACAAAACTAATGTCTTATTTAAATTGAATTTTTTTATAATTATGCATGCCCAAATAACAAATTGTCCTGTATAGCCTTAGTCATAGGTTGCATCCAATTTTGTCCTCCAATTCTTTTGCATGGGCTGACAAGTACACAAGAAAGCAAATCAAAGACTGGGTCAGGGTAGAAAGATTGAACTAGAGGCTCTTGGCTTGTACAGTCTTCCCCAAGTGTGGATCAATGGCTTGCTGAAAAGTTAAGTAAAATCTCTAAAGGACCACAGGACTTCACACATGTGCTTCAGTGAGAACCCAATGGCTGAGGTAGGGATGAACTACTCAGAGAAATGAATCCCTGTAAGATATCCTGGCCATCCACTGGCTCATCTGTAGTAGACTTCCAAAGGCTGGAGTCAGGACTACCTGGTGAGTGGTAAGAGCCAGAGGCATGATTGCCGAGCTCAAGAACACACAGTGACACAAATTATGAAAAGAAAATATAAAATGGAAATAAATATCCCAAGAGTTTGGAAAGCTGGTGATTGAGTTGTAAGTCATAAAGGTCTCCGTAACCTCACAGGTGCTCAAAACTCAAACTCTGCTGCAGGAAAAGTAATCACATCTTTCAAATATTTGAAGCAGGTGATTAATTTAAGTCTAAAACTGAAACAATGCCTAGACACTTCTCAGTGACAGACTAGATTCACCCAACTATAGGTACCCATTGTCTGACATCCTGATATAAATTTCATTACTTCTATCTGTACAATCCTTCCACATACAATTTGTCATATGAAATAGAAATAATGTATGCAAAATATAGAAAAAGATGTACACCTGTGGGCATGAGTGGAAATAGTTAATTAAAAAAACAGAGACAACTGAGAATTTGGAATTATATGGAATTATATGAACAATACTTCAAACAACTAAAGGGATTGTGGGGAATGTAGACTCTGCATGAATAAATAGATCACTTTAGCAGAGCTTTATTTTTAAAAGCAAATAGAGGTTGGCACCAGTGGATCATGCCTATAATCTTAGCTACTAAGGGGGCAAAGAACAGGAAGATCATGGTTTGAGCCAGCTCCAGTTCCTGAGACACTTTCTCAAAAAATACCCAATGCAAAATAGGGCTGGCTGAGTGGCTCAAGTGGTAGAGCACCCACCTAGCAAGCCCAAGGCCCTGAGTTCAAGCTCCAGAACTGCAAAATACATAAATAAACAAAAACAAATAGAAATGTGAAAGTTTCTAACAGAATGAATCATCCATTGCCCATAGAGCATACTGGATACAGAAGAGGAAAGACTCAGTCAAGTGGGAGACAAGTTAATAAATGTTATTCAAAATGGAGCACAGAAAAAACAGACAAACACAGCAGAGCATCTCCAAATGACATCTCAGTAGATTAACCCTGAAGAGTCTGCACTGTAACACTCTGTCATGATTTATTGTAGCAGTTGTCATCTCACTCTTTCTGTTTCTTTTTTGATATAATATTACCCTATCATCAGATGGGTGAAGTGGAAATATAGATATAATGCAGTTAGCATTCTAAATATGCTAAGGACTCACAATTTAATTTAAGTTTTGTGTTTAGTGCTATCAGATCTGTCATAATTGTAACAAAATAGCAAAATGGAAACCTACTAAACCATATTTTAATACCATGAATATGGATTTAGAGAAACATTTTGAATTTATTTCCTTTCACAAAATTTATTGTATCAATTCCCTTATGCTTTTTTCTTGTCTATTTGAACAGAATTTGCTTTTTTTGGTTGATCATATTTAACTTGTTGAAGTACTTTTTTTTTTAAAAAGTTGAATAAAAGTGCAAATTGATCTTAACATTTTGTATTTACTAAATCCTTTATCTACATTTTGTTATTGTTACTTTTATTTCCATGCTTCTCAAAGAATATCTGTGTCAACAAGTGGAGAATCTATCAGGCCTGTGAACCTTTTTGCCACCAGGTTAACAGGAGGTTAATCACCAGGTCTGACTCACAGAACCTCCTGTGGCATCCTTCAGTTACTCTTATCCCCCACCTAGTGGCTGGACATCAGAGCATCTCACTCTCTGGTCCAGTCTGCATCAGGATGCCTGATGCCATCCCTGATCACACTCACAACCAGCTGGAATTTATGTGAGTGAGGAATAACAATTTCCTGAATGAAGTCTCCATGTATATCTACTGTAACAGCTTGAGCTGCTCTGATAGCTCAGCACTCATTTTGTTGAGTTTTATGATAAAATGAGGTATATGGTAATAGGTAAGTCAATGAATAAGGATTAGTGTGGTTTCCTTCTTGTCCCAATTTTTTGTTGTTATTGTAGGCAGTACTGGGGTTTGAACTCAGGGCCTCACAGTTATTAGGCAGATACTCTAACACTTGAGCCACTTCCTAGCCATGGTTTCCCTTTTGATTTTAACTTTTTTGTGTAATTAGGACATGGATTTATCATTATTCTAAGGTCAGTATGAGTTTTATTAGAACTTGTGTATCTTCTGGACTCTCAGAAGTGCTGTCCCATTACAATAGAAATTTTAAATTTTTAAAAATTTTATTTTATCATTTTTACATTTACTTACATGTGTATGCATTATTTGGGCCACTTCCCCTTCCCTTTTCACCTCTGGGCAGAACCTGTTGTGGCCTCTTGTTCTCAAATTTTGTTGAAAAAAAGATATAAAGAAAATCATAGCACTTTTGCTAGTTTGAGATAAAGATAACTATACAGGGAGATCCCTTGTATTGTTTCCATGCACATGTGTATTACAACTCAAATTGGATCATCTCTACCAGACCTCTTCACTACTTCCTAATCTCCTTTCATAGTGGCTTCTGCCAGTTTAAGATTATTCTATTCACTCCTGTACAGTGAGCATGTCAACTACATTAAAGTTTCAGGTTTTCTTCCCTTTCCTTATCCCTCCTATGTGTAGTCTACCCTTAGTGTGTGACCCACGTTTAATAATATTGCTGTATTTGTTTTAGGTCTATAATCTGCATATGTGGAGGAACATGTGGTTTTGGCCTTTTTGCTCAGTATTGCCTTGGCTTAGGGCACAAAGCAAGTCTAAATGAATATAAGAAAATTGAAATAACCTCCTGTATTGTATCTGATCACAATGAAATAAAGCTAGAACTCAACATCAAATGCAGCAGAAAAAAATTACACAAATAATTTGAGGCTGAACAGCACATTGATCAATGATCAGTGGGTCTAATTTGTAGATTAGAAAACTTTTATGTTTTAATTGTGATTAAGGGATATTCACATGAAGTAATACACAAGTTCTATTGTTCTGTTAACACTATTGGGTTTCATAAAGGTGAATTAGTTTTGAATACATTTTATGTGAATGGTTGTATGTAATTAAATTAAAAGTGGAATTAAAAAATAATGGTTGTAGATATATTTCATTAAGTACTTGGAAGATACTCGTATGTTTTCCAGCACTTTTTAAGCCTTGTCTTTCTTTTGTGCTTGTTTCAGTAAGCCATTTATTCAGTCAATCATTGCTCTTCCTAATAATAAGAATAATACTAATAGTAACCTCTTATATTTTTATAATATTTTCTGGTTACAAAGTTCCTTCTTGATCGACTTTTACAATTGTTCCATTATGTAGATGTGGCAGAGACCAATTCCTTTGTTTTACTTTATTCATCATCATGAAAAAAATCTGAAACAAATACAACAAAACCTTTAAGAAAAGCAGTTTAAACTTTGTTGACTAAATTGTTGGTGAGTGGAAGCCCAATATATAGCAGGCAATTGTTATTATCAGGAAAATCACTTATAATGAGAAATTTGGTTAGCCAAAAAGAATAGTAAATGGCAGATTGATGAAAAATAAGGTCTCCCCTGCTGAAAGACTGGTTGAGAGAAGGGATATTTCAGTCCTGGCTTTAACAACTAATCTCACCACTAAGTCACTATATGACTTTTCTTTTTACATTTGATCTTTTTAAAATTTGTTCGTATATGCATACATTGTTTGTGCCATTTCTCCCCCCTGCCCCTTGCCTCCTCTATCTCCCCTCACCCCCTCGCTTCCAGGTAGAACCTGTCTGCCCTCTTTTCCAATTTTGTTGAAGAGAAGACATAAGCAATAATAAGAAAGACATAGCGTTTTTGCTAGTTTGAGATATGGATAGCTACAGAGAGACTCTTAACATTGCTTCCATGCATTTGTATATTACAACCCGAATTGGTTCATCTCTACCAGACCTCTTCACTACTTCCTGGTCACCTTCCCAAAGTGACCTCTGTCATTTTAAGGTTTCTATATTAACTCCTCTACAGTGCACACATCAAACCCTTTCAAGTTTTGGGTTTCTTACCTTTCCTTGTTCCTCATGTATGTACTTTTCCCTTAGGGTCCATTAATATTATTGCATTTGTTTTAGGTTTAAAGTCCACCTATGAGGGAGAACATATGATTTTGGACCTTCTGAGCCTGGCTAACTTCGCTTAAGATGATATTTTCCAGTTTCATTCATTTACTTGTGAATGACAAGATTTCATTATTTTTCATGGCTGAGTAAAATTCCATTGTGTATAAATACCACGTTTTCCTAATCCATTTGTCAGTAGTAGGACATCTTGGCTGTTTCCATACTTGGCTATTGTGAAGAGTGCTGCAATAAACATGGGTGTGCAGGAGCCTCTGGAGTAACCTGAGGTGTATTCCTTTGCGTATATCCCTAGGAGTGGGATTGCAGGATCATATGGCAGATCTATGTTTAATCATTTAAGAAGCCTTTGACAAGTTGCTTTACACCTAATCTGTAAATGTAAGAAATAACATTCACTTTACTGGGCTTAAAGAGCTTTAAATGAGAAAAATGTCTGGAAGAGGCCTGACACAGTGCTCATCACAGTGTATACACATTATCAAGCCTCATCTTAGTAAATATTCATAACCACCCTCTGAGATAATTTCCATGTGGAGAAACTGACCACTGAGAGTTTAACTACTTTTCCCAAGGCCACACAAGAGGCTGTGCTTTCTAAGACTATACAGAGTGACCAAGGGAACACATCAGCTGCTATTCAGACTTGAAGATCCCTACCTCATCGCAGCCACTCCTATCTGGGGAGTGAGGCAGTGCTTCCTTGAATAAATTTTATTGTTTAGTATCACTATGATGTTTCACTATTGTGAAACATGAGAACCTTTCAAGTAAAGAAAATATCAAAAGTGTGAAATCCATGGAAATTTGATCATAGGGATCCCACAGGAAGCTTAATGAGTGAACATAAAAAAAAAATAAATAAGTGCACAATGGAAATCTGAGAAGCTACATCTTAAGAGAAAAAGAGGTTACAGTCTGTTTAATATGGATTTGTAGAGATATCCAATACTGTTAAAGAGTTCTAGTGATTTGTGTCTATGGTTCTGAAAAGCAATGTGCCTAGAAAACTAAGACATAAAAATATTAATGGTAATTAATAGAAAGTAAGTATTTGCATTACCCATGGCGGAAATGAAGCAAAACCAAACAAAACTTACTCAGAGAAGTTTGAAGACAGAAATGATAATTTAGAGGCAAAATATATTGATGATATAAATAAGAAGCAGGCATTTGAGACTTTCATCCATATTCTGATTAATTTAACACATAGTTTACTGCATTACTACACTACAATAAGCCCTTGGGGAGGTAAAAAAAAACAAAATATTTTCTTTGCTCAAAAAATTACATGTCCATTAGTAGACATCGTTAAAATGAAATATCAATACATTGTAAAAATTTCACTCTTACTGGTAAGCATAGTTGCATCATTCTGACACACTTATGTGATTCTATAAAATATAGCAATGTATAAGATGGAGCAAAACAATGGTGACTTAGGATGGGGATTTCCAGCATAGGAGACCTAACATCAAAAAGATATGTATGGCATGACATACCTCATGGAGAATGACTAAGTAAAACCTATAGTTTAGATAATGAATTATCAATCCCATATTCTTTAGCTATAACTGAAGGTGGTGGTATAGATAATTCAGTGTTCAATCCAAACATGACAAAATCTTGCCCAAAAGACAAAGGAAAATAGAATAAACTCAAAGTGTGCCACAGTTATCATGAGGGCAGATATTACATCTGAGATGAGAAATGAAAGTGATTTTCTGTGTTGTCCAAGAGATATAAGTTATTTCCAAAAGAACTACTGGTTCCTGGATGCTTAATTTCTGGAATATTAATTTGGAGAGAATTCTTTGTAAGCCAGTCTTGGTATTTTGGATGTGCTCATTTAAGAATGAATGATCTCACTAGCACATAATTCTGAAATTCTATGTTTGCTTTATATATTTCTATTTTACAAGGTTTCTCCTCTCCCACAGGAGTTGGGTCAATGGCTCAGTTCCTGAGTCATAGCCTTAAATCAGTTCACTGTTCTGATATACATGGCCATATGTAATTGCATATTTCTTATGAGTCTTTATGCCCTATTCTTTAAAGGGAAGAGAAAAACTTAATTAAAGGGACTGTTAAAATCTTAGAAGGATAGGTAAAAGATTCAACATAGTTGAAAAATAATGCAGTAGGCTCTTGGTATCTCTGCGTGATGGTTCTAAGGAGAATGCTATTGAGGAAAACTTTGGATGCTCAGGATTCATAGGGTTCAGTACTGAACTAATAATGCTTAATTCATTTTTCCCATAATGTTACTCAACCTCTGCTAAAGACATGCTGTCTTTCAATAAGCCTAAAATTGCACTTTAGCACTTAAATTAAGGACATCAACTTTTACCTTGCTTTTTGGCTACCATTTGTTTTTTGGAAGAATATTTTCAGTGAATTAAGGGCAGGGAAAATCTCAGCTGATCCTATAAGCATTTAAGTACAGTCAATGACACGGGAATGACTAAGAGTTTTTCTGCATTGACTAAACTCCATAATGTTCACTTGAGAGTTTAAAATTTTTGTTTTTGAAATTTGTTTTGATTTATTATTGTTTTAACAGCCCTTGGTCAAAATAGTGTGTAATAAATCTGTAAATAAGGTGGGATTTACTATATTCACATAAAGAAGCAAATACTGGTTTTATAGCATTATTTTGCTACAATAAATTGAATTCATAAAAATAGTTCTTTAAAAGAAAGAAGTAGTTGTTATATGCTGCTTTCTATTTATTATCTTATCATTCACTACACATTTCATCCATCACTTTTATAACTCTGTATTATTTAGTAATTTTTTTTGGAATGTCCATTTAATTAAATTTTTCACATTTGCTGGGAGTCCTTCCCAGAGAATGCAAATTTTGTGAGCAGTCCATTCTTCACACTGATACAAAACTTGGTTCATGGTTTTATAAAAATTAGCTCTATATCTACACATCTAGCTTTTCACTGTTTCTTGAAATCCTATAGCATGGAGATAGCATCATCTTTTTAATGCATATTGGTAGCACACACTTGTAATCAAGTTGTTTTAATAAATATTTTTAAAAAATATTGTCTGAGTGAATTTTCACAATCATATAAAAATTTAGAAGAGCTTGCATCTGGAAGTTTCTTATTATTTTATAGAGAACTGTTAATATCCACATATAAATATTGAGTTAAGACAACACAATGTATGCAAAATTGCTCATTTTATTATTGACAAGATATAATTTCAGATTGTTCAATATATATTAATTGTTATGATTTTCCTGTTTGTTTTGTACATGGATTTAAATAGAGAATTAACCCCAGTGTTTCTTCGATGTAGGATGATAAGTACCTGAAACAAGTTGACATTTAGAAGTGTAGGGGTGGTAGTTGACATAATTTTTTTCAAACACACTTGGAATAATTATTTGTGTGCACTGATAAACAAGTCAAACTGAGTAGAAGATCAATTCATGAGTCATGATTCAGGTTGTAGGCAGAGAGTTACTGTGAAGAGTTTAGTCTCTGTTTATAGAGCATCATAATCTTATTCCCAGCAATTCTTTATAATATAAAAGATAACCAAGAAAGATAATGAGTGAAAATTGAAGTGACAAAGCCAAGGAAGACAAGATCTATAATTTATCATATGCTTATGACTTTGGAGGTAAAGTGAGCCTGTGTTTAGCAATTATTATGAAACTGATCATAACTGATGTGATAAAAGTCAGAAAAACTGGCATTCTCTCATCATCAATAATATCATTATTTGGCCTAATTGTCCACAGGAGAATTTTAGAAAATTTGGGAATAAATCATCCTTTCTCATCACTATATGCCAAAAACCTGTCAGAATCTGAATGAGTAAACCATACATAAGAAAATATTTTAAAACTTTTGCTACTTAACATGAATATTTAATAAATTATTACAAGTGAAAGTCATCATGTTGTAACTATGAGTGTGGATTTTGATGTAGAGAGTGAACTTAAACCCCATAATCTGCAAACTATAATCTCTGAAACACTGACTTTTCAACCTTGGTTTCACTCTGTTCACTTGCTTAGAAATTATAAATAATGCTAGTTATTTTCTAAGGGGAATTACAAAATAAATATTGCATATGACTTACCTAATACAAAGTAGAGTAGGTACAATACACACAGGAATGCATGCACTTATAAGAGATGTTCTCTTCCCTGTAGCAAAAGCTCTAAAGTCATTTGTAGACCCTGAGATTGAAATGGAGCTCTCCAGAAAGCTAAACTCTCATGTCTATCATAATTTAATAAATTTTATTGATATGTTTTGTATTTTGGAGTTTAATTTAACTTTACCTAAAGAATAATAACTTTAATCAGTGGAAAATAGTAATTTTAGATATTTCTTACAGTAATTAAAATAATTGAGTGGGCCAATGCATAGAGAACAATTACAGTAAGTCTGCCATGTAATAATACCTGAAAAACTTTTTTTAAATTTTCTGCTCTACTCCTCTTACTACTTCTTCTCATTATTATCATAAGAATTGTTAATACAAATATGATACACATGTTTCTAATATTTTAACATATTTAAATGGATACTTATGCATTTTATCCCAAACCCCCGATTGTAATTATTTGATTTTCCAGAAATGCTAAATAGAATCAGATTTCCTAATAAAATTTATTCCCATTACACATTAAGAATGACTAACTACAAAGTTCACATCCATCTTGACCTTTCTTCTCTCAAGCTAAATGATCTATGTCTCTACTAAGCAAACCATTCCTATTCCAAATCATAATAATTAAACCATATTTTCTACTTCATCCAAATACACTTGAATGAAATACATGAAATATCAGAAAACTTGAAGCAACATTCACTTTTATCAAATTTAGTAAGTACAATGTGAGGAAAATTTTAATACTGAAATAGAAAAATCACCCAATAGCTATAATGATTTTTGAGAGCATATGCATGATAGAAAACATATACAAGGATGTTTTAAAATACACACACACATATCTACATAAGCAAACATAGAGTTGATACATAGATAGAAAGACAGACAGATGCATAAGTCAATAGATAGACAGGCAGATGAACATAGATGTAGAACTGTGCCTAAACATAAAAAGTCATTGCTTACTCTAAAAGTATAATTTCCTTAAGTACCATCATACTAATCTGATTATAAAGAATGCTGTCTTTCTCCCTTTCCAATAAATTTGAGAAAGAAAGGCTGTATTCCTTTTAACATCACTAGTGCTTTCATTTATCTGAGAAAAGCATCAACTTTTGGATGGTGTCCTTAAAGGCTTGCTTCACTTGCTGGTTCCTCAGGGTGTATATAAATGGATTCATCATAGGAGCAACAGAAGTATTGAGAATAGCTACTCCTTTGGTCAATGATGCTTTTTCTTTTGCAGAGGGATTAGCATACATGAATATGCAGCTTCCATAAGAGATAGAAATGACAATCGTGTGAGAGGAGCATGTAGAAAATGCTTTTTTTCCTCTGACTGGCAGAAGGAAGTTTCAAAATTGTCCTAATGATGAGCATGTAGGAAAGAATTATTAATGCTAAAGTGAAAAGCAGAATCACTATTGCAGAATAAAAACCAATACCTTCTAGGAGCCACGTGTCTGAGCAGGACAACTGCAAAAGGGGTAAATAATCACAAGCAAAGTGATCAATGACATTTGAGCGACAGTAATCTAATTGAAGAAAGAGAATAACTGGTGGGAAGATGTTTAAGAACCCTGCCAGCCAAGCACAAAACACAAGTAGTATGCAGACTCTCTTGTTTATGATAGTTATATAATGCAGAGGTTTGCAGATGGCCACATAATGATCATAGGACATGGCAGTTAGAAGGTAAAATTCTGTTATACCCATGTAAATGAAGAAAAACAACTGAGCTGTGCAGTTATTGTAAGAAATAGTTTTATCTCTGGTAAAAATTGTGCCCAGAAATCTAGGGATATAGACAGTTGTAAAGGTTATTTCTAATATGGAGAAGTTCCTGAGGAAGAAATACATGGGGGTCTGTAGATGGGAGTCCACCAAGGTGAGAGTGATGATGGTTAAATTTCCAGTGACACTTAATATATATGTGATAATTAAAAAGAGAAAAATCACAATCTGAAGCTCCGGATCATCTGACAGCCCTAGAAGAATGAACTCAGTGGGTATTGTGTGGTTTTTCATCATTTTTTTCACCCCCTTAGAACATAAAATGTATCTTCCTTCAATGTTTCTTTAAAATTAAGCTTATAGTTATTCTTAAAAATATTTAGCAACTCTATAAAGTATACAAACACTATAATTGATTTTTACCTTTCCACAATATTAAAAAATGAGATCTAGAATATAGAATAATCTAAATTTTGAGTTTGAAAACTTACAAAGATTATTTACCCTTACCTTCAGATATTATATTTTGAGAAACTCAGTCCATGTTGTTCAGGAAATTTTCACAGGTTGAACAACCATTCACCATAATAATCATCTTACTTTAGAAACTGAATATTTATTCATGAAAAGTACTGACATTCTTTCCTAAATTTCTTGCTTCAGGTCTTGGTAACACTGTTTTCCTCCCTGCCCCATTAATTTGTTTTATTTCCTAATAAAAAGGCTGGAAGGATGAGATGGGGAAAGTTTTTGCCAAAGCAAATCATTGACCAGAAACATTTAAATTCACAAAATGCACAATTAACATTTTTTATAATATTTCTACAGCAAATGAACAAGTTAATGGTCAAAATAATATTTACTGGGAAGTAGAGATTCTTTAAAGCAATAGAAAATGCACTTTTAAATTCTTGTTCATCACAAAATAATGTTTAAACTTGGGGGAAAGTTCCAGGACTTATTGCTGTGTTCCTGCATTGGGATTTCAGTAATAACTTCTTAGTAATAACTGTTTAATTTGTAGTATTAGAAGGACTGTAAATTCAGCCATATGGGCAAATATAATTTTAAAGTGCTTAAATAAAAAGGAATAACATGTATTATATTAAAAAGAAACAAATTTACATCCTGGTCCTTGTGATAATTAAGTCTGAAATTCTACCATCTGGCTTTTTAAAATATTCACAAAATTTTAAAGTTGGCAGATTGGTTCAGCAATTTACTTGATTTCCTTTTTACTGTCAAATGAAGAGTGATGATTTAACTTTTTAATGGTTTTTAAAATTGTATTTCTTTTGTTCAGGCAGGAAATATTTGACTCATAATATCCTTGATTCTTGTTATTATAAAACTATTGGCTCATTTTTTCATATTACATTTAAGTCTTGCTTTTCCTTTCTCCCATAAGATCCGTGTATAAACACTCGTAAGCTTATGCTGACTAAAGTACTCTTCCATTTGACTCTTTCCATATAATATAAATTACCCACTAAAACATTTTTCTTTGCATTCACACAAACTTTTTAGATAAATATTTTGCAATCCTACGTTTATACATTCACAAAATCTAAGTAATGTTTTCCCTTTGTTTTGAGAATATCACATTTCCCTACAAATGCTGATTTGAAAAATAGAAAGTAAGGAATGTTCCTTCTATGTATCATGCCCATAGAATTGGATTTCTTTTATCTGCATCTTTCTTGTTACCTCAGGGGAACTGATTAAGTAAATGAATGGTGCTAAGGAGATGTGTCATTAAAAGATAGAAAGGAATCATTGATTTTGGTCTTTTATTAATATTGGTAAGAAAGTATACAAAATCACTGCTTTGTACCATTAATACAAACTAATTTAAAAGGAGAAAAAAGGAGATGTGTAAATTGTAAACAACCATATGAGAAGATATTCCACATTATATGTCCTTAGGGAATTGCAAATTAAAACAACAAGGAGATAACACTATACATATGCTTGATGGTCATTATTAGACAATACCAAATGCTGGCAAGGATATGGAGCAGCAGGAGCTCTCATTCATTTCTGGTAGGAATGCAAAAATGGTACAACCACTTTGTGTTGGGGACCAGGCATGAACCCTGGACTGGGAAGTAATGGAGCTTATACAGTTTCTCCATGGTAGGAGCTTGCAGGGTCTCTTCTACTCTTATTCTTCCCAGCACCTGGTGTCTTGACCTTTGTTCCCATATCTCCTTGAAGAGAACAACAAGCTGTATCAGCATACCAGCACCCAATGCAAAACTAGATAAAGTACCAGAACTATTTGGAGACTCCCTGATGTCAGATTAATCAATACTTTAGATAAGGTATCCTGTGTGCCTTGATGATTTCAGAACTGATGTGTTGTAATTAGCTTCTATAGCTTTAGGAAAATTTGTCCACCAAACCTCATTCCTTTTACCTTGTATCAAAGAATTGTTGAAGCTTGATTTTTACTTGAGTCTTTTCCTTGTACTGACCTATAAAATGAATATTCTGGCTCAAGTAGGTGCTTGTGTTTTCCCACCAAGAAATTGGGAGTAGCCCTCCAGGTCCTACTTTTCTTTTTTATGTCTGTATGTCTGTGTGTGTCTCATTTCTCATTCCCCGACACTTGACACCCTTAGTCAGATTCACACAGCATACCCATGCAGGTGGGCAACTTTGGAAAACTTTTGGTGGTTTTTTAAAACTAAGCATAATCATTCTATAGATCCAGCAATCGTGTTTTTTAATATTTGCCCAAATGAGATGAAAATTTATGCCCAAGCAATATCCTATACATGAATATTTACAGCAACTTTATTCATGGTTGCCAAAATTGGGAAGCAAGCAACATGTCTTTTGGTAGTGATGATTCAACAAACCAGGTATATCTAGAAAATGGAATATTATTCAGCATTAAAAAGAAATGAGCTATCTAGCCATGAAAAGACATGGAAGAATCTTAAATTCATATTGCTTAGTGAAAGAAGTCAATGTGTAAAGGATGCACAGTATATGATTCCAACTGCGTGACATTCTAGAAAAGGCAAAACTATGGAGAAGTAAAAGGATGAAAAAGATGAGTATTAGGGATTAGGGAAGAGGTAAAGATGAACAGGCAGAACATGAAGCTTTTTAGGTGAGTGAAAATGGTCCTATGATAATTTATTGATGGATACCTGTCATTAGATGTTTATCCAAACATTCTGTGCTTAGATAATATCAAGAATGAACCCTGTTATAAACTACAGACTTTGGGTAATCACGATGTGTCCATATAGATTCATCAGTTGTCTGGTGGAGGATGGTGATAATATGGGGCAGGTTATATATGGGAAATTTATTTACCTTTCTCTCAGTTTTGCTGTGAACCTAAAGCTGCTTTAAAAATAAGTCTCTAAAAAAGAGAGTATACCAAATAATTGGTGTGAAGCAAATATATAAGCAACATGTGTGATAATAAGTGTATTAAATTTGATTCTTCTATAATGGTAGGAGTCCATATTTTTCTTCCAGAAATTCTGGACCTGTATTCAAGAGAATTAGCATACTTTGTGTTCCTTGAATTTTGGGATCCAAGGACAATCTTCTTTGCTATACCACAATGAGATGTTGGTTTGTTTTTCTGAAATGACATAAGTGTCTTCTGAAATGGGCAGTGTTAAAATTCTATGAGGACTTTTATCCCTCCATCAATCCTTTGCATTTAGGGAATTCTTCCATGCCATCCATTACTGTTATAGCAAATTCGCTAAAAGTTTCATTGATTTCCTTTGACTACTTCCATTCACTGCACTGTATCATTTATTTTCATGAAGTTGTTGCTTACAGTTGTACATATGACATCTTCTCATTGCAGGAATAGTTATGAACCAAGAAAATAAATGTTCAGAAATCTGATATGGCATATTTTTAACTTATGTTAAACTTAAAATTATTCTGTTTATTTTAATTTTAGGTATAAATAAGGGCATAATGTTGGTATGCATTTAAATCGACAGATGCTGATCACTGGCAGAATTTAAAGATATGAGTGTCTGAAGTGGGAAAGATGAAAGTAGAGAAAAGTGAACAAGCTCCTGCTGAAAGCAGAGGATGATATAATCATATTGATCAGTGTTAAATATGTAATGGATACACATTAAAACAGATATCAGAATTACTGATTCATTTATTTAAGTAGAAATAGTGAAAAATATTTACTACTGAAGAAAAAATTTCCCCTGTCCTTGTTTTTATAAAAGAAATAAATATCTTTATTTGAATAGTAAGTGTCACATTTCTTTAACTCAGATAGGTATACATTTTTATTTTTAAGTTTTTGGAAGATTTTTTTTTTAAAAAATTTTGTTGACATAAATTAATTGCGTAAAGGCATTGTATTATATTTTCAACATGCATATAATGTACCTTGATTAAATCCATCTCATTTATGTTACTCTTTATTAGCCATCCTCCCTCTTCTCCCCTCTTTTTTTTAACAGTTTTTCATGGCTTTCATTGTGTTATTTGATATATATTGGATGTCTATAATATGTATATAAAATCTAAAAAGTGATTATTTTTCTATTTTCCTCTATACACTATTTAACAATAATACCTATAGCAATCATTTTTTTCTTCTTTTAAAATTTTATTTCTTTTATTCATATGTACATACAATGTTTAGGTCATTTCTCCCCCCTTCCCCTACCCCCTCCCTTTCTCCCTGCCCCCTTTTTCTCCCCCCACAACCTCCTGCTTCCAGGCAGAAACTGTTTTGCCCTTATCTATAATTTTGTTGAAGAGAGAGTATAAATATTAATAAGGAGGACCAAGGATTTTTTGCTAGTTGAGATAAGGATAGCTATTCAGGGAGATTCCTAGCATTGCTTCCCTGTACATATGTGTTACATTCTAAATTGATTCTTCTCAAACTAACCTTTTCTCTAGTTCCTGGTCCCCTTGTCCTATTGGCCTCTGTTGCTTTAAAGTTTCTGCATTAGTTCCTTTGCATTGAGGACATAAAATGCTTTCTTGTTTTTGTGGTTTCTTACCTATCCTCTACCTCCCTTGTGTGCATTTGCCTTATCATGTGATCAAAGTCCAGTCTCCTTGTTGTGTTTACCCTTGATCTAAAGTCTGCATATGAGGTAGAACATAAGATTTTGGTCTTTTGGGACTGGCTAACCTCGCTTGGGATGATGTTCTCCAGTTCCATCCATTTATTTGAGAATGATTTCATTCTTCTTTATGACTGTGTAAAATTCCATTGTGTATAAATACCACATTTTCTTAATCCATTCATCAGTAGTGGGGCATCATGGCTGTTTCCATAACTTAGCTATTGTGAATAGTGCTGCAGTAAACATGGGTGGGCAAGTGCCTCTGGAGTAACCTGTGTCACAGTCTTTTGGGAATATTACCAAGAGTGGTATTGCTGGATCATATGGCAGATCTATGTTTAGATTTTTAAAAAGCCTCCAGATTTTTTTCCAGAGTGGTTGTACTAGTTTGCATTCCCACCAGCAGTGTACAAGGGTTCCTTTTTCCCCACATCCTCACCAACACCTGTTATTGGTGGTACTTCTAATGATGGCTATTCTAACAGGGATGAGGTGGAATCCGAGTGTGGTTTTGATTTGCATTTCCTTTATGGGTAGAGATGGTAAGCATTTTTTCATGTGGTTTTGGCCATTTGAATTTCTTCTTTTGAGAAAGTTCTATTTAGTTCACTTGCCCATTTCTTTATTGGTTCATTAATTTTGGGAAAGTTTAGTTTTTTGAGTTCCCTGTATATTCTGGTTATCAGACCTTTGTCTGATGTGTAGCTGGCAAATATTTTCTCCCACTCTGTGGGTGGTCTCTTCAGATTAGAGAGCATTAATTTTATTGAGTAGAAGTTTTTAGTTTCATGAAGTCCCATTTGTCTATACTTTCTCTTAGTTGCTGAGCTGCTGGGGTTCCATTGAGGAAGTCCTTCCTGTACCTATTACTTCCAAAGTATTTCTTACTCTTTCCTGTACCAACTTTAGAGTTTGGAGTCTGATATTAAGGTGCTTGATCCATTTTGAGTTGATACTAGTACAGGGTGATTAAAAATGAATCTAGTTTCAGTTTAGCAATCATTTTTGAGATATATTGATTACCAGGCATTGACAACATATTTTACTTATCACATTTTTTTTATCTAAACAGACCTCAAAAACTTTGTAAAGCAAGTTACATTCCTATAAAAGTTTGAGGAAGAGAGATGTTAATTCAGTACCTTATCTCCATCTTATGTGTATTTGTGAACAGTGTAGTCTTTACTGATTTTTCTCTTTAGGAAAAAAAAGGGTGAATATAAAAGACGTGTTTTTCTAACATTGTCTTAAAAAAATTGTATATTATTTTCATCAATATGTTTCTCCTCAAACAAAGGAAATATATTGCTATTCTATTTTGAGAAATTGACTTCTTTTTTGTGAATCTAAAGTTTGATCTCAGGGCTTTGTGCTTGCAAAGCAGGCACTCTACTACTTGAGCCACACCTCCAGTCCATTTTTTCTGGTTATTTTAGAGATGGGGTCTTGAGAACTATTTGTGTGGGCTGGCCTTGAACTGTGATCCTACCAAGCTCTGCCTCCCAAGTACAGAATTTAACTTCTTAGCTTTTGGTTGACTGTATTTAACCCAACTTGGTCTTGGGACAATTAATGTTAAAGTATTGATGCTACCTAATGATGAACTATTTCCTGTTATAACAATCTTACAGTTGATGTGGTAATCTATTTTAATGTTATATAAACATGATTTTAAGAACAAATAAAAATCCCCCACATTTTTGAGATATGGGTCAAGGAGCAATGCAAAATAATTACAATTATGACAATACAAAAAGGACATATAATTATGTCATTTCAGAGTTTTCCCTTATGGTATTCATGAGTACTACATCACATGTAATATTTTAACTCAATTTGCTAGTTATACAACTCAGAGACAGGGAAGATTGTATTTCTGAAATACAAGGAGAATGTAATATAATGGAAGAGGTAGTATATTCTGGAAGATTTACAAAGTGATAAAATCTGTAGTTCAAATACAAACACTGAAATGTTGACCAAAACTAGAAATGGTGTTATTCATAGAAACAGGTGTTTTATTCAGTTTCAGCTGTAGGCAAAATACCATAGGCTGAATGCCTTAAAGAACACAGGTTGTTTAAAATCAGGGTGCCAGAGTGGTAGAGTTGGGGTAAGAGTGTACCTTCTGAACTGCATGCTGCCACCTTCTGCATGTGTCTACACGTAGTTAAAAGAAAAGAAAAATTGAGGAGATGAACCAATTCAGGTTCATATATACATGGATATGTCACAAGTAAACTCCCTGTAAAGCTATCTTAAATAAACAAAATTATCATTTTATTTTTCTACTTTTATTTCTAATTTCTATTACCTTTAGATTTTACCCAGAGCTATTAATATTTCATTTTTAATTTAGCCTGATTCATCTATGTTGGACTCATGTCCATAAGCTGATAGGATACTTATTTTTTAATAATGCATCAAATTATATTCAAGGTACTCTAAGGATGCTTGACTATTTTAAGCCCATGGATCATAGTTCAGCTACCAGGTTTCACACTTTTCTAAAAGTAGTGGGAGATCTTGTGGATGGCACAGCAGGAGGTTTTACTAGGACCTTCTAGGAATCATTCCTCTACAAAAACATCAATTTGAATAACCATTCACACATGAAATTAACTTCAAAATAGCCAAGACAAGCACCTGAGATCACAGAACCTGGTTATAGTATGGTAATAATGAGAAACACATTGAAGAGGGTGGACAGTTTTACATTACCCATGTTATCTCTGTCCCAATCCCAGACAGCTCAGTGAAGAGAGAGATCTCAGTCACACGGGAAAGGAGAAAGAAGTGAGTATAGGGATTGGTTGGCCTTGGATCCCAATTTCAGGATCATAACACACACACACACACAAGTGTCAACATTGTGAATACCTCACAGCCCTTGACTCCAGATTGTACCCATGGAGTGAGTCTTTAGACTGGCCCTGGCACATAGGAATCCATAGCTCCTTCTAGAAGGACTCAAGTTTTGGTCCACAACACTATTGGCTCACTGCAGGGGCCTTGGGTTTTAGACACTCCTTTGAAGGAAGACCACAGCAAGTGTGGGCTTCAGGTTTCCCAATACTGCATCAGCTTCTTTGGCTACAGAATTACATTCTGGTGCTCAGGCAGCCTTGGGTGCCACTGGATTCCAGTCTATGCTGTGCCAGCTATAATAATCCTAGGCTTAGGTTGCCCAATAGCAATGCAATGGCTACAATATTTATGGGAATATAGATCTCACCAAGAGGTCTACTCAGAATCTCTAGACAGGCTTATTGTTTGTAAGATGTTCTCAGCCAAAGATAGAAAAAGGCTGGAAGAAATATCTAATTGAACAAGAAGATGTTAATGTATGACCACAAGAATTAAGAACAGACAGGGAAATATTATGACACCAAATGGATAAAAATAGAGTCCCAATGACTGGTTCTAGACATGGAGATATATGGATAACTTGAAAAGAACTTGAAATAGCTATTTTAAGGAAGCTCAGTGAATTTCAAGAATACAAAGAACAACTCAGACAAGTATCAGAAATTAAACAGAGATTGAAATAATGAAAAATCAAATAAATCTTGAAAAGAACAATAGACAAAATGCAAAACAAAATAACATCTATAGCAGAATTGATCTGTAGCAGAACTGATAAAGAAATAATCTGGGAGCTGAAGGTGAGGCTCCAGTGGTAGAGTGCCTGTGTCGCAAGTGCAAAGCCCTGAGTTCAAACCTTACAACCACCAAAAAAAAAAAAAAACCCTGTGAGAATGCAGATTAATTCTTTGAAAATACATAATCAGTGAAGAAAAAAGAAAAATAAATGAAAACAGCTCACAGAAAGTATAAGATAGCATCAAAAGAAGGCGTAGAGAAAGAGAATTGGTAGAAGGCTTATTCAAAGAAATGATAACAGAAAACTTTACAAACATGAAGAAAGATATAAATATGCAGTGATAGGAAGGACAAAAATCTCCAATCAAGTTCAATTCAAAAGATTACCTCTGGACATATTGCAATCAAACTATCAAACATGAAAGACAAAGAGAGGATCCTGAAAGCAGCAAGAGTAAATGACATGGAATGAAATTTCAACAAACCTAGCAGCAAACTTCTTAGTGGATCTCTTATAAGCTGGAAAGACTAGGAGTATATACTGAAAGCACTAAAGAAAAAAAAACCCACTAACCAAGAATACTGCATCCAGGAAAGAGGTCGTTCAGAAACAGAGGAGACATAAACTTTCCCAGATTAAGGATATACTTTCCATGCAGTTTAACTTTAAAATTAAATTTATTTTTAACTTAAACATAAAAACAAATAGTACATTGTAATAATAATCAAAACATCCCATGTGATATTTTGATATTTATATACATATGTAACATTTAAATCAGGCTAAGCATTTCTCATTAAACAGTTATCATTCCTTTAAGGTGAAAACATTCACAAACTTTTCTTCTGATTTTTTGCAATATACAGTACATTGCTTCTGTCTACAGTCACTCTGCTGTGCAAGAGCACACAGAACTTACTGCTTTTATCTAACTGTGACTTAGTACCCACTGATCAACATTTTCCTTCCTTATCTCCTCAGCCTCACTCTGGCAACCACCATTCTACTCTCAATTTCTATGAAGTCAACATTTTTAGATTCCACATATGAATGAGATCACACTGTACTGGTCTTTCTATGTCTGGATTATTTCACTTAACAAAATCCTCTCCAGTTCCAACCATGTTGTTGCACATGGTGAGATGTCATTCTTTTCTGTGGCTGGATAATATTCCATTGTGTATATAAACCACATTTATCTTTATTCATTTGTCAGTTGGCACTAAGATTATTTCCATTTCTTGGCTTTTATGAATAGTATTGCAATAAACATGGGAGTGTGAATGTCTCTTCAGCATACTGGTTTTATTCCTTCTAATAGGATTGCTGAATCATATGGAAGTTGTATTTTTAATTTTTTGAGAAAGCTGCATACTGTTTTTCATAGTGACTATACTAATTTTATTCCTGTAATCGGTGTGCAAGAGTTCCCTTCCTTCCAGAGCCTGACCAACACTTGCTATCTTTAGTCTTTTTCACAGTAGCCATTCTTACTGGAGTGAGGTGATATATCACTATGGTTTTGATTTTGATTTCCCAAGAATTAATCAAAATAAGAAAATCATATTAAAATTTTATTATTAATCTCAGAAAGCTAATGTTTCTAATTTTCCTAAAAGCTTATGGAGAGTAAGTTGAAGATTAAGTCTCAGAACTCAAAAATTAGATAGTACTCCACATATTTAGCCAAAGGGAAACATGTCATATTGCTCATAATCTGAACATAAACCCATAAAATTGAGTATTAATATTTATATATAAAGATAATGAATATTTTCTTTCTTTTTGCTAGAGTCATATAGACCAAATATTATACTTACGGAACAGGTTTTCAGAATTATGATCAGTATGATATCTTTGTTTTGACATCTCAGTTCAGGTTAAAAGCAAAAAACCAGTCACATTATTTGTATGACAGCATTGCTAAGTCAATTTTTGCTACATATGACATAAGATTGTGCAGAGAGGTAATTAAGGATATTGCTTAGTAATACATGTGACATTTTTACATTTTTAAAATTTTTGCCAATTTTGTGCTCCACTGTCTTTTTATTCTTTCTTTTCTTTTTCTTTTTTCCTTTATTGTTGTGCTGGGTGGGAGTACAAACAAGTGTTGGCAAGGATATAAGGGAAAAAGTAACCCTTACACATTATTGGTGGGAATATAAATTAGTACAATCATTATGGAAATCAGGATGGAAGCATCTCAAAAACTAAAGTTAGAACTACCATTTGATCCAGAAATACCACCCCTAAGCATATATCTGAAGGAAGGTAAGTCAGGATACAATAAAGACACTTGTGTACCTATGATTTTTGCAGCATTATTCATAATAGCCCAGCTATGGAAACAACCCAGATGTCTTGTAACTGATGAATGCCCTGTCACATTTGTCATACATATACAGTGGAATATTATCAACCATAAAGAAATGAAATTTTGTCATTTACAGATAAATGAATGGAACTGGAGACCACCATGTTAAGTGAAATAAGCTAGAAAGACTTAGGTCACATGTTTTCTCTCACATGTGGAAGATAGATCCAACATACAAATATAAACATTATCATATATATATATATTTTTTTTTTCCAAACTGGAACTATTAGAAGAGACGAAGAGACTAAGGGAGGGGAAAAAGAAGAAAAGAATGATAGGGAGTGAGTAAATTGAAATATATCATATCTGTGTAGGAACAAAACACAATGAAACACACTGAAAATTGTTGAACAATACAAGATAGGAAGAAAGGGAAAGGAAGAGTAATAGGATTTGACTGACTGAAGTGCAATACAGTTACAGGTAAAATACTAAGGCAAAACCCCCATTGAATAATGAAAAGACACTAAAACAATGAAGAATAGGAATGTAATGTAGGTCATGTTAGTGAGGGAAGGAGGGTAAATGAGAGGGTTAAGGAGGGTGAATATGGTTGAGGTATTTTCTATATTGTGAATATGGAACATTGAAACCAGTTGAGGACATTTCAAGAAGGGGAGTGGGAGAAGAGGAAGATTAATGGGGGGGATAAACTAAACTGGGGTTTATATGTATACAGGTCACAATGAAACACCTTGTATAACTATCATATACTAATAAAAACATTTTTTTTAGAAAAGGAAGCTGTAATTACCCTCTGAGACTTCGTGATACTATATTTTTTAACCTGTTATCTCTCTCATGGCTGATAGATTGGTATAAGAAAAGTAACAATCTTCCTTTTTGGTATAATTTTATAAATAATTAATGATGTAAGCAATCCTATTATCATTCAGATCTCAATATATTGATGAAACTGCAATATCTACAGATAATAACACATAAAATTATATTATGATCAATTATTCTTAAATTTTTTCTCTCTCATTTAGATGTGCATGAAGACAAGAACAAATCCTTTCCAACACTGTCATTTCTTCATCAGACACATTTTTGAATTACAAATGAAAGTAATACGTATATGATACTTGAAAATATCTAAATTAAAGTCACATGTTAATCTTAAGCATCACAAATATTCATTAAGATTAAATTCCTCAAACAGATGTATTTTCTTGGATTAGGATGTTTTATTTCCAGATCTCTGCAGATAGTTGAGGTACAAAGACTAAAACTTTTCTGAAATTTTAGAGAAATTGTAGAGAAATAAAATCTCTACAAAACACTTTTGTAAGTATTAGAAGCATTTTTGTATTTCAGTTTGAAAGTTACATTATGTTATAAATTTAGAAATAAAATGTGTGAAACTTAAAGCTTTCCAATTAATTTTCAACATTAATTGGGAGAAATAAAAGACTAATAAACATTTGAAGTTGAAATTGTTTTGCAATACAACTATTAATCAGTAAGTGATATTTTAAGTCAAAAGACTGATTATTGAATGAAGTTGAAATTCTCCTTCAATATAACCATGAATCAGTAAATGACATTTCAAGCCAAAAGGTCAATTATTGAATTGCTGCCCATATGACTAAAATAATTACAATGCATCCTAAATTTATTTTTGATTTTGAATGAGGAACTCACTTGATTTATTGAGAAAATAAGAGATACACCTTAAAATTCACAAAGCTCTCCATTTAAGATGAAACACAATAGAACATATTACATGTGGTATTGAATTTAATAAACAAAGATACAGAACATGTATAGTCTAAAAATGGTACGAAATTGTCAATATTATGATTGAAAATGTAAAAGAAATTACACAAAGTTTGAAGCTTTACATTTGAAGTGCAATTACCTAAGTATATCACATCATTGAGCATGTCTTAAATAAATTCATATCATTTCAAGAAAATTATGTAGGGGAAATACATTTTCTAAATAATCAGTAAATAATGTGTTGGATCTACTTGAGAATGAAAAAAGAAGAAATGGACCAGAAAAATACAAAATTATATTCTGACATAAAGAAACTGTAAGAGAACAAGGATACTTAATACAGATATTTAGAAATTTTAAGAGTTTGCTTAACTCCTTTTTACACTGGCTCTTATTTTTCACCAAAATTTTACTTCATTTATTTGCAGAAAATACTACTCTGTGGATCACATATTTGAAGGCTTGTTTCACTTGCTGGTTCCTCAAGGTATAAATAAAAGTGTTCAGCATGGGGGCCACAGAGGTGTGGAGAATAGTTACCCCTTTGGTCAATGATGCCTTTTCTTTTGCAGAGGGGTTAGCATACATGAATATGCAGCTTCCATAAGAGAGGGAGATGACAATCATGTGAGAGGAACAGGTGGAGAAAGCTTTTTTTCTCTGATTGGCAGATGGAATTCTCAAAATTGTCCTGATAATATATATGTAAGATAAAATCATTAATGCTAAAGTGAACATCAGAGTAACCAGAGCAAAGTAAAAACCAATTACTTCTAGGAGCCGTGTATCTGAGCAAGACAGTTGCAAGAGGGGAAAATAGTCACATGCAAAGTGATCTGTGACATTGGAAGAACAGTAATACAGCTGGAGCAGAAGCATCAGTAGTGGGAATATGGTCAGAAATCCACCCAACCAGGCACACAGCACAAGCAGAGTGCAGAGTTTCCTGCTCATGAGGCTTGCAGATGGCAACATAGCGGTCATAGGACATGGCAGTTAGAATGTAAAATTCAGTCACTCCCATGAAGATAAAGAAAAAGAGTTGGGCTGCACAATTGTTATAGGAAATTGTCCTATCCCTGGTGATAATAGCCCTCAGAAGCCTGGGGATGCACACCGTTATAAATGAGATTTCTAAGAAAGAGAAATTTTGGAGGAAGGAATACATAGGCATCTGTAGATGGGAATCCACCAAGGTCAGGGTGATGATAGTCAGGTTTCCAGTGATAACTTAACATATATGTGACAAATAAAAATAGAAAAATCACAATCTGAAGGTCAGGATCATCAGAAAGGCCTAGGAGGACAATCTCTGTGATCACTGTGTGGTTCATTACTCTATCTCATCTCCTCTCCTCCTCCTCTTTTACAGCTACTTAGAGAAAAAGAGAATTAAAGAACATTAAAGATATGATTCATTATAATCAATATCATCCTCATTGATAAAATTCTAAAATATCTCTACAACCTCTGGCAATTTTATTTGAGCTATCTTCTTCACATTGTTTTAATAAATATTTGTGAGTCTAGCTATTTGCAAATTCTCTTACAACGAACAGATGTTAGGAAATCTTATACTAAGTCACAGCACAGAGAGATGGTGAATGAAATCACTAATTCTTATTTTGTGTCCAATTAATGCATTAATTGGACATTAATTACCTTTTTTGTTGAAACTGCCATATGAAATGTGCACTTTTTTCCTTCTTCCATGTTTCATACATTAGACAGGACTACAACCTGAAAACACAAATAGACGATTTTAATTCCATTAAATGGTAAAAATGAAAATTATAAGACTAAGGCAACAACTCATTATTCTTTTTTATATATAAGAAACAAGTTAATGATTTTCTCAGTGAATAAAATATTTAAAATGATTATTTAATTTTAATTAAATTTATTTTAATAACAATGTTTTAGACTTATCTTGAAGATAAAATGAAAATATTCTGCATATTATGTGTATTTACTATAAGTATATAATTATTTTATTTAACAAATAAGGAACATATTCACTTACTTATTGGTTTATCTTATAATTCCATCAGAATATTAACACTTGATATCTTCTATGACTTGATAGAAATGGGTATGTACAGACATATATGCACAGTATATAGACATTTTTATTTTTGAACTTAAAGGACATGCACTATTCATTTTTCATTTTGCTCTGATGCAGAACTGGAAAAGTAACTACTTGCCTTAGATTCTGGTATCTGTGCTATGTTTATTGCAGCACAGTGAGTTTTCCATTTGAATATCCTCCTTCTTGATGATTAAACTTTGTGGAAAAAGCCTCATTTTACTCCCTAGCACTCTTGCTCTTCATGTCACCATTCATTCTACAGATCCATTCATCTGTAAAGATATCCAGACATATATAGGAAACCTCTTCTGTTCATCTTAACCTCCTTGGTCAATTCCCACCCATTCCAATGCTGTACTGGATAAAGTATTCTGAAGATATGGTCTGCTAAGTCCTGACAGCTGTTGCTTCATATCTTAGATTACCACATTTCTGTTATAAATTTTTGCTTTTCTGTCACATACCAGCAGAGTTCACATTAATCAATTTTATTTGTATGTTTCTTTATTTTATGATAGCTGAAGGGAAATATTTCAGGAAATAAAAGTGGAATGTTAGAAGCCTCAGAAGACATGGAAATACCAGTGTGTTTCTATACTAGTGTATATCCTCTTTGGTAATGTGACATAGAAGTTCAGAAAGTAATATTTAAAGAAAGAATAGAGAAAGATATGATAACACTGGGAATTATGAGTATTGAGGCTAAAATTAGGATCCTGCTTCTGACTGGTTGTACTTATATCACAAATATTTCAATCTATTTGTTTTGACCTCAAAAGATTTGAGGGCAAATTTGCAGTAGACACTCACTTGATTACATTCTCATACATCCTTGTCCTATTGATTTCCGGTAATGCTATTTAGATTTAGAGGGTTAATTCAGGTTCAGGTGTAGGTATTTTTTTTTATTTGCAAGATTACACCAGAAAATAAATTTTATACTTCCAACAAAGGTATACATTCAATCAGTTAAAAAAAATCTTTGCAGTCATTGGTGGTCGGTGGCTGAATCCATTAGCTCATTATGTGCTACAAAACAGTATAACGTAAATGTCGCATTTACTCTTTGCTTGTTCATGATTACTGGTTCTTACAGAAAAGCCCAGGTGAAAGCATACTCTGGTCTCTATTCATTATTCTGAGTTGGTTCTCTAGTATTTTTTGTTGGTGTCATTATGAATAAATGGACATAATTTTTTATTTGGTTTAGATAACACTGATTTACATAAATATAACGAAAATCTAAATTGACATCCCTGCTTCACTGGAGTGTTTCAGTGCTTCTGCCAGAGAGGATAGATTCAGGTTCTCTTCACAAATTTTTGGACATTACACCTTTTCTCTGAGGTACTGCAGTTTGAACTCAGGGCTTTGAGCATCAAAGCAGGTGCTTAATGGCTTGAACCATAACCCAACATTTTTTTGCCTTGCATATTTTTGAGATAGGGTCTTCTGCTTTTGCCCAGGCAAGCTGGATAGACCTGGGATAGTTGAGATGACAGGTGCATGTCGTCATGCACAACTTTATTTGTTGAGATGGAGTCTTGTTACCTTCTCTACCCCCAAATTGGCCTTTAATCATGATCGGCCAAGTTTCTGCTTCCTAAGTAGCTGGGATTATAGTGTAAAATACTGGGCCTGGCTGGACATTACACTTTCAATTTGGTTGCTTCCTTCTTATTTTTAATTGACAAATCACTAAACAAATATGTTTTTCTTAAAAAGGATTAAAATTACTGATAAGTGTATGCTAAAACACAATTTGAATTTAGTACTATGGGATTTTTCATAGCCCTTTCTGTATTTCATACATTTGGGTCTTCTTTCCCTCATGTTGAGAACAGGGGCTATCAAAAAGTTTAGATAAGATTACTATATTCACTTTTATATATTCAGCATATCAACTACATTCAAGTTTTAGGTTTCCTTCCCTTTCCCTATTCCTCCTGTGGGTGGTCTCCATTTAGCATGTGACCCATCTCCAATAATATTTCTGTTTTGTTTTAGGTCTGTAGTAATCTTAAACTGCAAAGTCCACTATGGGAAGGGGACTCGGAAGTAGTGAAGAGGTCTGGTAGAGATGAACAATTTGGGTTGTGATACACATGTGCATGGAAGCAACACTTCCATACAGGAATTTCTCTGTAGAGCTATCTATCTCAAACTAGAAAAACTATTGTTTTTCTTATAATTTCTTATGTGTTCTCTTAACAAAGTCAAAAAACAAGAGGGCAGGACAGGTTCTGCCTGGAAAGGGAGGAGGGCAAATAATGTATACCCATGTAAGTAAATGTAAAAATGATAAAATTTAAAAAAGGGAAAAAAGATTAGATAAAATTGCAAATTCATATTAATCTTCAATTTCTTCTCTCCCACACATTGCTCATACAGTAGTATTAGAGTACCAATGATGACACTATCACCCACACTATCATTCCTGACAACAGTTTAAGACTTTTATTTTTAGGGCTGGGTATGGTGGTACATCCCTGCAGAGTTGGATTAGGGCCAGCTATGCAGGAAGTCATAGGTAGGAAGATCTTGGTCTACCAGACCCAGCCAAAAGGGTCAGACTCTACCAAAAAATAACAAACAAAAGGGTTTGGGGACTGGCTGAAGTGGTAGAGCATCTTCCTAGCAAATGTGAGACCCTGAGTTCAAACTCCAGTACTGACAAAATGACAAAAAAGTTTTGTTTTTTAGCTTTTCTCTTTGCCTTTAAGTTAAACCTCATAGGGATGTATAGGCCAATTACTGTATTTTAAATTATTAGTAATAATTTGTTTCATATTGTCAATTTATAAACAAAATACACATTTACTTGTATTTATTTTAGTTTCATTTATAGCTTTTGTTTCCTTGTTTGTAATTTAAAACTATGAATATGTGAAAATTAATATTTCCCCCATTTCTTTACTCATATATCCTGAGGACCATGCTATAGTGGTAGCTCTTATCCTTTTATAGCTGTAGTGTGTGGATATACTAGAGATTATTACAGAAAGCTCTATTAAATGTATTTTCCCTCTATTTTTGCTATTACAGATCGTCATAAACATGTAAATTGCTGTATGATATATTTTTTCCATTGTTTCACAAAGATGTTAGTTTCTGGTCAATAAATAAATGTATATCGGAATTCACTAAATATTATCAAATCCCCCTAAGGGTTATTTTGCTTTATACTCTCTCC